>NW_026527013.1:140927808-141640308 GCF_024362965.1 Panthera pardus
AAGCTAAAGCTGAAATATACTTGAAATAAACTATAGCAGTATATCTTTGTGACCATAGGTTAGGAAAGGTTTCTTAGATACGACACCAAAACACAACTAACAAAAGACAAAGTAGATAAACCAAGCTTCATTAAAATTAGAAAAAAAAAGTTGTGCTTTAGAGGATATCATATAAAAAAGTGAAAAGACAGCTCACAGAATGGAGTAAATATTTGCAAATCATGTATCTAAAAAGGGTGTAGTACCCAGAATATATAAAGAATTCTTAAAACTAAACAACAAAAAGACAACCACCCCATTTTTAAAAAGGGCAAAGCTTCTGATTAGACATATCTCAAAAGAAGATACGTAGATACCAATAGTGTCCATTAGGGAAATTCAGACCAAAACTACAATGGGATCTCACTTCACACATACTATAATAGCTACAATAAAAGACAGGCAATAACAACTGTTGGCAAGGAAACTGAACCTTCTCACTTTGGGAATAGAATGTTAAATGGCACAGACACTGCGGAAAACACCTGGGCAGTCCCTCATATTTCAAATATTCAATTGGTATAACATTCAGCCTTCCATTCTTAGTTGTGTGCCCAAGAAAATTGAAAATGTCTGTCCGTGCACACAAAAATGTACAAGAATGTTCAAAGCAGCATTATTTATAGTAGCCCAAAGTGGAAACAACCAATTGTCCTTCAATTGATGGATAAACAAAATATGAAATATCCATACAATGAAGTATTATTCAGCCATAAAAAATGACATACTGGAGGGGTGCCTGGGTGGCTCAGTCAGCTGAATGTCCAAGTTGGGTTCAGGTCATGATCTCGCAGTCCGTGGGTTTCAGCCCCACATCCGGCTCTGTGCTGACAGGTCAGAGCCTGGATCCTGCTTCAGATTCTGTGTGTCCCTCTCACTCACTCTGCCCCTCCCCTGCTCAGGCTGTCTCAAAAATAAACATTAAAAATTTTTTTAAATGTCATACTGGATATATTACAACATTGATGAATCTTGAAAACATCATCTCCATGAAAGAAACCAGTCACAAAAGACAACATACTATATGATTCCATTTATATGAAATGTTCAGAATAGATAAATTCATAGAGACAGAAATTAGATTAGTGATTATCTAGGATTTGTGCTGAAATGGGGAGGGACTGATGAAATGGTCCAAAATTTACGGTAGTGGTAGTGCTCACTTCTATGAATGTATTGCAAACCACTGAATTTTAAAATTTAAATTGATTGGGGTGCCTGGGTGGCTCAGTCAGTTAGGCGTTTGACTGGTTTTGGCTCAGGTTTCGGCTCAGGTCATGATCTCATGGTTTCGAGCCATCGGGGTCTTGCCAGCACAGAGCCTGCTTGGGATTCTCTGTCTCTCTCTGCCCCATCCCCACTTGTGCTGTCTCTGTCTCTCTCAAAATAAATAAATAAACTTCAAAAATTTTTGTAAAAAAACACTAATGGTGGCAAAAAAATCCTTTAAAAATTTTAAATTGGTAACTTTTATCGTATGTGAATTGTATCTCAATAATACTGGTTGGAAAAGAGGTGAGTATTTGGCAGACATTTTCTCAAAAATGAATGAAGTGAGCCTGTCACTTTAAAGAAAACAACCAACAGTATTTGTTGCCAGTGATATAATTAAAACTTCCAAGCAAAAACTAAAATTTAAAAAACATTTATGTGCTGCTTAACGGCTTCTCAGTGTTGGATTTTTTCTATGGAGATTAGTGGGGATATTAAGAAATGTGTTTTTTGATGTTTATGAGATGTTTTAATGCTTAGAAGGTCTGCAAAACTCAGTGAGCCAATTTTTTCAAATGACCAATGAGTGATGTTATAAAATCATGCATGCATGGGTAAAAGATCCATTTACAGTGCAAAAGAAGCCAATAGATTTAAAAGTAATAGAGTAAGAAAAGTTTATTGATAGAGTATAAAAAGTAGATTAAAAAGTAGGGCTTCAAATCCACATTGCAATTAACCTTTAAGAAACTGTCACCTACTGAGTTTTGGTATAGTTTTAAAGAGGAATTATCTGAAAGGACAGTTAATGTACTTCTCTTTCCAATATCATGTCTGCATATGGCTGGATTTCTTTTTTATACTTCAAGCAAAACAGCATAAAACTCTAACCAGCATCTAATAAGCCATATATTAATGAAATTAAAAGTAAAATAACAATTCTTCCCACCAATAATTTTGTTCTTGGAAAACATAGTTACTATTCTTCATTAAAAGTATGTTACTTATGTTAATATGTAATGAGCTTAATATTATTTCAAAATTTTCTCAGTGTAATTTCTAATACAGTAAATATTGATATCTATAACAAATCTAAACAAAAGCTCTATGAGATACTCAGTAATTTGTAAGATGGTAACAGGGCCATGAAACTAAAAAGTTTACAAGCTGCTGCTCTAAGCCCTCCCATCACTTTCTGAGGGGGAAACTTGACTCTGGGTGTTCTGAGGTGTTCTGTTTTTAGTATACAGGTAGTATGTTGGATAAAGAGATTATGGAATATCTGAAAGCATGGGGTTTTTACAAAGTTTTAAAGTTCTGTGTTTATAAAAGATAGTCACGTATTTTCACCAATAATAAATAACAAGAATAGAAAAAAACTTCCTCTGCTATTGCAGGCAGCTGAACATGTGGTTGTAAAAGCCAAGCCTAAGAGCCCAGCAAAAATATAGAGAAAAGGATCATTATGGAGACATTTCAAAAAGAGTTTTGGAAAAAAAAAAGAATTTTGATAGCATATTAACAGGAATTGAGAATCGACTAGATATAGGGAGAAAGATGGATTCCAGCTTCTCAACAAAACTTTTATACCATTGACAGATACCTTGTAAAGGGGAAGAACTGTTTTATAATCATGAGTTTCAGTTTGGTAGTTATATATGTATATATATATATATATATATATATATATACACATATGTACATATATATTAAAAATTTACTATTTAATAGTCAAGAGCTGAGATGAGAATGGGCCACATACAATGGTAAAGCAGAAAAGACCTAACATGATTCTAAAACTAAGATGAGTTGATATGAAGGTTTTGGAAATTTTCAGAGAATGTTTTACTGCTATTTGGGCCTTGGATATTTTAGGAGGACAAAACTAAATCTCAAATGTCTTTATACTGAGAATTGGCATATTTATGAAGCCAGTTGGATGTTTGCAAAGGTGTGAGGTGAGTAGCTTAATCTTTTTGTAATCTAACCTTGGGAGTGACAGCTTATCACTTTAGTCATATTCTGTTTGTCAAAAGCAAGTCACAAAGTCCATGTTTGTGCCACAACAGGGCACAGATACTAGGAATCATTGAGAACCATCTAAGTACCTGCCTCCTGCCTCCCACAGAGTTAAATTCTAGGTTCAAATCACTGTAAGAAGGTTTTCACCTACATTACGTTACAAGAAATGACAAAAGGCTGAGGAAGGTTTTCAGCTTAAAGGAGACTAATGAGACATGACAACTAAATGCAGTACATGAGCTTAGATGAGATCCTGTACCAAATGGAAAAAAGTACTATAGAGATATAATTAGATCAGTTGACAAAACGGGAGTATGGATTGTAGATTAGGTAAATGTACCAGCGTCAAATTTTCTGAGGTTAATAACTGCTCTGTAGTTATCTTAAGGAATGTCCTTGTTCTTTGAAAATATACACTGAAATATCTACTCTAATTATTCAATATAATACTATATGCACATACATACATACACATAATATACATATGGGTATGTATTACAGGGAGACAGCACATATAATAAAGCAAATGGAGCAAACTATTTTAAAAAAATACTTTAAAAATAGTGATTCTGGGCAAAAGGCATATGGGAATTCTTTGTACTAATACTGCAACTTTTCAGTAAGCTAGAAATTATTTCCAAATAAAAGATTAACTAATACTATAGTCAAGGTTATATGGAGGGGTTATAAATAGTCCAGTAAGAGAAGGACGTGTTCCTTAATAATTTAGAGTATTTATTTTAGTACAAACCACACAGGGAAGGTAGTTAAATACATTGTCTTTTACATGCCAGGTACAATGCAAAATGCTTTATTATATCATTCAATTCAAATTTAACCATGTTCTTATGAGGTGAGAATTATCATCATTTTATAGCATATTTCGTAATGAGGAAACGTAGGCTCAGAGAAGTTAAGTAACTTGTGAGAGACTGGAAAGTTTTTAAGTGGACCAGCTCACATTCAAACCTAGGAGGAGTTAACTGTAACCGGTAAGAAAATCATCCATATAGTGAGTAAGAGCAAACTAGAATTCAAGCCCAGATGATTTATATATGAGTTCATTAAAGATCAGCCACTGTCACCAGCTTAAAGTGGGTTAGAAGTTAGTTCACATGAGTTTTGCAAATAAAAATAATGCCATTTTCTTATAAATATTTTAAAGTCAGGAATTTGGTAATTTAAACATAATCACCAATATTTTAGCAGAATTTTATATCTTTGAGCAAAATCTTTAAAACTCTCTACATATAGTTTGGAAAGCATTTGATTTCAATCACTGGGGGCAAAAAATCAGCCTAAATAATCAACCTGAAGATTAGTATTCAAAAACAGAGGACAAAGAATTCCCTCAAATGTGAAAAGGGAGGCTTTCCTTTCAATCTGTGCTCTTCCATTTTCACCTACGTATCTTTATAATTCCTTTCAAGCCCAGGACCAAAGAAAATAAGCCATTCAAGCCTGGTGCTGCAAACAGTGGGTTCTGGCATGGGAACACAGTAGATGGCAGGAGGGCAGGAAACCACCTGCTTTGCGGATGTGGGGCTGTCTACCAAGCAATAGCTTTCAGGAAGACCTGCTGTTGGTCCTGCCTGGGACTAACTTTCAAGGCTTCTTTTTTGACATTCTGCCCCAAACTCCATTTTTCATCAATGGAGAGAGAGGTGAATATAGATCAAGAATTCCTGCAGTGAGAGAGAACAAGTTTCTTTCTGCAACGGTCTTGGAGAATATTGGCTCATCTTCTTTCAGTAAAACAATATGGCCTTTTGATTGTGTTTCAAAAGTATTTATGACAGTCCACCTATGAAAATCCTGAACTTGTATCATTAGCACTTACAAATTAGCTAGCATTTGCTGAGCACTTGCTATGTGCTTGGCATTGTGCTAATCAATTACACAGGTAGTAATTCAAGTGACTAGGGTTTCAATACAATGCTGTTGGTGTCTGCTTAATGCTTAGTTTGTATTTCCTTGTGAGAAGAGCCAGGACATACAGAAAGTTAAATTAGACATGGACAACAGTCTCAGAAAGATTACAATCAAGTAGTGGACTTAACGTATATACATAAACAGTGAAGATGTACAGTACAATGTACTAAATGTCATAAGAAAGGGTTATGGGATTTCATGAGCACAAGTCATCGATTGCTGTAAATGAGATAAGACCTTATAGAGGTGGGAAAATTTAAGTGAGGATATTTCAATATCAGATATAATTAAATAAATGAAAAAATGCCATTCTCATTCAAAAAACTACAGGAAAAAATGAGGTTGCTAGAAAACAGGAGACAAGTTTGAGAACAGTAAATATTTCCCTTTGAATGAAATACTGATTTTGTATGAAAAGTGAAGTTTGAGAATAGTTCACGGAACTTCTTGAATACTAGTTTAAGGTATTTTAACGGTACATTTTAGGCAGAGCAAAGCTATTTAAATGTTTTGAGCAGAGAAGGGACATGGTCAAGGATGTGCTTGAGAACTGTAATATTCGGTGCTGAAGCCAGCAGCACAAGTAGTTACCTAAGTTCAAATTTAACTTAATGAAAATTAAATAAAATGAAAACTTCAGCTCTCAATTGCATTAGCCATATTTCAACTTCTCAACAAGGTTCGATACCTAGTAACTTCTGTATTGAACAGGAAAGATAGACATATAACATTTCCATTATTATGGTTTATTCTATTGGACAGAGCTACTTTGAAAGATTAATCTGGTAGTGCATGGATGGGATGGGACAGGGGAGGAGACTAGAAATGGGAAGTTGATTTTAACAGTCAGGATTAGAAGTCCTGAGTAGCTATAGTTGAGAATAGAATTTAGTTTATAACATGCACAATATTATGTTCTACCCTTCTGAGTTTTCTACAGATATTCATATTAAGGACCATTTACTATATGCTCCATAGACACCAGTCAGAATTTAGATTCCTTATATTCCTCAGCAGAAATTTTCTTTGGCACACATGAGAAAAGAAAAAAGATGAAATGACTCACCAGATTATGAATAGCTGGAGATCCTAACTTCCATGTGGAAATGGGGAATTCAAGCAGATGGGCTTCCTGGGATTCATCTCATGTGGGGATTATGGGTAACAACCGTCTGGCTTCTAATTTGGTTTGAATTTCAGCAGAGGTCCAAAATCATTCAGTTGCTCTTTAAAGTCTGTTTATACATGGAAAAATACTATTAAGAATCTACACTCTTGATTTTTTCTATTTTTAGTCTTTGAGTTTTTCTGTAATCATTACAATCTAGAATAGAAGAATTTCTCATTTTATATGTAAGGAAACTGAGGCCAAAATTAAGTGATTTGGCAAGATCACACAACTAGTTAGTTGCAAAGCTAAGGCAATAACTGGTGTTCTGGGATTTTTTTCCTCTTCTTCTTGGTATTTTCAGAGTAACTCAGAACTTTGATTATAATTAATTTCCTTTTCATATATTCACGGACTAGCAGTAACTGTAGCTCTGTAATTTAACTTATGGTATAAATACTGTCACATTCAACATATATTGTGTTGAGCATTTGCTTGAAATTAGAAGCATGAGGAATTAAATCTCACTCATGGCCAAATGTGTTCATAGAACAAAAATGTTTAATGACCCATGTTCTAGGTAAACTTGACTACTCTCTCCACCACTGTCTTCTTCAGAGTCCCCATAACACTTTATGGCCCTTACTTGCTTTCCTGCCTGTCATCCTCCACTAGAACAGGATCTACATCATTCTTGCCTTTGCTCTCCCATGCTTATCCCAGCTCTCAGCACACAGAAGAGTTGATAAATAATGTATGAATGATGTATGAGTAAAGAGGCAATTTGGAAACTCTACTTAGGTCTCCCCGTATTAATCTCACTTCCAACCTTTTCAAGTTCCAACCTTTTAAGGTTTGCTTGGGGCAGGGAGGAAAATCAGACCTGCCTCTCTGTTGGCATACCTCAGCAGCCAATTCAAAGCTGCATAGTGCAGCATGAGGAGACTCTGTAGAACCCTATTCTTTCATCCCCATGGAGATTTACCAAAGCATTCTACGGCATTTCTGGATCCCTTTAATACAGGGCTCATTTTTTTCAAAGCCTGTTTAATTGACTCTTTTCCCCTGGAAACAAAAGCCAGCCTACCAAAGGTTCCCAAAGGTGGTTCTGAGAACCTCTACTGGATTCTTAGGAGAACTAGAACCTGGCCACATTGCGGGGAGTGAAACCACCTGTGCTTGCCACAGTTGTATGACTCTGTTCTTGTGTTGGCCAGATGAGTGAGAAGACAAAACTTGGTCCCACCATTCCTATTTGTATCCAGAAAGAACAGGTAGAAATTTCAGCAAGCTGAATCAAGTGGTTTGAAATTTAAAATATGTTTTAATGAACACTAAAACCTGAACCAAAACAAAACAAGATAAAAATAATTTGTCTCATTCACCTCAAGCATCAAGTGATGATGCCTAACATAGCAGCCTCACTTTGCCTCTTGGACCAACCTGGCAAAGGGTTAATGTGCACTGCAGATCCCCTCATGACTCAGAGGATGGTGATCCAGACACAAAGAGACAATCTTATTCTTTGTTCTGGGTACTGCCATCTCATCAGTGCTCCCCACCTCCCTCTTTCCCACACTATCAGATCTCTGGTGACATCGCAGTAATTAGATGCATAAGACACCAGGGCTCCTCAAGCTCTTTTTTCAACTCTGTATCCAATTATTACTGTCGTTTGTGTAATGCTAAGGAAGTTTGGGTGCAGACACTATGTTTTTTTGCAAGACAAGCCTTTTGTGGCAATCAATGTTATATAATGCCTGTTCTAAAAAATGCTGTTCTTCATCATCATATTCTCATCAGATGACATGTAAGAGTTTGTCTCTTAGAGAACTCATTCTTCCGAATGAGTATTTTTCAAATACCTAATTAAAAACATATATCTACCCATCCCAAAGCAGTCAAGTTTTGCACCACTGCCTTAAAACTATCATTTTGCTCCTATGAGAGCATATTCTTTATTTGTATTATTGCATTTCAGGCAGCTCGAAATCCCTCTTACTAACATCCGTGTTAGTAAGTACACTTCAGTACAGGCTGTGACACTGTCATCAGCAAAGGGAAGGGGAAAGTCTTGTTAGAAGTGACATGACTTGACTAATTTAAGTTCAATGCATTTAACACAATTCTGTATTTACAATTACTATGTCCACTGGAAAGACACGTAGAAAGCCAATAATTGTTTTAAGCTTTATAATGTTTTATGCAAAGTGCAGTGCTACACATCGCAAAAGCATATTCAGAGAGTAAAAGAATCTCTGAATACATGTGAATGTGAGCTCAGAGCCATATACCTAGCAACTTCTAGCTTCTAATTTTATTTCTAATATGAAGCGAAGCCACACTTTATTTCAACTTCTTGAGATAAATTTTTCACACAAAAGCCTTGATTGATTTTTAGTGAGTTTTATGTGCAGTTTTGCTATAATACAATATATACATTCCCAAAAATCCTTACATTATGCAAAAATCTCACAATAAAAACCACAGGGCTTATGGGGGGGTGGTGATTTAAGAGCACAACATTCACCAACTTTACCAGTGACACATATATGAAAAAACAGGAGTCTTATAAAAGGTGTAACAGTTTTTATGTATATTAAATGATTAGGAAATTCATAAGTAGCATAATAGATACGATACTTTACTTTGAAAGTTATCTGAAGTTTACTTGTGGAAACTGGAGGGTTCCCAGCCTGCAAATTTTTATGAAGTGACATAAAGAGTATTATCTGAACTTGGAAAGGAAATGTAATAGCAGATGTGGATGGCTGTGTCTCATAGCACAAAGACAACTGAGAAATGATATGTGTGCATATGTGAGTTTTCTGTATTTGGACATAGCTTACTTCAGCTACTTGTAGTTTTCTGCTCTTACCTAGTGTGTAACCCAGATGAAATTGCACAAAAGCCAACATAAAATTTGAAATTTGCATTATGCTCAAATTGGTCCCTAATATATCAATAACACTGGAATAAATTTGTGTTTTCAAAGCAAGTGTTATAGCAAAATGACTGTACCAAAGTTTCCGGAGCCATTAGCATTCCCTGGGGGCCCTTTGATAGCATCACTCTCCAAGTCCCTGTGGACAAACAATGAAGAATGTCTTAGAGCAGGAGAGAACATCACATCCTGGGCCAATGGTTTAGAGACTCTTAACTTATAGAACCGGACTTGGAATGTTCACTTCTCCCCATCTGTCTTCTAGACAAGTTCACTCAGTAGTTGAACTAATCAGATACTAAAGTTCATTTTGTTTCTCTTGGGCACAACATTTCACAGATTTCAAAAATAGACCTTGGAAGATGTCTTAATGGAAATGGAAACATTAAAAATCTTTTGAAAAAGTTTTGAAAAGGCCTCAACCCCACTGGGTGTTTATGGTAGACAGGATCGATACCTGTCAGTGGTTGATTTTTTTTAACTGGGGAGACTGAGAGAGATAAGACCCCACATTATTTAACACAGGCCTGAAGCCAATTCTATGCCTGTACATTCAATTTCCCAAGTTCATAAACACCCCCTTATGCAGGTTTAAGCTGGATTTTCTGTCACCTGCCACCGATGGACTGACACACTACTCCAGTCTGCTGAGATATGCAGAGAGAAGCTTCAAATGAAGACAAAAGCCTCCCAGTGGTTCAGCCTGGTGTTTCTGATGGATTCACTCACGATTCTTACACACTGAGCACCTGCTCCCCTGATGGCTAGAACAGGCAAATCTCAATGCAGGCAATTTCTACTAGTGTTTGGGATCCAATGGCCACACTTTCTGGGCAACCTGAGCAGGACTTTATGAGTGTGGACTCCTCTCCCTCTCAAACTCACCCTTCATGGTAGCACTCAAGGCTCACTCTAATTCCATACTCCCCAGCTCTCTAGCCAGAATATCCCACCAACTTGACTTCAGCCATACTCTCTGCTCTCCAGGAAAGAGATTCTGCTTCCCAGACTCCATACTTTTCCTCTTCCTATTCTTTCTGCCGATATATCTTTCTGCTCTGTTCAACCCTCATCTTTCACTTGTTGAGTATCTTACAGGAGCAGAGTACATTGCCCCCACCGGGAGATGTGTTGGCTGATTCCTGTCCTGCTCATTGGCACTTTCCCCACTCCGACAGCCTCCAGGAGTCTGTGGTCTGAACTAGAAGTAGATATCATTCTGTAAAGCCATGGGTATCAGGGTCCCAGCTTGAATTATGCTGAATTTGCGTGGGGATCAGAGTAGTCCTGGCACATCTAATGAGTCAACAGGGCTGGGAGGGATCATGTGACCATTTTCAAGACCTGAGGCTTCCTATGCGCCTTCTCTGACCTTCAATTTCCACATCTATAAAAGTGGATAGGAAATAATAATATCTACCTCATACAGTTATTGTGAGGTTAAATGACATAATACATTCATGACATAACTTTCTAATGCCATTATATACAGAATACTACATTAATAGTAATTTTCATATTTTCTTGCATCTGCTTCTTGATTTAATTTGAAAAATTTTTATTGAAGTAAAATAAATAATCATAATTGTATCACTCAATAAATTTTTACAAACTGATCATATCTGCGCAAACAGAATGCGTATCAAGTACCAACACAGTACCAAACCCTACAACCCAAAAAGCCTCACTCATATCTCCTTCCATTACTCTCTCTCAGCAAGAATAACATAGTTACTATCTTTACTTCTAATGGTATACTTTAGTTTTAAATTAAAAACAATTTTATTTAAATGGGATTATTCAATATGTACTTTCATGTCTGGCTTTTTTTTTTTTTTGGCTAAACCTCATGTTTATGTTTCATCTACGTTGTTCCATGTGGTTATGAATCTTTATTCTCATTGCTATATAGTATTCACTGTGTTGATTTATCACAATAGATAGATTGAAAAAAATATACTGCTACCAATATTTGAACTATCTGACATATACAATCAACAATTTGCACATGGTTCATACTAATATCAATACACTATTGATGAGTATTGTAGTTTTCAAACCTTAATTAATATAAATAGTGTGATTCCAAACATTTTAGCACACATCTTTAAGTGAACACACACAGAATTGCTGGGTCAAAGGGTTCACCTATGTTCAGCTTTAGGAAGCACTGCAAACAGATTTCCAGAGTGTACCAATTTATTCTCCCAGCCACATCATATGAGGATACCAGCTGATCCACACTGTCACCAACACTAAGCATTTTCTCTCATTTAGATTTTAGCCTCCTGGTATATATGTACAATTACTGTGTTATAGTTTCAATTTGGATTTCTCAGCTGAATAATAAACTTGAGCCTGTCTCTATATGTTTATTTGGATTTCTCTTTTTGTTACAGATATGTTCAAAATTTTGCTCATTTTTTTTCAGTGTATGATCTTTTTCTTATTGATATTTACGATCTCTTTACATGTTCTGGATATGGGTTTTTGTCAGATATATTTTATTTCTTTTTTGTATCTTATTGCATTGAATAGAACTCCCGGTTCTATTTTACCATTGAGCATAATGTTTGCTGTAGTGGTTTGGTAAATATTCTTTACCAGATTAAGGATGTTCCCTTCTAAATATCCATTCTTGATAAGACTCTTAGCAAACTAGTTAGAGAAAGGAGCATCCGAAAGAAAGAAAGAAAGAAAGAAAGAAAGAAAGAAAGAAAGAAAGAAAGAAAGAAAGAAAGAAAGAAAAAAGAAAAGAAAGCTGGTAAATGTTTCCTCTGTTTTTATTATCTGGGAGAAATTGCATAAACTAGATGTTAATTTCTTCATTAAATATTTGGAACAATTCTCTGGTAAAGCACTTTCTTTGTGAGAAGGTTTTTAATAATGGATTTCAAGTTTCTGGTAAGGTAATTTACTTTTTCCCTATTTTTGTTAAACATTCTGCCAGAATGTTATTAATTTTTTCTAAAAGATTTTATCTTAGTTGCTATTCTCATTCTATTCCACTGGTTTCTGCTCTTTTCTTTTTCTTTCCTTTTCTTTTCTTTTTCATAAAATTGATATGTTGCTCTTTTTTAGCTTTTTTGATTTTAACCCTTTTCTAATATATATACATGTCCCTATAAACATGTTTTTCACTATGCTTTACTTGCATCATGCAAGTTTAAATATGTTTTATCTTCATTATGATTCAGTTCAAACTAATTCTCATCTTGATTTCTTTCTTATTTCTTTATTTTTTCTTTTGTTTTTTAAGTAGGCTCTATGCCCAATGTGGGGCTTGAACTCATGACCCTGAGATGTCTCATGCTCTACCAACTGAACCAGCCAGGTGCCTCTCATTTTGATTTCTTAATTATTCATGTATGACTTAGAGATGTGTTATTTAATATCCAGACAGTGGGGCTTTTCTTGTTATCTTATTACTCACTTCTTAGTTATTGCATTGTGATCAGAGAATGAATTCAAAACTATTCCAGTCTTTTCAAATTTCTGAAGATTCTTTATGGCCCACCAGATGGTTGATGTTAGTAAATATTCCATGAGAACTTAAATTGTTTTTACTCATTGTTTATGTTTGAGGTTCTCAAGATTCTAATTTGTTGCTCCAGACCTACACAATGACAAAAGGTCTTCCCTCTCCCCAGCAAAGGTTCTGTACATAGGCCAACCCTGACCCTTAGCTCAAACCAGAATTGGCAATTCCTCTGCAAGAAAAAAGAACTGGTGATTCAAAGCTCATTTGTATAGAGTTTCCCTCTGTGATTTTATTTCATCTAGTCCTTATTGATTCCATAGATTTCTCAAAACTTAAAAAGTATGATTTTTGTAATTTATCCACTTTTTTCACACGGCTACAGGGGAATACTAGCCTGCTGTTACCTAGTATATCCTGCTTAGAACATGAAATCAAGACTCTTAAAACATTTGTAAAAATAAATAAGGAATTTTTTTGAAAAAGGAATCAATCCAAGCCATTTTTGCAATGCAAAGAATAGAGCTTCTAGAGCCTTGATTTACTTTGGCAAACATTTATTGATTATCTGCTGGTCTTAACAAGCACTATACCATGTGCTGTGGAATTAACAATAAGTTAAACAGTCCTGGTACCAGATGAACTTCTAGTCCACAGAGAAGTCAGAAATGGAATGACGTTGCAATGCAATGTAGCACATGGTATAATAGAGTTAAGATGATCTCCTGGAACTCAGAGGAAGCAAGGCTGCCTACCCATGGGATACAAGAGAGAGTTTACACATAAAGTCACACTTGATTCTTAATCCTAGAAGAATTTGGAAGCATAAGAGGAGGAATAATGTTCTAAACAGAGACAGCATTTGCAACAACTTAGTCTCATGAAATGGTATGGAAGATTTATTGAAGAGTGAGACATGAATAACTAGAATAGAATCCCATGTGTGAGTATCTGGAGTTAAGGTGCATGTGCAAAAATAAGGTCAAAGGGGTAATTTCTGGCCACATCAGAAGCCACTTCTGGCTTGAATGTCAAGCCAGAGGCTTTAGTGTTTATTATACTGAAGGCTCTCTGGAGTTCAGAGAGATGTTTAAACAAAAGCAAATAACATGATTAGATAAATTATTTAAGAAACAGAGTTCTAGCAGCAGTGGAGAGAGTAGAATGAAAAGTGAAAGACCTAAGGAGAAGGGATGTTTGTAGGGATCCCAACAATGACTTTTTCTACAATGTTATTTATAGAGTAATTAAGGATTTTGACACACTAAATCATAAAAATGACTGCTGAAATTGCCCTCTAAAATCTATCAATAGAGGCCATAATTGGCCAAAGCACAAACCTTACCTCATTCTCTTGTCATTAATGTGTGTTTTGATGCCACTAAGTAAATAGGTCTCTCCCAAACGGAGTTAGGTCTTTTTACAGTGACTCTAATTTTCTTGAAGATTCTGACAGAAATCCAAAAAGCATCTTTTTAGTCTCTGTTTTATATGCAGTGTTTCTTAGTATCATTTTCTCTTATTTAGCCAAAACTCTTTCACTTAACTTTTCTATATATAAATTAAAAATGAGAGAGGAGAGAAAGAGACTGGTGCTAGGGGGGAAAATGCAAGGATTGTGATGTGTTGTGATGCAGTGAAGCCTAATTTCTACTAGAAACTGGCTCTGTCTCTACCTTGGCCTTTCATCTTGTGCATTAGAAATATCTTGCCAGCAAGTTTCTGGAAGACAGTTCAGCTCCTTCTTTGTATAATTGGGGTAACATCTAAGCTGCCTAACTTTAAAGTACTATTCAATGCAAAATATTAGAACACAAAGTAAATAGAGATCCTTTAGCCTGTTTTTTTGTTTTTGTTTTTTTGTTTGTTTTTACCTTACTTCAGGCAGAACAAAGATTTAGGCTGATGAAGTGATTTCCCACAGACAGATACCTCCTGTGACTGAGTATGGCTGAAATGAGAACAAATACAAATGCAAAATGGGAACTTCAGAGATCCCAGATTGCATCTGGTAAATACTCTTTTTTTTTTTTTTGCTGCAACCTATTACCACATCCCATACTGTGATTTGACTGTTGGAGCCAATTTCAACTGCCTCTTCCCTATGAAGTAAATACTTGGATGGTAGCTACCTTGGAATGATTGGAAAATAATAACACAAGTTATTAGGGTCATTTATAACTTGCAACTCCCTTAAACATTCAGCATTCATCTTCTGAGGCTGTCCCCATCTTACTGAAGAGAAACCAGAAGTCCTATATATTAAATAATTCATCCAATGACACACAAGCCACATAGAGAGGATTGGAAGAAAGAACTTTTTCCAAATCCAGAACCTTCGGTTCTTTCCACATATTGCTTCTCGTAGCCTCCATACTCAACCAACCTGGAAACCAGGTTGAACACCAAAAATTTTCCTAATTTTGATACATTAAACTCTTATTGTCTGATTCTAATCCTCTCACAAAGAGAAGGAATTTTATGCTGAATTTGTGTAAATTCATATTCAGCAGGTGTTGAATGTTGTAAATAACATTAATATTTCACATCCTCTAATCTATGAGTCAATCTCATATACACAAGTGTCATTTCTTTTGTACTTAAGCCCTGAGGTGATTTTATCATGAAAAGTGCAATTTTAAAAAATCTAATCAACTGTCATCTGTCTGACCAGCAGCGCTCTGCTGCTGTAAGTAATATCTAGAATTGTGCTAGCAGGTTGTAAAGACTATATAACATCAACCACTTGCAAACACGGTGAAAACATTCCTAAGTTCTTTCCAGAGATTTAAGTATTTATTTATTTTGTAACCCTGAAGTTTACTTAATTGCCCTCTTTTCAGAATGAACCATATTCTCCTGGCCTACGTTGACATAAGTTTGACTATATATTTTAGGATAATTTATTTTTTTAATGTTTATTTATTTTTGAAAGAGGTGGGGAGAGAGAGAGAGAGAGAGAGAGAGACAGAGAGCAGGAGGGGCAGAGAGAGAGGGAGACACAGAATCCGAAGCAGGCTCCAGGCTCTGAGCTGTCAGCACGGAGCCCGAGACAGGGCTCAAACTCACAAACCACAAGATCATGACCTGAGCTGAAGCCAGATGCTTAACCGACTAAGCCACCCAGGCATCCCTATATATTCTAAGATAATTTCTTCTTATTATTCCCCTCTTAGACAGAAACATATGGAACCCATAAGTTAACTTTTTAAAAGTTCCCAAGACTTCCAGTTCGCTGCTATCAACTTGTTCTCTAATATCAAAGAGAGGTGGGCTCAAATCCTGCTCCCATCAATGGTAGAAAACCCAGAGTACTAAAGATACATCTAAGGCATCATAATTTTCTATAACTTCAAGTTTATATTTTCACTCACTTCTCAGTCTCTATCTGTAACCTACATGCAGCAAACTTTTCTGAGATTCTGATGCTCTGTGGGAGGTTATATTCCAAAACATTATGGCGAGTAATTTTTTTCTTATTGAAGTATAATTGACATATAACATTAGTTTCAGGTGTACAACAAAATGACTCACTATTTGTACATATTTTGCCAGATGATTGCCACAGTAAGTGTAGTTGACACCTGTCACCACACATCAGTATACACGATTTTTTTCCTTCTGATGAAAACTTTTAAGATCTGCTTCCTTAGCAACTTTCAAACATGCAATGCAGTATTATTAACTACAGTCACCACGCTGCACATTATATCCATGACTTACTTATTTTATACTTGGAAGTTTGTGCCTTTTGAACCCTTCATCCATTTGTCTACCCCCAAGCCCCTGCCTCTGGCAACCACCAATCTGTTCTGTGTATCTATGAGCTTGTTTTGCCTCATTTTTCGATTCCACATATAAATGAGCAGATCAATCCACACAAGTGAGCAAATAATTTTACATTAAATTTTAGATGGTACTTATCATAAAATTTATTAAACACTCTGGACTCTGAATTTTCACTTATAATCTTTTTTTTATTGAAACCATAAATGTCAAGATTCCCTTTTCTTTCTTTTTTGACCTCGTTTTCTCTTTGCTCACTAGTTCTCCAATTATGTATTTATATCTCATAGAGAGAAGTTTAATTCTCTTTTTATCTCACTTCTTTCCCAAGTTGCTGACATCTGAATGCTAATTTTATAAGCAAAATAGTTGGTAGATTTCTAAGAACCCTCAATGACCCAAGCCCTTGTATAAGCCTCTCTAGTTTGTGTGGTGGAGACACTTGCTTCCAACCATTAGGTTGTGGTGATGGGATGTCACTCTTGTGGTAACGTTACATTAGGTGGTAAAGGAATCCTGCAGATGTAATTCAGGTCCCCAATTAGTGAACTTCAAGTTAATCAAAAGGGAAATTATCCTGGGTGAGCCTCACTTAATCTGACGAGCCCTTTAAAAGAGGGTCTAGAAGTCAGAAACTCTGTTTTCTAGAATTAGAGAAGCAAGCCACCTTGATTTTACACAAAATTTTCAACAAAACGAATTCTCCTGAGGCTCCTTAGACAGAGAGGATACTCTTTTTTAATTTTAACCATGTCTTAGGGTTGCCAAATTTAAATGTGAATTTCATAAATGACATTTTGTTAGTATAAGTTAGTATAAGTATATTCCATAGAATGGAGCTCAAGATTATATATTTAAGTATCCCAGGTGATTCATGAGACCTTTAGTATCTAGGGGTTCCTGGGTGGCTCAGTCGATTAAGTGTTGGACTTCAGCCCTGGTCATGATCTCACAGCTGGTGAGTTAGAGCCCACGCATCTGGCTCTGTGCTGACAGTTCAGAGCCTGGAGCCTGTTTCAGATTCTGTGTCTCCCTCTCTTGTCTGTACCTCCCTCATTCGCACTCTGTGTCTCTCTCTCAAAAAGAAGTAAACATTAAAAAAATGAACCTTAGTATCTGATAACAAATGAACTTTATGTTAGGTCCCGTGCTCACCTTTGGAAATGCAGAAATAATCTAAGATAGTCTTTCCCCTAGAGCTTCTCATTGACAAGTGTGGGGGATGGGGAAACACAAAAATAATTATCCGATCTTCTTTCCTCCTTTTACTGCCTTATAAAATATCACTAGTTTCCAATTTCATTAGTTTTATCATCAGAGTTTTACAGAATGGTATTGTTAGCTTGTGACCTTATTCAAATTTTAGAACTACAACTGATGCTTTTTAGACACTTAGACTTACAGAGTGCCAAGCGATTATCAATGAAGCATCTATTTCTTTGTTGTCTTCAAAATATCCTAGTTGCTCTGTCCTACTTTCTCTAAGTTGGTTATTATTAAAGATGAAAATGTCCCCAAGAAAGGAACATGCTCAAAATGTTCTTAACAAGAGATTTTGAAATATTTGACCTGTCAGAAACCAGGATTTCAAAGGGTGACAGTTAAGTTCATCCAATTCCCACATAACTGCTGTGCCATCAAAATTCAGTACTACTGTCTATAGACTAAAAGCAGAAACTATTATACCTAACACATGAGAAAATTCTTTCTGCTGATCTGGAGTCATTCTCTGCTTTGAGAATATTCATGTCCTTATTAAAAGTGTTAGCATCAAAGAGAAGATTTATAACTAATATAATTTCCCCTATCTTCAATTCCCCTTAGCCTGATGTATTTTATTCCATAGCACTCATTCGCTTGTAACACACTATATCATTTACTTGTTAGTTATCTTTATTGCTCATTGTGTGTTTGTCTCTACTAGATGATATAACCTTCACAAAAGCAGAGGATTAAAAAAAACCATAAAAATAGTTTTGTGCACTGATACCTCTCCAGTGGAGAACTAAGTAGCACATAAAAGGTTCTCAGTAAATTTATTTAAAAAGTTAACTAATTAAATAATATTCAATCACTCTTGGTACTAATCCATCTCTAAGAAATAAGACCATTCAAGTTCTGCTATGCTGAGTTTTCTCCAATATGCTAGAAAACATTTTAGAATGATGAAATGTTTATCTTTCTATATGGAAAGGAGTTACCACACAGCCAACAATGGGCCCCACTCTGTGCCCTCTTTGACTGTCATAGAGCTGAGTTTATGCTGAGTCATTCCTATCCTCTCACCCGGAGATCATCTGACCAATGACCAAACTCTGAAAATATAGCAGTCATGGGTTCAGAAGGATCACAACAAAGCTCAGTGGCTCACATGGGAAGTAAGGTCCTAATGCTGTCTTCATTAAAATCTATCTGCGAGAAAATCATTACTTTTAATCCTTTTTTTAATTCTTTTAGAGAGAGAGAGAGAGGTGTGCACACAAGCAGGGGAGAGGGGCAGAGGGAGGGGGAGAGAGGGAGAGGGAGAGAATCTTAAGCAGGCTCCATGCTCGGTATGGAACCTGATGTGGGGCTCGATTCCATGACCCTGAGATCATGACCTGAACTGAAATCAAGAGTGAGATGCTCAACCAACTGAGCCACCAGGCACCCCATTATTACTTTTAATTTTACAGGACTTATGAACCTGACTTATAGTTAAAATAGAATCCATTTTCAAATATCTCTTTTCTATTAGAGAAGATGTTAGATCTGTTGATAAAGTCTAAAAATGCCCATTTAAGAGAAAAAACTGTAATTTGGATCTCTTCCCACAGTAAATCTTTGTTTTTTAAAGTACATTTTATATCATGCTTCTGTCCAATCACACCCACCCCTTTATGTGGAGGCAAATGTGCTTTGGAGGTCAAGAGGTAGAGAGTATAAATAAGAAAAATATGGAGAACACAGTGTATAAATTGAACCCTAGATAATTAGTAAGCAATACATTTACCTAACATAGCACTTTTGTTTTTTCACTTTTTCTCCAGTTATATGCACAAAGTTAAATCTCTCATTAAAGTCACCATTTTAATGGCTCTCCAGCTGTGAGAAAGTAGAAAGAGCACTGGATTTGGAGTAGAATACAACTCGAATTTCAGCTCTGCTACTGACTGGTAATGTTACATTTGCAAATTACTTAAATTCTGTAAGTCTCAGCATTCTTTTTTGTAAAACTATTAGAGCAACATTTACTAGGCAAAGATCCTGGGAAAGCCCCCAGCATGGTAGGTGGAACAGACTGGATCCCTCCACCAGTAAACTGGATTCCAACCCTAATTGTCTCTCTAGGACTTTGCTCTAGTAAGTCTTTCTCTAGACAAGGATTCTTTGTACCATTCCATCAACATACAAGCATACTTCCATTTCACTTCCTTAACACACACACATACACACACACACACACACACACACACACACACACACACACTCCCACATTCATACACTTTGGATTCCACAAACATTGACTCTCCAGTCTTTCCCAACTACACGCATTCCCTGGGTGCACTTTTCCATTTCAGGACCATAAACACCATCCACACACTAATGACTCTCACATTCATGTCTCTAATCAAGACTGTCCTGGAGAGCCTGGGTGGCTCAGTCAGTTAAGTGTTCGACTCTTGAACTCAGCTCAGGTCTTGATCTCAGAGCCCACACTGGGCCCTGTGCTGGATGTGAAGCCTGTTAAAAAAAAAAGATTGTCCTGCTAACCTCATAATCAAAGACCCAATTCCCTACCTGATTTCTCCTCTTAGATGTTTACCAGGCTTCTCTGACAACCTTTCTACAAAGAGCTTCTACTCTACACATCAACCTTTGCCTCTCAGTGGCAACTCAATCCTTCCATTTGTACAGTTTAGGAAACCTTGTTATCACCCTTGATTCCTGTCTTTGGCCCACTTTCCATAAGTAAACCAAATACTGGCTTTAACTCAAAGTATATCCAAATACTGACCACATCTCGTGACAACGACTCCTACCCGCTTAATCCAGGTCACCACCATCTCCTGCCTAACTGGTCTCCCTGCTTCTACCTTGCCCCACAGCAATCTGTACTAACATTATAAGCAAAGTGATCCTGTTTACAACGTAGCTCAGATTATGTCGTTTCTTGGTTCAAACCCTCCAATGCTTCCCATCTCACTCATAGTAAAAGTCAAAATTCTTACTATAGCCAACCAGACCTTACATGATCACGTTTCTCATCATCTCTCTGACTCACTCCAAGTACAACTGGTCCCTTGTTGTTACTGGAAGACTCCTAGCACACTCGTGCCTCAGGGCCTTTGCAATTCTTGTTCTCTCAGCCTAAAATGCTCACTCTCACTCTCTTGTAGTCTTTGTTCAAGTGTCCCCTTCCCTGTATGCCGTTCCCTGGCTCAACTATTTGAAATGGCAAACCACAGTGCCTGACACCCCCTCTTCCATTTCCCCACCTACATTCTTCATAACACTTACTAATTCCTAACATACTATTCAATTTACTTATCTATTTTTAGTTGTCTTTCTCTGTCCATAAGAGTGGAGGCTCCATGGGGGCTGGTGTTTTGGGATGTTTTATTTTCTGGTGAATCTACAGTGTCCACAATAGTGCCAGCACATAGTAGGTACTTAATAAATGTTGGCTAAAAGAGCATTAGACAATACGAAAATTATTTTAGGAAACTGACAAAAATCATATATTCACCTACACAATTCAGTTGTGTTTGTAATTTTTTTTAAATTTTTTTTAACGTTTATTTATTTTTGAGACAGAGAGAGACAGAGCATGAACGGGGGAGGGTCAGAGAGAGGGAGACACAGAATCTGAAACAGGCTCCAGGCTCTGAGCTGTCAGCACGGAGCCCAACGTGGGGCTCAAACTCACGGACCGCGAGATCACGACCTGAGCCGAAGTCGGATGCTTAACTGACTGAGCCACCCAGGCGCCCCTGTGTTTGTAATTTAAACAAGAAAAATGTATAAATTCTTATATACTCTTACTCACACATTTATTCGGTAAACATTAAAAGCCAAACTCTGGGGAATATAAATAGTAAAGAATGTGCCAGCTGAAGGAGTTTATAATTTAAAAGAGTAAAGATATATGCATTAATAATAATAAATTATTACATATTACATATTTAAATATAGAAGAAATAACATAAAACAGATTACGTACTTCTATGGTTGCCAACCATAGAGTACTTTAAATTTTAATAATGTTACTACAAAGAACAGAATACCCAAGATATGTTTAGCAATACTTTTATGAGCAAAATCAGAGACTAAATAAATTAGGGAAACTCTGGATTCAATTAAATTAAGAACGTTCTTTTCTGTAGAATTAATTGGGATTATGTTAAGGTGCACTGTGACCCTATAAGAGGAGAAACAGCCAGATTTAATTTGGTCAAGAAGGTAATTTGCTGTGTTTTTGGTTTTCTGGGTTTTTTTTTTTAATCAAAACTGGCGTTCTGAAGAACACTGGAGCACCTGGACATAGACTTGTTCACTTTATTCTCAAAAATAACTCTGAATGTACAACTGAAAATAATATAACATTGTATGTTAATTATACTGGAATTGAAATAAAATTTAAAAAAGAATGTCTTTAAAAAGTGACTCTGACTTATTGTACATGTATACTTATTTAGCAGAAGAGGAAATGAAGGTTCAGAATGAGTAAATAAATTGTCCAAGTCACTTAAGAAACCCACAGGTTTTCTCAGTGGAAAATCTAAATATAGAATATAGATTTTTGATTCCTAACTGAGGAATCTTCCCCAATCTAAATTCGGTACACCTTTCTTAAAGGTATGAAAATGCATATCCCTCTTACTGCGCTTGCTACAATGTTTACCTATTCCCTATTTGCCAGACGTTCTTATCTATTGCTCTGTTAGACCCTTATTGACTGTAGCTGTGAGTAGTTCATTTTACATTCTTGATGCTTTCTTTGTGTTGTGTCTGGCATGGAGGGAGTGTTCAATAAGTATAGGTTGGATGAATGAACACATATATGCATGTATGAAGGAATGAATGTATAAATGTATGATTGAATAAATCTTTTGGTTACAAAACTCTGCTTCTTTGTAAACTCATAGAACATTTTAAAAAGATAACTTTTGAAAAAATAAGACCCAAAACTGGTAAGCAACTACCTTATCTTTTTCATTTCAAGTAGAACATTTTGTGTTTAGAGCCATTATGTGTCATTAGATATAAAGAAAATGAGCAACAATGAAGGAAAATACTCTTAGTTCTCTAGAAGATTAGATCACTAAGCTCTCAACCATTAAGACCTGGGTACGTTTTCCTCACTGATATCCATACTTTGCCTACCTCAATATGTGCATTGCTTTTTTGGAATAGGTTAAAATCCAATTTAACATTAAGCAACTAATAAGTACTAAGGTAACTAAAAACATATGACAACTTGCATTGTAAGGTATTTCATATGAATGTTTAATTTTTTTCGTTGGTAAGATTATAAAATATTTGTATATTTTATGTGCACTTAGGTTCAGAAAGCTAAAAACTGTCAGGTGCGCATATTAAATATAACAATTTGGAAAGATTTCAATATCTTCCTCTTTTAAAAAAGCTTGTACTCACCTCATAAATTAATTTGAAAGTAGTATGAAATATATATGCCCATATAAAACATGTTCTAAAAAAACTTCTATATTAATGTCACTTATAATTAGAAAATGTGGATCTTTTTAAATAGACTTTATATTTTAGCGCAGTTTTAGGATCATAGCACAACTGAGTGAAAGGTACAGAGATTTCCCACACCTCCTTGCCTCCACACACACATAGCTATTATCAACATCCCTCACCAGACTGGACATTTGTTACAATTAATAAGCCAACACTGACACATCATTATTATCCCCCCCAAAAAAGTGACTTTGACTTCTATACAGATATATTTATTTAACAGAGGAGGAAACTAAGGCTCAGAGATAATAATTTGTACAAGTAATAAGTTGTCCAAGGTCACTTAGGAAATCCACAGGTTTTGTAATCCGTAGTTTACAGTAGGGTTCATTCTTAGTGTTGTACATTCTATGGTATATGCACTATCTTATTAAATTTCCCATATATCCACCATTATAGTATCATACACACAAGTTTCACTGCCTTAAATATCCTCTGTGCTCCACCTATTCATTCTTTCTTCCCACTAACCCTTAGTAACCACTGATCCTTTTATATCCCCCAGTTTTGCCTTTTCCAGAAGGTCATATATTGGAATTAAACAATATGAAGGCTTTTCAGATTGGCTTCTTTCACTTAGGAATATGCATTGAAGTTTCCTCCATGTCTTTTCATAGCTTAATAGCTCATTTCTTTTCTTTTTTTTTTTTTTTTTTGAGTAAAATTGAGTAATATTCTGTAGTCTGGATATATCATAGTTTACTTACCCATTCACATACTGAAGGACATCTTGGTTGCTTTTAAGTTTTGGCAATTATGAAAAAGACTGCTATAAATACGTGTGTGCAAGTTTTTGTGTGGATGTGAGTTTTCAGTTTATTTGGATAAATACTAAGGAGTGTGATTGCTGGATCATATGGCCAAACTATGCTTAGTTTTATAAGAAACTGCCAATCTGAGGAAGTATTCCCTCAGCTTCTATCTTCTGAAAGAGATTATAGAGAATTGGTGTAATTCCCCCCTTAAGTGTCTGTTAGAATTCACCAGTGAATCCATTTGGGCCTGATGTTTTCTGTTTTGAAAGATTATTAATTACTGATCCAATTTCTTTATTAGATATACGCCTATTCAGATTATTTCTTTTTGCATGAGTTTTGGCAGATTATGTCTTTCAAGGAATTGGTTCATTTCATCTAGGTTATCAAATTTATGGGCATAGACTTGTTCTTGGTATTCTTTTGTTATTCTCTTAATATCCATGGGATCTATAGTGATGTCTCTACGTTTATTTCTTTTACTTGTCTCATGTGTTTTATGGAAGTGTGTTGCTTCATCTCCAAGTATCTTGGGATTTTCCAGCTGTCTTTCTGTTATTGATTTATAGTTTAATTTAACTGTGGTCTGAAATCAGACTTTGTATGATTTCTATTCTTTTAAATTTCTTAAGGTCTTTTTTTATGGCCCAGAATGTGGTTTATCCTGGTAAATATTCCATGTGAGCTGGAGATGAAAGTATATTCTGCTGTTGTTAGACAAATAGTCTATAGACATTCATTATATCCAGTTGCTTGATGGTGTTGCTGAGTTCAACTATGTGTTTTCTGACTTTCTACCTGCTGGATCTGTCCATATCTGATAGAAGGGTGTTGACGTGTCCAATTAAAATAGTGGATTCACAGGAGACTGACTATAGATGCTGGAGAGGATGTGGAGAAACGGGAACCCTCTTGCACTGTTGGTGGGAATGCAAATTGGTGCAGCCACTCTGGAAAGCAGTGTGGATGTTCCTCAGAAAATTAAAAATAGACCTACCCTATGACCCAGCAGTAGCACTGCTAGGAATTTACCCAAGGGATACAGGAGTACTGATGCATAGAGGCACTTGTACCCCAATGTTTATAGCAGCACTCTCAACAATAGCCAAATTATGGAAAGAGCCGAAATGTCCATCAATTGATGAATGGATAAAGAAATTGTGGTTTATATACACAATGGAGTACTACGTGGCAATGAGAAAGAATGAAATATGGCCCTTTGTAGCAACGTGGATGGAACTGGAGAGTGTGATGCTAAGTGAAATAAGCCATACAGAGAAAGACAGATACCATATGTTTTCACTCTTACGTGGATCCTGAGAAACTTAACAGGAACCCATGGGGGAGGGGAAGGAAAAAAAAAGAGGTTAGAGTGGGAGAGAGCCAAAGCATAAGAGACTCTTAAAAACTGAGAACTGAGGGTTGATGGGGGGTGGGAGGGAGGGGAGGATGGGTGATGGGTACTGAAGAGGGCATCTTTTGGGATGAACACTGGGTGTTGTATGGAAACCAATTTGACAATAAATTTCATATATTAAAAAAATAAAAAATAATAAAAAATAATAAATAAATTAAAAAAATAAAAATAAAAAATAATAAAATAGTGGATTCATCTATTTCTCTTTGCAGTTCTATCAGGTTTGGCCTCGTACTTTGACTCTGTTGTTAGGCACATACATGTCAAAGATTATTATGTCTTCTTATAATACTGGCCCCTTTCTTGTTATGATATGTAGCTCTTTATCCCTGATGACTTCCTTTTCTCTGAAGTCTACTCTACCAAAATTAATATAGCTAGTCCTGCCTTCTTTTGATTAGTGTTAGCATGGTATATCTTTCTCCATTCACTTACTTTTAATCTATATGCATCTTTATATTTATATGGGTTTCTTGTAGACATGTGGTTAGGTCTCATTTTTTGATCCATTCTATCAATTTTTATCTTTTAATTGGTGCATTTAGACCCCTGATGTTTAAAGTGATTATTGATATAGTTGGATTAATATCTACCATATCAGTTGCTGTTTATTATTTGTTGCTCTTGTTCTTTGTTCCTGTTGTCTTCTACTCTTTTCTCTTCCTTTTGTGCCTTTAATTGTGCATTTTATGTAATTCCATTTTCTCTCCACTCTTAGTGTATCTGGTTTACTTCACTTTTTTTTTTTACTTTTTTTAGTGGTTGCTTTAAAGTTTTCAATATATATTTATAAGTACTCCAAGTCCACTTCCAATAATACTCTATCACTTCATCAGTATAACACCTTATAATAACAAAATGATCTTAATTCCTCTCTCCCTCTCTCCTATCCATTATATCACCGATGTCATTCATTTCACTTATATATAAGCACATATAGGCATATATAAGCTTGGATAAACATACACATATATACATAATATATATGGACATAGTCAAATACATTGCTATTATTATTTTGAATAAACTATTATTTTTTAGATCAATAAAGAATACAAAAAAGAGGGGCACCTGGGTGGCTCAGTCAGTTAAGCATCCTACTTCAGCTCAGGTCATGATTTTACAGTTTGTGGGTTTGAGCCCCATGTCAGGCTCTCTGCTGTCAGCACAGAGCCTGCTACCAAAGAGCCTGCTTAGGATCCCCTCTCTCCTTCTCTCTCTGCCCCTCCCCTACTTGCATACACTCTCCCAAAAATAAATAAATATTTTTAAAAAGCGTTAAAAAAGAACAGTTGTTTTAAATTCCTGGTCTAATAATTCCAACACCCTTGCCATATCTGAGTCTGGGTCTGATGCTTGCTCTGTCTCTTCATCCTGTTTTTGGCCTTTTAGTTTGTCTCATGCTAGGTAACAGGAACTGCTACAAACAGACCTTTAGTAATGCAGTGACAATGTTGGGGGAGGGGAAGCATTCTATAGTTCTATAATTAGGCCTCAGTCTTTTAGTGACATTAGGACTCTGGACTGTGAACCACACAAACGTTTCTCAGTTTTCACCTCCCCTGTTAGGGGTACAGAATGGCTAAATAGACTGGAGTTGGGTATTTTCTTTCTCCCAGTTCAGTAAGGCTCTGGTAAAACCACAGCACACTAGATTCTGGCTAATTCGCTTCTCCTGAGGACAAACATTTTCAAGAACAGAATGCTCTGGTATATTTCAAAATGGTTTCTTTACCCTCCCTCTGCAGGAATCAGAAAGGAGTTTTTTTCTCTAGTTATCACTATGAGAACTATGTGGAATTCCTGGTGATGAACTCAGTAGTGTAGGCCCATACAACTGGGTGCCCCTGGTGTTTCTAAGTCTCAGAGTTGTCCACAATGACCCTTTACCAATTTGCCAATTACAATTCAGAGTTTCCTTCCCTGGCACTGATTCCTACAGAGATTTTGGCCTATGAGTTCTGCTCTAGTAAGTTCTCTGTTCACCTGTTTGTCCAGTGTTGGGGGCAGCAGTTTCCCCTATGACCTCTCTTTGTTATGAATCTAAAAATTGTTTCTTTTTTAGTTTCTTCAACTTTTTACTTGTTATTTAGACAGTGGTGACCTCCAAACATCTTATATGCCATACCAAATCAAGGGGGAGGTACTTTATTAAAATGACATCAGAAAACCGGTGTACTATTGACCTCTGAAAGTTTTACTTAAAAAACAAAAAAAGCAGAAATGAATGGAAAGGTAACTTACAGATATAATTTAAAATTGGCTAAATAAACTCATGCTGAGATTAACATAAAAGATAATATAAAATTTCATTGTGTTATTAACCAAATATAGCTGCACATTAAAAGGATTCTGAGTTTTCACATATTTGTTCTACTTGTAAAGAAATCTACTTGAGTAAATTCAACACACCCAGAAAGTTCTATACTCCTCTTTCTCTAAAATACAAAAACTTTGTATCCATGAGTTAGTAGACAATTTAAAAATAAAAGGTATACCCCAGATTTCTTTAGAAAATGTAGACATTGCTCCTTTATATTTTGGGAAATACAGATTGCATTCAGGAAAAAATCCAAACACTGACAGATGAGTAGAATAAATCTTATCTAGGCACTCTAAAAGAGTGACTGGCTTGTTTATTAGTTATTTATCAGTTATTTCTTCTGGTAAAATTCAACAAAAATACAAAGGGAATAATAATTCTAGTATGCACTTATAAAGTACTTACTTGTTGGCTGACGTTACTGAGAGGGGAACTCAAACTGAATCCAATAAAAATATTTATACTCTCCAAATATCATCCTGTTGAAGAAGGATCCTGAATCCTTCCAAGCATGTCCAGGGCTGACTGCATGGAATTTTAATGCTTTCTAGTCGATATGGTCCCTGAACTCAAGGCACAATTGGTTTTAAATACTTCTAATGCCAAGAGCAATAAGCAATTTCCCTTGAGTCTTTCATGCTGCTCTTGAACAAATTAGTTTGTTTTTCTTTAACTACTATTCAAACTTAAATAGCACCCAATGTCCAGCTGGTTATCCTCATCCAAATGGGAAGCGTTGTTCCCAGAGATGACTTGGCATACTTTTGATTAAAGACTATTTTCACACATCCAGGAAAACAGCACAGTTAGCTGTGGAGACATAGAGTGTGGCCCAGAGGATTAATAAAGACCAATGAACACTGACAAATGAAGCTTATTTGTTCTGTTCCTATTATTTACTCTTATTCTTTTGGTAGAAAGGCTGCCTACCATCAGCAGAAATTGAAGTCTAGAGGGATTTAAGCGTTAACCAGACATTGCAGGAAAGAAGAAGAAAAAAGAGAATAATAAAATCATTGCATAGCACAAATACAACTTTTACAAAGAATTAAAAATTATTACCTATGGAGATTTCACATATATATACTTAAGAATTCAGCATGATAAAATTTCTAATGCAAATGTGCTGTATTTCCTTACTGAAAAAAAATTTATATCTGTCCTAAGCAGCATAATATTTACATTGAATCTTGTCATCATTTATCAATACTTAAAGTCTCTTGCAATGTGTGCTTCTATCAGTAGTAATTGTCAACAATTCATGCTACTTTTAAAACTCTGTTTTCTGAGAAATTAACCCATGATTTCTTTTAAACAAATGCTTGTGATATTATTTAGATCTCCCTTTTACCACAGTCTTCTCTTTTCAGAGATTTTAAAATTTGGGTATAAGGAAAGGGTCTAGGGGATATAGAAACACATTTTGGGCAAATGAGTATTTTTCTCAGGAGTGTCCCTACCATTTTCTAGTTCCTCAAAGTGGTCTAAAGCAAAAACAAAATGCAAAAACAGACAAAAACATCAAGAACGTGTTTAAAACATTTAAGTTGATGTATGTTTATTTAAAGCACTTTGTTTGATGCTCAAGCCAGTGTACTAGAATGACCTACTTGTTTGAGAAAAGAAAAAGTTCTTATTTGCAAAAATAAGTTCTTGTCAGTTTAAAATCATTATTGTAAATTTAAAGTTAAATATGGTATTCTACTCACTTTTAATTTTTATTCAATATTTGAAAATATCTCAGAAGAACAGAGGTAGAGTAGGGGTGTGAGCAAAGTAAAAGAAGTTTGCTAGGGCTAGCCTTAAACTATGCAAAACACCATGGTCCATCCTTGGACCAATAATTTAATCAGACAAATTTTCAGCTTCCTAATCTAAATAGCATCTATCATAAGATAGATGTGGTATCTCACACACGCTAGCTATCCAATATATATTAGTTTCAGTCTCTTGTTTTCTTTCAGTTGCCATAAAAGTACATATTCTTATTTCTATTTATTTTCTCAGAAGTGACATTTTAGTTACTAGTAACAGAGTATAGTGACTTTCTCTATCTTTCTCATAGTCTTTAGAAAGGCACAAGTGAAGGGCCAAAATGGTAGAGCAGCATGGAACTTTTTTTTTTGTGTCTCATCCCTGAAATGTAGCTAGATCAACATCAAACCATCTTGCACACATAGCAAATTGATCTGAGGATTAACACAACAATCTGCACAACTTGAACCACAGAACCACAGGTATGTGGCATGGAGAGGTGAACTGGGGGAGAGAGAAGCCGTGGAGGGTAGGGAGCTGTTTTTTTTTTAAACTTTTTTAAATGTTTATTTATTTTTGAGAGACAGAGACAGACAGAGTGTGAGCAGGGGAGAGGCAAAGAGAGAGAGAAAGACAGAATCTGAAGAGGCTCCAGGCTCTGAGCTGTCCACACAGAGCTCGATGCAGGGCTCGAACTCATAAGTCATGAGATCATGACCTGGGCCAAAGTCAGATGCTTAACCAACTGAGCCACCCAGGCGCTCCTAGGGAGCTGTTTTTGCTTGCAAAGAGAGGACGGAGATGGGGGGGGTAGGGGGGCAGGGAGAATACAGGAAAAGCACTACACCTTGAGAGCAGCTAGAGAGAAAGAGAAAGAGTGGATTGAACAGAAAAGGGAGAAAGGAGAAAAAGACTGCAAAGGACTGAACAAAAAAAAGGAGAAAGGAGAGAAGGAGAGGGTTTAAATTCCATTAAGACTGTAAACAAGGGGAGCGGAGTCTGAAACCTCACAGCTCAATACCTGGTGGTGCTCTGGTGGGAAAGGCAAATCCCCAGGAGTAGACAGCAAGATTGAGGGGTCCTCAGGCCACACGGGGAGAGGTGGTTTCCCTACTGGGAGGACATTTGGTACAGGCTGTGTGCCTCCCCACAGGCAAAGGTCCCAGTAGACCCCAGAGAACAGACACATCCTCAAATGTTGGAACAAGGACGTTAAGGGTTCACTGAAGCCTGGAGCCAGATGGGTGTTGTGATTTACCATAATCCATGAAACACGGCTGCTACACAATCTCAAAATCTTTTTCTGGGACAGATTGGCATGCAACCGCAGTCTCTGGGCATCTGCAGCAGCACAGTTGTGGAATGTTCCAGGGGGTGGGCTGGTACCCAGCCATTGCTCAGAGAGACCCTCCCCCAGAGGTTATGAGCAGGTCAAAGCCGTAGGGCCCTCAGAAGTGAAGAGTTGGAAAACGCGGCTCCATCTGAGATAAATCTCGGGAGGGAGGTGCCACCTGGCAGGCTGATGGCTTGGTTATAGACAGTGTAGAAACAGGAAGTGAATGGAAGACAGAGACAAAGGAGGGGTGCTTGGTTGCTGCCAGTTGGTGAGAGCACAGAGTTCTGATACTAGAGACTGGGTAGCTGGGTGACACCATTTTCACCCCTCCCATGCATGCACATACACACATACACATGCCACAACTATCCACCCCAGTGCTAGTGCTTTCTCCACTAGCAGCGCCATCTAGTGGAGAACAGAGCCACTACACAAGATATGCCCAACTAGGTCACCATGTTCTAGTGGAACACCACAAATTTCTCTGCCTGATTAGCTTATGGATTATAAAGTGCTTCATAGTTTGACTTCTAAGGGAAACTGGATGTAATTATAATTATATTTCATTCTGTTCCTGGTCCATCTTTATTTTATTTTTTCTTTTTCTTTTCTTATTCTTGAATACAGAAAGAGAAAAAATTTATTTTTATTTTCCATTTTTATTAAAAGATTTTTGTTTAATTTTTTTATACATTTTTTATTTTCTCATAAATTTTTTAATTCTATTTTACTTTCATCATTTCATTGTATTCATCTTTTTAAACTTCTAAACATTTTCCCTTTTTTTTTCCTTTCTTTTATTTTCTTTCACTTTTTTCTCTATTCTATCAAGCTTCTTTGAACAACCAGACCAAAATACACCTAGGAGCTAGCATCCTTTATTTGATTTTTTTGTGTTGTTTTAACTTTTTAACTTTTATTTTTTAATTTTTTTTATTTTATTAACTCTTTCTTCAAAATGACAAAATGAAGAAATTCACCCCAAAAGAAAGAACAGGAAGAAATGACAGCGAGGGGCTTAATCAACACAGATACAAGCAAGATGTCTGAACCAGAATTTAGCATCATGATAATAAGAATACTAGCTGGGGTTGAAAAAAGCACAGAAACCCTTTCTGCGGAGATAAAGGAAGTAAAATCTAGCCAGGACACAATTAAAAATGCTATAACTGAGCTGCAATCTCGATTGGATGCCACAGCAGCAAGGATAGATGAAGCAGAGCATCAAATCAGCAATACAGAGGACAAACTTACAGAGAATAATAAAGCAGAAGAAAAGAGGGAAACTAAAGCAAAAGAGCACGATATAAGAATTAGAGAACTCAGTGACTCATAAAAAAGGAATAACATCCGAATCATAAGAGTCCCAGAAGATGAAGAGAGAGAAAAAAGGGTAGCTGTTTTATGTGAGCAAATCATAGAGGAAAACTTTCCTAACCTGAGAAGAGACACAGACATCAAAATCCAGGAAACACAGAGAACTCCCACTAGATTCAACAAAAACCTACCATCAACAAGGCATATCACTGTCAAATTCACAAAATACTCAGGCAAGGAAAGAATGAAAGCAGCAAGGGGGAAAAAAGTCCTTAACCTACAAGGGTAGACACATAATGTTGTAGCAGATCTGTCCACAGAAACTTGGCAGGCCAGAAAGAAGTGGCAGGATATATTCAATGTGCTGAATTGGAAAAATATGCAGCCAAGAATTCTTTATACAGCAAGACTGTCATTCAAAATAGAACGACAGATACAAATTTTCCCAAACAAAAACTAAAGGAGTTCATGACCACTAAACCAGCTCTGCAAGAAATTTTAAGGGGGACTCTCTGAGGGGAGAAAAGATGAAAACAAACAAACAAACACCAAAAGCAACAATGACTAGAAAGAACCAGAGAACAGCACCAGAAACTCCAACTCTATAGGGAATATAATGGCAATAAATTCATATCTTTCAGTACTCACTCTAAATGTCAATGGACTCAATGCTCCAATCAAAAGACATAGGGTAACAGAATGGATAAGAAAACAAGATCCATCTATATGCTGTTTACAAGAGACCCATTTTAGACCTAAACTCACCTTCAGATTGAAAGTGAGAGGATGGAGAACCATCTATCATGCTAATGATTACCAAAAGAAAGCCGGAGTAGCCATACTTATATCAGACAATCTAGATTTTAAAATAAAGACTGTAACAAGAGATGAAGAAGGGCATTATATCATAATTAAGTAGTTTATCCACCAAAGAGATCTAACAATTGTAAATATTTATTCTCCAAATGTGGAATAACCCAAATATATAAATCAATTATTCACAAACATACAGAAACTCATTGATAACAATACCATAATAGTAGGGGACTTCAACACCTCACTTACAGCAATGGACAGATAATCTAAACAGAAAATCAGCAAGGAAACAATGGCTTTGAATGACACACTGGACCAGATGGACTTAATAGATATATTTAGAACGTTTCATCCTAAAGCAGCAGAATATACATTCTTCTAAAGTGCACATGGAATTTCTCCAGAATAGCACATACTGGGACACAAATCATCCCTCAACAAGTACAAAAAAATAGGGATCATACCATGCATATTTTCAGACCACAACACTATGAAACTTGAGATCAACCACAAGAAAACATTTGGAATGATAACAAATACTTGGAAACTAAAGAACATCCTACTAAAGAATGAATGGGCTAAACAAGAAGTTAAAAAAAATTTAAAAATATATGGAAGTCAGTGAAAACGATAACACCACAACCCAAAACCTCTGGGACTCAGCAAAGGCAGTCACAAGAGGAAACTATATAGCAATCCAGGCCTTCCTAAAGAAGGAAGAAAGGTCTCAGATACACAACCTAACCTTACACCTCAAAGAGCTAGAAAAAGAACAGCAAATAAAACCCAAAAACAGCAGAAGACAGGAAATAATAAAGATTAGAGCAGAAATCAATGCTATCGAAACAAACAAACAAAAAACAGTAGAACAGATCCATGAAACTGGAAGCTGGTTCTTTGAAAGAATTAACAAAATTGATAAACCCCTAGTGAGTTTGATCAAAAGGGAAAAGGAAAGGACCCAAATAAATAAAATCAAGAATGAAAGAGGAGAGGTCACAACCAACACAGAAGAAATACAAACAATAATAAGAGAATATTATGAGGAATTATACACCAATAAAATGGGCAATCTGTGAGAAATGGACAAATTCCTAGCAACATATAAACTACCAAAACTGAAACAGGAAATCGAAAAGTTGAATACATCCATAATCAGTAAAGAAATCAAATTAGTAATCAAAAATCTCCCAAAAACAAGAGTCCAGGGCCAGATAGCTTTCCAGGGGAATTCTACAAAACATTAAAGAAGAGTTAAGACCAATTCTTTTGAAGCTGTTCCAGGAAATAGAAATGGAAAGAAAACTTCCAAACTCATTCTATAAAGCCAGCATTACCTTGATTCCAAAACCAGACAAAGACCCGACTAAAAAGGAGAACTACAGACCAATTTCCCTGATGAACACGGATGCAAAAATGCTCAAGAAGACATTACCTAACCAGATCCAACAATACATTAAAAGAATTATTCACCAGACCAAGTGGGATTTATATCTGGGATGCAGGGCTGGTTCAATACCGGCAAAACAATCAATGTGATACATCACATCAATAAAAGAAAGGACAAGAACCACATGATCCTCTCAGTATTTACAGAGAAAGCATTTGACAAAATACAGCATCCTTTCTTGATAAAAACCCTCAAGAATGTAGAGATAGAAGGATTATACCTCAAGATCATAAAAGCCATATATGAAAGACTCACTACTAATATCAACCTCAACGGGGAAAAACTGAGGGCTTTCCCTCTAAGGTCAGGACATGAAGGGATGTCCACTCTCGCCAAGGTTATTCAACATAGTATTAGAAGTCATAGCCTCAGCAATCAGATAACACAAAGGAATAAAAGGCATCCAAATCAGCAAAGAGGAAGTCAAACTTTCACTCTTCATAGACGACATGATACTCTATATGGAAAACCCAAAAGATTCCACCAAAAAACTGCTAGAACTGAATTCGGCAAAGTCGCAGGGTATAAAATCAATGCACAGAAATTGGTTGCATTCCTATACACCAATAATGAAGCAACAGAAAGAGAAATCAAGGAATCAATCCCATTTACTATTGCACCAAAACCCATAAAATACCTAGGAATAAATCCAACCAAAGAGTTGAAAAATCTATACACTGAAAACTATAGAAAGCTTATGAAAGAAATTGAAGACAACACCAAAAAAAAAAAAAAAAGGAAAAATATTCCATGCTTATAGATTCGAAGAACAAATATTGTAAAAATGTCAATGTTACCCAAAGCAATGTACATATTCAATGCAATACCTATCAAAATAACACCAGAATTCTTCACAGAGCTAGAAGAAATAATCCTAAAATTTGTATGTAACCAAAAAAAGACCCAAAATAGCTAACGCAATCCTGAAAAAGAAAACCAAAGTGGAAGGCATCACAATCACAGACTTCAAGACGTATTACAAAGCTGTAATCATCAAGACAGTATGGTACTCACACAAAAACAGACACGCAGATCAATGGAACAGAATAGGGAATCCAGAAATGGACCCACAAATGTATGGCCAACTAATCTTTGACAAAGCAGGAAAGAATATTCAATTGAATAAAGAGAGTCTCTTCAGCAAATGGTGCAGGGAAAACTGGACAGCAACATGCAGAAGAATGAACCTGGACCACTTTCTTACACCATACACAAAAATAAACCCAAAAGGATGAAAGACCTAAACATAAGATGGGAAGCCATCAAAATCATAGAAGAGAAAACAGGCAAAAACCTCTTTGACCTTGGCCACAGCAACTTCTTACTCAACACATCTCCAGAGGCAAGGGAAACAAAAGATGAACTACTGGGACCTCATCAAGATAAAAACCTTCTGCACAGTGAATGAAACCATCGGCAAAACTAAAAGGCAATCAACAGAATGGGAAAAGATATTTGCAAGTGACCCTTCAGATACAGCGTTAGTATCCAAAATCTATAAAGAACTTATCAAACCCCACACTCAAAAAACAAATTATCCAGTGAAGAAATGGGCAAAAGACATAAATAGACTTTTCTTCAAAGAAGACATCCAGATGGCCAACTGACACACGAGAAAAGGTCAACATCACTCATCATCAGGGAAATACAAGTTAAAACCACAATGACATACCACCTCACACCAGTCAGAATGGCTTAAATAAATAACTCAGGCAATAACAGATGTTGGTGACCATGTAGAGAAAGAGGACCTGTTTTGCACTGCTGGTGGGAATGCAAGCTGGTGCAGCCACTCTGGAAAACAGTATGGAGGTTCCTCAAAATATTAAAAATAGAATTACCCTATGACCCAGCAATTGCACTACTAGGTATTTATCTAAGGGATACAGGTGTGCTGTTTCGAAGGGGCATATGTACTCCAATGTTTATAGCAGCACTATTGACAATATCTAAAGTATGGAATGAACCCAAATGTCATCGATGGATGAATGGATAAAGAAGCCATGGCGTGTCTTCCCAATACACACACGCACGCACACACACACACACACACACACACACACACACACACACACACAATGGAGTATTACTCAGTAATCAAAAAGAATGAAATCCTGCCATTTGCATCTAGATGGAACTATAGGGTATTATGCTAAGCGAATTAGTTAATCAGGGAAAGACAAATATCATATGACATCACCCATATGAGGACTTTAATATACAAAACAGATGAACATAAGGGAAGGGAAGCAAAAAAAGAAATCTAAAAACAAGGAGGGGGACAAAACATAAGAGACTTAAATACAGAAAATAAACTGAGGGTTTCTGGGGGTGGGGGAGAGGCTAAATGGGTAAGTGGCATTAAGGAAGACACTTGTTGGGATGAGCACTGGGTATTATACACAGGGGATGAATCACTGGAATCTATTCCTGAAATCATTATAGCACTATATGCTAACTACCTTGGATGTAAATTAAAAAATAAATTAATAAAAAAGTGGCTTATGTCAATAGTGAGAGATGATATCAGCCTGTGGCATGGTGTTCAGTGAAGCATCTCCTATGATTGATATTAGCTCGGGTCTTGGGAAGCATCTATATTTTTCAGGAGTTAGGTAAACAGCATGTTAATTGTGTGACTGGCTGTTTCCATCATCCTTAATGTTGCCTGGCATTTATTTATGTGAGAAGTGTATAGTTTGGAAAGGTGCTTTGGGATCTTTCAAGGTGAACGATGGTGTATAAATGCAAGTCACCATAATTATTAAAAATGTATAGGTCGTATATTAAACTACAGTTAAAAACAAACATCAGTAAAAACTACAAGTAATTATATATAGCCACTGTGGGAGAATTAGCCGTCTGAATAGGGAATGGTGAGAGGCGATTTCACTAGGAAAATTGAGAGCAACAATTTAAAAAAAAATTTTTAATGTTTATTTATTTTTGAGAGAGAGAGAGAGAGAGAGAGAAAGAGGTGGGGGAGGGGCAGAGAGAGGGAGACACAGCATCTGAAGTGGGCTCCAGGTTCTGAGCTATTAGTACAGAGCCGATGCGGGGCTCAAACCCATGAGTGGTGAGGTCATGGCCTGATCTGAAGTCGGATGCTTGACTAACTGAGCTACCCAGGTGCCCCAAGAGCGATAGTTTAAATCTCTTGGGAAGAATTACTCTAAAACACCAGTATTAAATATTAGATGACTAAGCAAGACACCGTGATCTTAAAAGAAATGTAAGATACAGTGGGGTGAATATTATTTACACTCTAGTAGGACACATTGTGTTTTCATGAATGGCATGTATGTGCAACACGATTTTGAGTAACTTTGGAAGTAAACTTCAGGGGATTCACTACAATTCCCAACTGCTCCTCCTATTGCCAATATTTCATTACAACTTGTGGCATCAGAATAGAAAGGGGATGGGGGATGGTTTACCTTCTGTCTCAATAAAACTGTTTCCAAAAGAAAAAAAAAAAAAAGAAGAAAGGCACAAGTGGCAGAAAAAAATGGTCAATGCTGCAGAAACTCACCAAACCTATTTGTATCTTGGCCAAATTAGTTTTTACAGACTACTGAAAGCAAATCAATTGGGTGTGCCTAAATCTTAATTACATTCTAGACACAAATACACATGGAAAAAGTAGAAGTTTTATATTGAGGTGGCTCTGCAGGTATGGCTAAAGAATCTATGGTAAATTGTGGTAGTTCTGCAATGTGGGATGCTTTCTGGGGCCACAGGCTCAAATAAACCAGGTCTGTAGGGGTCCTGGGAAGAAGAAAAAGTTGGATGGCAAAGACAAACTTGCAGTGTCTCACTGTTGCCCAGGACAGTTTCATTCAGGTCTAGTCCTGTGAATGGCTATTGGGAAGCCTGACTCTAATCTTCATGAAGTTCTGGGAATATTGTTTATGCTTAAAATTTAATGCTATATAGTTCTCTTACTAATAACGACATCTCAAAGTTCTTATAAAGATCTAAACAACGTGACAGGATTCCCTAGAAATACCAAACAACATAAATGTATCAAAGATAGTTTCTTAAAAATTGAAAGGAGTATCAGTGTTGAGTTATTGAAAAGGACTGTATGCCCTACTGAGGTAATTATCTAAGATTGTGATCATTTATACTTCTCCCTACTAACCAACTGCAGTTCATAATATATGCATCTTATTTATACTTAGAATCCAATTTAAAGATGAATTTTAATCCTAAATATTTTAGTTTTGCATATAAATTTACTCTGACATTTTGAATAATAATTAATTTGCATTTTTTTCCACTTGACTTTCATTAACTAAGTTTCTTGACATGAAGTTATAATGTTAAAACCATATAAATATTTCATTATGGGGAAAGTTTTACAAAGATAAAACTGTTTCCTCAAAACACTGCCTTCTATACCTAACGTATTTAATGTCATTTTTTAAATTACATTTTTATTTTTGTAATATGAAATGCTTTATGAAGATGCAATTTTTGTTGTATTACTAAAGAACACAGAAGGTACAATAAGTCTATTATACATAAAGCTAAAATAGTGTCTAGCACACTGCACAAGAATAAAATAAAATGAAATTATCCTTTTTCTTAAATATTTCCAGAAGATCTTCTATAATTATTATACTGAAATTGATCAACAACAGTTCACCTTATGAAGGTTACTAGCCTAGCAGCAAGTTAACTGAGAACTGGAGACTTCTAGAACTGCAAAAATTTATTCTTATTCAAATGGGATAGATAGATTTCAAACTTGACCATAATCCCTAAGAATCACTTCAACAATATTTTCTAATTTGGGTATAAGACAACTAGCCTCAGAATGAAATGTATAAAGAAAAGCAGAGAAAAAATAGTCCTTCTCTCTTCTCTTTTTGTTTCTTCATGATAATGAAATAGGTGGGAGGAACAAGAGGGAAGGGAAAGCCCTAGTAGATTGCCAGAAGCCAAGAAACCTTATACCATGACACTGCCAATAGAAAACAGCTCTGGGAAGATTGGCCAGCTACCAATACAGGGACCAAACCCTGCCCACAACAAAGAGAGCAATTGCAGATGACTGAACTAAAGGTAAATGCAGCTCGTCCACAACAATAGGGTGCATGCAACACACACAGGAGACATCCCTGAAGCACAAGGTTCCGGTGAACAGGGAACACTGCACTGCAGGGCACTACAGGACTTCTTCATAAAGCCACTACTTTCAAGAGTAGGAGACACTGCTAACTTTCCTAACACACAGAAAGAGACACAGATAGCTAGACAAAATGAGGAGGCAAGGAACACATCCCAAATGAAAGAATAGGACAAAATCACACCAATAGAGCTAAACAAAATGGAAGTAAGTAATATGTCTGATAGAGAATTTAAGGTAATGGTCATAAAGATTCTCACTGGACTTGAGAAAACAGTGGAAGACCTCAGTGAGACCCTCAAGAAAGAGATAGAAAACATAAAAAAGAAAAAAAAAGAACCAAAGAACCAATCAGAGATGTAAAACTTAAGTGAAGTTAAAAATACATTAGATGGAATAAAAAGTAGACTGGGAGAAGCAGAAGAATGGATCAGCAACCTGAGGAGGAGAGACTATTGGAAATCAAGCTGAACAAGAAAGAGAACAAAAAATAACAATAAGTAAGTAAATATAGACTTGGGGAACTCAGCAACACCAGCAAGTGTAACAAAATTCACATTAAAGTGATTCCAGACAGAGAAGAGAGAGAAAAGGGAGCAGAAAATTTACTTAAAGAAATAATAGCTGAAAAGTTCCCAAATCTGGGCAAGAGAACAGAAATCCACATCTAGGAAGCCTCCAGTAAAATCAACCCATGGAGGTCCACACCAAGTCACACAGTAATTAAAATGGTAAAAAGCAGTGATAAGGGTAGAATTTTAAAAGCAGCAAGAGAAAAGAAAACAGTTATATACAAGGGAATCCCCATAAGGCTATCAGCAGATTTTTTAGCAGAAACTTTGCAGCCCAGACAGGAGTGGCATGATATATTCAAAGTGATGATAGAAAAAACCTGCAGCCAAGAATACTTGATTCAGCAAGGATATCATTCAGAAGAGGAGAGAGAAGATGTTTCCCAGAAAAACAAAAGTTAAAGGAATTCATAACCACTAAACTAGTGTTACCAGAACTCTCAGCGATCATGATCTCACAGTTCATGGCTTCAAGCCCTGCATCGGGCTCTGGGCTGACAGCTCAGAACTTGGAGTCTGCTTCAGATTCTGTGTCTCCCTCTCTCTCTGCCCCTCCCCCCTGCTCACAGTGTTTCTCTCTGTCTCTCAAAAATGAATAAACGTTAAAAAAATGTTTTAAAAATAAGAGGACTCTGAGTGAAAAGGAAAGACCATAAGCAGAAGTAAGAAAAGTAGGAAACACGAAAGTACTAAAATTAAGTAAACCTATAGAAATCAGTCAAGGAATTTACAAAAGGATGTAAAGTATGGCACCATATACCTAAAATGGGGAGGGGGGAGAGTAAAGAATGGGTTCAAACTTAAGTGACCATCAACAATATAGACAGCTATATGCATAAAATGTTATATATAAACCTAGTGGTAACTACAAATCAAAAACCAGTAACAGATATGCAAAAAATAAAGAGGAAGGAATCCAAGTATATCACCAAAGACAGCCAGCAAACTCTAAGAATAGAGAGGAAGAGAAGAAAGGAAGGAAGAACTACAAAAGCAACCACACAAGTAACAAAATGGCAGTAAGCACACACGTATCGATAATCACTTTAAGCACACACCTGTCAATAATTACTTTGAATTTAAATAAACCAAACACTTTCCCTAGGAGCCTCGGGATTGAGAGGAGTGTGGCCCTCTCCTCTTCCCAGAATGACAACTGCTTGCCCACTGACATCAGTGTATTCTGAAAAGGGAATGTCATCTGGCAAAAATGTTACTTTGCCTGCTGTATTCAAGGCTTCCATTAAACCTGATATTGTGAACTTTGTTCACACCAACTTGCACAAAAACAACAGACAGTCATATGCTGTCAATGAATTAGCAGGTCATCAAACCAGTACTGGCAGAACCATGGCTTGAATTCCCAGAGTTTGAGGCATGGGACTCACTGTTGCAGCCAGGGTGCTTCTGGAAATATGTGTCATGGGGGCCACATGTTTGTACCAACCAAATTAGTCCACCATTGGCACCTCAGAGTAAACATAACACAGAAGCAATATGCCATCTGCTCTGCCCTGGCTGCCTCAACCCTACCAGCACTGGTCATTCTAAAAGTCATTATACTAAGGAAGTTCCTGAACTTTCTTTGGTGGTTAAAGATAAAGGTGAAGGCTACAAGAAGATCAAAGAGGTTGTTTTGCTTCTTAAGAAACTTAAAGCCTGGAATGATATGAAAAAGGTCTATGCCTCTCAGCAAATGAGAGCTGGCAAAGGCAAGATGAAGAACTGTCGTCATATCCAGTGCAGGGGACCTTGTATCATGTATAATGAGGACAACAGTATCAAGACCTTCAGAAACACCCCTGGAATTACTTAATGCAAGCAAACTGAACATTTTGAAACTTGCTCCTGCTGGGCACGTAGGACATTTCTGCACTTGGACTGAAAGTGCTTTCTGCAAGTTAGATGATCTGTATGGCACTTGGTGTAAGGCTGCCTACTTCCATGCATAAGACACTTAACACAGACCTTAGCAGAATCTTGAAAAGCTCAGAGATCCAAAGAGCCCTCTGAGTACCATGCAAGAAGATTCATCACAGAGTCCTGAAGTCCACAGAAAACCTGAGAATCATATTGAAGCTAAACCCATATGCAAAGACCATGCACTATATATAACACCATTCTTCGCCCAGCCAAGAATCACAAACTCCGATGGATAAGGCAGCAGTAGCCTTAGGAGCCAAATCAGATGAGAAGGGGGATCCAGGCGAAAGATCTGTGGTAGAGAAGAAAGGAAAGAAGGCTGTTGGTGTTAAGAAGCAGAAGAAACCTTTAGTAGGAAAAAAGGCTGCAGCTACTGAGAAACCAGCAGCTAAGAAGTCTGCTGAAAAGAAACCCACCATAGAAGAAAGGAAGCCTGCTGCATAGAAACTTACATTTGTTTTTTCTGTAGAAGTCAAATCATTATGAACAGCTAATTTTGAATAAAGATTTGGTCAAAAGAAAAACAAACAACAATAACAGCAACAACAACAACAACAAAAACCCCAAACCAAAACCAAATCGAAACACCAACAAAAATAAATAAATAAATAGACTAAACATTCCAATCAAAAGACATAGGGTGATGGAATGGATTAAAAAGCAAGACCCATCTATCTACTGCCTACAAGAGACTCATTTCAGACCTAAAGAGATATGCAGATTGAAAGTAAGAGATGGAAAAGCACTTACCATGCAAATGAAAGTGAAAAGAAAGCTAGGGTAGCAATACTTATATTGGACAAACTAGATTTTAAACCAAAGACTGTAACAAGAGTTGAAGAAGGGGACTACATAAAAATAAAGGGAACAGTCCAACAAGAAGCTATACCAATTATAAATATTTATGCGTCCAACATGGGAGCACCCAAATATATAAAGCAAATAATAACAAACATAAAGGAAGTAATTGATAGTAATACAATAATAGTAGGGAATTTTAACACCCCACTTTCTTCAATGGATCAATCATCCAAACAGAAAATCAAAAAGGAAACAGTAGCTCTGAATAACACTTTGGATCAGATGGATCTAACAGATATATTCAGAACATTCCATCCTAAAACAGCAGAATACAGATTCTTTGCAAGTGCTAAAAAGATTGATGTCATACCATGCATCTTCTCTGAACATGATGTTATGAAACTAGAAATTATCACAAAGAAAAGATCTGGAAAGAGTAAAAATACATGGAGGTTAAATATCATGCTACCAAACAATGAATGGGTCAACCAAAAAATCAAAGAGGAAATCAAAAGATATACGGAAATAAGTGAAAATGAAAACACAATGGTCCAAAGTCCTCAGGATGCAGCAAAAGCTGTCCTAAGTGGGGAGTTTATAGCACTAGAGGTCTACCTCAAGAAGCAAGAAAAATCGCAAATAAACAACCTAACCTCACACATAAAGGAGGTAGAAAAAGAACAAACAAACCCCAAAGCCAACAGAATAAAGAAAATAATGAATATTAGAGAAGAAACAAATAAAATAGAAACTAAAAGAGCAATAGAACAGATCAATGAAACCAGAATCTGGTTCCTTGAAAAGATAAAAAAGTAAATAAAAAAATTGTAGCCAGACTCATAAAAAAAAAGAAACAAAAAAAAACAACAACAAAAAAAGTGCTCAAATAAGCAAAATTAGAAATGAAAGAGGAGAAATAACAACTGACACCACAGAAATAAAAAGGGTTATAAGAGAATGTTACAAAAATTATATGTTAACAAATTGGGCCAACTAGAATAAAATGGATAAATTCCTAAAAACATATAACCTCCCAAAACTGAATCAGGAAGAAATGCAAAATCTGAACAGACCAATTACCAGCAATAAAATCAAATCCATAGTAAAAAAAAAAACATTCCAAACAAAAGTCCAGAATCAGATGTCTTCACAGTTGAATTCTACAAAAATTTATTTATTTACTCATTTATTTTAATTTTTTTTACATTTATTTATTTTCAAGAGACAGAGAGAGACACAGTGCGAGTGGGGGAGGGGCAGAAAGAGAAGGAGACAACAGAATCCAAGGCAGGCTCCAGGCTCTAAGCTGTAGCACAGAGCCTGATGCAGGGCTCAACCTGGGGCTTGAACCCACAAATTGTGAGATCATGACCTGAGCTGAAGTTAGACTGAGCCACCCAGGTGCCCCTCTACCAAAATTTAAAGAAGAGTTAATATGTATTCTTCTCAAACTATTTCAAAAAATAGAAGAGGAAGGAAAACATTCAAATTCATTCTATCAGGCCAGCATTACCTTGATACCAAAACCAGATTTAAAAAAACACTACAAAAAAAGAGAACTACAGGCCAATATCTCTGATGAACATAGATGCAAAAATCCTCAACAAAATATTAGCAAACTGAATTCAACAATACATTTAAAAAGATCATTCACAATGATCAAGTAGGATTTATTGCCTGGCTGCAAAGGTGGTTCAATATTCACAAATCAATCAACATGATACATTACATAAATAACAGAAAGGATAAAAACCATATGATCAATGCATCAATAGATGCAGAAAAAGCATTTGACAAAGTACAACATCCATTTATGATAAAAACCCTCAACAAAGTGGATTTAAAGGGAACATACCTCAACAAAATAAAGATCATATATGAAAAACCCACAGCTAATATCATACTCCATTGGTAAAAAACAAAGATTTTCCCTAAAGATCAGGAACAAGACAGGATGTCCATTGTCACCACTTTTATTCAACATAGTATTGGAAATCCTAGCCACAGAAATCAGACAATAAAAGGAATAAAAGACATCCAAATGAGTAAGGAAGAAGAAAACTTTCATTATTTGTTGATGACATGACACTATATAGAAAACCCTAAAGACTCCACCAAAACAAACAAACAAACCTACTAGAAATGATAAATGAATTCACTAGGTCACAGGATACAAAATCAATATACAGAAACCCATTGCATTTCTACACTAAAAATGAAGTAGTAGAAAGAAAAATTAAGGAACCAATCCCATTTACAATTGCACTAAAAATAATAAAATAGGAATAAACTTAACCAAAGAGCTGAAAGACCTATATTCTGAAAAATATGAAACACTGGTGAAAAAATGTGACGATGACACAAAGATATTCCATGTTCATGAATTGGAAGAAAAATATTATTACAATGACCATACTACCCAAAGTAATCTATAGATTTAATACAATCTCTATCAAAATACCAATAGCATTTTTTCACAGAACTAGAACAAATAATCCTACAATTTGTATGGCACCACAAAAGACCTATAATAGCCAAAGCAATCTTGAAAAAGAACAAAACTAGAGGTATCACAATCCCAGATTTCAAGATATACTATACATTTATAGTAATCAAAACAGTATAGTACTGGCACAAAAATAGACACATAGATCAATGGAACAAAATAGCCTGGAAACAAACCCGTGACTATATAGTCAATTAACCTTTGACAAAGAAGGCAAAAATATGCAGTGGAAAAAGACAGTCTCTTCAACAAATAGTGTTGGGAAAACTGGACAGCTACATGCAAAAGACTGAAACTAAGCCAATTTTTATACCATACACAAAAATAAACTCAAAATGGATTAAAGACCTAAATGTGAGACCTGAAAACATAAAAATCCTAGAAGAGAGCACAGGCAATAATTTCTCTGACATTGGCTGTAGCAACATTTTTCTAGATATGTCTCCTGAAGTAAGGGAAACAAAACAAACAAAACACTATTAGGACTACATGAAAATAAAAAGTTTCTGCACAGCAAAGGAATCAGTCAACAAAACTAAAATACAACCTATTTAATGGGAAGAGACATTTGCAAATGACATATCTGATAAAGGTTTAGTATCCTAAATATATAAAGAACTGATAAAACTCAACACACAAACAAATAATCCAATTAAAAAATGGGCAGAAGACACAACAGACATTTCTCCAAAGACGACATCCAGATTGCCAACAGACACATGAAAAAATGCTCCACATCAGAGAAATGCAAATCAAAACCACAATGAGAGATCACCTTACAGCTGTCAAATAACTAAAATCAAAAACACAAGAAACAATAAGTGTTGTCAAAGATGTGAAGAAAAAGAAACCCCCATGCACTGTTGGCAAAATGCAAACTGGTATAACTACTGTGGAACACAGTATGGATGTTCTTCAAAAAATTAAAAATAGAATTACCATATGATCCAGTAATTCCACTACTGGATATTTACCCAAAGAAATTTCAAAAGATATATGCACCAATATTTTTATTGCAGCATCATTTACAGTAGCCAAGATATGAAAGCAACTTAAATGTTCATCAGTAGATGAATGCATAAAGAAGATTTGGGGTGTGTGTGTGTGTGTGTGTGTGTGTGTGTGTGTGTGTGCGCGCACGCTCGCACATGCAAGTGTGTGTGATGGAATATTACATAGCCAGAAAAAAGAATGAAATCTTGCCATTCACAACATAGATGGACCTAGAGAGTATAATGCTAAGTGAAATAAGTCAGTTAGAGAAAGACAAATACCATACTTCACTCATGTGGAATTTAAGAAATAAAATAAACAACAACAAAAAAGAGACAAATCAAAAAACAGGCTCTTAAGTACAGAGAACAAACTGAGGGTTGGTGGGGGGCTGGGGGAGAGGGGAAAATGGGCGATGGGCATTGAGGAGTGCACTTGTTGGGATGAGCACTTGGTGTTGTTTTTAAGTGATGAATCTCAGGAATCTACCCCCAAGACCAAGATCACACTGTATATACACATGTATATATACATATACACTGTATGTTAGCCAACTTGACAATAAATCATATTTTTAAAAAGTAAAAAATAAAATATAAATTCAAAAACAAAAACAAGCAAACAAACAAACAAACAAAAAACAGGCTCTTGATGGTTACCACAGAGGAGGTGGGTGGGAGGATGGGTGAAATAGGTGAAGGGGATTAAGAGTACACTTATCATGATGAGCACTGAGTAACGTATAGAATTCTTGAATTACTATATTGTACACCTGAAATTAACATAACATTGTATGTTAACTATACTGGAGTTAAAATTCTTAAAAATTAACAAGTGAACAAAGAAAGAGAAAAGTAAAAATCCCTGGGGATAGGGTGAATGAAATAACTTTTGAGACTAAAGATGTTCAATTTTAAAATATTTGATATTGGCTATATAATTGCCACCATTATGTCCTCTTCCCCTCAGTTTTACCGAATCTTTAGTAAAGTCTTCTATACCCATAAGCTTTGTGAGACTGACTTTTTTGTTTAATTTTACCTACCATCTCTCTCCTTCACTCCCACCCTCAATCCCAAAATTCGCATTTCCCATTTTGTCTGGCATAATGCAAAATAGAAACACAAAGGGTTGAACTCAGAAGCATTTTAGTAGAAATAGAACTCAGCACTAGAGAAACCATTAAAATATAAGTTGTACAAAAATCTGCAGGAATCTTAAAGAAAGAGTACATTAGAATATTCACACGTTGTGGAATAGTATTTTTATTAAATCTTATATGAGATCTTAAATATTGAGGTATACTAGTAGTCATGTTATGATGTTGTGGTGAACAAAATAAGGGTCCCCAAAGATGTCCATGCCCTAATCACTGGAACTTGTGAATATGTTACTTCATATAATAAAACAGAATTAAGCCTGAATTTGTAATTACATTTGCTTATCAGTTGACTTGGAGATGTGGAAATTATTCTGAATTACCTAGCCCATGGATCAGTTCCCTCTGGACCAGATATCTTCCTCTGAACAACTGGCTGAGGACAGGAATGGATGAAGCTATATCCTAGAAGAATGACTACAGAAATATGACTACTAGCTCAGAAATGGGTGTTAACTTCTGGTGAGATGCTCATAACTTCGTTGCATCACGAAATGTAAGTTAGTAATAGGTAACACGTTAACTCTCATGTCCTGTTCCACATGCCCATATGTGTCAATTATCCTTAAAATCCATATCCACAAGAACCCTCTCTCCCTGCCATCAGGTTTTCCATTCTTATTCCTAGCCTGTGAATCCTGCTAAAAATGGTTACATAGACAGAAAGACCGGTATCACTAGAAATTTATAGTATCTGATTTTTACTCAGCTTGCTCCTTCTACTGTTTCCCAAAGAAATAATACCAAGCGCTTATCCACCTCTCACTGCCCAGGACGTCTTTGTCCAATCATCTCTGGTCTGTGATAAACAGAGTAGAAACTATAAGTCAAGAACTACGTTAAGACTCTTTCTTCTCTCCCCAGTAGACATATGTGTGTATCTACTTCTAAAGTCTGCAATCTCAGAAGAAAGTGGCTTCCTTTCCTCTATTCAAATACTATCCATCCATCCATCTGAGCTCTCAAAACAAGCTTTTGAAAGAATTTCTTCTCTCTACTCCATTATCCATTCACTTGTCCCCTGAACTTTGTTTCTTTCAACAGATTCAGGCTTCTGAATACAATATATGTAAGAAACTCCCATGTTAAAAAATATATAATCTAACCCCCATTATGTCTATCTTTAGTTTCTATAGTTAATGACTCAGAAATATTTATCTTTTGCTAAGATTAGGCTAACTGAATTGCAATTTACTCGATGATTAATTTACTAGATAGTTTTAGGAGACTTCTCTCACTTTGCCCTCCAAAATAAGGGCTAAGTCCTGGACATACTGTTGTTTACATATCTTCTGAATCTGTGCACTTCTACCTCCATGCACTAACTTGATGTAGGCCACCATTTCTCACCTGGACTATTGCAATTGTTTAACTATACCAACATAGGTGCATCGGTACCCATGAACATTTTCCCTCTTGTTATAATGGATAAATTTGTCTATGCTTCTAACATCAGATTCCATTTTACAATGGATCCTATACTCTCCAATTACTCAAAGGTTTTGATCATCTTTATGTCTTGCATTATCAACTTTGCCCTCTTGAAAGGATCACTTCCATCAACATACAAGCAAGCTCTATTACTTTCATTGTAAAAACTAGAATCTCCTCCAGTCACCGTCCCTATTCTCTCTTAAGAGCAAAGCTCTCCTTCCACTGCTTTTGACATTCTCTCTTCTTCCTCTTTTTTTAAATTTTCTCCTGAACCTACTTCAAACAGGCTGTTGTCCCCACCACATTATCAAAGTGCCATGGTCAAGGTCACAAACAGTCTACAACTATAAGATCAAATTTTTTTTCTCATTTCTTCTCTTCCTCATATATCAATAGCATTTAACATAGTAGTTTTTCTCTTTCCTTTCTGAAACATGTTCTTTGATTCGTGAAGTATGTGTTTCTCCTCCTGCCAGTAACATTAGCAATTCCTTGTCATGCTCCCTTGCCAGATCCTCTTATTTCCAACCACCAAATGTTGGAATGCTACAGTACTTAGTCCTTGAGTCAGTCGTCTGCTCAATATACACTCATTCCCAAGGAAAATGGTCCATCTCCTCGGTTTAAAAATGCTGAGCGGCACCTGGGTGGCTCAGTTGGTTGAGGACTGACTTCGACTCAGGTCATGATCTCGTGGTTCATGAGTTTGAGTCCCGCATCGGGCTCTGTGCTGACAGCTCAGAGCCTGGAGCCTGCTTTAGATTCTGTGTGTCCCTCTCTCTCTGCCCCTCCCCTGCTCATGTTCTGTCACTCTCTGTCTCTCAAAAAAATAAATAAACATTGAAAAAAAATGTTTAATGCTGACAATTCTCAAGTCTATATTTCCCCAACCCAGATTTCTCCTCCAAATATGGTCTCATAAAAACCATTTTCTGCTCATAATTTCTACTCATAACACCTAGATGCTTATAGACATCTTGAAAGTCACAGTGGAACACCTGATATCACCATCCCACTTCCTAAAAGGGTCTCTTCAGCATCTCAGAGACTAAGGACTCCATTCTTCCAATTGCTCAGGGCAAAAACCTTAGACCTGTTCTTTCAGTCATGTTAAAGTCAGCAGCTCTGCATTCGAAGTATATCCTGAAACAAGTATTCCTCTCGCCTCCACCATCACTACCGCCCTTGTCCAAGTCACCAATACCTCTGTCCTGGATAAGTGCATTAGTCCTCTAACTGGTATTTCTGCTGTCCTTACCTACATGGTTTATTCTCTACAAGGAGGTAGGATTATCCTTTGAAAATGATATAGATCATGTCATTCCTTTGCTCAAACTTTCCATCTCAGCCAGAATAAACGCCGAAGCACTTACAGTGACTGAGTGGACACCGTGTGATCCAGCTCTCAACCACTTCTCTTGTCTCTGCATATCAACTTGAGCAATCTTCCTTAATGAAAATCTGTGGGTGTCACTACTGCTTTGAATCCTCCAGTGACGGCTTCCTATCCTTGCCTTCAAAAGAAAACCAGATTTCCTAGAAAAGCATTTACTACTCTTCAGTTCTCACTAGTCTCAGTTCCTGCCATTTCCTTTTCCAAGGGCACCCTAGATCCTAACCTAACCACACTGAACTTCTTGTTTCTTCCTCATTAAATAGTGTCCTCATGCCTCCATTTTGTTGCTGTTCCTTCAGCTTCAGATAATCTCGGTGTAGAATTCTCTTTACCACCTGCCTGTGATGCCCCTCCTTTGACTGAATAACCACTTTGTTGGACTCCCATTAAATTTATAAAGAATAACTTTTTATTCCCCTGGACTGTGCTCCGGTAGAATTTTGATTATAGAGTTTACATTTGTTACATCAGTTTTTATCACGTTGTATTAAAGTTTTAATCTATTTGCCTACCTCTCTCTCTGAGAGAGCATTCCATATGCTCATTGGAAGTGATGGGAAACATAGTCTTTCTTATCCTTAAGTGCTTAGCATTTAGCACAGTGCTTAGCATACGGCAAGTTTTCAAAACCATTGGATGATACTATCAACCATACTAAGTGTGACTATGTAAGATGAATGGCATTCATTGAAATTTTAACCATTTAACTGTTTAATCATTTAACTATGTGACCATGTAAATTTTTTAACCATTTAACCAAATTCAAATGAAAAGATGGTAGTCTAAGAAAAAGTAAAGGGTAAGAGAGGAACGTGTAATTTTTTTGTTTTCATTTTTAATTCAGAATAACCACAATATATTTACATACTGGGTTATTCTTATCTTCAAAAAGTATTCCATTTAGTAATTAAGAAACTAGACTGTCCGAATGAAATCCTTTAGGAAACTATAATGCTCTCTTCTCTCTGAGAGTTTGTAATCACCAAACTACTACATAATCTCCAATTTTATCTTCCTTTAATCCAATTCTAAAGCTATACTAGATAACACACAAGAAATCAGATGAAAAGACTCCAGCACCAAATGATAGGCTACCAGGCCTGTTTTACAATCCTTTTTCACTAGAAAAGACTTGTCTGACTTCACATGCGACAAAACCATCTGAGTTTCTCTTGCCACAGTGCTTCCCTCTTCACTGTGATAGACATTAGGTTAATCGCGAAAGAGAAAAGGGGGCAAACTTAAAAAAAAGGTCATCGGCTGATAACGTGGCACGTACTACCTTCACATTGATGTCATAATGCTCGAAACCACTACTCCTGCCACTTTGGACATTACTGGAGTTGTATCATTTCCTAAGATCATGAAACTGTGTAGATTACGTAAACGGTTACTACAGCAGCAGATGTCAAGACTTTCTTTTGTCGCCTCCCCATTCACACTAAGTACTGGTGCCATCCCCGTCATGTTTTCTTCATTTTATTCTTCTTTAGCCCCCATCTGATACACTCCTTCCATAACAGTGTTTTATCTCATTTGCATGACACTTTCCTGTATATAAAATACTTCCACACAAATTCTCTCACACAGCCTCATGATAACCCTAGGAGATAGGCCGCACTGGCATTGCTGCATAAATTCAGCAAGGTACTGTTAGCAGCTATCATTACTGAAAACCTTCTTGATAGGAGGCACTTTAATAGACACTTTATACCTTAGTCTCATAAACACATTATTTTATAGTTGAAGACATAAAGGCTAAGCAACATGTCCAAGGTCACACAGTAAAATAGGGGCAAAACAGGGCTTTTATGGTAATGTATAATAGAGATTAATACATATATGTACACATATGTATACGTGTATATTATATATGTACATGCAGGTGTGTATCTGTTTGTGTGAATATATATTTACTCTGGGTCCTGTATAAAGCTCTCCAGGGCTTTTAAAAAGTTCCTAGCTTAGCACAATTTTTACTCTGTCAGAACTAGAAGGCAATTAGCTTTGACCCCTAATAAAATACATTACATGAAGTGAGATTCAGGACAAGGCAAAGCAAAGCATTTCCTCTCAGGGGGTCACAAGTCTGGAAAAGGTTTTATGGTGGAGGATATTTAAAAAAGAGTATGCTGTGCCCTTTTCATCTGGCATAGTGTCATTTCTGTTAATTCATGGACGTGACTCAACTCTCAGGTGGGGAAGTCTTGTCTTCCTCAGACAAAGTTACAGACAGCAGAGCTCAGGAATAGAACTGCTAAATTTACTAAATTGGCTAGAAAGCTTCCAGAGTTTTCTAAGACATACCTGTCTGCTTTGCCCAGGTCTCTTTCTTTGTAATGCTAATAGGCAGGACAGCTGAAAAGAATGAAGCATAGGGGCACATCTCTTGTAAGCCATCAAAAATTAGTGGGTGGCACAAAACAGTCTTCCATGCCTTTGCAACTCAGAAAATCTCCACAATGTCCACTGATCCTAAGAGTGTTTAGTGCTGAGGGACTTTTGACATTTGTGGAAAGAGGTAGAGATGATTCTGACATCATATTTAATGGTAATCATGGAGAAACCTGCATGTCTCCTGAAGTGTAGCTTCTGGAGACATGCAGGAAGGATTGTCCCTGTTAAAGAATCTGCATCTTGCAGAGCTCTTCATCTGACAGGACAAGATGAGAAATCCACTAGGAACCCAGGATCAATTAACCTCTAACCCACCCAGCTCATACATTTTCAACAACCGTATCTGTACAAAAGTATTTTGAAAGGTAGAAAAATTAGCTTATATTTTTTACTGTATTAAACATTCATTTGTATATTCATTAGTATTAATATTGCTTTGCCATTTGGTTATGATAGTCCATCCTCCATCACTTAGGTTGTGTAGCATTAGACAGTCTATGAGAATAAATCAGAACTCTTTTGGTACTAGAGACTAGTATTTAAAATGGTTTAGGGAGCATATTAAAGTCATGTCATCCCATTGTCACCATCCCCGCCCCCCAAGGTTTTTGATATCCAGGAAACTAGATTTCCACTAGGGATAGATGAATTTCAAATTAGATAAGAGTGATAGTGACAATTTTCTAAACTTTTGATAAATTAGCATTTCTTGTAATTGAATAATTCAACATCAAACTTGTATGGCCTAAGAGAAAAAAGTATAATTTCAATGCATTCCATTGTTTGTATAAGGAATTTTAATTCTCTATTCTTGCAAACACATTCAATATTCTTCTCAGTTCTGCATAAACCCTGGATTGGAGGGTTCTGTATGAAACCAACTTAAAGACAATCTCCCTTTTAAGTAATCCAAACAAAGATGGCTAACTTATTCCACAAGTGGCTTTATATGTTCTGAAAAGACATTGATTGCACTGAACAATAATCTTTGTCTTTAAGTGGAGTGATTAAGATAAAATAAATATATAGCAACTCAATCACCAATAAAAATAGTTACCCACGCTCTGAGTCACTGTTCTCAAGTGGTTTTCAAAATTCCATGCCATGGACAATGTTTTAGCTAATGGCTGGGTCTACAGACACCAGGTAAGTAGTAAAGCTTCTGTGGCTTCTCCACTCAAGAGATTGGCCCTACTGATAAATGGTTATCCCCATTATCTCTTTCAATACAATGGGTTTTCCCCCATCAAACACCATTTAAAATGTATTACCTCAGTGAGGAACAAAATCAAGTGTAGTTTTAAAGGTATGTATTAAGGTCATATGTTAGACCATGCCCTGAAAAACCTTACCACCTAGAGGAAAACAGTACCAGAGGCTGACTGGTGAAGGAGAAGCAGAGAAATGAGGACAAATCTAGATTTAATAACACGGCTCTGGAAAGCTAAGAGCTCTCTCTGTATAAACTAATAATTGATTCTGGAACATGGAGAGAATTGAGCACGCAAGTAGTGGTGAAGGTAAAGGAGATGAAGAGCAATCAGCAATTCCATTAGTCAATGAGACATTTACTAGAGGTCTATAAATACAGCACACTTGGTCTTGAATATGTATAAAATTTGAACCAATAGGAGACTATACCCACAAAGAGTTTGTTTACAACATAGCCTTAGGCTGACTATATACAGGTGAAACACAATTGTAATTAATGAGTTTCTAGTGGTACATTCAATAACAAAATCCTTTGGATGGAATCCAAGGAAGATTTGCCTTTGCTGAATCATAGCTTCTCATTTATTAGAGAGAAGATCCAGTATTTTGAAAATGCATTTTAGTCACTCAAAAATTAAACAGAAGAGCACTGACAAATTCATGAGCTACCAAACTTGAACATGAATATTAATATGAGAGCTTTTCTTATATTAACCTCAAAAATTGTGTATATTATAGAATTGTTTTACCAAAAGCAATTTTATATTTTGCCATCAGTTCTCATGATACAACAAGAAACTAAGCATGAAATTTTTGTCGATGTATTTATTTTAGAGCTCTTAAAAAATTCTTCACTATAGTATATTTCATTTAGGAGGATTCATAAGAGAAATGTTTTTCAGTTTAATCCAAAACAAATGGTTTGCTTCCATTTTATTAACATTATGAAACATGTTAATGATTTTGTTTCCTTCATTGAGCTCATAAGTAGGAGGTAGTTAGGAAACAAATTTTCTTCACACCTATTGTTGCACAGGATGTATATGGCATGCATTTTTGTGCATTCACCTTACATGTAATTTTGTTTCTTATCCCTATTGTTTTCCTTTTTTCTGCAATAATTTTCTCCTTTATTTTTTATCCTGATATATATTATTTATTCTGATATACCCATTTTATCCTGATATATAATTATCACATACAAATAAATGTATGCATACTATGTGCACATAATATATATAATTGTTGACATTAATAGAAGCAAGATATAAACACTAAGATTCCCATTCAAGATGAGAGGCTGGCGAGTTTGCTAATAACTATCAGTTTAGGTTTTGAGTAACTAAACTGTGTATGTGGGTATATGGACATACATGTACACATACACACATATATACATATGCACACACATAAACACACGATAGAAAGAAAATACATATATGTTATTTTTATATGTGTGTGTGTATAAATCACCTCAATAACCTCATATCTTTTTGAAAGCAAAACAAGTAGTTCTTAATTTCTTTTTCCATTTCCTTACAACTGATACCACAGTCAATTATCAAATCATTCAGGTAAAATGCAGGCGTATAAAGGTGCTTCTTATTAGTTTAGTCATATGGATTTTTGTTAAATAAATTATACACATACCAAACAAGAACACTAAAGGAGACTTTCCTTTTCACACTGGAGAGTGAAGATGGTGTTTTCTTATCATTGTTTCTTATGGAAGACAAAAGGACTTTTAACTCACAGATTTTGTTTAATCTCTTAGCTCATTTCCTATTTTGAAATGAAATTTCAAATTGAAATTTCAAAATGAAAACAAATTTCAAATTGTTACTATTTTATTAAATATAATAATAACTGCCATCATCTAGCAAGATTCATGTGAGTGAATTTCCAAACACAAAAGTTATTTTATTTATTCTAATTTTTCTCCTTCTTATCCTAACCTGAAAATAATATCTGATAAAATATAAATCTCCTGAAAAACAAGATTTTGTATTTAAAGCTTTTGTTGACTGTTCCTTCACCTACTGATGTAATTATCATAGAAAATTTGAAAAATACAGGAATATATAAAATATTTCATTGTTATTAAAGTAATTCTTATAAATACATATTGTATCAGGACAAGCAACATTATACCATGCTAACAAAGAACCCCCAAATTTCAATGGTCTCAACCCACTGAAGTTTATTTTTCATAAATTCTATGTCCAATTCAGGTCATCTGGGATCTCTGTTCATTATAATTGTTAAGGACTCAGGTTGGCTAATATTTGGTCTAAGTCTATATTTTGCCACAGGGAAGCCACAAGCCACACAGTGTTACTGAACGCTTGAAATGTGGCTAGTTCAAATTGAAATATGCTATAAATATGAAATACATATCAGACACTGATGACATAATGCTAAAAATAAATGAAAATATCCATGTATAATTATTATATTGATTACATGTTGAAATATTTGAGATATATAAGTTAAATAAAATATATTATTAAAATTAATATCTCCTTTTTCTTTTTCCTTTTAGAATTTCACTACTAAAAATTTTAAATTACAAATATGACTCACATTATATGTCATTTGGCTAGTGCTTATTTAGACAATGTTTCCATAATTGTCACAGCAGGACAAAGAGAATGTAGTAAATCATGCACCACTTGTTAAAAGTTTTCACCTGGAAACAACACTCATCATTTGCACTAACACTGCATTGGCTAGAGAAATTCAGAAGGTCATGAATAGTTTCAAGAAGGTGGAGGAATAGAGAAGTACAGACCTACCATGTACTTAATAGGGGAATAATTTTGAACATGACTATAATATATATCATCATAACTATAATATATATTCTTAATCTGTTCATACAACTTTGTAAGCATATTAACAAAAGTACTTTTTTTAAAAAATTCCATTTTAATTACTTCAGTGATCACCATTATCTTCCTATCCTTGATTGCCTGGCTTTGATTGATATTTTATTGGTAAATTAGAGTATTCTCTCAATTAATTTTATAAAGAGCAGCACACTCCTTATAGGGGTATCAGACACTAACAAAGGAATTTTGTTAATGTTCCTGAAAAGTGAGAGGGATAGGAAGAGAGGAAAAGTGAGAGAGAGAGAAAGAGAAGAGAAAATTCAGGACAGAAGAAAGGATCTTTGGGGGAGAGGTCATTCATTAAATCATTCTTCGAAAGAAAGGGAGAAAACACCTTAAGAATTCTGATGAACAAAAGTTTTCTACTACGTTACATTAGTAACCTAATTTTCTCCTTGGATGACAGTAGGAATTTTAAACTTTTCATTTATTTTTTTAAAAATTTTTATTGATTTATTTGAAACAGAGAGAGAGAGAGAATGAGAGCATGCACACACGAGCAGGGGAGGGCCAGAGAGAGAGGGAGAGAGAGAATCCCAAGCAAGCTCCTCACTGTCAGCACAGAATCCAGTGTGGGGCTTGATTTCACAGTGAGATCACGACCTGAGCTAAAATCAAGAGTCCAATGCTTAACTGACTGAGCCACCCAGGAGCCCCACACTTTAAATTTTTTTAAGCTAACTTCCCTTTTATTTTAACCTCTCATCCCCAAATCACTTTCTGTTTTTTTTTTGTATAGTGCAGCAGTGTCTACCAGGACTATCTGCAATGATGGAAATGTTCTACATCTTTTCTGCCCAATGCAGTAGCCACCAGCCACATGGGACAGGAAGGTGACTAGTGAGACTGAGGAAAGAAATTTTTAATTTCCTTTAAATTTAATTTAAATTTAAAAACCACATATAGACCACACGAAAATAGAATACATGCTTTCTCAAATATTAATAATGTCAGAAAATATTTTTCTTTGAGCTCCTTTAGTATACCATTTTCAGAGTTATGCTCTTACATTGTTCTGGGTGATATTACCATCATCTGCTGTATTTTGTTGTAGCCTCCATATTGGATATTTCCACTTAATCATCTTGGAATGAAGAAGAAGCTTCCAGATCTTGTATTTGCTAAGAGACAATTATATAAATTATTATTCTTTTTTACTTTGTTTACTGTCTTATAAGAGTGTGGAATCCTCTCAGACTTAAAGCGATATGTACAACTGGGTATAACAGGACAGTACCTAACCCAGTTTCCAAGGTCTAGAACATGCATTCATTGGGTATGCTCTAATGAAATATGTCAGTGTCTTTTTTTTACTCCACTATCTGATCACTGATGCTCAAACTCAATGAAATGCTTGCAAATTTAGAATTTCTAACATAGACTCTTTAGGTTTCTACTCCTCTCTAGAGTAATTAACATATTGGGATTAAACTTCCCAGAGTACAGTGTATCATATTGGTTTACCTCCCCATCTCCACCTCCCTGCCACCTGCTTTGCTATTTTCTGGGAGTTGGCATCCTAATGGCTTCTGAGTTTTTTTGGACATGCTACTGTTGCCTTCTGATATGACAAGTTGTTCAAATTCATATTGGATATTTCTTGCCTCGGACTTCGAATCACTAATTCTCCAAGGATCCCTGATTTATTTTAGCGGGAACTGGTACTAGGAATGCTCATTGCTATTGCGCTGGCATTGTTTCCTCCACCTTTTCAGTGGACAGAACTGGAAATAACTACTTATTTGTTTTACACCATATTGCATACACAATCGCCATCACAACAGCCAATACTGCCATCAACAACATAACTACCAAAATATTTGCTTTAGGGATGGTGTTCTTTTTGGCCTTAGGATATCCTACCAGGACTGAAGAGCCATATTACTTCATTTTAAATTCACTTAGAACAATCTTATCTCTGAGGCTATTTTACCGCTGGGTAAAAATCTAGGTCCATGTATTTTATTTTACTTTCCATTTTTAGTTATTTTAAATTTTGATTTTATTTTATAATTAAGGAAAACATAGCACCTTAAGGAAAGATAGAAATCTATAAGTCTACACTGACATAAATCAATAAATGAATAAATAAATGGAAAGAAAACCTTCAAACCTTCCTTACAGTAGAATGCCAACTAATAACGTAGAAATACTGCAAACCAGAAAGTTAGTATTTAGCATCATCACAGTAATAATTAATTGATGCATAGAATATCAATGGATGCTAAAACTCATGGTGAAAGCAGGATGAGAAATAGAACTTTTGCATAGTCTGAAAATATCTATCCCTCAAAAAAGCTTCAATTAAAGAGGGAAAAAGAAGTACCTTTACCGTGAAAAAAACCTGACAGATACACCTCCTTAATCAAGTGATCAAAACCATAACCACCAGTACTGACCATCAACATCATATGCTACCGGTAAAGACGCAATGGAAAGAACACAGCAACACTTCTGTGAAATTCCAGCCCAAACTACATAATCTACATCTAATTGTAAGGAAACATTAGACAAACTCAAACTGAGGGATAACAAAGACAGCAACTGACCTATAAGCTTAAAAAATATGTCGAGGTCATGAAAATAAAGAAAAGACTGGTCTTCCAAAAGAGATACTAAAAAGACATAACCAGGTGGAACATTTAATCCTAGATTGGATTTTTTTGCTATAGTGGATATGACTGAAACAACACGAGAAGGTTGAAGTGAGTCTCTGGAAAAAAGATATGTGAGTGTTCTTTTAATACCTTTACAATATTCTTGTAAGTTTGAAACGGTTGGTTGGTTGGTTGGTTGGTTTTTTAATTACATGGTTCCAAAAGTCTAATATACAGAGCTCAGGCCTTTCAGCTTTTTCTTTGATTTCATAAGTAACTTGGTGTAAATCTGAAAGAATATTAAGACCCCATTTTAAGTCAGAAACTGAGTTTGTAAACATTCTTTCAGAAATTTGTCTTTTGCACGAACAAAGACATATGTCTAGATCTGCAAACCACATTTTTGATGCTTCTTTAATATATGTATCTCACATAAGAAATAGGAATCTAGGGGCACCTGGGTGGCTCAGTCCATTGAGCGACCGACTTCGGCTCAGGTCATGATTTCACGGTTTGTGAGTTTGAGCCCCACATCAGGCTCAGTGCTGACAGCTAGGAGCCTGGAGCCTGCTTTGGATTCTGTGTCTCCCTCTCTCTCTGCCCCTTCCCCATTCATGCTCTGTCTCTCTCTGTCTCAGAAATAAATAAACATTAAAAAAATTAACAAAAAAAAAAGAAATAGGAATCTATGGTCAAAAAAATAGCAAATATGAAAACCATCCTTTAGTATTACTGATAAAACACTGACAAAGAAAACTCAGGACAATATTTCAGAAGTCTCTACAACTTAAATCAAGGTGGGAATCCAATTTTAGTAAATATAGTTTGAGAATTTAAGAGAATTAGAACCAATTTTTTTCCATCTATTGACTGATTGACTTGATGAGTTTCTGGCAACATCTTTTTATTTGGATGATTTGAAAAAGCAAGAATTAATATACTTCTAGAACCTAGACTCCCCCAAAGTATTACTTCCAAGAAGATGAATGTAATTTAAATCAGTAACATTCCCCAGCAAGTCAGTCAAGCAACCCTCCTGCATTATAGGATTGATGTCATAAATATTAATCCATCTATTAACCTGACTTCAAAGATTTCGCATTATAGGATTCCCTTCTCTTCTCTAAGAGCTTATTCTATTGCTCAACCCTTCCTAAAATGATCAGGTTTTTATACCAAAACTTGAAGAAATTATTTTTCTGTCTAGAATTTTAAGTTGATTAATCCCTTATTTTAAGATGAATAATCATAAAATTGATCCATGGTCTCCCTAGGATCTACCCTTATTTATTCATAGATATTTGGTATCACTCTTTTCTACTGTCTTCAAGTTTTGCTCATTTTCTCATTTATTCATCATAAAAGCTTCTATTAATTTATACATTCTTCTAATTGCTTCCCCAGATTTAACTGTAATTTATTTATGGTTTAATGTAATACTCAAAAAAATCAAAGACATTGAAAAAATAATATAATAATTTAGCCATTCATGTTGAACTAAATTCTTAAACTCCTGGAGAGATTTATTATATGGGCTTATGCTTCCTTAGCTAGAGCCCATAAGGTAAATTAATTGGGCTGGTTTTATTTCATTTTTCATCATAATAGATTTGAAATAGAGTTTCCAGCTTACAGATTTGCTTATATTGAACTAACTCCAATTACAGAATATTAAATTAAAAGCCCAGAAATGTTTAAATTTGGAAGCAACTCTTTTAAGACTTAGGTGCTAACTCTAAAAATTCATTATTACAATAAAATTATGCAATTTGGGAGAAATGTGGATAGGACATGGATTCAGATCTCCTGAGGTGGATCTGTGATCTGTAAGTATCACCTAACTAACTTTAGGAGAATCATTTAATCTCTTTGAGAAGTTCCTTGTTTATAAATATATTAAAAACGTCATACACAGATTTTTTTCAGGAGCCAACATGGAAGAAGTATTTGACTGTGTCTAATCTCTGCCTCCGAATTTTGACTTGCAAAGAAGTTTCCTGGAATAACAGGATACTCCCATAGGGTCAGGGATAAACCAATGGGCAAATACCTCATCCCGGATGAATACTAAAAAGTGATATAGAATTATCTTCCTCAGGGGTGCCTGAGTGGCTCGTTGGTTAAGCCTCCTACTCTTGATCTCAGCTCAGATCATGATCTCACGGTTTGAGTTTGAGCCCCACATCGAGGTCTGCGTGACAGCATAGAACCTGCTTGGGATTCTCTCTCCCTCTCTCTCTCTCTCTGCCCCTCCCCCACCCTCTCTCTCTCCTCAAAATAAATAAATAAACGTAAACAAATAATTATCTCCTTCATATTTATCTTCAATAAGGAATAATCCCCAGAGTATTTGAAAAGAGTATAAAAGTTTACTGAACACCCACTATGGGCAGGTCCCATCTGAGACATTGTAATCATGAAAGAGAAGGTTATAATTTGGGGTTAAATAAGTATACTCAGAGAGACCAATCCTCTAGTGTTAACGGAATTTGGGTGTCACATTTTCACGAGAAATATTTCCCTTTGGGTGGGAAAAATGACTTTTTAATGTTTATTTTTGAGAGAGAGGGTGACAGAGAGAGCAAGCAGAGGAGGGGCAGAGAGAGAGGGAGTTAGGGAATCTCAAGAAGGCTCTGGCTGCCAACACAGAGCCTGATGTGGGGCTCAAACTCAAGAGTCCTGAGATCATGTCCTGAGATGTTTAACCAACTGAGCCACTCAGGTTCCCCAGGAAGAATGACTCTTTAAGCAGAGCTTTCATAGGAAAGGCAACAGTATGAAACCAGAACCACTAGGAGAAGAGGAGAGAGCCATGGATTGGCTCCAACACCCATATAGGATGAAAGTCAAAATGTAGCAAAAAGATGAGGCAGGAGTTAGAACTCAAGTAAAGATTGGGAGCCAATAGAAGTTGCTGCAAGTTTGGTACCAGTAATTTTTACCAAGTGATATATATTATGTATTTAAACTGGATGATATAATATAAACTAAATTAAAAAATGAGGTTCTCAAAACATTTAGATATTCACTGTTAAGAAATGCTTTCTTGTTTGTGACACTGAGGTGTCTTGGCCCAAAGACTAAAATTAGCAGATGAGAAGGAAAGAGAGAGAGCCAGAATCATTTGTTACTTGCTCATACTTTCATTGTAAGACACAGCACATATTTATACCAGCACCATCTCTCATTACCCTGAGTTGAAAATTTGGGATGAATAATGTGTTAAGCCTCAAAGGAATATAGCTTTGCAATGCATCAATAGTACCATCTGTCAATATGTTAAATGTTATTGGAATATACATGGAATATTATCAGCCTCATCCAATTCTGTTATCTCCTTTCATTAGACTCTGGGCCTTTAATGATATCTGGAAACTTATTTTACAAATCATGATTCCTAAGTCTCTGTTCAAGCATATACTATATTCCACGTGTTCTTCTTGTTCTTTTGTAAACTATTATTTTTAATCCTCAAGCCAATAAAATATATTTATGTATATATTTGTTTTATATATAATACTTGTTTTATTTTATTTAATAAATACAACTGTTACTTTGTGGTTATATAAGAACTCTACAAATACTAATGCATTTGATCCTGTTAACAATTATATAGAGTCTGTTATTATCTCTATTTTTCCAATGGAGCAGAGAAAGATTAAGTGACTTCCACAGTGTCACCTGCAAGCAAGTGGCAAAGCCTTCTGGTATTAGAGTCCATGTTTTTAATCACATATCTATGCTGTAACAATTATTATCCTGATATTATTTATAAAGAAAACGAGGTCCCAAATAGTTAAATCATCCAAAATGCTCACTAAGCATTACTGTAGAACCAGGATGCAATGGTTCTTTGAAAAAATAGGACTTCCTGGTTTTCATGCAGATTTCAAAGGGTAGTCCTGGAACTCTGGGAATCCCACAGGTACTTTCAGGGAGCTAAAGAGATCAAAGCTATCTTCCTTTTAATATTAAAACATTAGTTGTCTATTTTTTTTCTCTCCTCTCATGTGTACAATTGAACTTTGCAGAGGATACATGACATATGATAGTGCAACATTTTGAATGCAGAAGGAGCTATGAGAATCCAGTTGTCTTGTATTAAATCAGACATTAAGATATCTGCACAATGTCACTCTTCCCGCTAATTTTTTTCAAGAATAGATTTTTCCATAACAACATGTTGTGTTAACCTATATAATAGGTTTGTTAATTTTAAATAAATTAAATATAAGTCTTTGTAATGTCTTAGTTTTAATTTTTTATATAGGAAACATCAAGAAATGTAGGAAACCCACATGGGCAGAAGTTCATTGAGGTCTTCAATAATTTTCAAGAGTGTAAAGGGGTCTCAAGGCCCCAAATCTGAAAGACACTATTCTTTAGAAACAGTTTATTATATATCAGCTGGCCCAATAATGCAGTGAGAAATTAAATGAATGTGAATTTGGAATATCCAAGTTATTGTCTATGTTATCAGGATAAGTCATTTGGCTTTTGTGTCCTTATATTCCTTACATGTTCAAGAGATTCGAGGACCTAATATTTATGACTTTCCTAGTTAATTTTCAAACCATATAACCTAAAGCAATAAAAACAGCTAGCTTTAATGATTTTCATTTTTATCATGGCATTTGATTATGTATTTCATAGCAAAGTACTTTTGCCTCTTTAAAAAATGTAACATTAAGTAGAGACCAATAACCTGACTTAGAGTCTTTTAAGTTTCCAATGTTTCTAATTTTGCGTTTGTTTTCTCTTTTGAACGGAGTTAGAGGACATGGGAAGAGCAAAGTTTGAGAAATAACATGATGAATTTAGTGTGAGGTATGCAGATTGCCAGGTGCCTGTGGACATTTGTACAGAGATATCCTGAAGGAAGCTGAGGAAATTAAGCTGAACCTCAGAGACATCAATTCGATAGCTATAGATTCTTAACATACAGGTGGAAATTTGAGCCATGAGAATACATGAGTTTAAGAAGAGAGCAAAAGAATGTAAAGACTGAAAGGAGGGGTGCCGGGGTGGCTCAGTTGGTTAAGCATCTGACTTCAGCTCAGGTCATGATCTCACCGTTTGTGGATTCGAGCCCCAGGTTGAGCCCTGCATCGGGCTCTGTGCTAACAGCTCAGAGCCTGGAGCCTGCTTCAGATTCTGTGTCTCCCTCTCTCTCTGCTCCTCCTCCGCCCATGGTCTCTCTCTCTCTCTCTCTCTCTCAAAAATGAAATAAACATTAAAAAAAATTTTTTTTAAAGACTGAAAGGAGAAGCATGACAGGAACCAAGTTGTAGGGAATGCCAGAAAGGAGGAATCCTTGAAGCAAACAAGAGCTAATCATAGAGAACTAGGAGAAGGTGGTATCAGGACACATAGGAAGAAGTATAAAATATCAAGGAGAAAACGATCTTAGAGTTAAATGCAAAAGAGAAGTCCAATATACCATTGAAAATATGACTTGCAAGAAGTTTCAGAGTGTCTGTAGAGTATCCGGTGCAAGGTCAGATTGCAATGGGTTAAGTAGAAAATGGGAAGTAAGTGAAGAGTATGTATAAACCACTCTGTCTAGATATTGAGGAGAGATTAAAGTAGGGAAGACCAGGGAGAAGAAATCTCACGTATTTTTCACAAAAACATAAATTTAGAACTCAAATGTTCTATTTAACACTTCACTGTGCACAAACTTTTAATTCCTCCCAAATTAGTTCCACTTACTAATCAGCTGTCATCTAATTACAGAAATGATCACAGTAAACCACTTTAACTTCATTACTAAATACCCAAGGGATCAAGTGATTCCCTCATGCCTCTGTGGTCACACTGCCCACCCAAAAGTCCCATACTAGCTGAACAGTTAAGTGACTTTCTGAGAAAGGTCTTAGAATCACCTAGAATATGGACTTCACACTGAATAGCGAAATGAGAAGTGATAAATTAATTTCAACTTTCAAATTCAAATCCCCATGAATGATTTACTTTCCTATCTACTTTTAAGCCTAAAGAATTCTCCTTTTCAAGATCTAAGTGATAACTGTGTTTTGGCATTAATAGTCCTTGAATAAAAAACATCCTGTGCATAATAAAGGACCACATTGCAAAATTAACGTAACCATTTCACATTCCCTCACTTAAGGATTCATTTATGGCCTGTGCTACATTTCATCTGACCCTGAGTTCCACTAAACCTTTTAAAATTACCAGGCATGTCAGTATTTCTTTATATCAATGAGTTCTGGTTCAAAATGGTGACATAAGAGGTGCCTGGGCTCATCTCCTCCCACACACAGTCTCTAGCTATATAGGGAACAACTTCCTCTGGAAAAAAATACACACACACAACAACAACCACCACCTAAAAACTGTTATCTGAGCAACTGGGAGGCCTCCCAACAACAGAAGGCTCACACAGAATCAGGTAGGAGAGGCTGGGACACTGTCTCACCATAAACCCCATCCACGGCACCGCGGGCACTCACAGTCAGGAGGGCATTCAAATCCCGGGGCTCGTCCCTGAGGACTGAAGGGCTTGAACCCACGTCAGGCACCTCCAAACTTTTAAGACCTGCACTTGAGAGAGGAGGTCCCCAAACATCCAGCTTTGAAACCCACAGGGTTTCCGCCTCGTCAGACGCACAGGGCTCTAAGGACCCAAGAAATAGCTCAGGACTGGAACTCACCTGCTCCAGGGATTGGCCTAGACGTGACCCGCTGAGAGGCTTAATAAGCTTAAAGTGTAGGCCTGAAATGCAGGCATCTAATTTAGCGTACAGCTAGAGGCCTGCTAGCTGGTGGGCATCTTTACCTCTCTCTTTGCCTCTCTCTTGCCAGCGGGTGACCTCTTCCTTCTTTTTCTTTTTTTCCTGGTGGGCGCCATCTGTGCGTTCTCCCTCTGCCGCACTCCAGCTTCCTTCTGCCAGCAGACCGCCCAGCCTTTGGACCGCCCAGTCTTTGGAGGGAAGCTTTTACATGCCTCCTGTGCCTGGTTTTTACGTCTGGCGCCAGGGCTTTTGCAGCTGCAGCCCAGGGGACCCCTGTAGATCACCTAGCACTGGTGGCCAGCAGGACTTACTTGTAGCCTCACTGACGGTCTATATATGCATACTTTATTTTTTTACTATTTAAAAATGTTTTAATATTTATTTCTGAGAGAGAGAGAGAGAGAGACAGAGAGACAGAGTGTGGGCGGGGGCGGGGCAGAGAGGGAAACACAGAATCTGAAGCAGGTTGGGGTGGGAGGCTAAAACCCACAAACCTGGAGATCATTACCTGAGTCGAGGTTTAAGGACTGAGCCACCCAGGCGCCCCTATATTTGCATACTTTAAAAGCTGCTGCCTGAGCTCTGGCTTCCAATCAGCCTGAATCCAGGTGCTGGCTGAGATCATCCGCTTCAGGTCACTGACAGGTGTTAGCACATCCTCAACCACTGGGAGCCATTAAAGACAAAACTGGCTGCTGGGACAATCACAAAGGTTTGAGGGACAACCAGGAGGGAGACCAGAGTTGAACCGTATTCAACCTCCTCCCCCCACCCCCAGAAGGCCACTCCTTCAAGACTGAGAGAGGTGGCTGTTTTACCTAATGCACGGAAACCAGCACAGGGTTGAGCAAAATTAAAATAAAATAAAATAAAATAAAATAACATAACATAACACAACATAACATAACATAACATAACATAACATAACATAACATAACATAACATAAAGAAATATGTTCCAACTAAAAAAATAAAACCCCAGAAGGAGAAGAAAACTTTAATGAAATGGAGATAAGTAATTTATCTTTATATCCATTTTCTTAATACTCTGTGGATCTTTGATATCCTGAATACATAAGAAGCAAATTTCTCTGACAAAGTTTTTTTTTTTAATTCTCCAAGAATACATCTCATTCCTTTCCCATTCTCCACAAAAGGAATAATCAAACAAATCTTACTTTTCTATATGGATTTCAACAGGCTTTTTAGGTTGAAAAAAATGGGTAATAATCTAATAATCCAGTGAGTACTGAAGTGCTCCTATATTCTCATGCTGAGTCCTAACTGAAGTGACCATAAACTTTATCACTCAGACTGGGACATTCAGCAGAGTGAAAATAGGTTGTTATTCATAACTATACACAAAGTAGGCACTGACTAGGACAGTCATAGAAACCTGGGTGTATGGTCACTCAACTTTCAGCTCTCCTGTACCAAAATAAATAAATACTGAAAGAATTTCAACAATGATGGGTAAGGAGTGGATACAGTGAAGGTTTGTATCTTGCTTTTACAATCCCTATGACTGTAAAGATGTGTGATTTTACAACCCCAATCTCATTTTGATGTGCTGCTATCACTTCAAAAATAATACTGGTGTGGCACTCTCTGAAGATATCATTGACCTCACTTGTAAACCACTGTAATGGCCCAGCTGCTTAAGTCACATTCCAACTTTCTCTTTTTCTTCTTTTCCTCTTTTTCTCCAGCTTTCTGACTTCATTGTTTCGTTTTTCCCCATTCTTTGCCTTGCCTCATTCTTTGGTCTTGCTTTATGTAGTACTGTTTTGTTGTTGTTGTTGTTTTTTTTACTCCAAATGTGGTTTCCTTTCAACCACGATTTGCCCAGACTAAACTGAGTTCAACTCCAACATAAGACAACAGAAAATGCTGAAATTGCCCAACTTTTCCAGTATTCTCTCATCAGAGAAAGATCTATGGGAGCCATGAATTATTTCATTCTCAATGAATTTGAATGCCATAATTCTGGGTTAAAACATACTCTTCTCTCAGAATATGACCAAAAGCAGGTGTAATGTTAAATATTAATATATTCTTACCACTTCCAATTTTAATTATTTCAACAGAAAACAGATGCAGACAGATCATTTTATAAGCAGTCGTCAAACCCATGGAGATGACATTGGTTGCTAGTTTAGAAAAGAAGTCATTAAACCTTCCTCCATTATTATTTAAATAGCTCTATAAATAAATGTGTCATTTGCAATCTGAAAGAGTTGGCTGGCAAAGCTGAGTGTCATCCAAGTTTATTTTAAATCAGGGCTTTCAGGTTTAGAGTTTTCATGTAAAGCATCCATTTATGACTACTCTTATTTTTTTTTTTGTTTGTGCCAATGGGAATGGAAATAAGTTTACTGTATGTCTTTGTTGTAATGCACCTAGGAGACACTACAAATTTAGATGACAGATGGGAAGAACCACTATTGACTTTGGGCAGTTCAGAGAGGGTTTCCAAGAGCCCATTAATTTTGTGTTCCAGAAATTTAGGCACCAGCTTGAAAATAATAAATTAACTGTGCTAAAGTAATGAAAAAAAAAATGCCTTCGCTTTTGTATAATGAGAAAATGCACAAATAATATATGTCTATTTATTAACACACAACCAAATGAGTATTTGGCCCTTTTTTATTCCCTAGAAGTTTATAAATTATGATGCTTCCACTCTGAAGTGGGAATGTATTATAATTAAGGACATTTGGGATTTATTCCAGTTCTCATCATGATATAAAGTGTCTCAAATCTGAGAGAAGAAAAATAACATACATTTTCTGCATGCAATGCTTATTCTGTAGCTAGATCCAGCCTTGCAGGACCAGTATTCATTTGGGGTGGATTAAATGTAGGAGATGATAAAGAAGTGGTCAATAGGGTGAGATACCCTAGCTAGGATATGCTGGGAAAATACTGCTTAAACTGCATTTAACATAACCGATATCTTCTGTAAATAATCAGCAACTTCTCAAACAGCATTTATTTTATTCCCCAAGAATGTATTTATTTTTAAAATCCATGGTTTACATGAATTTATTATTGAGGAAGTTGATCTGTGGGCCTTTCTGATGTCTTACTTGAAATTTGAGTCACGCTCTGTAGAACAAATGTTTCATACCATTTATATTGAATAGATGTTAAACTTAATTTCTGAAACTAAAAAAGACAATTACACTTATCAAAAGGGAGTTATGTTTTATTGTTGCTTATTGAAATTTTACCATATAATTTCTTCTAAGATAGAAAAGACTCAGAATTACCAGATGAGCTTTTACTTTTTTTTTCCAAAATAAAACTTATGAAAAAATTACATATACAAAGAGGTCTCCTGGAATGTGTTCAACTGTAGGCCCCTGAGTGAGATAGATGTAAGGAGTGAAAGACTCCAATTTACCTTTGGGAAGAAGATGGGAGGGAGGTTAATGCTGATGAGGCAGAAATAGGAGATTTCAAAATAAAAGTCCCAATGTTCTGCTCCTTGGGGATCTCAATCAAATCCAAACTTACATGATCTCTGCATGTTATTTACAAATGTTGTAGTAACACAATGAAGTTAAATATAAATTGTGCCATAATTCAGCTGTATGTGTATGTGCACACATGTATCCCTATCCTATCCATCTTAGGAAAAGAACAATTGTAAAATGTTAAGAGAGTTCTCTCATATCTCCCAAAAAATCTAATCAAAAGGATAATGAAAGGAGAACAAAACCTAACTTCAGTCAAGTTTGCATAGGGTAAAAGCAAATGAAAATTGTAAATCAATCTAAAGAAAAGTTTGGCTCTTAATTCTTAATCCCCTCCAGAACTGTGAAAAATAAATTTTGTTATTTATAAGATACTATTACTAGCTCATGGTAGTATGCTATAGCAGCTGAAATGGACCAAGACAACAAATTACCCCCACAATGTATCATCTTAAAAAAGTGAATGTTTAGTGTCCCTTTTCTGTGAGTCAGGAATCCGAGTGCAGCTTAGCTAGGTGCCTCTGGCTCAGAGTTTCTCACAAAGTGTAGGCCAGGACGTAGTCATTTCAAGCCTCCAGTGAATACACTTTTAAACACCTACTTGGCTGCTGACAGCCTCGGGTCCTCATTGACTACTGACTGGGGATATTAGTTCCTTGTCACATGGATCTTTCCAGAGGGAAGCTCACAACATGGTAGCTGACTTCCTGCAGAGCAAGCCATTTAGAGGCGAAGGAAGTCCATGGAGAATGGCAGCCACAATCTCTTTTTAAGCTTATCTTGAAAGTGACATATTAATCACTTTGCCATATTCTGTTCTTTAGGAAATGAACCACGAGGTCCTGCCCACACTCGGGTACATCAAGAGGGAAGTATGGATCATTGGAGTCCACCTTTTTTTTTTTTTTACATTTATTTATTATTGAGAGACAGAGAGAGACAGAGCATGAGCATGGGAGGGGCAGAGAAAGAGGGAGACAGAATCCAAAGCAGGCTCCAGGCTCTGAGCTGTCAGCACAGAGCCCGATGCGGGACTCAAACTCACAAACCGTGAGATCATAACCTGAGCCGAAGTCAGATGCTCAATCGACTAAGCAACCCGGGCACCCCCATCTTTTTTTTTTAATTTTATTTATTTTTGAGACGGAGAGAGAAAGCACGAGCAGGGGAAGGGCAGAGAGAGAGGGAGATAGAAGATCTGAAACAGGCTCTGCGTTGACAGCAGAGAGCCTGTTGTAGGGCTCAAACTCACAGCCTCAAGATGGTGACCTGAGCCAAAGTCACATAATCAACTAAGCCACCCAGATGCCTCGTTGGAGTCCATCTTAACAACTGCCTACCATACTTATGTATAAAGTGGAAATAACATTGCCTGCCACACAAGATGGTTGGTTATAAAAGCATAACATAAATATATTCTCACTGACTTATTTGCATATAACTTATTTCAAGTCTTTGTTATAAACCATGGAGCTATATATATAAGATCAACGAAATAGCTCTCTTGCAGATGAAAAAGATTTAAAGGGAACTTCTCAGAGCACAGAAATTACTGTTAGAGTTATGAGCAGAATTCCAAAGATAAAATGTCATTCTGTGCCATACCCACTTATTTATGCTTTGATTTCTTCATCCATAAGTGGTGCCAACTAGTATTTTCTAATGCATCCTCCAACAAAATTCTAGTTGCCAAGTATAATTACTCTAAATATTTAGAATCCTTTTGGGAAAATAAATATACTTCCAGCATTAAAAATTTAATGAGCTTAACGTCACTCCTCATCAGGGAAATACAAATCAAAACCACACTGAGATACCACTTCACGCTGGTCAGAATGGCTAAAATGAACAAATCAGGAGACTAGAGATGCTGGAGAGGATGTGGAGAAACGGGAACCTTCTTGCACTGTTGGTGGGCATGCAAACTGGTGCAGCCACTGTGGAAAACAGTGTGGAGGTTCCCCCCAAAATTAAAAATAGGTCTACCCTATGACCCAGCAATAGTCCTGCTAGGAATTTACCCAAGGGATACAGGAATGCTGATGCATAGGGGTACTTGTACACCAATGTTTGTAGCAGCACTTTCAACAATAGCCAAATTATGGAAAGAGCCTAAATGTCCATCAACTGATGAATGGATGAAGAAGATGTGGTTTATGTACACAATGGAATACTACTCGGCAATGAGGAAGAATGAAATCTGGCCATTTGTAGCAATGTGGATGGAACTGGAGAGTGTTATGTTAAGTGAAATAAATCAGGCAGAGAAAGATACCATATGTTTTCACTCATATGTGGATCCTAAGAAACTTAACAGAAGACCAAGGGGGAGGGGAAGAGCAAAAAAAAATTACAGAGAGGAAAGGAAGCAAACCATAAAAGACTCTTAAATACTGAGAACAAACTGAGGGTTGATGGGGGGTGGGGGAGAGGGGAAAGTGGGTGATGGGCATTGAGGAGGGCACCTATTGGGATGAACACTGGGTGTTGTATGGACCAATTTGACAATAAAATAAATAAATAAATAAATAAATAAATAAATAAATAAATAAATAAAATGCAACTTTAAAGAGAAAAAAAATAATAATCCAAAAAACCTTTAATGAGTTTAGCCACAGATCAACTCACAAAGTTAAAATAATCATAAGCTTTAGAATACATAAGAGGTCTGAAATACTTGCTGAGAAATTAAACTAATTTTAAGAAGTTAAACTATCATATATTTTCACATAGAAAACTAGTTTATAGACATTATTTTAAAAGAATGACCATTGTATTCCATAGAAATATTAAACAGCCCAGATTTGCTAGAAAAAGTCAGGGGAAAAGTTATTTTCTAAGAATTCCTGCAAGAGTTAAGAGCCTGGAACCTTAAAAGTCCATAAGAGTTGGAAAAAAAGGGGGCATCTGGGTGGCTTACTCAGTAGACCATCCGACTCTTGATTTTGGTTCAGGTCATGATCCCAGTGTCATGGAATTGAGCCCCTTGTGGGACTCCTCACTGAGCGCGGTGCCTGTTTAAGATTCTCTTTCTCTCCCTCAGCCCCTTTCCCCTGCTTGCTCTCTCTCTCTCTCTCAATCTCGTTCTCTCAAAAAAAAAAAAAAAGAGTTCACAATAGAAAAACCTAAAGATCATAAATCTAGGACACTTTCATTCACAATCAATCCACCACACTTTCACTTTAGTGTACACACAACACACAAATTCAATAAATATATAACAGCCTACATTGTGCAAAATACACTATGCAGAAAAATGATTAATGATAAAAAAGACAACCAGAAATTTAAAATATAGTGAAAAAAAAAAAGGATAAGATAATCACATCAAATGGTAACCAAATATAAGACCTAATTCCCACTTGGGTCACCCTACCTTTCAAGGTCTGTATAAGATTAGTTGACCCCACGTTCTTCATTCATTGGGAAGATCGTCTGGGAACCATTTCTCCCAGATCTCTCTGGCTCTAATTTCTCCCTTCTTAATCCTCCATCCAGCTTCTGATGGCTAGTTGTTCCTTCCTCCTCTCTGCTTTACTTTAACCTTGACACAGACCTCCATTGATTTGATTTCCATGAAAACCACTTACATCAGGCCTTTGTATGTATAGCAGGACTCACTTAATATTTGGGAAGACAAAAGTTTATATCATGGCCACAAAGATGACTAAAAATTCAGTCTCAGGCATCTGCTAGGCCATTTCCATTAGCAGCAGCTTCTTCCAATGTTGTGGGTCTCTTTGCTCCTCTCTTCAGGCTCCCCTCGCCAACACCTCCAATTTTGCTTCATTTTTGTGTTTACTTTGTCCCTCACATATTTATTCTTATATAGTCTTGCGTTTTCTCTCCCAAGCATTAAAGGATTTCCTTAACAAGAAAGTGTTCGCAGAAGAAATAGTGGTGCCAGATGTTCAGAAAATAGCTTTTTCGCCCTTTCACACTATTTTATGTATTGAGAATACTTTTACGGTTCAAGAGGAGAGAGGACCAAGAGGTTAGCCAGAGTAGGATAATAAGGAAAATCTTTAATTTGGTGGTAGCATGGTAGTATTAAACGACCTATTAGATAGGCTATGCAAATGGTGGGAGGATGCTTTGGAACATTCCAAATAAAAACAGGGTGAGCATAATCCATACCGGCATTTGTCAATAAAGAATATGATAATTATAGGGTCTTGTGCAATCTAGATGCTCTAAAGGGGTTTTCTTTAATTTTAACTTTGTCTTCTCTGGCATGATGCCTAAGGACGTTATAGGAAGGCCTTAGTATGTGATATTATTTGCTTTTAATCTTTATGACTAGCTTAATAGATATTGGTCAACATATATAAAGAGGTCATCTCACAGAATTTAACTTGATTGTTGGATTGTTTTACACGTGGGTCTTATAAGCAATTTGTATGCAGGAGTAAGTTAAGATGGAGTATACAGCTACTTTAGCTTAATTAGAGCTTTAGACTATTAAGCCTTGTCTAAAACCATTTCTAATACAGCCCTGAATTGTATAAGTGAATACTCACCTCAGGTCTGTATTTATTCAGATCTCCTATTCTCCAGTTAATTTGGATCAGTGAAGCATTATGTCATAAACACGTTGCATCTTAAATTGGGCTGAATCTCAATCTTGCTATACAATTCCTCCATAGAGCAGTATGTGGGGTCTGAAATGATTCTTCACTCTCTTTCGTGACAGTAGTGGGTAAGAGCATATAATATAGAGTTAGATTTTCAGGGCTTGTAACCCTGATTCTGTTTTACTACCTGTATTTCCTCGGGAAAGTTACCCTTTGTGTGCTTCAGTTGTTTTGTTTGTTTGCATTTGTTGTTGTTTTTGTTCATCTCTCTATGTTGCACTGCAGACAGAGCTTTAAATAACACCTTCATGTATATGTATGTGTAATCCCATGATCAACTTTTTCTCTTGGTATTTTTTCATCAATATTTACAAATATCCTTTTTCATTTTGTCCTAAAATAATAATGTTATTTATGTTTATTGTTTTCTATTCATTCTAAACTCCACATTTGTGCTTTTACACAAATTGCTTATGATCATTTTCTAACTTAAATTCACTTAAATTCATTTTGTCTAAGTTAGTCAGTAATTTTTAGACTTCAGCATGTGTAAGGCGGTCCGTAAGATGCACTTTAAGAAAATCTAATCATATTCAGTGACAAAAACATTAAACAGAATTGATTTAGTTCTCTCCTCTAACAAATACCATGAACACTGGCTACTTGGTTTAAAAATAATTCATAGCAATTACTTCAAAAAGGTAAATAAACTTTAAAATGATAAGATTAAAATATATAAAAATTTTAAAAATGATATAAGATTTTTTAAAACAAATGAAATAAAATGATGATTGGCAAAAAATAATTTGTAAGTTTTTCTGGAGGTTGGGGAAGGAAAAGACAATGTTAGATATAGATGTATATACCAGAATGAAAGGCCGACTATACAGACAGATTTTTATCTGCATAATTCATTGCTGAATTCTTAGCACCTAGACTTGTGTCTGGAATATGGTTAGGTCTTAATACAAGTAAGAATGTGAAGTACTATAGCAATCAGTTATGGACACAAAAAGGTAAGAACAAAGGTAGTTTGTTCTCTCAGTGTATTCTTTGTCAAAATCTGATGTCATCGTTTAGTGGCAACTTTCTAGGGGCCAAAATCACTCTGTTCCCTCTTCACCTCATGAAATTTTTAAAGTATGTGTTAGAGCAGAGGCCTTGGGAAGAATGCCTGTCTCTTAAGAAAGTTTCAATCTATGGAGATAGAGATTTCATTTTATGGCAAAAATATATGACTCTAACATCACCCTCTGTTCAAAAATTAGTTTATGGAACCAACAGTTGACAGTCTAAAATATTTCTCTACTAGTAACAACACTGTAGACATTTGGTAGAATACATGATGCCATTTAAACACATCAGCTACCCATAAAAAGGGGACTTGGAAAAAAAATGGCGGGGGGGACTTGGCATCGTATAAATATCCTGGTAGAAACACATGATATATGTGGCTGATTTCTATGTTTTGATTGTGCTGTTTGTATTGTAAATGAATCTATTTTGCTCCAGTCCTTGTTCCTCTGACCTTTTAGAGTCTCAATGAGACTCCAAAAGCAGCAATCAAAAGCTCAGTGTTTCATTTTGGAAGCATTCAGAAAGCAATGCACTTTGGCTAAATTTAGTTGTAGCATTCAGAATTTAAAACCATGTTTGATCATCTTCTAAGAGACACATAGTGATTGAGTGACGACTCACTTTTGATTTTAAATAAATTAGTCAAATAATAGCTGCTTCTTCTTGGTTCACTCATGTAAAACAAAAAAGAAGGGTCTAGATGGGGGACAGTAACAAAAACTGACCTGGGTAAGGCTTTTCAATGGTTGCAGCTAGGCGTGCTCATTTTGTAGGACACCAAACAATAGAAACTTTTGTGTTCATTTGAAACAATTCTGGCTCAGAAAACACAAATCACAATTAAAATTGAGGCAACAAAATTGGAAGCCAAAAACAGTGAGAAGAGCTCGTGTAAAAGAAATATTGTCTTCTTTATCAAGAATTGTATTTGGTAAAAACTTTAGAGAATAATTGAAAGTTATTTTTTAGAAAAAGGGGGACTCAAACTTCAAAGTAATATTTCATGTCCTAAATGATAACATGGGAAATATCATGTATCTTTAAGAATTCAAATGTTGATTTATTTAAGCAATAATTCTGATTTTCAGGCATATGTTGTTTATAGTACATGGTCAGCAATCTTTTTTCTGAGTAACATAATCTAAGAAAGCACATCGAGCAACAAGATTTCAGTTCTTGGGCTTCACAAAGTTAAGTTCTGACTATGAAAAATTGCCAGAGACCAGAGACCAGATGCAATTTGGAAGTCTGAGCATAACCCAAGTGTAATCTAGCTTTCATCATGGGAAAATAAATTTCTTTTTAATTTTATTGTGGAAAGAACACTTAACATGAGATCTATCCTCTTAGCGAAGTTTTAAGTGTACGATACAGTATTGTTGACTGTAGGTGCAATGTTGTGCAACAAAGCTCTAGAACGTATACAATGTAACTAAAACTGTATACCCATTGATTAGTAACTCCCCATTTCCTCCTCCCTCCAGCCCCTGGCAGCCACCATTTCACTCTTTGATTCCATGAATTTGACTTTTGGTCACCTCACATAAGTGGAATCATGCAGTATTTATCTTTCTGTGATTGGTGTATGTCACTCAGCACAATGTCCTCAAGGTCCATCCATGTGGTAGCATATTTCAGGATTTCCATTCTGTGTATATGCCACATTTTCTAAAGTAAATAAAAAGCAGTTCTCTCAGAATTTACAAAATTGTAAAAGAAGAGAAAAGCCAGTCTGCTGTCTGTGATACAATAAGGTTGTGTGCAAACCTCTCTCGAGACGCACTAGCCAGCAGTGTCGGAACCCAGTGTGGAAGGAGGAGAGTAAAAGGAACAGGATTGGGAAAGTCGTCCCCTCTTCTCCCTTCTTGGCCACCTTTTCCTTGTGGATCTAACCTCATCTGTAAGGTAGTGTTAATGGTTGGCTGAACCTGCTGGGGAAGAAGCTCTGGGAAGGAAAGGGAAGGAGTGTGGGAAAGAAGGGAACATTAGAGGAACATGGAATTCAGCAGACCCGTGTATGTTGGTTGAGGTAAGATTAAAGCCATTTCCCAACCCCTCTGCCATACAAACAGGACAAACATTTCCACTCAGCTGTACAGATCTCTACTGGATGGTGTGTAAGTCTAAAATTCCAACTGTCCTTAATCTTAGCAATTAATAAGTCGACCATTATATTGCATTACGTGCAAGACATGAAGAAGCCAAAATGAAACCAGGTTCAGCTGTCTTTCAGACCCTTGTCCTTTCCACCTAACTGTAGCCAAAAGTTCCTAATAAAGAACAGAAGAGGTGCAGTGAGGAAAGCCCACAACGTGAAGTCTAAATAAAACAAGCAAAAACCTCACCAAGCTCATACAAATATGTAAGGGCTTCCTGAATTAGATAGCTTATGATAATAAAGCTCTCTTAGGGCAAATTCTGGAAAAAAAACTAAGATATCAATGCGTAACAGGTGTGCGAATCAGAATGTAGATGCAGGCATATTATAGATAAGAGCTGAAATTAGTTCTAAATGGAGTCTTCTGGCACAGCAGTTTTAATTCAAGAAATGTTCTAATTTCAAAACCATCATTTTAGAAGTCAGCAAATTATGAGCATAAATACAGAGAAATTGCAGCTAAGGAATCTTCCCCCATCCCCCCAAACCACTGGAGTGCAGCTATAGAGAAAACATTTACTTGTAAAACACTTAGAAATAATTGTGAGTGCAACTCAAAACCTTGATAAGATTAAGTATTATTATTTGGCATCTAAGTGTTTGCACAAGCAAAAACAATGTGTTAATGAAAGCAGGCCGAGTTCAAAGAGATTGTCTAAGTTTTCAAACTTGAGGGAGGTGTGGTCTTCCATCACTTCAAAACAGACTAGACCACAGAGGTTAAGAGTAAACAGTCTGGGAGTTCCTCAGAAGATTAAATAGAATTACAATGTGACCCAGCAGTTCCATACCTGGGAGGTACAGATCCGAGAGAAGTGAAAACATATGTCTACCCCAAAACTTACACGATTGTTCACAGATGCATTATTTACAGCAGCCAAGAGAGTAGAAACAACCCAAATGCCCATCAACTGATGAATGGATAAATAAAATGTGGTCTACCCACACACAGAAATATTACTCAGCAAGAAAAAGGAATGAAGTACTGATACATGCTATGACGTGGATAAACCCTAAAAACATATGCTAAGTGCAAGAAGTAAGTCACAAAAATCACATGTTGTATGATTTCATTTATATGAAATGTCCATAGTGGGTAAACCTGAACATCCAGACAGCAGACTCTTTTATAGCAGTGGTGAGAAATGGGTGTGGGGTTCTCTCTGGGATGATGAAAATGTTCTGAAGTTGATGGTGGTGATGATTGCAAAACTCTGAAGATACTAAAAAACTATTGAATTGTGTGCCTCAAATGGGTGAATTGTATGGCAAGTGAATCATACCTCAATAAAGCTGTTAAAAAAAAGAGTAAGGTCTTACTCTTACAATTTCAAGAAACTAGAGCAACCTGGTTTTTGTTTGTTTATTGATGCTTATTGCAGAACAGTTCAGAAGAATAACTATTTGTAGAATCACCTGTTATCACTAAAATATCACTATTTTACTTATATTTATAGAGAGACGTGCAGGATGATGGATAGTAATCAAAGCAAAATCATGCTTCAGGTTGATGCCCAAACAGCAATTTAAAACATTTTAAATGTTCTTATGTTATTTTTTTTCCTGCACAGAATTGTCTAGAAAGCTTTCCTAAGGATTATAATTACTGGTTTAAACAACTTGTATATGAACATGAAGCATGAAAATAAATTAACACCGAGTGAGTAGTCACAATCCCCACTACAGCCCATTCTTCCATCATCTAACATTTCATCAAGCAACAAATATGATAATGGATGATTTTGAAAAAGGCACTATTGTTTCCCTGTGAAGATAATCGCTTCTTGCTTTCAATATCAAATTGATCTCTACCTGCATCTATACCCTTAAATTCCACCTTCCCTCCTGCTGTGGTGAATGAATTTGTCCCCTTTGTACCCACAGCCTCTTCTTCCCTTTATGGCTAAAACTAGTGGAAATAGTTATTTCAACTTCCTCGCCTCCTACTATCTGCTCAACCCACTCAACCAGCTTCCCAGCACCTCCATCTTGCTCTGCCCTGTGGCCAGTTCTCCAACTTCATCTCTCTCAACCTGCCAGCAGTGTTTGACACAGTTGTCACGTCCTTACTGACGTGTTTTTGTTTTTGACACTCTACCATGCTAATTTGCCTGCTTCTTCAGCTGCCTCCCCTTCTCAGTCTCTTTTGCTTGTTTCTTTTCCCCTTCCTGACATCTAAATGATAGAGTGTCCAGGACTCAGGCCACGGCTCCATTTTTTCCTCTATCAATAGTCTTCCATATGGCTTTATCTAGTTCCTGCATGTAAATACCATCTCTCTGCTAATGACTACCCACTGCGTATATCCAGCCCTGACTCCTCCTGAACCCCAGGCTCATATATCCAACAGCCTACTCATCGTCTCCATTGGGTGTCTGTTAAGCATGTGCCCAGAGCAGCAGCCTTAATCACCCCCTCCAGAGCTTCTCCTTCCAGTCTGCTCCATCTGACTCAGTTGCTAAGTCAAAAACACCCAGAAGTTATCTTTGAATACCTTTCCCTCTCCCCTACAATACATCTATCTGCAAGTCTTGTCAATTTGTGTGTATCAAAACGCTTCCTAAAGCCAGTCACTTTTGCTGCCTCTCCTGCTATGTTATCATTGACACTTACCTCAACTAGTGCAACAGCCTGCCCACCAGTTAACTTGCTTCCATTCCCACCCTCCTCCACCTCGTTCTCCATAGAGCAACAGGACAGAGCTTTTAAACACTAAATCAGATTATGTCACTTCTCCACTCAAAACCTCCCGGGGTGTAGGCATCACACTTAGCATAAAATCCATACTGCTTATCGCCCGCCCCCCCCCCCCCACACCCTGCATCTGGCTCTGGCCACCCTTCAGATCTATCTCGTACCACCCTCTTGTCCCATGCCCTACTATTCTCAGACAAATAGCCCTCATTATTCCCCAAACACACCAATGTGTTTCCCTCCAGCAGGCTATTTATTGATGTACACTAGGTTCTTGATCATTATTTACTAGCCAAATTATTTTAAGCTGGGTGTTTTCCCTTCTCCATTCTCATTATGATTTCCCATTAATTTATATCATTTCCTGTACCCACTTTTGTATCCACTCTGCATTATGACCAGAGCAAAAGAAAACTATCAGTATTATTTCAGGGTGACTCACTGTGGATTATTCAGAGTGTTTCTTTTTCAAGTGAGAAACCTAACCAAAGGAGTGGCTGTCTTGATTTAAGGTAGCTTGGGAGCATGTCTTTTAAAAAAGTTACCCAAGATGATTCAATTTTACAGATCTACTATGTAACATTGTGACTATAGTTAACAACACTGTATTGTACACTTACCCATTTATTGAGAGGCTAGATCCTATGTTAAGTATTCTCACCGCAATAAAAAACTTACACCATCAGATTTGTTAGATAAGTTTGTGGAGACCTCAGGCTTCTGTCAGAGGCCTGCTACTTCTGTAGGTGACCAGATTAGAGTCAGTGTCTTATAATTTGCATGTGTACTAACATCACATCTATCTTTTTACCAGGGAGATTCAAGATCTGATCAGCTCTCACCACTGTTTTCCAGCACCCCCCCCCCCCAATATATCTTCCTGAAATTGAGTAAGGCTAAAACCTAGAAACCAGACTTGGTTTTCTCTACTATCCTTCCAAAATACCAAGAACTTCACATTCTCATTCCATAAATATTAACTGAATTCTTCCTTGATTCCAGGCATTTTCTTGTCTCCGGTGATATGAAATGTATGGCAATGGATTGACCTATGCCTGTATTACTGCAATTCCCTTGAGTTCCTTGAAAGAAAATTGCTATGTAAATATAAATATTTTACAATCTTTAACTTACTGTGTTTCCCAAGGTTCATCCTAACTCCCTCCCTTACCCTCCACTTTCCTATCTTTTAACTTCCCACCACATTTTCACTGCATATCATAAGATCTCAGTAAATGAGAGGGACTGGCATCTTCTGTTATGTCCCCTTTCCTACATTCTTCAATTCTGCATCTGCCAAACTACTCTCTACCTCAAATTCAGAAGCCAAACCAAATTCCAATTAATCTAGGAAGACTATGTGGCTGAGCCCAAGTACTAAAGGGCTTTAGGAAAAAAAATCCAAAGCACTGAGAGAGATGCAAAATGAATAAGGCCAAGCACTGTCCTCAGCACCTTATTATCTGGGGAGTGGACATAACATAAATACACTGTGAGTATAATGTTATGACCTAAGGAAAATCATAAAATATGGATATCCCATACAGTTGACTCACAAAGGGCTTCTTGAAGGTGGTGGCATGTGCAGTAAGCAGGATTTCAATAGATACAAATAATTGAGAGTTCCAGACAGAGAGGCCAGTATGAAAGAAGAGCAGTACAAGAGGAAGGATCCTAAATGATGATCCCTCTATCCTGTGGCAGCAAACGTCAGGAGCATATGTGCTTTCTGAACTCTCATTCGGCTGGCAGAAAAGATTATCTGCCACTATATGTTATGTTTGTTTGATGATACTAATGACAGCTGGACAATACAGACTCACTCTTATGGGTTGATATATGAGTGTCACTGGCACTATCAAGACAAGGTATCTCTTCCTTAAAGGGAATGGCAGAGAAAAATCATACAAACACAAGTAGAAAGTGTTTTTCAAAGATACCATGAAGCTATAACAAGGCAGTTTCTATCTGTGGCTAGAAAATGCAACAGAAGACAGAGTCTCCCTGAGTTTTAACCACAGTAACAGAAACATGGCTTATTTGAGCAGGAGGAGAGAGCCAACTAAGTCCTAGATGGTGAGACAGAGCTACATAACACACACACACACAGAGGGATGAAGGCAGGTTTTGTTTATTTTCATAATGCCTTTCAGCTTCGTGCATGTAGAACATACTCTGTGAGACTCAGAGTATGTGTAGACACTCGATCCTAAGCAGGGCATGAAGGAAGCAAAGGGAGTTTTTGTCTTCCTCCCATATGCTCTACAAGACCCCTTCTATCTTCTGGGAAGCCACTTCCTTAGCTTCTTTGCTTTCCTTTTTTCCCATACCCTTAAATATAAATAGTCACTTTGAGTTCAAGCTCTTTCCTTGAAGCACGCCAAAACAACAGCTTGCTCTACCTGTTTCCATACTTGGCCCTAAAAATTACATGTCATAATTATAAGAGAAAGAGTGTATTAATTTAAAAAAAAGAAGGTAAAAATAAAGAACAGCAGCTGTATGTTTTAACAGGGGGCTGCAGTAGGGCCCAAGGTATTTCTAAGGCAGTTGAATACTGTGATGTGAGTCACAGCTCCAAGGGACCAGCTCTTCAGAGCATAATTCCTTCTGTTGCCATAAAACCCTGCCGCACATTAAAGAGTGTTTTTTTTTTTTTCCCATGGGAAATGTTCAGTGTAAGGCAATCTGTTCAGGAGGCATCATCTGAAAGAGGGATTGGGAGAAGTCACATTGACTCCAGAACAAAGGTTCCCAGTCTCGCCTGGCAGCGGTTGGGGGTGGGGGTGGGGGTGGGGGGGTCTGTGGATGGGCTGCAGAACATCTGTAAACTTCTGAAACAGTATGTAAAATTGCAGCTATTTGCATCTCTTGAGAGGGCCTCCATTGTCCTATTTATATTTAAAAAGGATGTGTAACCTCTGCAATTATAAAGGTCTGGGTTCCAGGGAAAGTGTATTAGTTGGCCCAGGGCTACCAAACAAAAGTGTCACAAACAGGGTGGATTATGAATTCAAGAAATACCTTCATGGTTTTCATGGTTCTGGAGGCTGGAAGTCTGAAATCAATATGTTGACAGGCTTGGTTCCTTCTGAGGGTTGTTAAAAATCTGTTCTGGGCCTTTCTCCTGGGCTTGTAGATGACTATCTTCATGTTCATGCGGAATGTTCCCTGTACATGTGTATGTCCATTCTCTCCTTTGGATAAGGACACCAGTCATATCGGATTAGGATCCACCTTACTCCAGTGTGACCTCATCTTTAGTTATATCTACAACAACTCTTTTTCCAAATAAGATCACCTTCTCAGGTATTGGGGGTCAGGACTTCAACACAGGAATGTTGAGAGGACACAATTCTACCCATAACAGAAAGCATAGCAGTAGGGTGTAAGGTATCTTCTGTCCCATTTCAAACATACATCCCCGTCTCCAATACGGGGAGACAGATAGTATCAATAAGACTACAAGAATGTTGTAACTTCTCTATCCCAACATGACTCTCATAACAGGATCTTTAAAACTCATAGATCAGTGCCCAGCACATAGTATTTGTTGGAAAAACATTGACATCATTTATACACATTCACTCATGGTTTCCTGTCTCACTACTTTCCCCTTGTCACTCACATCTGAACTGGAGATGTTCTGGATTTCCCTGATTTTCTCCTCCTTTCTCACAATCACAAGTTACAGCTTTCTCAGGAGATGGAAGCATCTGGTATCCTGTGTATATCATGCTGCCCTAAATTCAACAGGAACCTTTAACCATTCAATAGGAACCTTTATCCCCTTTATAGTCACCCAACAGGGACCACAAGACCCATAACACAGATCTGATCTGCTGAAGAAGAGGTCAGCAGAAGGCTATACATCCCTTTCCCTACGGTTCTTTCCCTCCCATGACCAATGTCAAGTGCATATTTTGAAGCCTACTTTTTTCTCTTTTCCTGACTCAATAAGAGATAAAATTTATTCCATTTGAAAAAAAAAATTATTTTATCTACTTTTTCAGAGGATTTTAACAGTTCACATTCTTTTTATGTTTCCAAATGTACTTGTTCTTGTAACTTTCTATAGCCTTTATTACAGCATGAACATTTGTACTCCTTCCCTGAAATATATTTACTATTTTCAACCTGCTGTTCTAGTTCAAGGGTGAACCATTGATAAGTCAGTTTTTTTGCTTTCTAAACAAAAATATTTCTCTTCTCTATACTTCAATCCTTTTATGTACATTTTCCTAGATATGTAATGTTACATCAGAAACCTCATATAAGTCCCATTAAGTAATAATAAACATATTAATTTAACTCCATTAATTAATTCCATTTAATTCCATATTAAATTAATTCCATTAATTTAATATCCACCATGTCCTGTGTGCTGTGCTTTTCACCAGAGATGGAAAAAAATAAAACAAAGCAAGACTGCATTTTTCTAGGACAGAGGGATAGTAGGAGAAGGGAAATAGTAGCTATTAGAAATTAGAAGTCATCATGTCATGCATTGTGTGGAGAAATTCATGTGTTATATTACTTAATATCATCATATAAGAAAACAGGGGTGCCTGGGTGGCTCAGCTGGGTAAGTGTCCAATTCTTGATTTCTGCTCAGGTCATGGTCTCATGAGTTTGTGAGTTCAAGCCCACATCAGGGCTATCAGCATCGCAGCTGCTTGGGATTCTCTCTCTCTCTCTCTCTCTCTCTCTCTCTCTCTCTCTCTCTCCCCCTCTCCCTCTGCATCCCACCCCCTCCCCCACTCATGCTCTCTCTCTCTCTCTCAAAATAAATAAACATTAAAAAATTAATTTAAAAAATATCATATGAGAAAACAGAGTAAAAGACTAACAAGACTTATGAAAATTGTATTTCTACTAAAGTGGCAAAATCTAACTGCAAAACTAGACCCCTTTTTACTTTACTGCACTGCCTATTCATTCTACAAATATGATCAAAAATCTACTATTAATGCCAAGCAGATTGTTGGGTACTGTGAGCAAAATAATTAAAACACAGCCATAATCATCACCTACATGAATCTTGGAGTCTAATAAAAGAAGGACGTTAATCAAATAATCAGTCAAATTCATTTAATATTGCTATTTTAAAAGACATGCTAGGAAGAAGAGAAATGCATGCTTTTATGAGAGCTTCTGATAGTCAATTGATTTAAGTCCTAAGGGAAGTGAGAGAATGGTTCCCAGTGGAAGGGAATCTGAGCTAAGATCTAAAGCATAATGGACATTTTAAAAAGCCAAGGGTCATTACCACTTCTGCAAAGATGAAACAGGCATATATTTTCCTATTATTCATGCTAAGTACAACTAAAATTCCTTGATATTATATATTAAGCAAACATCAGAAGACTGAAAGGTGGAGAGAGAAGGCAATTTATCTAGGAACCTCAGGACCCAAGGAATGACAGAGTGGTTAAGTTTCCTGGGTTTTTCTTTTTGCCTTATGTATCCTAGACTTCTAACCAAAGTAGCTGGTAATCCAGAAACATCGATGAGTACAGACAAAAGAAATCCCAACAAAAGCCTGATCTCTCTAGCCAAAGGATGAGAACAAGGAAAAAGCAGCAAGACAGAAAACTTTTAGACAGTAATCATTCCACTCTACTCAAACACCACAGAAAAACCGTAGCCCTGCTCTCATCCATGCTGATGAATGCTGCATGGGGAACCTACACATATACCTTCAGGAGGTTTGTACCAAGTGTCCCCAAATACCTGCCAAGGTAGCATCAGAATAGGTCAAATAGGGAGATAGGATTTTCATCCCCAGCATTCAGTTTAATAAGTACCCACCACCTCCAATTGTACTACTAGAAACCACAAAGGAAGCTAAGTGGATGGTCAGAACTTTCACAATCACCCAGAGATAATGAAGTCACTGTGATGTCTGTGGAGACTGCTTGTATTAGCCTAACTCAGCCCTGCCAAGCAGTAACAAGGAGCCCCTGCCCCACGTCTTGGGTGTCAGGAGGTGGTGTGAGGAACCGGAATTTTCACCTCAACTTGGCAATAATGAGGTGGTGCTCCTTCCCCCCCCACCCCCCGCCAACTTCTGGAGTGGTGTCAGAAGGAAACAAGTTTAAATAAGGTCCAGAGTCTCAGAGCATAATACGAAAAATGTGCAAGTTTTAATAAAAATCACTAGTCATGCCAAGAACCAGGAAGATCTCAAATTGAAAAAGACAATAGATGCCAAGCAACAACAGTATGACAGAGATGTTAGAATTATCTGACAACAATGTTTAAACTCCCATGATAAAATTGCTTCAATGTGCAATTATTGGCATGCCTGAAACAAAAGAAAAAATAAAAAGATTTATTAAAGAAAAAGGAATATCCAACAAAGAGAATATACAAAAAATTACCAAATGGAAATTTTAGATCTGAAAAATATAATAACCGATAAAAATGTCAGCAATTGGCGCAACAGCAGAATAGGGAGAACAGAGGAAAGATTAGTGAACTGGAAGTCAGAGAAATAGATACTATGTAATCTAAAAAAAGAAAAATCTAAACTGGGCCTTGGAAACCTGTGGAAGTATACCATGTGTTTAGAGTCCAAGAAGAAAAAGGATACAAGGTCAGGGCTGGAAAAACATGAGGAGAAATAACAGATTGAAATTTTACAAATTTTGGCAAGGGGTGTAAACTTACAGATTCAAGAAGTTTAGTGAAACCAAACAGGAAAAACCCAAAGAAACCCATACCAAGCAACATCATAATTGAATTTCTGAAAACTAAGACAAAGAAAAAAATCTTGAATGTATCCATAGAAAAATGACACCTAACCTATAGAACAAAATTCAAGTAACAGCAGATTTCTCATCAGTTACTACAGAAGCCAGAGGAAGTGGCACAGTATTTCTCACATATTGAAAGAAAAGATATGTCAAACCAGAATTCTGTACCCAGTGAAAATATCCTTTAGGAATGAAGAAGAAATCAACACATTCTCATATGATAGAAATCTGAGAGAATCTGTCACTAGAAGACCTTCTGCAAAAGAATATAGGAGGGCAACTGTATTTCTATATCCTAGCAAACAAAGATTTAGAAAACAAAACATACAATACTATTTACAATCGTTCAAAAAAATAAAATTACTTAAATGTAACTCTAACAACATGTATAGGACTTATATGATTAAATTAATCACTGATGAAAGAGATAAAAAAAGCTTAATAAGTCAAGAGACATATCATGTTCATGGATTGGAAGGCTCAGCGCAGTAAAGATATGAATTTTTCCCAAATTGATATACAGGTATAATGCATTTCCTATCAAAACCCAAGCAAGAAAGTGAAATAAGTCAGTCAGGGAAAGACAGACATTATATGATTTCACTCATGTGGAATTTAAGAAACAAAACAGATGAACAAGGAGAAGGAAAGAAAAATAAGATGAAAACAGAGAGGTAAGCAAACCATAAGAGACTCTTAAATAGAACAAACTGAGGGTTGATGGAGGGAAGTTGGGCGGGGGAGGTGAGTTAAATGAGTGATGGGCACTAAGGAGGGTACTTGTTGGGATGAGCACTGGGTTTTATATTTAAATGATGAATCATTAAATTCTTCTAAAACCATTAAAACATAAAATAGAATAAAATAAACCCAAGCAAGTTTTTCTCATAGATCCAGATAAGATTATTCTACAATGTATATGAAAAGGCAAAGGAGCTAAAATAGCTAAAACAATTCTGAAAAGAAAAATAAAGTAGGAGGAATTCACCTACCCAATTTCAAGGCTTACCATATGGCTATAGTAATCAAGGCTGTGTGGTATTGCTAGATAAATAAACATATAATCTGTGGAAAAGAATAGAGAACACAGAAGTAGATGCCTATAAATATGCCCAACTGATTTTTTGACAACGTTCAAAAGCAGTTTAATGGAGGTAAGTGGTCTTTGAACTTACTACTAGAGCAATGAGATCTGAATAGGCAATAAAATAAACGACCTCAGTCTCACAGCTAACACAAAATTAACTCAGAATGGATCAAAGACTTAAAAGTAAAATGTGAAACTACAGAACTTTTAGAAAAACCATGAGAAGATCTTCAGGATCTAGGACTAGGCAGAGTTGTTAGACTTGATACCAAAAGCATGATCCATAAAAGGAAAAGTTAGTAAATCAGACTTCATTACAATTAAAAACTTCTGTGCACAAGACCCTGTTAAGAAGATGAAAGGACACTGCCACAGAATGGGATAATCAAACCACACTTCCAACAGCATATCTCGAATATGTAAAGAACTCTCAAAACTTCTTCAGTACAAAACCAAATAATCCAAACTAAACATGGGCAAACGACATGAAACATTTCACAGGAGATATACAGATGGCAAATAAACAAATGAAAGATTATTCATTTATCATTAGTTATTAAGAAAATGCAAATTAAAACCACAGTAAGAGCTTACTACACACCCATCAGAATGACCAAAATAAAAATTAGTGACAAGACCAAATGCTGGTGAAGATGCAGGGAAACTGAATCACTGATACATTACTGGTGCTAACGAAGAATATAGCCACTCTGGAAACAGTTTGGCAGGTTTTTGTTTTTTGTTTAACTTAACATACAACTACCAGGTGATGCAGCAATTGTACTTATGGGCAATTATCCCAGAGAGACGATGATTGGTGTTCACACAAAACCATGTACCTGGATGTTTATAGCAGCCCTATTCATAATAGGACAAAACTAAAAAAACATGCAGATACCAGTGGTACATCACAATAAAAAATATCAAATTACTGATACATATAGCAACCTGGGTGAATCTCCAAAAAATTAAACTGAATGAAAAAAGTCAACCCCAAAGGTTACATATTTGACAATTACATTTACACAACATTCGTGAAATGACAAATTACAGAAATGGAGAACAGATTAGTGGTTTCCAGAGATTAGTAGGGGGTGGGGCACTGGAGGGAAGAGAATGATTATAAAGGAAAACATTAGGGATCCTTGTGGTGATATAAACATTGTATATTTTGACTGTATGAATATCAATACCCTGGTTGTGATCTTCAACTACAGTTTTGCAAAATGTTACCATTAGGGAACGGGATGGATGATAAACAGAATATGTCTGTACAGTTTCTTAAAACTGCATGTGAAACTAAAATTATCTCAAAACGAAAAGTTTAATTTAATAAAGACAAAGAATGATGGGTAGAAACAGATTATTTCAAACAGAGGAAACAGTTTATGAAAAGGCCCGGGCAGGAGGAACTTATTGTATAACTGATGAAACATGGAAGGCCAGTGTGGCTGACATGCTGACATTAAGGAGTGTGTATGTGGGATTAAGGGTGGGAAGTGAGGGGCATACGTGTAAGGGACAAGGTGTAAGATGCATATGGAGAGGTAGGTGTACTGTGCAGAGAATATGGGTCACCTTAAACAGTATGGTCTCGAGCTAAGAGTGTAGGAGTCATTGCAGTGTATTAAGCAGAGAACTGGCTTAATTGGAATAGTGTTTGAAAAAAAATCACTGCCCACAATGTGGAAAACAGAGGGGCAGAAGTGGTTATCTCCCCCATATGCTGCTTACACTTCAATTATGCTGCTCCAGCTACAGAGGTTCAGTCTGTGATAGAGAAGCTGCCTAGAAAATCATGTCATTGATTAATCAGTTGCCTTGAGCTAAATTCTCCTCTGATGTGTTCATGGGAAAATTCCCATAGAGTTGAAAAGGCGAAAACATTTGAAAATTGGTTTGATGTGTTGACTATTTTAATTCATCAGTCAGGTAGGCATGATCAAAAGCAACCTGAGCATCCTTTGTGACCTCTACCAAAAGAAAGAAAAGCCTGACTTCAGCTTCTAAAATAAATCATTTCACAGAGACACTACAAATATCAGTGGTAACAGGATTCTCTTTAGTATGTGCTAGAGATTTAATGCATTCAGACACATTAAAAGACTTGTTCATGAAAACTTACAGAAGATGAAAAATGATGCTATGTCACAATTTATTGTGCCTCAACAGGTCACCTTTTTCTGAAACAAAATATTAGTGCCTTTAAATATAGTTTTGGGATTCATCACCCTACTTGTTTATTGACTACCTTTTACCTAAGGATACAATCCATGCCAGTGGCTCTAAATTACGATTTATCTACAGTAAGCAGCCAACTGGTTTTGTTTTCCATCTTTATAAAAAAAATAATATAATTTTTTTTCCTTACTGCATTGAATAAATTGCCTCTTACTTTAGTGTCATGAAGACAATGGCTAAATGGACACTACCAGTTTTTCATAAACCGTCTTTTATTGGGCATCATTCATTTTCACGTACATTACTTTATTTAATCATTATATTGATGTTCAGAGTAGGCTTCCAGTTTATGCAGAATTACAAAAAGCTCAGACAAGCATCAGAGTCAAGACTTGAACTCTCAATTCCTCCAAATACTTAGCCACTAGCCATATATGGTTGTAAAGCTCTTGAAATATGCTGGTCCAAATTGAAATGTATCATAAGTGTAAATTACACTCTGGATTTTGAAGATTATAAAATATCTCATTAATATTTTAAAATATGGACTGCATGTTGAAATGATAATTTAGATATACATGGTTAAATTAAATATATGATTAAAATTAATTTCACTTGTTTTTTTTTCCCTTTAAACTTAAAATTATACATGGGGCTCACATTACATTGCTATTGACAGCAGTGCCCCAAATCTTGTCATGTGTCTGAAATCCAGGCTCCTCTCTCCATTTCCACTGAGAACACCCCGATCCAGGCCACCTGTCTTATTCCTAGAGAATGACCATACTCTTCTTATATTAGCTTTGTCTGCCCATCCACACTCTGCCCTTCACTGCAGCCAGAATGATGTTTTTAAAATTATAATCTTATCATACTATTCCCCAATTTCAACCTTCCAGGGAACACCCATTGTTTTTTTCAGTTAAATGCAGCATTCTCACCTTGGTGTATGAGACTTCGTGAATAATTTTTGCCCTTATCCAGCCTCACTTCTCCCACTTCCAATATGCTGAAATTTTCTCGGTGAGACAATTCAGGTTTGCTTCTGCCGTAGGCCATTTGTGTATTTGTTGACTTATACTCTCTTCTGCCATCTTCTAGTCATTCCTTAGACCCTAAGCTTAAATAGCATTTTCTCATGATTCCCCACAACAGGATACACTTCCCATCATAGAACCCCATAGTCCTCATAACACTTACACTTATTTAATATTCATCTTCTCAATAGACTGTGAACTCCATTAAGGCAAAGACCTTTGGCCTCATTCACCACTGCATTTCCAGCACATGGCTGGAACTATGCTTGTCAGATAGGGAACTATATACTTATTAGTATCTGGTGGCCGACCGACATTCCAAGGTACTGGAACCACATTAAGAGTGAGAAAGCCAATTCTCACAAGATAGTTTTACCAGTCAAGTTTCAAAATATACATGTTGGTTACAGGCAAGAATTGGGTGACTAAAAGCCATTAGTATACATGAAAAACTTTCAAGTTTCACTTATTTATTTTTTTCATTCCCAGTTGTGTCACAGAAAACAGAAAAGAGATCCAGAAGATCTAAAGATAAAATAGTCAATGCCTGAAATTTTGGAGCAGAAAGTCAAACTTGTAAAGATTTTTTTCCAAAAAGGAAATGTGCCCAATTCATACTCCATGCAACTTTTTTTTCACTCTACTGAATAATGGACTGCGTTCAGTAAATACACTTACTATAAATAATAGCTGAGCACACACACCAGGCCTTTATAGTTATCACCTGTTGCTTCAATGTGTTCTCTTCAAGGACTTTGCTCCAGAATCTTTTGACATATATTCTTAGTTGTCCTTCATTAAAAACAAAACAAAACAAAAAACAAAAACAATCTTTGTTGAACCTTGCTTTCTCATCTAGGTCCCATTCTACACACAACTGTTCCTTTGCCATCAACCTTAATACTTAATGTGTATAGAACTTGTGGTGTGTGCAGAGCCCCTCCAGTCTGTACTAACTCCTTGCAATAATTCTTTGAATTTGTTCTCAGTGCATTGCTCTCCTTTCACATCTAGGACTGTTGACATTCACCAGAAAGTCATGAGTGACTTTGCTAATCTACTTTGCTCTCTGCAAGATTTGATATCCTTGGAAAATACCTTTCTGTAATTTCTACAATTTTCACTGACTTTCACTGTTTTTCTGACTTAAAAACAGTACATAATTTTTCAAGAAAGTACCGTAGTCACCCATAATCTCATCACGTTATAACCATCTGAACATTTGACATCATTCTTCTTAGTCTTTTCCTGTGCTAATTTCAAAACTTTTTTTATTTGAAAAGTGCTTACTAAGTATAGACATAAATTTTCCTCTTGTAATTAAGAGCATTTCAAAAACATAATTTTAATGCTTTATGTGATTTATGTCATATGTGATTTAATATTGAATGTTTAAACCTTTTCTATTCCTTATTACTGGAGATTTACATTATTTAAAAATTTTAATATTATAAGCTGAACTCTATTAAATATTTTATACGTTAATATTTTTCATTATTTCAAAGTAACATGGGATCATTTCCCAGAAATAGCATTAATAGATCAAACACCTGATATTTTTGTTTTTTATATAAGATATTAATTTCAACAATACATCCCCATTAGCAATGTATGAATGGGCCCATTTCTCTACACATTTATCAGCATTAAACAGTATATATATTTTAATTACTGATTTTGAAGGCAAAATATTCCTTTTAGCTAGCATCATACTAATATGGTTAAAATATCAATATTAGACATTGTTTTCCTCTTTTTAAATTGACAGTTCAAATCCTCTGTATAATTATTTATGAGGCCTTTGATTTTTCTTATTAATTTTTAGAAGCTTTTTATAGTTTAATTTTTTTATAGCAGTTTTAGGTTTACAACAAAATCTAAAGGGAGATACAGAGATTTCCCATAACCTCCTGCCCCCACAAACATACAGTCTTCCTCATTATCAACACTGCTCACAAGAATGGTATATTTTTACTGAGAATGGACCTATATTGACACATCATAATCACCTAAATTTCATAGTTTACCTCAGGGTTTAATCTTGGTGCTGTACATTCTATAGTTTTGGGCAAATAAATAGTAACATAAATACATCATTATAGTATCATACAGAGTATTTCCACTGCCCTAAAACTCCTCTGTCCTCCACCTATTCATCCTGCTTCCCCACCCCCAGCAACCACTGATGTTTTCACTGCCTCCGTAGTTTTGCCTTTTCCAGAATATCATATACTTGAGATCATATAGTGTGTAGCCTTTTCAGATAAGACTTCTCTTACTTAGTAATATGCATTTAAGTTCCTCCATGTCTAGTCACGGCTTAATAGCTCATTCTTTTTAGCACTGAATAATATTCCAGTGTCTGATGTACCAGTTTATTTATCCATTCATTCACTGAAGAACACGTTGGTTGCTTCCAAGTTTTAGCAACTTGGAAGTTATGCCGTAGATGTTATCAATTTTTTTAAGTTTGTTTATTTATTTTGAGAGAGAGAGAACGCGAGCAGGGGAGGGGCAGAGAGAGAGCGAGAGAGAGAGAATCCTAGGCAGGCTCCACACTGTCAGCACAGAGCTCCATACAGGGCTCAAATTCACAAACTTTGAGATCATGACCTGAGCTGAAACCAAGAGTTGGACGCTTAACAGACTGAGCCACCCAGGTGCCCTTGAATAAAGATGTTATAAACATCCATGTGCAGGTTTTTGTGTGAACATAAATCTTCTACTTCTTTGGATAAATACCAAGAACACCTGCTGGATTTTATACTAGGAGTTTGTTTAGTTCTGTAAGAAACAGTCAACGTATCTTCCAAAGCGGCCGTACCATTTTGCCTTCCACCAGCAACGTGTGAGAGTTCCTTTGCTCCACGTCCTCAAAACATTTGGTGTTGTCAATGTTCTGAATTTTGGTACCTCATTATTTCAATTTACATCTCCCTGATGACTTAAGATGTGGATAATCTTTTCATATGCTTATTTGCCATGTGTGTATCTTCTTTGGTGAGGTGTCTGTTGAGGTATTTGGCCCATTTTTTAATTGGGTTGTTTGTTTTTTAATTGTTGGGTTTTAAGTGTCCTTTGTATATTTTTGATGACAGTCCTTTATCAGATGCGTCTTTTGAAAATATTTTCTCCCAGTTTGTGGCTTGTCTTCTACTTCTTCTGATATCGCCTTTGCAAAGCAAACATTCCTAATTTTAATGAAGTCCAGGTTATCAATTATTTCTTCCATGTGTCGTTATCTTCGGTGTTGTATCTAAAATGTCATCATCATACCCAAGGTCATCTAGGTTTTCTCCTGTATCTTTGAGGAGTTTTATACTTTTGCACTTTTACATTTAGGACTATGACCAATTCTGGACTAATTTTTGTGACAGAGGTAAGGTCTGTGTCTAGATTCATTTTTTTTGCCTTCAAAGATTCCCCATCTGTATAATTCCATAGTACTTTGTATAATCTTCATAATACTTGGTATAATTTTCCTTATTTAAGAGAAATTTTAATATGTATATGAATAACTATACATATATATGTATAATTTATGTATACATACACATATATATTGCTCTCTGTTCTCAGGATAATATACTCTGTGCTTATAGAAAAGGGATTTTTTTATTTGTCTCAGTACTAGTTATCACTAGTGAAATGAACTAGCAAAGCAACTGGGGTTACTAATTCTGAAGAAGAAATTCTGATGGATTATTCAATAGTTCTCATATAAGTGAAAGAATTTTAAGCAGATGGCAATGAACAGCTGTTCTCCATTTTTGCTAAGGACCAAACAAGAAATTACAACAGAATTAGAGGGATGAGAAAGTTAAGTTAAACGCACTAAAAGTTTTGTAATCCAAAACTTTGCCAAGTAGGATACTTTAGAAGCCATTTTTCTGTCATCTCACAATAGAGGTATTCAGCTTAAATGAAGGCAAACTCAAATAATGTTGCAGAAATAAAATGGAAGTAGCATAGAACTGCTTGCTTTGACACCAATTTGGAATAACAAATCCGCTTGATCTTTGGCTCACAAAACTTTCTCGACTCACATGTGATCATTGGTGCCTGTTTCATAAGCAAAATTATAAGAAAGCAAAGGAAAACTGGAAGCCAAATCAACAAATCAGAGTTGTTTATGAATACTTTAATCTACAAGTGAGTCATAAATAAAGTTCTTACTGTTCAAAACTATGTATTTGTAAACAGAAGCGCATTTAGGTGTAAGGTAAGTGGTTAGTTAGTATGCATTAATTAAGGTCTTTAAAAAAAGTATCTTTCATTTGATGTTTTTATTTAACAAATATTAATTAAGAACTAACTACATGTTCTGTGCTAGCTAATAGAAAGGAGCATTACCCCTTGCCTCGTGGCATAACATTGTAGTTTAACTGTACCCTCTTACATAAAGACCAAAATATAATTGGAAAGTATGTTGACTGATTTTAAAAAAAGCACTAAGTAAAGCATTGTATCAGTTAAAAAAAAATAGGGGGATTTCTGTAGAAAATTATTTCTGTGGAGTGTGAAAAGATACTATTTGGGGGGGAAAAAGAGTTCCATGGCTAGACATAACTTGGGAATTCGAAGATAAAGTTTAAGATTACTTTATAACAGGTTTTCTCCGAGTGTTTGTTTTTATTTTATAAACCTTTGCACAACAGTATATAGTAATTTTTCACTCAAAAGACTTTACAAATGCTAACTCATCAGTCGTCATAATAATCCCAGTATAAAGGCATTTTATTTTCTCCCTCTGTTTTATAAGTGAGGAAACTAAGACTCAGAGAGATTAGGTTACTTGCCCAAATTCACACAGCTCTGGAATCTGTCCTCTTAACAACTATTCTATACTGCCTTCCTACCTCCTAATGTTCATCATGAATCTCTAAGATATAGCACGCAGGATCACTGGAACTTATTTGATTATGAAACACATCTCTTACACACACAGGACATTTTTATTTGGCAAAATATTTGTAGTAATAGTGGCATAAAGAAACGCCCTGTTTGTGAGGTAATTGCTCCAGCTCCTCCTCAAACTGGCTCTCATTTCTATTATTTTGTAGTTTCTTCTCAATGATTTTGTTTCTTCTAGATAGTGGAGGTGTCAAGATCAAAGATAATCCATGTGTTCAATGGGTTAACATTAGAATTTTAGTGTGATCAACACCGGTGAGAAGTGCCCTCAGGGATTTATGTCTGAACCGTAACAAGAAAAGGATGGAAAACAAAAACTAAACCAACAAGAATAATGAGGAAAGAGATACCTTCTATTTCAACAAAGCAGCTTCAGCGCAGTATGGCCTGGTTCATTGTAATTTTAAGGGACCATAAACAAGAAGAAATAAGAGAGGTGGGGATTGAGACTCTAAGACGTGCAGTGGTAAAACATCAGATGGCATTGTGGGTAACATCCCCGGGGGAAAGAAAAATAATGGACCTCCTATAGAGGTCTACGTTTTCCTCTCTGGAACCTGTGAATATGTTGTCTTACATGAAAAGGGACTTTGCAGATAGGATTAAGTTAAGAATATTTAAGATGAGGAGGCTGTCCTGGATCATCCGAGTGACCCAACTAATCACAAGTGTCCTTGAATTTACTAGAGGGAAGCAGAAGAAGAAGGGAGACATGACCCTTGTCAATGAGATGCAACACTGCTGGCTGTGAAGATGGAGGAAAGGGACCATGAAACAAGGAATGCAGGAGCTCCTGTGGAATTTGGAAAAGCCAAAGACATAGATTCTCTTTTGAAGCCTCCAGAAAGGAACAGAGCCCTGCCAACACAGGATTTTATCCCAGTGAAACCTGTGCCAGACTTTTCATCTAAAAAACTATAAAATAATAGTTTTGTAAGAACTATAAATCTTATAAAATAAAAGTTTATCAGATAATAGTTGTGTTGTTTTAAGACACTAAGTTTGTGGTAATTTGTTATAGCAGCAATAGAAAACTCACACATTCCCCTAAAGGAGCTCAGGCATGGTGGGAAAATAGTTGATGCTGTTTGGTGACTTTTCTTCAGGGAAACACATTACACAGTAGAAAGGGTCAAGAGCAGGAATCCTACTTGATATCAGGCACGATGAATCACAATAAAAGATGAGCTACCATCTCCTAAAGTACATTTCTCCAGGACTAAAATATTTCAAAGTTTCATTTGGTGGCCAAATTATTTTTAGTAAAATCTGATTAAAAGAAAATATGATTAAGACCAAGGACTTTGCGGTAATAAGAGAAGTTAAAGTAGAAAACATGGATTTTAGACCTCCAGGTAACTTCCCTGTATCCTCACCTGAAATTCTGTTGCAAGATTTGATAAATACCACACTCTTGCACACGGTGCTTAAAGGTAAACCATCAACACAGCAATACCCACCACTATATTTCCCCATAATAATTCCATATTCTTCCTAAAATACTTACAGAATTTCCTTTAAAGTTTTCCCAGGGATGTCTCTGGAAATCACTTACCTCAACAAGCATGATTTCAGAGTTTTATGATGTGTAAAAAAATGTTTGGGGCACACAAAGTTAGCCTCATTGTGTAGTGGGCTCACTTTAAATGTGTCTTTTAAATTCTCAACCAAACACTATTTGTTCATTATGAAACACTGCATGATCCCAGGCTCCTGACCCAGATGTACCTTTCTTTTCCATCTCATTAGGAAGCAGAACAGTTCTACAGCACTGGTTAGGAAGCCAGACGACTATTTCCAGAACTGTCACCGATAGTGTAACTCCTTTTATCTGTTTAAGATCTTTATTTCCATTTTAGTATAATTCTTTTCATTTTCTGCTAAGAGGTAGAACAAAGGTTTTTACACCTTTAGCAGTAGACACTGTGGTAAACTAGGAAATGCATGATTTCAGTACAGTTTCTTCAATTATTGCTTCTTAACAAACTAACCCCGCAGCCTACATATTAAAGCAAAGTTTCACACACGTTTGTCCTTATGAAACAGGAACTCAGAACTAAGATTCAGCATAGGTTTTCAAGTGGGTGGTAAAGCTTTATTTATCTCACGAATAAGTATGCGCCAGTTTCTGAAAATTCTTATGACCATGATTTTGAACAAAGAAGAAATTAAAGACTGAGTCCCTTTTACCACTAGAATGTATTAACCACAATAATAAACACTGAGTAATATAATACTATATTAAGTTATAAATTGCAGTAGTATTGAGGGGAACCAAGATTAACAACAGGTTGCTTCAGCATTACTTTCCCCTGGGTAAAATGTACATAAAAAGTTTCTTCCTTTTTAGTCCCACAAGGGATCTTCCTATCTCTAATAACATTATTCATCCTTTCCAAGTAGGCTCCCAATTTCAGAATGAATGTGGAAATACATTGTTTGTTTTTATCTTTTACCTCAAGGAAAACTACATTTTGTTTTCTATGATCAATATCCTTTTTCTATGATAAGATTCTCTGTAATATAGTTATCTTCCATAAGATTTCCCCCAAAATTTATGCTAGGTACTTCTCAAGTGAGTAAAAAAAGTGCCTAGAATCATTGAGACCTATGCTAATTTCCTGAGAAATGAAAGAACTTATAAGGGAAATTAAGGCTGGAAAAAGTCAATTTACCTATTTCTTTCAATCACTAATGTTTATGGGCATAGACCATCTGAACATTTATATTCTTAAGATACATTTTTTTTGTGATGCAATTTCTTATCTTATTAAAGCTGTTGTATCTTAAGCCCTTACTAGATTTTAAGCTTCACAAAGTCAGTCCTACATCTTTTTTTTTTTTTTTTTTTTAATTCTTCCAGCACCTAGACTGGGACTTTATACATTGCTGGTGTTCAGTGCTCAGATCCTGAGATATTGGAATACTTGCTTCAGCCTAAAAGATATCTAATCCAAAAACATGGACTATGGCAAATGTAGTGGTTGTCTACTCAATATCCACTTTCCTCTTCACTGTAGTTTACAGAACCTCCTGTTTTTCAGGTTGGCTTTGTTTCCAGGTAAATTTCTGCATTTCCTGGTGTTTTTCCACTAAAGGAGCCATATCATTACCACGAGAGGCCACTAGGGGCCAGTGATATAGGAACAAAATTTTGCTTGGGATTTCTAGTATTTCTTTTCATTATATATATTAAAAAAAATCCGTACTTCTTACTAACCACGTTATTATTTTTCTTCCCATTGGAAACACTGATGTGAGGCTCAAAGTTGAGAAACCATATTATACCAATGCAGCAAACATGGATTCTAAGAACCATATGGTAAGGATCACCAAGCACTAAGACAAGAGACCAGGACACCAATGACAGGAGTTGCTGCCTCTGCCTTGGACCACTACTGTACTTCCTATTATGTTAGAATATTAATTGCTATTTTATTAGACTACCATGTAGAATATACATTGCATATGGCCAAGATTAGTCTTTGATTGTCACAAGTTTTGCCACAGCCTTTGGGTTCAGGTTTCCTGGTGGATTGTGCTGTGGAAGCATGCAACATTTTCTTAGCTGAAAGCAGAAGTTTGTGTTCTTTGATTCAGCCTGACTCAGTGAATTTAGTCTAATAGTCAACTAAGTCTACAATATCCATGGTATCCTGCTCCTTCCCCATTCCCAAACAAACAAACAAACAAAAAAACAAAACTGGCTGCTTGAGCAATATTCTCACATTCAGCTAGTAGAATGCTCATCATATCTACACTTCCCAAGTACAGAAATCTAAGACGCCGAAGGTCTACCTACGCCTTGTGGCCTGGGCCAAAACTGCAGCAGCCTTCCTCACTCTGTGGACAGATCCTATTTTTAAGCATCTATCAACATCCACCAGGTGAGTAAAACTCCCAAAGGCTAAACACGATAGCAAAAATAATAAATTAAAAAGCTGATATGATACCAATGGAATGGTTGTATCCATGTACTAGCTATGATATCCACGTAGGAGTCTCTGGGAAAGTACATCATTTCTGTACTTCACATCTTCTTCACAGGGTTGTTGTGAGACTTCAGTTAGTTGATACATGCAAAACATATCACAGTTCCGGAATGAAAACTTGAAATAATACAGAATTATTTTTATAATAAAAATTTAGTTACTTTGATTTATTACTCAGAATTTGTGTTTCAGTTTTAAAAACCACTGAAATTTGATCATTTTTAGGAAAAGACAAGCTAAAAGATAAAGAATATATTACCATAATGTGATAATAATATAGTCATAAGTTTATGTTCCCATTCACTTGTTGCCTATGGTCATTCAAAAGGCATCCCTTGAATGTCTGCCCTTCTCCAGGAGTAGCGATAGAAGTCATCCTCATAATAGGCTGTGTTATTCTGCCTGGACATTTTTGAAGCTTGCCAATTTTTTGAAATTTAGCTTATATCAAAGATATAAAGAGCTTTGACAAAATTCTCTGCAAAGAATTAGAAACCATTAAAACAAATAACTATATACCTTTGGCTGATCTAGTGTGTTCCTTAAGATGAGGAAAAAAATCAGAGATTGAATTGTCTTTTGATCATACATAACACAATCAACTGCTAGGTTCATGCCAGTTATAATCTCGCAATTCTTTTGAAAATCTGTAAAAAGAAACAATTTCCTATGTCACTTAATTGAAAAATACTTCAAACTGACTATTAAAATAAGCCTTTCGCAAACCATTGGGTTCACTTGGAGTAAATCATATCAGTTAATGAGATATGGAAAAAGTTAAAGCCAAGTAAATAAAAATAAGGTGGTAAGAGGATGAGATAGGTCATCTATTTTTTTTAATGTTGTATTTTATATTTGTGAGAGAGAGAGCATGAACAGGGGAGGGGCATAGAGAGGGAGACACAGAATGTGAAGCAGGCTCCAGGCTCTGAGCTGTCAGCACAGAGCCTGAACTCACGAGCAGTGAGATCACGATCTGAGCCGAATTCGGACGCTTAACCAACTGAGCCACCCAGGCGCCCCACAGGTCATCTATTTTACAGGAAAGTGAAAACGTTAGTCATTAGTCATTTAGTCAATAATATTCGTTTGTATTTTTATTATTTAGTGCAATATGTTTGCTTTTAGAGTTCAGAGATTTTATTGGTTTAGATTGCACAGTTTGGTTCTAGAATTCCTTGGCAGAATATAAGCATATTTCAACACGACAGCCATTCTAATATCCTCAAAAACTGATATCAAAACACTTCTCTATTAAGACTCATCACCATCAAGGTAATTAGAAAGTAGTTAACTGTGCTGAGACTCCACATGCCAAACTTGTTTGCTGCAATGAGACATTTGATTTTTTCATGAAAATAAAATATTGTTTTAAAGGCAACAATCACTCATCACTCAAAAGAAAAATTTTTTAGGTGGTAATTGGAAAACAACAAGTTACCTCAAATGGTTTTAAGTTATTTAAGAGAATTCTAAAGTTCAGAGTGCTGGAATTAAAAGAGTTCTTATATTTAAGAAATCTTCAATTCCAATGGCTCTTAAATTGTTAATTAAAAACCCCTCAGATTATTTTCTTCCAATAAAAGTTGGAAGAACTCAGAACTTTTAGATGTAGGAGAAACATAGAACTGTTATAAGGAAGGCAGACAAGGACTCACAGAGTGTCTTTTAAGAATACCGCTCACTCAACCTTCTCTCAACTCCAATTAAGTATCCTTGGAGCATTTGAAAATTTGAAAATTACTGCGAAGTCAGAATATTTCTACAGCTTATTCTCATAATTTGTGGGAGTTATGTTTTATAAAGATACTGCAAATGCTGAATTAGCAAATACCGACCCTAGATCCTAGCAGACACAGAGTTAGGTTCCTATGAACCCCTGGCCACAATATTTTCACCAACCAATTGAATATAACTTTGTTTTATGTGTGTTTCTGCTTAAAGACACCTTATTTAATATATCTCTCATAAAAATCATTAATTTAGTGTGTTTTTATTTAAAAAACACTAGTCAAGAGGGGTTTAACATTTTCCTGATCCTGGGTAATGTGACCATAAATTTCTTTGGGTTTCAGACTCACAAAATTTCACTTTAAAAAAAATGAGTTGTCATCTCATGAATCCATATTTGACCACTTTCCATCTTTTCCATAGATACATTACACACTATAGATATTACTTTAATCCTTTCTGGGGTGGCCTCACATACAGATCAACACATTTTATCTTCCTTTCTCTGAATATATCCCATTATTGATTCATTAACATAGAGCTCATGGCCAATAACATTATAACTCACACCTGAACGAAGCTTATCTAACACATGTATTTTCTGCCTAAGACACATCACAGCCTTCCTGTGCTCAGGAATAATAAATAGACAGCATTTCATCACTATGCTTAGGGGCCATTTTAAACAGTGAAATCAACAACAAAAAGCACAAAATTAAAAAAAAAAAACATGGACAAAATAAGCTACAAAAAAAAGGACACTAGTTTACATTAGGAAAGCTGAAATAAGGTTATCAGATCAATCCCAAGCAAACTGGGACAGTTAGTCACTCTGAGAAGTTTTCTCAGAAAGGAAAAGGATTATCACCATAATTTTCCTAGAGTTATCTCTTGTTATATTTATTTACCATGTTCATTCATTCATTTCTTCAAACATCAGTGGGTATTTATAGAGTGCCTATCATGTACCAGGTAACGTAGCTACAAAGGAATAAGACACGTGTCAGCTCTGACTGAATTTATAATCCACCTGGGATATAGTAGGCAAATTACAATACAATGTGATATAAGTGTTGTGAAAAGTAAATTAAAGTACTATGGGAACATGTGGAGGACTTCACCTAACCCCATTTTAAAGAGAAGATACAAGTTTTCCCACTTTTTTTTATTTCAATGACCATTCTTTAAACTGAAGCTCAAGAGTCACCTTCGGAAAGCTTTTCTGGGCTTCGCCAAACCCCTCCCTAGTTTAGGCTCAGTTTTCCCTGCTGTATGTCCTCATTAATGGAAACAATAATGAAGGCAAAGACTATTTTAAAAGCTTCTTGAGGTACTGAAAAATCAGTTCTGAAGGCCAGAACTAAGAAACTGGCAGCACTTTTGGAGAAAAGAAAAGAGATCCGGCTGCAAATAAGCAAAGGGAATTCTCAGAGTTGCCTTAAACAGGATACAAAATCCTCTGACTCTTAGAGTCCCCATTGATAAAATGAAGAGTTGGTTGAAATAATATTCCTTAAGACATTTTGTAGTTTTAAAATTCTATGAGAAGTACAAGGTAAATAAAAAAATATACATATTACCAGTGATTTTGCCATGGCATGTAATACTTAGCCTTGATAGTTCATTTTTAATCTGCTGGGAAAATCCAAATTTAATTTAGAAATTAATACTTTCAGCAAAATTCCAACTGACTAGAAAGTATGCTTTTTGAACAATTTTTAAGGACTTAATTTTTGGAGGAGACAATAATTAAACAGAAAAAATATTGGATTTATTCTAGAATCAACCATAACTACATTAACTGTCGGTATTCATAATAGCCATCAGTCTAAAAATACTTCTTTAGGTAATATGAGAACAAGACAATCAAGTGACTTTCAAGAACTTGAAAAAAAGAAAAATCAGGTTGCCCTTTGAACTTTACACTAGCAAAATTCAAAAAATATATGTAACGATCCTGAAATTAACTAAAGAACTTTCTTTAAATGTGTGACTTAAAAGTCTGAAAACAACAATGAATTTTAAATGGATGTAATCACAGGAAGACTGGTCTGAAATGGGTTTGCAGCTAGTAAGCAGAAGAGAAAGGAACCACATTTTACCCTGTCTGAAGAAAGACTGAACAAAAACAGGGATGGCTAGCCGGGAACATCTAAAGGGGAGCTGAAAGAGATGACAGCTGGCAACGTCTAGCCAATGCTGTGCAGGGGAGTCATCAAAAAGTTGCCTACTGTTGGGGAGGTGAAGAGGATTCATTGGGTGTATCATGGCTTGGATAAAGTACCTCTTACAAGAACCACCACACTCTTTAAGCAACCACTTAAGATTTGCCATCACTGCAACCTGAAAACGGTCCAGACAAGAACCCTCAGTGTATGATAAATGGGGAGAATGTTTAAGGAGGAGCAAAATTTGGTCTTAAAGTGTCTCCCCACAGATTGCTTATGAGTTCCAAAGGGAAAATAGTATCTATCCAGGAGAGAAGCAAAGTCACACCTTGATCAGGAGATCAAAATTAATTATCACCAATGAAGGGTACCTCCACATAGGACATCCTAAGAAGGACACTATTATCAGTAGTGGAACGTAGATTCATGCCAGACACACATAACCTGAATCCAATCATGAGGAAACATCAGACAACCTAAAACAAGAAGCGTTCCCTGAAGAAAAAGAGAGAAGGAGAAATTTAGAAAGAAGAAAAACCTGGCCTATGTTCATTAAAAATTTCAGTGTCAAAAAGGACAAAGAAAGACTGAAGAACTGCTGCAGATTAAAGGGAACTAGAACCATGACAACTAAATGCAACACATGAGCCTTGACTGATGGGGAGAAAAATCATTAAAAAGTTAATTATTGGGGCCAATGACAAACTTGGATCATGAATAGTAAAGTATTATATCAATGTTAAATTTCTTGAATTTGATAACTGTACTAAAGATTATGTAAGAGCATATCCTTGTTCTTAGGAAATATACACTGAAGTATTAAGGGATAAAGGTCATGATGTGTGTAACCTACTCTCAATGGTTCAGAAACAATTTTATGTACATATGTATGTGTGTGTAGAGAGAGAAAGAGAATAATAATTTAAACAGATTAAAAAAAAAAAAGAACCACTGCACTCTAATGTATTTTGTAAATGAAGAAAGTCATTTCCCCTTTACAAGATTCCCTTGCCTTCTTCCCTTTACAAGATTCTTGCCTGACACCACAAAGGCGATGTGCTAGAGGGGGAATATGAACACTCTGATTACGAAAACTTAGGAATTTTTTTCCTGGTTTAGATCAGTGGTTTTTGAAATTAGCCTTTAAGTTTAGTTAGTATGGGTTTCTGCCTATGCAAAGGTGGAAAGCTAAACCCTGTATCATGGTGAATTTATTCAGGTGGCTCTGGAAAACTGGCCAAATAGCCATCCCTGGATACATCCCCATTTATAATTTTATAATACTTTATAATTTAAAGAAAGTCTTCATGGAGCACCTGGGTGGCTCAGTTGGTTAAGCGTCCAACTCTTGGTTTTAGCTTAGGTCATGATCTCATGGTTCGTGGGATCGAGCCCCACATTGGGCTGTGTGTGGACAGCATGCAGCCTGCTTGGAATTCTCTCTCTCTTCTCTCTCTCTTTCTCAATAAATAAACTTTTAAAAAAATAAAGAACATCTTCACATAGATCAACTCCTTTACACTGAGAAATCCCACAAAGAAATCAAAACAGGTATGATCTCCATTTTACACACCTGTAAACTGAGAGGCAGAAACCCTAAGTTAGCTAACTCAGTTGCATGGAACTCGAATACAAGTTAAATACAAACATTTATTTGGTTACCTTATATAATAATACTTTCCTGTTATATGTCATAATTTATGTTTAAGATGATGAATCAGAAGCAGTTAAGATCATATGACAAAGAAGGGTTAAATTGCACCTATTATTAGTATAGTAGAAAAGCAAACTAATGTATTTTAAATGATGCTTTAAGATCTAAAGGTAAATCTATGCTTAATTATGAGTTAATTAGAAAAAGTTCAAAAGCATATTTCTAGAATACTGGCTTAATAGAATATTTGCTTAACTAGGAAAATCTATTTTATATTTCCTACATTTCTAGAGCTCACACTGTTTGGATGGGAGGCAGCATGGAAGGGAGCTCATGGTCCTTGGTATTACAGCACTCTCTGTCTCTAACCAGCTGGGTTACTTGTAGAAAAGACAATCAATCTTCCACATCCTCAGTCTATAAATTACTAACATTAAAAAATTGAACTAGATGATTGCATGTTTTTTTCAGGTACAACATTCTCCAACCAAACAGTCATACTTTAAAAAAAAAAAAATGTTTATTCATTTTGGAGACAGACAGATCGAGTGGGGAAGGGGCAGAGAGATAGGGGGACAGAGGATCTGAAGTGGACCCCATGCGGACAGCAGTGAGTCCAACATAGGGCTCAAACTTATAAACCGCGAGAACATGACCCAAGTGGAAGGCAGACGCCCAACTGACTGAGCCACCCAGGCGCCCAGACGTAGTTTTTTGAACTCTGATTCTGGTCCTCTTGATGATCTGAGGTTTCAATGAAGTGAAACAAAAAATGTTTTATTAAATCACGCAGAGGTGGATTGTGTCAGTATTCTAGACACATAAAAAGATTATTTACTTATTTTAGAAAAAGAAACCAAACGGAGAAAGAAAATCGTGGAGATAGAATAAAAACACAATTTGGCCTACAATTTAGAAAAGTGGGCAAAAAAGAAGTTTTCAAATAATACCACTTAAAAGGTTACAGTTTTTTATAAAAGCACATTTGGTTCATTACCACATATTGAAAATAAATTATTTAAAATAACTGAGAGAGAAAAAATTGCCAGGCAATTGTCTCCATACTGAACTTACTTTATACTTCATTAAAATTATGTCGCCCCAGAGAGATGCCCCTAATAGAAATTTTACAGTTTCCTCTTGAAATGCTAAAACTAGTATATGAATTCGCAGGCCAGGAAACCTTGAGAGAAAAGAGAAGCAAATCTAGAGGAAAAACAGCATTAAGAAATCAGAAATCTTTTTATAATTCTTTGGCATCCTATTAGCTCACAAAACACCCACTCAGCCTTATTGTCTGCAACAGACATTGTATATGATAGTATTTTTTTTGCAGTGAAAGAATATTAAACCTGTTTCTCAAGTCACTAAGCACACTGCTGCTTTAAAACCACAGCTATTCCCAAAACGTGCATAGACATTTTGTTGTACTTTAACTTTTTGTCTACCGTTAATGGCTTTGCCAATATTTTATCCTAGAGAAAAAGAAGTGATATAGAGATCGTAGTTTTCAACAGAGGAAGGAGAGTAGGGTCATCTTCCTCGTTCATCTTCTTCAGCCTTCAGCCAATGTTAACTGTGGGTCAGACGCTGTTTTTATATACCCTAATCTGATCCTCACAATGACTTTAAGAGTTGAGCATAACTGTTATCCCCCTATCACATTTAACACATGAGAGGGAAAGGATTCTGATGGGGTTATGGTTCTAGGAGGTGAAAAAGTGCAAGAGAAGATTAGATGCCATAGGAGGATGGGAGCCTTTTCTACTTTAACAAGAGGGAAGAAAAGAGAATGTGTACTGATGTGGTAAGTCATGGAGGGTCAATAGGAATCAAAGGAGTTTATCTGTGATTACTTCAGTTTCTTTGGTCTCCTCATTTGTAAAATTGGGAAAAATAAATCCTCCCATAGTGTAAGATTATTTTGGGGATAAGGGGACATTATATTTTTAAAATACACTTAAGATTTCTAGCATGGACTAAGGATCACAATTTATAATAGCTATTATTATTGTTATACGTTGATTAATGTATATTATATATTGTTGCATAACTATAGTTATGTATATAGTATTACATATAATACTATTATTGTGATTGTTGTAACTATTATTATATCTAAACTGGAGGCTAAACTCTGTCTGATATGTATCTAGTAGGTATCTATTGAAAGTCACTTGGAATTATACCTGAAACTAAAGTAACACTGTGGCAAGTATATTCAAATTGAAAAAAAATAACTCACTTGGAATACATTTTTAAAAAAGAAACAAAGAAAAAAGAAAGTCACTTGGAATGAACAGGCCACAATTTATTATGACAGAAACATCTCTAGAGAATAATCAGAAGAATCATACCTATGAATCCTGAAAATGAAGTTTTAACAAAGAAGCCAATTCCTATCAGTGTCAATCTCAAGAAACCAAGAAATTATATGCACCCAAATCCTAGTGAAAATAGAGCTACCTTATTTTTTCTTCTCTCTGAATTCCAAAACAGCTATTGGAATGGACTTGAGTATGTGAACATATGTTTCTTCAAAGAGGTAGCTTCAAAGAAAAAAGCAAATCTGACAATATTTCATGCTGGTGTATTTGATTTCATATGTTTATAATTAATTAATGTTGTTATCACTTCCTTTTTGCTGTCGAACATTCAAGATGTGTTTGGCATGCACAAACATGAAAGTCTTTGCCCCAGAGGCATGTGATGTAAGCTGACCCCCTATGATCCTGAGTCCCATCTACTGCACAGGCTTCTTTCAGTGCTTTCCTTTGTTTCTGTGTCCAAGTACTATACCTTGTGACACTTTCCACAAGCAACCAAATATGTCTCCCTTTCTCTCTCTAATATGGAGTACTGAATGTCAATGAGAGAGCCTTTATCATTCAATTAGTTGTTCCATTGTCCCAACTATTACTATAAAAAACATTTCAGAGTTAGACAATTAATTGCCACCTGGAAAAGGAAAGAACAACTAGTAAATCCCTATGTTGTCTTCAGTTTAAATGTCACATAAATACATTAGCTGTTTACTTGGGTAGCAAATTACACCTTAAAACAGGTAAAAAGAAAAAAACCATAAAACCATGAGCACATTTGCATTGTGTGGTCTTGCACTTTACTTCCTCAGAGCCATGCTCGGCCAACTTGAAAATAGCCAAGGACATAAATGTTAGGAAATATTATTTTTTTAAATTAGCCTTTATCATTTGGAATTGAAGTGTGTCCATGTTCCTATACTCCTCTTTGCCTTTGGCAAAACTGTAACCTTCATAATTGCAGAAAAAGGCCTCTGTGTTTTTCACTGAGGGCAATTTTCTTACTCTCCATTCTGTTCCATAGACCGCAACACAAATCTACAAGAGAAGAAAAATCTAGTCTGCAAATCTTAACTAAGACACATCTCTTTGTTGGTTTGTTGCTCGAAAACACAGCTTACTCCCCATTCATGTACAGAATCTCTAAAATGTAGCCAATAACTACAACATTAAGGAAAAATTCCTCAAGATAGTCCTAAGAAAAATTTCTCAAGAAAGTCTTCCCATTCCAGGGGTGGGATTCATCATGGACTAAAGATTTTGAAAGTCGTGTATCCTGTCTCCTGTGTCTTCCTATGTACCTTTCTCTTCCAGGGCATCTCTTAGGTAGAACTCTCTCACTGAAATGCTTGGAGTCATCCCACAACCTGCTTGCAAACCCTGCCTGAAGCAAGAGATATCCATTAGTTTACATTTCTACCCTTTCCCTAAAAACATACATCACAGAGTGTAATTACCAAACAAAACAAGAGTGTCATTCTGTCAGTCCCAATCACGATTATAATTAACACAATTATAATTAATCAGACCCATTTAACCTGTTGTGAGATTTATGGGCCTTATTCAGTTTTAGTTCCTAGCTATAATCCTGTCTCTTCCCTAACTCCTGTACCAACTTCATCCTGGTAGTTGGGGTCTTTGGAGACCTGCCTTCTTTTGACACGTCTGGAACTGGAACCAAAAACCTAAAAAGAGATCTTGTGATGGGGGTGGGGGGGGAGGGTGTGCTAGCTGACTCTTCAGTACCAGCCATTATGTTGCCCCAGTTTTCTGACTGGAAGCATGAACTGGACATACATGGAGACCTGATCCCCAAGGCTGTACTTCTACCGTTAGATTCTGCTGCTGGGTTCGCTCCATCAAACTTGGCAGTCATGCTGCACTCTAGGCATCACATGGTACCCTCTGTTCTCTACTCCACAAACCCAGTCTTAACTGTAGTGCAGGTGAAGCAGCTACGGGAAGTGTTCCATGGAGCTTGGAAGAAAACCTTCATTTCTTCTCCCATAATAAACTACCACAGATTTCCCTCAAAATGGACCAAACAAGGAGACCATTACATATGCATGTGAGTTGTATAAATTTGAGACATAGAAACATTTTGTTAGTCGGGATTATAAGTTTTAGAATTGAATTAGAAAAGGCTATTTCTCTCATGATTTCCAAAAAAATGAATAAACACAGGAAAATCAGGGGAAATATTCAACTACCAAACTGAAAATTTTAAACCTCAATTTCTAGGAAAAATGTTTTCTTCAATCATAATTTGATGTGCAAATTACAGTTTTAACTATATGGATGCCATCTGAGGGAAATTGTGCTTTTATATCTTTTTTTAAGTAGAAGGTCATCACTACAAGAGGCTCCTGGCAGGAGCAGAAAATTATGACTCTTATATTGGTTTTGGGTAATTATATAAAGATGAGGCAGTAAACTACCCTGCAGTTTTCAAACGGAGGTTTTAAAAGCTTACTCAAAACATGGAGTGTTTTTCTCCCATTTTCCCAGTGCACAGTGATCTCCTCCTCAATGCCATTTTATGAACTTTGTCCTAGCAAAAGCCTTTTGAACAACTTCCCTACAGTCAAAGGCAAGAAGGATTAATTATCCACTCCAACTTTTCAGTTTGCATCCAAGAAGGAATCTGCCAACGGGATGTCAAAAATATTTACAGGAAAATCCTGACATTTCTGACAGTTGGTGAAGGAAGATAATCTGGACTAATATAATCTTATTGGAGTCTAGTATAGTTTGGATACATTAATGTAATGAAGGGTTGTGAGAGCAGAAGTTGTGTTCCCACAGCCAGCCTTTTTGTAGAAAACTTTTTCCATCTGTGCAAAATAAGTTATTCACTCCAGTTCCAGACTTAGTGGACAAATATCAAGACTTTAGGAACTGCCATTTAATTTGTTAAATCACAGTTAATTCATAGTTAAATCATAGCCTGCAGGATCAAGTTAGTAGACATGTTAAAAGTTTATGAGTCTATAGGTCTGACCTCCTTCCTGAGACCAGGAAAAGGTTTTATAGGATAGGAGCTATGAAAGTCCAACTAGTTTTTATAATTAAGAAAAATGGCTTTACTCTTATTCTTTAAAGTGATAAGTGAGTAGAAAATGAAATTAATTAAATAAAGTACACTTGGTGTTTAGTAAAGTATCTAATATAAATGGATGCTTCAAAGTGCTAATTATCTTCCCTCGACCAATGCCATTTTAAGTAATGGAGAATCAGTCTCTACTGTTTCCCTTTTATGGACTCCAATCTATGATCAGCTAAGGGAATGGTATTAAAATCAGACCTTCATTAACAGATTTCATACAAATGGACTCAAGAATTCCAGAAATACAAAACAAATGAACAAAGAAAAAAAGACACAAACAAAAAAAGAGACTCTTCAATACAGAGAACAAACTGGTCGTTGCCAAAGAAGAGGTCGGTGGGGGGATGGGTGAAATAGGTGATGGGGTTAAGAGTACACTTATTGTAATTAGCACTGGGAATGTATAGAATTGGTTCATCATTACATTGTATACCTGATGCTAATATAACCCTGTATGTTAACAATATTGGAATAAAAATTAATAAATACATAAGTACATAGGTAGGTAAATAAATAAATAAATCCAATGATTGTCCAGGTTTCAGGGCAAGAAAAAAAGAGAAAGAATTCCAGACATCAAAGAAGCTAAACCTTTTCTTAAAGTAAAGATGGAAACCTATCCCTTTGAGCAGAATAAGAGAAAACTAGATATGCTTATATAAATAAACAAGGCCTTAAACAAGGAGTCTGATGAAATTACACTTAATAAAAGAACACTTTCTTATGCCTCGGTGAATATAATTTTTTACCACATAAGTCTATCGCTTTTCTAACTGATCTCCTAAGGGGTTAACAATGTGAGGAATGACTTTCTAGTGGCCTTAGAAGCAAGAAATCATGGGAAGTAATGAATGACCTCAGTGGGAGAAACCAATTTTTCCCCCCCGTCATTCACTGTGACTACAGCTGTCCTGGGAGATGACAGGGTGCCTTCGTTATTGCTCACATATGCAGTACTAAATAGAAGATATTAAGTATCTTCTTAATATCCATATTAAGAAGTATAATATGGAGTGTATGGCTCAAGTATCCATAATGCCTTAGGTACTTTATCTCCTAATAGGAAACTCAAGATCTTTTCAGCTAAGAGATAAATCCTAGGGAAGGATTATTTAAATTATTGAATTTTTTTTCTCCTGGTGTTTTTTAAGGAAGCTTTATTCAGTGAATTACATGAACTGGGAGTTATAGTTACCCTAGTAATTCTATTATTTCAATTATGAAAACTAGTGGCTTTCTCTGTACTGTTGAAAGGGTCTAAGTGTCACTGCACTCTTTATTTAAACTAAGAATTTTGGAAGTCAGTGTAAAAAACTTTGTGAGGCCAAAGTTTTCAATGGTCTCAATTAAACTTTATAAATTGGTTTTGTACACTGACAGCTGAAATTACAACAGTTAATTGTGGGCAGATCTAGCTAACTAAGCAACACGATAAAATGGCAAGTGATCATTTAACACCTTTATTTGTATAATAAAAAAAAACTGCTTGTGTAACAAGAAGGTACACCATGGTAGCTGGCCCATAGATTATCTTGCTACCCAAGAGAAACAGTATATATGAAACAGAACATGGATGTTGACTTACAGTCAACTTGATGTCTTCATGTCACAGGGAGAATAATGTCATATCTAAGAATTACTGAAGCATTACTACGTTCCTAGAACTCTTCTATGCTCTTTAGAATAACTTGATTTATCCTCGCAGCACTCTATTATTATCAACTCAGTTTAAGGAAAAAAGTCACAGAGAAGTAAAGTATCTTGTTCAAGGTCACACAGCCAGGAAGTTGTAAAGCAATGATTTAAATCTAAAATTTTTGAATCCAGAGACTATAATTTTAATTCATTCATTCATTCATTCATTCATTCATTCATCCATACACTCATTTATATACTTATGCATGTATATAGGTCTTTATATTGCATTATTAAATTATATACAGTGAAACACACAGACATTAAGTATGCAGTTGAGTATTTAAAAATGTGTACACCTGGGCAAACCACCTACTTAATCAAGATATGGAATATTTCCATCACCCCAGAAAGTTGCTTCGTATCCATTTTTAATCGTTTCCATACCACAGCCTCACCACCAAAGGCAATTACTAATTTCTAATACCATCGTTTAGTCTTGCAAGTTTGTAGTCTTCCTATAATGGAATGTGATAGTGTGTACTATTTGTGTCTGGCTTCTGTCACAATATGTCTGTCAGATCCACCATCGTTGTACAGTTCTTTTTTCTTTGCATTGCTGAGAAGTATTCCATCGTATGATTATACCTCAATTCGTTTATCCATTTGCTTGTTTCTTTTTATTGCTAAGGAGCAGTCTATTGTATGCTTCAGTTTGCGTGTTGGTGGACGTTTGGGTTGTTTACAGGTTTTTATTGTTATAAATAAAGACACTATTAACATTCTTCCACTCTTCTTTTTGTGGACCTATTTTCTTGTATGTTGAGTAAATTCTTGCATGTGGAGTGGAATTGCGAGATAGCATATGTTTACCTTTATAAAAAACTATCAAGCTGTTGTCCATAGTGGCAGTATCATTTTACACTCCCTGCAGCAGCATATATGAGTTCCAGTTCCTTCATATCGTCAATAACATTTGATCCAGCAGACACTGCGCTCTTGCGAAATGATTCTGCTGAAAGCATGGGGTGAGATTATACATGAACATAAAAAATTAAGTCGAGGAATAAATAGATGGCAAAAACAGCTGTGGCCATCTAAGCCTTACTAAATAGCCTCATTCCAAATCTTTGTTTGACATCTATTGCTTAGTCATCCACAAATTAATTTCTAATTTCCACCTATCTTAAAAATTTCTAGACAAAGAATAGAAAAAGATGAAAATTTATGAACCAGTTATGGAGCACAACTTAGGAGTTATTTCAAAGCTACTGACTTGAAGCAGCATTTCAAAGGCAGCATTGCTACCTCAACACTTTTTGCATAAAGATAAAATAAAGCTCAAATCAACTGAGGATTGGAAAACTCATTCTATTAAGTACCAGCATAGATAATCAACCAATGCAGCATAAAGATATGGGGGGGGGGGGTAAAACACACATTTGAAAACTTTTGCCTCAGAGGGAGACACAGTATGAATACTGATTATACAAGCAGTTTGGCTAATACATTTGACATAAGACAAAACTGCATGTTCAGATTCCTATAAGACTTTTGGTCATAGGTAAGAAATACAACTGTCTCAAATAAGTGTTTGCTTTGAATACATCTAAATAAATTTGGCTAAAACATATACTTTGGTAATTATGTCACAAAGGAAATGACTAATAAGTGAAATTTTTTCCTAAAGTCAACCAATGCTACCCTGTAAGAATGATACACGGATTGATAGAAATGGTTTTCTAATTATGTCAAAAAACCTTCAGAAAACCACTATGATTTTTCTTTCCAAGGCTCAAAAGAACATAATTCAACCTGGCAGCTAAAATTTTGAAATCAATTTGCAAAAGGCATTTAACTAGCAGTTAATAATCAGTGGCAGGCTCTTTGAATCTTCCTAGTATCAGTAATAAAAGGATTTTTTTCTCTTAATTGACCATATCATAGCACTCTTCCTTTTTATAGAAAATAGTAACATTTTAGTGATCTTGTTAAAAATGTTTTTATGTTACACACACCAAAACTTCCTAAGAGATTAATAAGTTTGAATGTATTATACGTACTCTTCTTGTCATTTGCTGCAAATTCTCAACAATACCAAGGGAATAAAAATAAGAGTTTCCTATAACTTCTGATTTTCTAGCATATGCAATTCACATGGGTTATGCAAATGACTTTTAGTATTTACTAGTGGTGTTTTAACAATCAACTGTGTAATTAGCAAAATGGTGTTTCTGACCAACCAAAGAAGTAAGCCTATTTTAAATACCTGACTTGCCTTTTAAATTAGAAAACCTTACTATATTTTCAGTATCCTGGGGCATTCCCTGAACCCGCCTCACCCTATGGACTTTGCTAATTAGCCCCCAAAGGTTACAACGATTGAATCTACAACTGCTTACTCAGATGGAACTCTCATTCATCATCTTTCTCATTCTTTCAACTGCTTATGTTCTCCGTGGCCTCATTGACATTTATGGTTTCTACGCAGCCCGTATTTAGTATGTATCATGGCATATGAATAAAGAATCACCATCTCTATCCCTTATATGTCTGTGTGAATGAAACTCTATGAAAAGATGATGGCACAAACATTAACCTACCTTTGTATTACCTTTCAGTTAGGCCAGCCATCCTTACAGTATGTAGCTGTTAAGTGGTTGTATCATATTTTTGTTTAATTGATGAAGGTTCCTTCAGGATATCCCATGTTGAGCAATAGTGGAGAGTGTAAACAAATACAAGGCCCACACTATTTTCATCCATCTTTCCCATACTAAAAATTCTATTTTTTTTTAAATACACTGAAATAGGTGGGAATTTTATTATGTGCTTGCTCGTTTTCCTAGAGACAGGGCAATAGGACTTGCAGGGAATTGCTTTAGACATCTTTGACAACAGACTGAATGAGCCTAGTGTCCTCCTTATACCAGGATGTAACTAGTGGTTCACTGTTCATATTAACTGCCTGAGGGTCTTCTGTAAAAATATGTTTCTAAAGGTCATCCTTAATGATTCTGATTATGAATAACTGAAGTGAGAGCCAAAAATCTGCATCTTTAATAGTCCCCCATGTGATTTTCACCAGGGTGGTTCACAACCATATACATACATTTGGTTTACAATCATATTTGAAAACACTGTTTTTATCTGTGGTATTATCTTCTTTAACGAGACAGAAAATCTACATGAACTAACTGGATATAGATAGATATACAGGGCTGGCTTTGAGAAGTTACTGTGATGCCAAAGACATCATTCTGGATTCTTCCAATCCTCTACCTCTGATTCACTTTCCTTTTGCCATGCCAGAAACTTACCCTCCCTTGTATCTTACGTAGGGGAGGTTCAATGGTAAATATCTCAGGATGTGTGCTAAGTGGTGAGTTTAGGAAGCAGACAAAAAGCACCCACTTTGTGATAAAGGAGTGGTTATGACAATTGGCGGATACACAGATATACAGTAGGTTGGGGGACAGGGAATGAAGATGCAAACACCCCCACCTGGACTGGTCAGACAGAATAGGCAGGGGGTATGGCCAAGGGGAGTCTAGTAGCTGGGACCCCTCAACTGGGTTGCTATACTGCACAAGTAAACAAAAAAATAGCATACAAAAGGAGTAAGCTATATATCTACTTATTACCACAGCTAGCATTTGACCATAATTTGATTTCTCCCAGACCTCATTTGATTTTCAGACCCCATGACTGCAAAACTATATAAATGTAATACCTTTAAAAATAGAGTGGTCAATCCTTAAAATGACCTTAGGTCTCCTGGCTGAGTCTGTCACCATCATCCCCCTGGTTTTCTTACTTCCAAGTTAACACACCTGCCATCCAATTAACACTTCATTTAACTATACACCTGAGGTCTTTGCTTCAGAACTCTATTTTTGAAACAATTAGCCTTCTACTGAATACTATAGTGTGATTATAATTAGGTGGGAGACAAAGAACAGTGTGATTAAGCCTTTGTGAAAACCCTTAACAGAAGTGGGGGACACAATAAAGAGAAAATAATGAAGTTAGGATAAAGGCAACTTTCTTTTAAATTGTAACATGTTTTGGCACACAGTATTGCTTACATTACTTATCTTACTTTTATCAACTCATAGCAGTGAATTCCTTTTATATTACATTCTCCCAAGAATGAGGACCTGTAATATGTTCCTTGAAACTATATCATATATTTTGGTCTAATAAAAACCTGTAAATAGCTATACCTCTGAATTTCAGTTTTACCTGGAGACGACTGGGATTATTTATAATTAAAACACTGTGGTTTCAGGGCACCTGGGTGGCTCAGCCCATTAAGCGTAGGACTTCGACTCAGGTGGTGATCTCATGGTTCGTGAGTTCAAGCCCTGCATCGGGCTCTGTGCTGACAGCTCAGAGCCTGGACCCTGCTTCAGATTCTGTCTCCCTCTCTCTCTGCGCCTCCCCCATTTGCACTCTGTCTCGTCAAAAATAAACATTTTAAAAAATTAAAAAATAAAATAAAATACTGTTTTTTATAAATCAGTGATTTTTTACATATAAATATGAATTTAATTTTCCCTGTAAATTTGTAAAATCTACTAATTAAAAACCCCACATTGGGGCGCCTGGGTGGCTCAGTCGGTTAAGCGGCCGACTTCGGCTCAGGTCACTATCTCGCGGTCCATGAGTTCGAGCCCCGTGTCAGGCTCTGGGCTGATGGCTCAGAGCCTGGAGCCTGCTTCCAATTCTGTGTCTCCTGCTCTCTCTGACCCTCCCTCGTTCATGCTCTGTCTCTCTCTGTCTCAGAAATAAATAAACGTTAAAAAAAAAAAAAAACCCACATATTTGCATTTTCACTCCTACATGGATTTTTTTATTCTAGATTTTTATCGTATTAAGCCTTTCTAGAGCAGTGTTTCTCAAACTTTAATGTGCATGAAAATTGCCTGGGGCATGTCTATAAAAAGCAGAATCTGATTTACTAGCCTTGGAATGAAGACTTTAATTTTGAACTCTGGCAAGCTTCTGAGCGATGCTCATGTTGCTGGTTCAAGGTCTCACTCTGGAATATATCTCCTAAGTAGCCACAATAGGTGTTCATTGAAGAGAAAAATTCTTTTCTATTTCAAATTTTATGTTTATGAATTATGAATTATCACTGGAACAGAATTGAGACTAAGTTTTCATAGCAGAAACAGATACATTCTAGTCCTTTGAAAGTTCCTAAACTTTATGACGTATGGTATCTTCAACTGACTTCAATTTTTTCTGGTATTCTATATGAAAAGGCTTATTACTCTTGCTATTTTAGATAAGATGTTTAATTTGTATTCACTAAGGAAATACAAATAACTTGACCACTCATCCCCTCACTCCCAATCTGGAATCATCTCAACAGGAAAAACCCGTAAAGTATTTATTTGATCATTGAGATGTAGAAATGAGTGAGTATAGGCCCTTTTTATGCCCTTAAATTTGCTAGTAGTCAGGACAATATGTCATTTCCAGACAAGAAGCACCTCAAATGAGCGAATTTGTAAAGGGTAAGACACTTGGCTTTGTTAACTGGTTGACATAGAAAATAAACAGCAAGAGAGAGAGAAGAGAAAAATAACCCACATATGGTCAGAATAAAGCAGGGAGGGAAAAAAGAGGAAGAGTAAACAAGAGGAGCCAAAGTAAAAGCCAGTGAAACACAGAGGGTTTCTGACCCCAAGGGCACACATAGATGCACACGTAGGAGGCACAGGAATGAAAACCCTTACTCTACTTTCTCCATCCTGAAGAAATAAAAAAACAAAGGGGAAAAAACTCTTTTCTTCAGTGACCAAGAGAGTTTAGGAGGAGAACTTAAATTTGGTTCAGAAGTGAAACAGACAGCATCTAGGAAGTCAGTTCAAAGGAAACCAAGAAAACATGGGCTTCAGTTGGGGAGAGGCAGGACTTCGGTGAATGACAGAGGGCTCCCCACTAGAGATACGAATTAAGTAGGAAAGACCTTGTGCTGGTCTTCCCTGGGCCACATCCACTCTGTATCAGTGTGTCATCACTTAACTAATTCCTGGAAAATCACACCACTGAGAAGGTGTAGACGCTTGGTCCAGGAAAATACATTCAATATGGCCCAATCCAGTTCTTCCAGTTTGTAATGTAGTGGGACTAGTTCCCCTCCCAAAAGCTAGGTGACTGGTCCAAGGTCAGATTTTAGGCAGAGCTGATTCTGAAACCTGGTTCCCCAGACTCTACTTGGGCATAAGATGAAGGCAGAGGAAGGATTAAGAGGAGAGAAACACTTTTGCAGGAAACCCCTCAAACTGCTCCCCACCCACACGCTGTCTTAGAAAGGGACCAGACAGGATGGCCTGACATGGCAGGTCATCTAGATGTGGCCTTCAGTGCCTAAAAAGAAACTGTAAAGAAATGGAAATACAAGAATTAAGATGAGCTTCCATCATCTTCTGCCATCCTCTTTTTCTTCCAGATTCCAGTCATATTTTAATCCATTTTACATACTTGCAAGAGTTAGATGTGAATTTATGTACGTATATCAGCTTTGCTATTATTTTGTAATATATTCCTTTATAGACAAAGACTTCTTTGACAGTATGATCAACATTTTTGACAATAAAGGTATGTATTTCATTTCACCAAACATTCTTACTTTCAAAATGTTATAAGTGCAGGGCGCCTGGGTGGCTCAGTCGGTTAAGTGTCCGACTTCAGCCCAGGTCACGATCCCGCACTTCATGGGTTCGAGTCCCGTGTCGGGCTCTGTGCTGGCAGCTCGGAGCCTGGAGCCTGCTTTAAATTCTGTATTTCTTTCTCTCTCTCTGCTCCTCCCCTGCTTGCACTACACCTCTCTGTCTCCCCAAAATAAATAAATATTTTAAAAAATTCAAAATGTTATAAGTGCAACATAATATATATACAACTTATGAGAGTTTTAATCAATTCAAAAAGCAAAGCCTTGTTTCAATATGCTATAAGACACTGTGCATTAATAAGGAGCATATTTGCTTCCTCAAAACAATAAAAAGCTGTATTTATTTTTAACACAATTGCAATAGAAAGGCTAAATTACTGATGAGGGAAATTTGAGGCACAATTTTTATCCAAAAGACAAAAGTAATTATTCTACTGCAATTTATTAAAGGCATATAAATTCAGATATTAAACTTTAAAGTACATTGTAGGCTGCATTGTTTTATTCAGTTTATGAGTTTACTGACTAAGCTTAAGGAAACTGCAAAGTCTAGAACCATTGTTCAACCTATTCAGGGTTTAACAGTCAAGTTGTAGTTAGAATATCTCTCCATATAGGTAATTAAGTATGAGTAGCTCCTACTTTTATATAATGATTTCCTGTAGTTTCCTCTCTTAAATCCTCTGAAAAACCAAACCCTCTGAAGCAAAAATTTTTCATCAAAATTTAGCCTCAGAGAGTTCAAGTGGCCTTAGATGACAGAAGTATCCTGGACATTTCCTCACTATACTCATTCGTGAATACTGATACATACACTGGGACATTCAGTTTATATACCAAGAACAACCAACCCTTGCAAATGTCAAATTTTCTTTCCTGTACTAACAGGCAGAAATTGACCATTTGGATTTTTCCATGAAATAGCTAGCCTTGGGGAAAGGTAAAAGAAAGACACTAATGTTAACAGCTAGAAGAGAATTTATACAAACTAAGAAAGAATAAACCACAAGTTTAAAAGAAACCAGGCATATAGAGCTTTACCTACAAGCACACAGGAGGTTCACAGGTCAATTACATTAACCATATTCTGATGCAAAGTTCAATAGGCCGGTGCCATTGAAAAAGAAATTATACATTTGTAAAAATCCAGTGGCTATGAGATGCAGGATAGTCTAGAGGTTAAAGATGTGCTCCTCAGAATCAGATCTCCGTATTAAATCCCAGTGCTGTCACCATCCATGTGACCATGAACAAATTACTATGCAGAAAATCATAGTACATACTTTATACTATTAACCACCAGAATAATGTTCCCCCAGAAGATGCCCCATCCTAAACACTGATACCTGTGACCATGTTACCTTGGCAAGAGGACTTTACAGGTGTGATTAAACCAATGATATTGAGATGAGAAGATTATCCTGGGTTATGTAATCACAAGAACCCTTATGAAAGGGAGGCGAGATGGTCAGAGAAGGAGATGGAAAGGCCAAAGCAGCAGTCAGAGTGATGCAGGTTCATAAGCCAAGGAATGTGGCAACCTCTAGAAACAGAATAGACAAGGAAATGGATTCTCCCCTAGATCCACTTGAAGGAACCCAGCTCTGGTAACACCTTGAATTTAGCTCAGAGGAACTGAGGACTTCTGACCTCCAGAACGGTAAGACAATAAATTGTGTTGTTTTAATACACTAAGTTAATGGTAATTTGTTGCAACAGTAATTGGAAAATAATACACTACCTTGTAGGGTAATAGATGTAGTCAATACATGTAAAGCACTTAGAATGGTGCCCAGAACATGATAAGTGCTATGCAGCATCAGCTATTAGTAACATAAATCAGATTATTTCACATTTCTGCTTAAACACCTGCCCTCTTTCCCTAAATGCTGTGAATGAAATTAATTTGCTGAATTATATCCTCTAAAGTTTCTGTGTGCTTTAGTTCCTGCTGACTTCTCGAAACCTTTCCTGCCACCTTCCACCTCACTCACCCCTGCCCAGCCACACAGAACCTTTCAGTCCCTCTAAAAGTCAAATGCCTTTGAACCTCAGGATCTTTGTAACAGCTGTTCTCTCCACATGGGGATTTTTCCTGTCATGCTTATCCCAGCTAAATCCTACCTACATTTCAAATTTATTAAAATATCTTGTTCTTAAAAAGGCCTTCCCTGAAAGCAGAAACTCTTTCAGAATATCTTCTTCTTAATGGCCAGTAAGCACATAAAAGATGCTCAATATTATTAGTCATCAGGGAAATGCAAACCAAAACCGCAATGAAACACCACCAGGTAACAACAGGGAGGGTTAAAATAGAAAAGACAGACAATAACAAGTGTCAAGCAAGGACTGAGAAGAATTGGAACCTTCATATATTGTCTGTGGGATGGTAAAGTGGCACAGCCACTTTGGCAAACGGTTTGGCAGTCTTTCAAAGTGTTAACCAGAGTTACCTTCCATAATGTATATAATTGTTGAATTACTATGTTGTACACCTGAAAATAATATACTATTGTATGTCAACTCTCCTTCAATAAAAAAAAAAAAAATAGTGTGAACAATGACCCAGCAATTCTACTCCTAGGCGTACACAAGAGAAATAAAGACATATGGACACACAAAAACCTGTACATGTATGTTCACAGCAGCATTATTTGTAACAGCCAAAAAGTGTTCACAATCCAATGTCCATCAACTGATAAATAAATAAAATATGGTCTGCTCATACAACAGAATACTATTCAGCAATAAAAATGAACAAAGCACTGATACATACTACAACATAAATGAACCTGAAAACATTATACCAAGTGAGAAAAGCCAGTGACAGGGGCAACATATAGTATAATTTCATTTACATTAGATATCCAGAATAGACAACAGACAGATCCAGAGTGGCACAAACTTGATTCGTAGTTGCCAGGGCATGGAGGGAGTAGGGACTGGGGAGTGACCGATAACAGATACTGGAGTTTCTTTGGTGGATGACAAAAATGTCCTCAAATTCCAGTGATGGTTGCAAAACTCTATACTATACTATACTATACTAAAAATATTGAACTGTATATTTTAAAAGGGTAAAATTCATAGTATGGGAATTATATCTCCATAAAGTTATTTTTTTTATATTTAAAAAATACTGCCTTCTGTATCATGGCAGCAATTATCATATTTGAGATCAATGTAAGTTCTAAAAAGCCAAAACCATATCTGGGTTTTCTTCTTTGCTTGTTGTACTGCCTCTGCCCCTTATCATGCCAAATATATGGTAAATATTCAATATTTGCTGAACTAGCAAATACTGGATTCTGACTGGCATGTGTAAATGACAATGGCAATGATGATGACATATGGAGAGCAGCCATCAGTTTGTGCCTAAATGAGGAAAGTAAAGGTAACCTTGAAAACCAGCTCTGTTTCTACCTCTTTTAAAATCAAGTTTATTTGCTGTTACCTGACTTCTATAGCAACCAAGTTTATCCACAATGTTCATTTCTGAACTAGCTTCAGAGAAGCAAAGAATGTCTTTTATGGACAGAGAATAATTTGGGGCATTATTACTTTCATAACATCATTGATGAGTACATTAGAGCCTCAATCTTCTGGCACAGTTCCTTGCTTGCTGCAGAACACAGACATGCCTGGGTCTTTGCTGTTCATCAAGGTATACTTTGTTCTTTCTCATATTTACCCACTCAGCATTTGTTTCGTTGCTCTTTTTCTAGGTGATAAAAATATAAAAACTAAAACCATCAGATACGCCCTCAAGAAACAAAAAAAATGTCATAGGGAGAGAGAGGACAGAGATCAGTTTTGTAACAGAGTGTCCTGTTGGAATGTGGAGGGAAACACTACAAGGGAGAAATGCCTTGGTAGTTTTGCCACATCTACCACGTAATTCCAACTAAGCACAATATACAATACCATTTGTTTATGATTGAAGATATTTTATTAAAGTTCTACTATTTGCCAGGCACTGTTCTGCTGGATATACAAATAAAAATAACAAAAATCCCCCGATTGAGTTTACACTGCAGTGGTGGAAAGAGAGTCAAAAAAGTTAAGTAAAATATATGTATTCCAGATCATGAATGCAGCAGGAGTGGAAGGTAGGGAGAATGGGCACACAAACTAAATGGATGATCAGGAAAGACTTCCATGAGAAGGAGATATTCAATGATCAAAGACCTGAAGAAAGTGAGCTGGTGGGCTGGTGAACTAGATGGGGGAGCACTCCAGGCAAAGAAAAAAAAGAACAAAACAATGAGGGCAAAGTCCTGAGGCGGAAGTGTTCTCTTGTGTTAAAGAAACAAGGAGGCCCAAATGACTGGTGTGAAGTGAGTGAAGGAGCTAAGTAGGATAATAGGGTGCAAAAGTTAAGGAGGGGATTCAATCCCAAGGACACTCACTTTTACTTTGAAGAAGATAGGAAACACTGGAACATTTCAAAGAGTGAGTAGATCTGTTACTTGTCTGTTACCTTGTCACAGATCATATTGTTGTGCTGAAAATAGGTGGATGGGGGAGGGAACGTTATGAGGGTTGAAACGGGGAGACAATGTTGGGAAGCTATTGCAATGATCCAGGTGGGTTATGATCCAGGTGACTTGGACCAGGGTGATAGCAATAGAAATGATATAAAGTGATGAGATTTGGGATATAATGTGAAGCTAGATCCAAGGGGATGTGCTGATTGAGTGGATGGGAGGTTATTGGTCATCTTAACAAGACAAGTTTTGGGGGAATGGAAGGAACAAATGCCTGTTTACAGCAGGTTTAAGAGTCATGGGGAGGAAAGGATTGGACACAGATTATAGAAAACACTTCTGAACAGTTTTGCTTTAAAGTGACAGTAGATGGAGAGGAAGTAGGGTCAAGAGAAGGTTATTTATTTTTTGTTTGTTTTTTAATAAGGAGAAATCATAGCATTTTTTAATATTGATGGGAGTGATATAGCAGAGAGGAAAAAATGATATGAGAGAGAGGTCATAAATAGCCAAAGTAACCGAGTAGATGAGAGAGGATGAGAGCTAGTACACAACAAAAACAGTTGTTCAATTAGGAGTGTGGACAGTGGATCCATAGTGATGAAGACAGAGGGTATAGGCTGTGAGAATGTAGTTGATAGAAAGGGCCATGTAGTGTAGTGTTTTTGTTCCTGTTAACTCATGAAATGGGAAGCGAGGTTTTCAGTAGAGAGTGAGGGTGGTGGAAGCAGAGTTGGCCATGTGAAGAAAGAGGTGACGGTAAAAAGTAATCATCTAGGGGTGCCTGGGTGGCTCAGTTGGTTAAGCATCTGACTCTTGGTACCGGCTCAGGCCATTATCTCACTATTGGTGGGATCAAGCCCAGCAGTGGGCTCTGCTCTGACAGTGCAGAGCATGCTTGGGATTCTCTCTCTCTCTCTCTCTCTCGCTCTCTCGCTCTCTCTCTCTCCATCTGTCTCTACCCTTTCCCTGCTCATGCTGTCTCTGCCTCACCCAAAATAAATAAATAAACTTAAAAAATAGTAGTCATCTAGGAAAGAAAGAGAAGGAGAGAGAGAGAACTCAAATATCCAGGTGTAAGTGTGAGAGTAAGTGACTAAGACTGTGTGAAGGACATTATTGATGGACAGGAAGTCAAGGAAATGAGAGGTCAAAATATCATGTATGGATATACTGAAATCAGTCAACAAAAAACATAATAAGAAAAGTACTGCAAAAGACAATAAGCTAAAGCTGAAATCTTCAAGTTTTACTAAACTGACTTAGGTTTAAGCCTCTGTTTTCATTTATATTGAACACTCAGACAGTTTTTAAAATGTTCATCTTTTATAAATTATTTCTTTGCTTTTTTTAATGCAATTAAACAATTAAGAATGGGAATTTATAGGGGTGGCTGGGTGACTCAGTCAGTTAAGCATCTGTCTTCAGCCTAGGTCATGATCTTGCCATTCTTGAGTTTGAGCCCCACATAGGGCTCTGTGCTGACAGCTCAGAGCCTGGAGCCTGTTTCGGATTCTGTGTCTCCTTTTCTCTCTCTCTGACCTTCCCCCACTCACACTCTGTCTCTGTCTCTCTCACAAATAAATATACCTAAAAAAAAAAAAGAATGTGAATTTATAGGGGAGTTCTCAGTGCCTCTTGGACTTGAATGCCTGTTTCCTTCTCAAGATTAGCAAAGTTCTCAGCTATAATTTGTTCAATTAAATGTTCTGCCCCTTTTTCCCTCTCTTCTTCTAGGACTCCTGTGATACAGATATTGCTTTATGGAATCACTAAGTTCTCTAAGTCTCCCATCACCTAATTGTTTTCTGTCCCTCTTTTTAGCTTCATTATTTTCCATAATTTTACTTCTATATCACCTATTTTCTCTTCTTTTTCTTTAATCTTCATTGTGACTGTATCCAGTCATTTTTGCATCTCAGTTATGGCATTTTTAAAAAATTTCAGCCTATTAGTTTTTAGATCTTTGATCTCTGCAGCAGGGGTTTCCCTGGTGTCTTCTATGGTTTTCTTCAAGCTCAGCTAGTAGTCTTATGATTGTTGTTCTAAATTCTTGTTCAGATATATTGTTTATATCTCTTATGAGCAAGTAAACATGATACACCACATCAATAAAAGAAAGGATAAGAACTATATGATCCTTCCAATAGATACAGAAAAAGCATTTGACAAAATACAGCATCCTTTCTTGATTAAAAAAAACCCTTAAGAAAGTAGGGATAGAAGGAACATATCTCAACATCCTAAAGGCCATATCTGAAAGACCCACAGCTAATATCATCCTCAAAGGGGAAAAACTGAGAGAGCTTTCCCCCTACAGTCAGAAACATGACAGGAATGTCCACTCTCACAACAGTTGTTCAACACAGTACTAGAAGTCCTAGCCTCAGCAATCAGACAACACAAAGAAATACAAGGCATACAAATTGACAAGGAATAAGTCAAACTTTCATTCTTCACAGATGACATGGTACTCGATGTGGAAAACTCATAAGACTCCACCAAGAAACTACTAGAACTAATACATGAATTCAGCAAAGTTGCAGAATATAAAATCAACATACAGAAATCAGTTGCGTTTCTATACACCAATAATGAAGCAGCATAAAGAGAAATCAAGGAATCTATACCAATTTACAATTGCACCAAAAATGATAAGATACCTAGAAATAAACCTAACCAAAGAGATAAAAGATCTGTATGTTGAAAACTATAGAGAGCTTATGAAAGAAATTGGAAGACACAAATAAATGGAAAAATACTCCAGGCATATGGGTTGGAAGAACAAATATTGTCAAGATGTCTGTACTATTCAAAGAATTCTACACATTCAATGCAATCCCTATCAAAATAACACCAGCATTCTTCACAGAGCTAGAACAAATAATTCTAAAATTTGCATGGAACCAGAAAAGACCCCAACTGCCACAGTAATGTTGAAAAATAAAATCAAAGCTAGAAGCATCACAATTCCAGATTTCAAGTTGTATTACAAAGTTTTAATCATCAAGACAGTATGGTACTGGCACAAGAACAGACACATAGATCATGGAACAGAACAGAGAACCCAGAAATGGACTCACAAATGTATGTCTGGCTAATCTTCAACAAAGCAGGAAAGAATATCAAATGAAAGAAAGACAGTCTCTTCAGCAAATGATGTTGGGAAAACTGGATGGCTACATGCAGAAGAATGAAACTGGACCATTTTCTTACACCATGCACAAAAATGAATTCAAAATGGATGAAAGACCTAAATACGAAATGGGAAACTATCAAAAATCCTAGAGGAGAAAACAGGCAGAAACCTCTTTGACCTCAGCTGTAGAAATTTCTTATTAGACATGTTTTCAGAGGCAAGGGAAACAAAAGCAAAAATGAACTATTGGGACCTCATCAAGATAAAAAGATTCTGCACATAAAATGAATCAACAAAACTAAAAGGCAACCGATGGAATGGGAGAAGATATTTGCAAATGACATTTCAGATTAAGAAGGTTAGTATCCAAAATCTATAAAGAACTTATCAAACTCCACACCCAAAAAAACAAATAATCCAATGAAGAAATAGGCAGAAGACATGAATAGACACTTTTCCAAAGAAGACGTCCAGATGGCTAACAGACACATGAAAAGATGCTCAACATCACTCATCATCAGGGAAATACAAATCAAAACCACAATGAGATACCACCTCACACCTGTCAGAATGGCTAAAATGAATGTTCAGGAAATAACAGATTTTGGAGAGTATGCGGAAGAAGGGGAATCCTTTTGCACTCCTGGTGGGAATGTAAACTGGTGCAGCCACTCTGGAAAACAGTATGGAGGTTCCTCAAAAAATTAAAAATTGGATTACCCTATGATCCAGCAATTGCACTATTAGGCATGTATCCAAAGGATTCAAAAATGTTGATTTGAAGGGGCACATGTACCCATGTTTATAGCAACACTATCAACAATAGACAAATTATGAAAAGAGCTCAGTTGTCCTTCAACTGACAAAATGATAAAGAAGATGAGGTATAAACACACACACGCACACACACACACACACACACACACACACACACAAACTGGAATATTACTTATCAATCAAAAAGAATGAAATCTTGCCATTTGCAGCAATGTGGATAGAACTTTTGCTTATGCTAAGCAAAATAAGTCAGTCAAAGACAAATATATGATTTCACTCATGTGTGGAATTTAAGAAGTGAAACAGATGAACATAGGGGAAGGGAAAGAAAAATAAGACAAGAACAGAGAGGGAGGCAAACCATAAGAGACTCTTAAATATAGAGAGCAAACTGAGAATTGCTGGAGGGGAGGTGAGTAGGGGGATGGCCTAAATGGGTGATGGGCATTAAGGAGGGCATTTGTTGGGATGAGCACTGGCTGTTATATGTAAGTGATAACTCACTAAATTCTACTCCTGAAACCAGTACTACACTATATGTTAACTTGACTTCAAATACAAAAAATAAATGAAATAAAATAAAATAAAAAATAAAAAGAATGGGAATTTATAGCTAGCCTGTGACTAGTATGTACGTGAATTTTTAAAATTACAAAGCACATAATGAATATAAGCATATACCTACAACGAATCCAAATTTGAAACAGTCACTCAAAGATTTATACCTAGAAAAGAAAATTTTCCATTGGGTAGAAGAGAAAAGAAAAACACCAATTTTCTTTCTTTGATATGCAATTTTAGAGAAAAGAAAGTTTTAAAAAGATGTGGCTAGTAAATGTGTGCAAATTTTAAATGTTGCAATGATCGAGTTCAATGACTCTAACTGGTGAATGACTATAGCCAGAAAAGAATATTAAGTGAAATAGTCCCAAAACAATCATAAGTGAAATCCATCACAGACCCATCATTTCACATTGGGCCATTAATCTTCAACAAGATGCCAACTGTGAATCACATGAATATCTGGATGTGAGAGGGCATCATCTATAATACCCAGTGTTAATAGAAAACTGTCAGACCCAAGCTCAGTTGCCTACTGGTGATGATCATTGATCTGCTCTTATGGAAAGACAGAGACTTATGAATTTTGGACACCATTTTGAAGCAGGCTTTCACATGCTGCCCCATCAGTCACCTGCAGAATATTAATCAAACTCTAGCTTTTTTTAGTTTCAGATGGCTCAGTCCTTTCCAGATTCGTTACTGGGAAAGGGATATATAAGATTAATGAGGGATCTAAGTTGATATTAAAGTGCTGAAAGCTAAACAGCAGAACAGAGATCCAATTAGTTTGGGCTAAATCTCAAGTTGTAAGCCTATTACCTCACATGAGAAATGAGAAGAAAATACAGTAATATTTATTAACATTTGAAGACACCAGTGACCAACAGAATTTAAATATCTTTGTAAGTGATCTCAAAGCATGGACAATTGTACATACTGTGAAATTTCCAGCACTAATTTTTTTTTTCACATTTATTTTTGAGAGAGAGACACAGCAGGGAGGGGCAGACAGAGAGGGAGACACAGAATCCAAAGCAGGCTCCAGGCTCCAAGCTGTCAGCACAGAGCATGACTCAGGGCTTGAACTTATAAACCTCGAGATCATGACCTGAGCCAAAGTCAGACACAACTGACTGAGCCACCCAGGCGCCCCTGCAGCACTAATTTTTAGTTCATACATAGAAATCACTCTAAATCTGTTTAAAGTAAGTGTTTTCATTTTCACTTGCTATTTTTAGAAAAAGAAATTTAATGTGAAAGAACTTGAGACCATTTTAAGATGTGAATGTTTAAAGAACCGAATAGAAATTCATCAACTTAAGGAAAAATAAGAGATTTGAGAAAAAGGAAGTTTGGTGAACAAAATAAGTATATGTGAATTAGGTGAGGACAAGCGTAAAGTGTTTTACAAAGTTTGAAACAGCATGACCCACCACCAATCATTTCCATCTGCACTACAGAAAAAAGAGAAAATCACCTGATGTTCTAACAAAATCTCAATAAAACTGATGCAGTTAATAAAAAAAAAAAAAAAAAAAAAAACACGAATAACACATTTCCCCAGCTGTGTGTGAGGAGTGTGTGAGGAGGCTGAAGTTATGTCATGAGTGCTATGTGATGTTACACATTTGTGGTAAAGCAACCCGCCTTAGTCAGTTTGGGTGGCTATAACAGTTTACCATAGACTGGGGTGCTTAAACCACATTCATTTCTCACAGTTTGGGAGGATACAAGTCTGAGATCATGGTGCCAGTACAGTCAGGTTCTGGTGAGGGCTCTCATCTGGGTTGCAGATGGCTGACTTCTCATTGCATCCTAACATGGTGGACAGATGGGTGAGCAAGCTTTCTGTCTTCAACTTATCAGTGCATAATTCCATTTGTGAGGTCTCCACCTTTATCACTTAATTATTGCTCAAAGGCCCCACCTCCAAATACCACTGCAGCAGTGGGGATTAGATCTCAACATATGGACTCAAACATTCAGTCCATAACACAGCTGTTGACTCATGAGAAAAATAGGGACAAAGATATATTAGAACCAAGGAGAAACCAGAGTAAAAATGTCAACTAGAACAAAGCCACTGGCGCAAGAATGTTGATGTTTATCTTCCATATAGCGAATGAAGAGGAACTGAGTGAACCAAGAAAGAACCACTAGAAGAATGGCTTTTGGAATTTGACCTTGGGTTGAAGGATAAGGAGAGAACTGATTATATTGCTCTTGAATTCAGTGAGGAGTAAATAGTTCAGTTTTATTTTGCTTTGCTTTTTACTGAAGTTGAGCTTATAGGTATACAGATAATAGTATTATTTTCAATTAGTTGTTATACTGAGAACTCAGTCAGAAAAGGGCCTTACTTTTCCACCAAACACTGGCAGTTAAGAGAAGCAGACAAGTGTAGCAGAGAAAGAAACATATAATAACCATTAATTCAGAAATCTAGTTGATCTTTGCAATAGTACTATCAGTCTATACGCTTGCCTACCTGTATGCACTTTGAATACTAACATTTTTCCTACTGATTCTCTCCAATTCATGAAAGGCTAAATTTATGATCTTATGAAGACACTCCTGGGTGATCAGTAAGAGGAGGTTGAGGGGGGTATGCAAAACTACTACTGAGCCAGCCTATTGTCCAACTGTCTGGAACTACCTCTCAAAATTTTCTAGTATCCTTCTGGATACATGGGGTAATTATATTTCCTTACCTCCCTGAGGTCAGGAATGGCCATATGACTCAAAAAAAAAAAAAAAAAATAGAATGCAGGTGGAGGTGGTATATGTCACCTCTGGGCAGAAGTATTTAATTGCCATTGGAGACTTTTCAGGACTCTCTTCCTTGGCTACTACAATCATGGAAGCATATACCAATATTGAGATGCAAAGCTGAGCTATCATGTGGAGGACAGGTGCCTGGAAGGTTACCGGAGGTGCAGTGAACTCTGTTTGAACAAGATTTAAACCTTTGTTTTTAGGCCACTGACATTTGGGGGTCGTCTATCACTGCACAATAACCTAGCCTATCCAGACTAATACAAGCTCCAACTTCCCCAAAGACTCAGAATAAACAAAAGAAACACCTTAGTTCTTTGGTATCAAAGCTGGCATACAATTATGTTGGCATATAACTTTATGTTAGAAGACTCATTTGCAACTTTATCACTACAAGACTGCGCCTTTTAGTAGTACATATTTATTAAAACACAGCCCTCAGTGCAACTATATACTGAAAATTGGGGGCCCAATAAAGTTAGTTACAAAACAACTGCCCTATTGAATGCATTCCATATACCCACTCACCTCTACTTACTAGGCTTTCTTTGAATTGCAAGTCCTCTAAAGGAATGCCAACTTAGCCTAAGACCCTAGGATTTCTTCAATGTCCTTTAATTTAGATGTAAAATAGGACTTTATTTTATTTTCCGCCTTTTATTCATTTCATAGGACTTCTTTCTAACCTATCAGAAAGACAGATGAGCAAGGTAGTAAATGTTTTCAGTTTTGTGGACTATATGGTCTCTGTTGAAACTTCTCAATTCTGTCATTGTGGCAGGAAAGCTTCCACAGACACCAAATGGGTGTGCCTATTCACAAAAATTAACAACAGGCTGCATTTGGCCCACGGATAATAGTTTGCCATATCTTGCTTTAGATGTTACTTCTGGTATAAGTCACACCCATATAATTCCATATTATCAGCTATCATTATAGCTTATTTGGGGACTACATTAATTAAATCTCCATGCCCTCTGACAACTTATCTGATACTCTTCACAATCATGAAACAAAATACATACTCTATTTATGCTTTGGGCTTAATATCTTTTTTTGAAAAATAATTTCATACAATACTCGTTCTGCAGGGATAGATGTAAAAAAAGAAAATAAATATTGTATCTTTGTAGGATATTCATAAACCCATTTTTGCCCAATATTATATTTTAAATGGACGTCTTTTATGGAAACATTTATTTTTTGCCTCACACAAATACCAAGAGATAAAAATCTTAGTGAGATAAAGGAGAGAAAGAGATGACAGTAGCCAGCACAGAACAGAATGGATCTGTAAAACTGTTTTCAGAAAATGAAATCATGACTGACATGATCTAACATCTCTCCCTCAGGAAAATACTAGCCCATATCAAATTAGGTCTGTGTTTATTAGTTCAAAATAAAACATCTCTAAAATAGCCACATATACAGGAGACTGTTGGAAAGAAGAGGAAAGAAAGAGAAAGAAAAAAGAAATGCGTATATACCTGAATCTCCTTGAAGGAAAACAAAACAGTTTTACTCTTTTTAATTTCAATCTCAAATTAATTTATTTTAACACAATACATGTTTTTAGGTTTCCATTTGAATTCCAGTTAGTTAACATACAGTGTAATATTAGTTTCAGGTGTAGAATATAGTGATTCAACACTTCCATACATCACCTGATGCTCATCACAGCAAGTGCACTCCTTAAGCCCCATCACAATTTCACCCTTCCCCCTACCCACTTTCCCTCTGGTAACCATCAGTTTGTCCTCTAGAGTTAAGAGTCTGTTTCTTGGTTTGCCTCATTTCTCTTTTTTTTCCCTTTTAATGCAACATATTTTGAATTACTGGGCAAACAGGAAGCCAGCTATGGCAAGTGAATTCAAGCACAAAGTTATGTAAATAGATGAATTATGATAAGACCCAAGGTGATTTTTGTTTTCTGCCTCAAACAGCATGTGTATGGGTGGGGGGGAGAGGGGAGAGATATATATGTATCACACAATAGTGCAGTGTCTCAATGAGCACATCTAGAACACTAATTAAAATCAATTTTATTGGCTTACAAAAGACACATGAATGAACTTTGTCTTTTAATGTACTTGGTTCATTTGTTCCTGTATAAACCCCTGAATATACTCATCAGTTGGTTTCTAAAGAAACTGGGATAAGTTCTCCACCTGACCGCTTCATTGCTCACTCAGGATATAACCAAGGACAAGACCTTCAAAGGGAGGAAAATAGATTGATGCAGACTGGAATGGTTCAAGCATGAAATAGATTGTAATGTGCCCCTGTGTCCCAACAAAAAGTAGAAGTGCTTCTATGTTCAGGTTACTTTGACTGCAGTGTAAGCGCCACATAGCTGGAGATGTCACTGAGCCTGAACAGGACTGAACACTGAAAGCAGACTGGCCAAGAGATGTGTACATAGACTTTGGATCAAAGCTAGCTCATCTACCACAAATTATATGAACTTGTGCAAATTAATCATTAAGTTTTGGCTTTTCAACTATTACATTGAGCTATATGAAACTGCCAATATTTGACTACTTTTCATCTACAAAATCTGCAATTTCATGATTCATCATCTGCATCTACATCATTCTATGGTTGTGATTAAGTAACATGTTTCTATAAATGTATAGGTACAGTATAAATGCATTTGTAATTTTTCTACTTCCTCTAAAAAATTAATGATTAGGAGGTATTATTTAATAATAGTTGCAACGCATTTTACTTAATTGATTTATACACACAAACTAATAATTGATAAGTACATATTTGTCATCAAAGATATATCAACTGTATTGTAGAACAATTAATTTAATGGTGTGTATACTCGTGGTCCTGGGACCCTAAAGTTTACTTCCTCATTGGTAGAGCCTTTGCCAATAGTCATGTCATCAGGCTAGACATGTTTTATGCAAAACATGCTCCTCTGATATAGTTTTGATACACCTGTTTGATACCTGTCTTATTTCAGGTTGGCATGCATTTGTAAAGTTAACTTAATGATACTGGCAAGCTCTGTCAAGATGTTGCAACAGCGACTTCACTTGTGACCTCCATCTACATGAACAAGCCTCCAGATATATAGCAGAGCTCCATTATTAATTGAAATTGGATCTGTACCTTACACATACACTCAGCTCCGGTAAAGCCCAGTTATACAACACTGAACACTGAAATGCTCAGAAGATGTTTGGTTTTAAAAAAGTACACATTCATAAAGTTATTTAACTTTTTAGCCAAGGGTATATTTATACAGTATTATAAAACCTGGGAATTTTGATCAAATATCCATTTGATAGATCTTAAGATTGAATAAATCCAAGGTGAAGGGTTGGGCGTTCATATAGGGAGAAGATTGAAGCAGGACAGCAGAAAATGGTCACTGAGTCTCTAGGGTAATTAAGGAATCCTTAATGAGTAGTTTTAGAACTGAAGAAACAAAGAATAATCCATAATTAATAATGAGATGTGACAGATTTGCTGGTAATGTTTATAATTACAATTAAACCATGAAAGGCACCTGACTCCCATTGGAATGTGGCAAGTGCCTTGTGGGTTGCAATGCATCTCCTACTCAAATTTCTCAAAATGCTTTTTAGACAGATACTCTATTAGGTTAAAAACACTCAAGAAAAACATTTACAGTCAGAAAGACACATCACCCTTCTCCTTTATATCTGGAGTTTACGGGAGGTGACTTCAGTGAGAGAGGCTATGCACCTCCAAGTTTCAATCATACTCTACAAACTAGAGGATGTTGAATATTTTATTACTCTTTCATCCTCACCTATTTCACAGGTCTCAGACTGTCCTGGAAATAACTGGAGTTGTAGCCTGAACACTAATGAATTTTCTGAACCTTCAAGATCCATTGGAAACTAGGCTGAGACCAAAACTCTTGGCCGAATTTTAAAACATATGTCCATTGGCTTAATTTCCCATCAAAGAGCCTCTTCTTGTGTCCTTGTGAACTTTGCCCACATCCTACAGTCCCAAGGTCCCTCTCACACCTTAAGCAGCCATTGTCCAGAATAGGTTACTTTAGTATCCATTTTTAATTTTACAGATTATTTTTTAAACGTTTCTTTATTTATTTTGAGAGGGAGAGCACGTGCACACAAAGGGCAGAGAGAGAAGGAGAGAATCACAAGCAGGCTCCGTGCTGTCTGTGCAGAGCCTGACACACAGCTCAAACTCAAGAACTGTGAGATCATAACCTGAGCTCAAATCAAGAGCCGGACGCCCAACTGAGTCACCCAGGCAACCCTAGTTTTACAGATTATTTTACAATGATTTTATAGTTTGTAATAATGGTAGTTAATAGAATAACACTCACTTTTGGTAATAATTACATTTTATTTTTAAGAGAAAGTCGAAAACAGTCACTAATGATATAAGTTTGAAGTGCTCTGATACTGATGGTGGATATTTACTGGTAGATATTTTGAGAAATGTTTGAAGCATCTTAGTGACATGGTCCTATATTTCTGACCTACATAACGTCACTCCTGTTACTAATCAATCAAGAAGCATTTATTCTGTGCCTAGTACTAATGTAGATGTTGTGGAGCATTACAACATAAGATAAAGTTCTTCTGAAAAACACCGGATTTTTTTTTTTTTTTTTTTTTGAGCCTTCTAGGCATCACTGTGTCATGTGAGAATGCCCAGCTGCTGGAGGAAAATTGCCCAGAGGCCAAAAATTGCAGCTTGCAAAAATCTAACCAAAGTACAAAGGGAGCCTTTGGTGTTAACCACTGAATAAGAACCCAGCAGAGATCTTACTCAGAAAGCAGAAGTTCCCCGTGAACAGCTTTACCTTGAGAAGCACAACAAAAAAGGAAGGAAGCAAGTGTCACAAAAGAAAACCCTGGATTTTACAATGTGTCTCTTGCCGAATATTTTGTAGAATAAGCATTTGAGGAGATGTGGGGGGTGGGGAGACAATTCCGTTTTCCTCCTCCTTCCAAGAACCCTGTTCAGCCTGCATTTCTGAAGATAGTTTACCTTGATAGATAGTCTAAGGTCTAAGGAATCGATATGGCAGTGTGAGTCATTCCCTGAGAAAAACCCTCCCAATTCCACCTTCTCCCTCACACCTCCCTCTGTAACAAAATTCATGCTAAAATGGACAGCAATGAATGGCAGCATGAGTGGGAAAATAATGTAGAAATTGCTGCAACCCGTGGAATGTACAACTGTGATTAAAGTGAACTTATTTACTGGCAGTGAGGTTATGGGCTGATGACCTTTGGAACAGGGATGACAAACAGACCACCCATGGGACAAATTTAACTGACAAATGGGATTTAAATGGGTTTATTTTCTCAAACATGTAATTAAAAGCACACATATTCTTCTAAGAGAATATAAAAATTGTACCTTTCCAGACAGCAGATTTAAGGCTTAAATGTTTACCTTTGCAATAATTATTTTCATAATATTCATTTTTAAGCCATCATATCTTTATTTCTAAGAGGGAAAAACATGAATTTTATTTTAATTTAATTTTATTTTATTTTATTTTAATATAATTTATTGTCAAGTTAGCTAACACACAGTGTGTACAATGTACTCTTGGGTTAGGGAGTAGATTCCCACAATCCATCGCTTACATACAACACCCAGTGTTCATCCCAACAAATGCCCTCCTCAATGCCCATTTCCCCCTCTCCCTCACACCCCCCCTCAAGCCTTAGTTTGTTCTCTGTATTTAAGAGTCTCTTATGGTTTGCCCCCCTCTCTGTTTGAAACTTCCATTCCCCCATGCTCTTCTGTTAAGTTTCTCAAATTCCACATATGAGTGAAAACATATGATTTCTGTCTTTCTCTGACTGACTTTTCACTTAGCATAATACATTCCAGTCCCATCCACATTGTTGCAAGTGGCAATATTTCATTCGTTCTCATTGTCAAGTAGTATTCCATTGTATATATAAGTCACATCTTCCTTACCCAGTCATCATTTGATGGGCATTTGGGCTTTTTCCATAACTTAGCTATTGTTGATAGTGCTGCTACAAACATTGGGGTACATGTGCCCCCTATAATCAGCACTCCTGTATCCTTTGGATAAATTCCTAGTAGTGCTAGTGCTGAGTCATAGGGTTATTCTACTTTTTTTTTTTTTTTTTTTAACGTTTATTTTTTTGAGACAGAGAGAGACAGAGCATGAACAGGGGAGGAGCAGAGAGAGAGGGAGACACAGAATCCGAAACAGGCTCCAGGCTCTGAGCTGTCAGCACAGAGCCCGACGCGGGGCTCGAACTCACGGACCATGAGATCATGACCTGAGCCGAAGTCAGACGCTTAACCGACCAAGCCACCCAGGCACCCCAGGGTTATTCTACTTTTAATTGTTTAAGGAACCTTCACAGTTTTCCAGAGCAGCTGCACCAGTTTGCATTCCCACCAACAGTGCGAGAGGGTTCCTTTTTCTCTGTATCCTCTCCAAAATCTGTTGTTTCCTGACCTGTTCATTTTAGCCATTCTGACAGGTATGAGGTGGTATCTCATTGTGGTTTTGATTTGTATTTCCCTGATGATGAGTGATGCTGGGCATCTTTTCACGTGTCTATTCGACATCTAGATGTCTTCTTTGGAAAAGTGTCTATTCATGTCTTTTGTCTATTTCTTCATTGGATTATTTGTTTTTTGGGTGTGGAGTTTAAGTTCTTTATAGATTTTGGATACTAACTTTCTTTATCTGATATGTCATTTGCAAATATCTTCTCCCATTCCATCATTTGCCTTTTAGTTTTGTTGGTTGTTTCCTTTGCTGTACAGAAGATTTTTATCTTGATAAGATCCCAATAGTTCATTTTTGCTTTTGTTTCCCTTGCCCCCAGAGACATGTCTAGTAAGTTGCTGCAGCTGAGGTCAAAGAGGTTACTGCCTGTTTTCTCCTCTAGGATTTTTGATAGTTTCCTGTCCCACATTTATGTCTTTCAACCCTTTTATTTTTGTGTATGGTGTAAGAAAGTGGTCCAGTTTCATTCTTCTGCATGTTGCTGTCCAGTTCTCCCAGCACCATTTGCTAAAGAGACTGTCTTTTTTCCATTGGGTACTCTCTCCTACTTTGTCAAAGATTAGCTGGCCAACCCATTTCTGGATTCTCTATTCTATTCCATCAGTTTACATATCTATTTTTGTGCCAATACCATACTGTCTTGATGATTACAGCTTTGTAGTAGAGGCTAAAGTCTGGGCTTGTGATGCCTCCCGCTTTGGTTTACTTTTTCAACATTACTTTGGCTATTCAGGGTGTTTTGTGGTTCCAAACAAATTTTAAGACTGTTTGTTCTAGCTCTGAGAAGAATGCCAGTGCAATTGTTCCTGGGTATCTCATGGTTCTTGGTACAATTGTAAACAGGATCAATTTCTTGATTTCTCATTCTGTTGCTTCATTATTGTTGTATAGAAATGCAACCAATTTCTGTACATTGATCTTGTATCCTGTGACTTTGCTGAATTCATGTATCAGTTCTAGCAGCTTTTTGGTGGTCTTGTGGGTTTCCCATGTAGAGTATCATATCATCTGTGAAAAGTAGAAGTTTAACTTCTTCTTTGCCAATTTGGATGCCTTTTTGTATCATTTTGTTGTCTGCTGAGGCTAGGACTTCCAACACTATGTTAAACAACAGTAGTGAGAGTGGACATCCCTGTCATGTTCCTGATCTCAGGGGGAAAGCTCTCAGTTTTTCCCCATTGAAGATGATATTAGCTGCAGGCTTTTCATATGGCTTTTATGATGTCAAAGTAATGTTTCTTCTATCCCAACTTTCTTGAGGGTTTTTATCAAGAAAGGATGCTGTATTTTGTCAAACGCTTTTTCTGCATCTATTGACAGGACATATGGTTCTTATCCATTCTTCTATTAATGTGATGTATCACATTGACTGATTTGCGAATATGGAACCAGCCCTGCATCCTGGGAATGAATCCCACTTGATCATGGTGAATAATCCTTTTAATACACTGTTGAATTTGATTTGCTAGTATCTTGTTGAGAATTTTTGCATTCCTGTTCGTGAGGAATATTGGCCTATAATTCTCCTTTTTAGTAGGGTCTCTGTCTGGTTTGGGAATCAAGGTAATGCTGGCTTCACTGAACAAGTCCAGAAGCTTTCCTTCCACTTCTATTTTTTGGAACAGCTTGAGAAGAATAGGTATTAACTCTGCTTTAAATGTCTGGTAGAGTTCCCCTGGGAAGCCATCTGGCCCAGGACTCTCATATGTTGGGAGATTTTTGATAACTGATTCAATTTCTTTGTGGTTAATGGTCTGTTCAAATTTTCTATTTCTTCCCATTTGAGTTTTGGTAGTGTCTGGGTGTCTAGGAATTTGTCCATTTCTTCCAGGTTGTCCAGTTTATTGGCATATAATTTTTCATAGTATTCTCTAATAATTGTTTGTATTTCTGTGGTGTTGGTTGTGATCTCTCCTCTTTCATTCATGATTTTATCTATTTGAGTTCTCTCTCTTTTCTTTTTAAGAAGCCTAGCTAGGGGTCTATCAAGTTTGTTTACTCATTCAAAAAATCAGCTGTTAGATTCACTGATCTGTTCTACGGCTTTTTTGAATTCTATATTGTTTATTTCTGCTCTAATTTTTATCATTTATCTTCTTCTGATGACTGTGGGGTTTCTTTGCTGTTCTACTTCTAGTTCCTTTAAGTGTGTGGTTAGGTTTTGTATTTGGGATTTTTCTTGTTTTTTGAGATAGGCCTGGATTGCAATGTATTTTCCTCTGAGGACTGCCTTTGCTGCATCCCAAAGGGTTTGGACTGCTGTGTTAATTTTCATTTGCTTCCATATATTTTTTAAATTTCTTCTTTAATTTCCTGGTTGACCCATTCATTCTTTAGTAAGATGTTATTTAACCTCCATGCATTTGGAGGCTTTCCAAATTTTTTCTTATGGTTGATTTCACGTTTTATAGCATTGTGATCAGAAAACACACATGGTATGATCTCAATTCTTTTATATTTATTAAGGGCTGTTTTGTGATCCACTATGTGATCTATCTTGGAGAATGTTCCATTTGCACTCAAGAAGAATGTGTATTCTGCTGCTTTTGGATGAAAAGTTCTTAATATATCTGTCAAGTCCATCTGGTCCAGTGTAACATTCAAGGCCATTGTTTCTTCATTGATTTTCTATTTGGATGATCTGTCCATTGTTGTAAGTGGATTATTAACAAGTCCCCTGTAATTACCATATTCTTATCAATAAGATTGCTTATGTTTGTGATTAATTGATTTATATATTTGGGTGCTATCAAGTTAGGGCATAAATATTTAAAATTGTTAGCTCTTCTTGATGGCTAGAGCCCATAATTATGATATAATGCCCTTCTTCATCTCTTGTTACAACCTTTAGTTTAGAATCTAGTTTGTCTGATAGAAGTATGGCTACTCCAGCTTTCTTTCGACTTCTAGGAACATGATAGATGGTTCTCTATCCCTCACTTTCAATCTGAAGATGTCCTCAGTTCTCTTGAAGACAGCATATAGATGGATCTTAGTGTGTTTTTTGTTTTGTTTTGTTTTTTGTTTTTGTTTTTGTTTTTTTTAACCATTCTGATACCCTATGTCTTTTGATTGGGGCATTTAGTCTATTGACATTCAGAGTTATTATTGAAAGATGGATTTAGTGTCATTGTGTTATCTGTAGGTTTCATGCTTGTGGTGATGTTTCTGGTCCTTTGTAGTCTTTGTAGCATTTCACTCACAGAGTCCCCCTTAGGATCTCTTGCAGGGCTGGTTTAGTGGTCATTAATTCCTTCAGTTTTTGTTTGTCTGGGAAAGGCTTTATCTCTCCCTCTAATTCTGAATGACAGCCTTGCTGGATAAAGGATTCTTGGCTGCATATTTTTCCTATTCAGCACATTGACTATTTCCTGCCACTCCCTTCTGGCCTGCCAACATTCAGAGGACAGATCTGCTACTACCCTTATGTGTCTACCCTTGTAAGTTAAGGCCCATTTGTCCCTGGCTGCTTCCAGAAACCTCTCTTTATTTTTGTATTTTTCCAGTTTTACTATGATATGCTGTGGAGAAGACCTATTCCTGTTGAAACTGAAGGGAGTTGTCTGTGCCTTCTGGATTAGGATGTCTGCTTCCCTCCCTAGATTAGGGAAATTCTCAGCTGTAATTTGTTCAAGTAAACCTTCTGCCCCTTTCTCTCTCTCTCTTCTTCTTCTGGAACTCCTATGATATGGATGTTATTACATTTCATTGAATCACTTAGTTCTCTAATTCTCCCCTCGTGGTCTATATTTTCTTATCTTTTTCTCAGCTTCATCATTTTCCATAATTTTATCTTCTATTTCACTTATTCTCCCCTCTGCTTCCTCCGTCTATGCTGTCACTGCATCTGATTTATTTTGCACCTTATTTACAGCATTTCTTTTTTTTAATTTAAAAAAAAAATTTTAATGTTTATTTACTTTTGAGAGATAGAGAGAGAGAGGCCTGAGCAGGAAGGGGCAGAGACAGAGGGAGACACAGAATCTGAAGCAAGCTTCAGGCTCTGAGCTATCAGCACAGAGCCTGACACAGGGTTCAAACTTATAGACTGCGAGATCATGACCTGAGCCAAAGTCAGACACAATTGACTGAGCCACCCAGACACCCCATAGCATTTCTTAATTTGTCATGACTATTTCTTAGTTCCTTGATCTCTGCAACAATAGATTCTCTGCTGTCTTCTATGCTTTTTTCAAGCCCAGCTATTAATCTTATGACTATTATTCTAAATTCTTGATCAGATATATTGTTTATATCTGTTTTGAGCAATTCTCTAGCTGTCATTTCTTTCTGGAATTTCTCTTGAGGAGAATTCTTCCATTTCATCATTTTGTCTAGTTTTCTTTTATGTGTTTTAATAGCTTGTTACGTGTCCCACACCTGCAAGTACTACTATGTTAAAAAGGGGTCATACACTGTCCAGGGCCTGGCCCTTCAGAAGATGTTTTTGGAGTGTGTTGCATGCTCCCTGTCATTGTGACTCTGGTTCCTTTATCGCCCTACTCATAGTGGTGGTTTGGACCTTCTACCAGGAGTGCTTTGATTTATTTGTTGAAGTAACCCCAGAAAAAATTTTAAATAAAGAGGGCGGTGGTGGAAGAAGCCTTATCTCCTACAAAGAGAGAAATGACAGGGGCAAGGAAAAAGAAAAGAAGAAAAAAAATTTTACCAGGCAGAAAATCAGAGAAACTATACAGTTTAATCCAGAGAGAGAGAGAGAGGAAAATAAAGAAGGATACAGAAGGGGATTAAAAACGTCTGCTTAAACAAACCAACAACCAGGCTAGAGAAGGTAAGAAATAGGAGGAAGAAAAGGAAAAAGAATAATAATAATAAAAAAATATATACATATATATATATATATATATAAGAATTGAACAAGAATCAAATCAGATAATGCAAAACCACTGGACTCATATCAGATGGTGCCTTGGAACTGGTGGCTGTGCTGGTCTGGAGGAGGGGCCATCTGGTTTGGTCAGTGTCAATCTTGTTCTGGTAGATACACAGTTACCAGGCACGGAGGGGCATGGTTTGGTGTGGGTGGGTCCTGCCTCCACTGTGGGCCCCTTTTCCGTTCCCTGAAGCCCCACCTTGTTGGTGATGGGGAGAAATATGGCGACACCCCAGTCTCTCCTCCCTGGACTGGGTGACCCAAATCACTCTGTTCAGGCTGTCCTCACAGTGCCTCAGGGGCATGAGCGCTCTGGTTTGTCTCACTCACAGTCTCCCATGCCTCCCAGGCACTCAGCTGTGATTCAAACCCTGATGTCTTAAAGGACCCCACTCCCTGTGCCCCAGTTCCAGGGTAGTGCCATTCCACCCAGCCCACTGACAAAGGGCCTCTGGCTGGGGGGCACCTGTAGGGTCTTTTGTCCTCGGAGCAGCTATATGCCTTCTTCCCACAGCACTCAAGGGAGAAGACTGCTCTCTCCAACTGGGCCTCTGAGCTTGCTCAGGACCCTGGGGCTGGCTCCCCCTCCTCCCCAGGTGGCATACAGGATGGCAGGCCCAGTCCAGAGAAAGCCCTGCAACCCTGGATCAAGTTAGAAATTGGTTCTTTCTCTGCTTTTTCCGTTCCCTAGTTCATGGTTTTTCTCTTGTCCAAATACAATCCTACACTTCCACAGCCTCTCTTTCTCTTCCTTTTCTCTCTCCACAGAAGGGGATCCCTCTCCTCTGTGCCTACACTGCCTGTTTTATCTCTCCCAGTTTGCGATTACACACCTATGGCCCTCCAAGTTGTCCCCGTGGGCCCCTGGAGATGTTTCTGTCACTCTGTAGTCCAGATTCCTGGAATTCCAAGTCTTCTGGCCTCAATACTACTGTGCTTGAGGGACAAGGGAACAAAGGGTCCCCCTACTTTTCTGCCATGTTCAAAAACATGAATTTTAAAATACTAAGTGTTAACACCCAGTTTCATGTATAAGCATTATGTGACCTGAATATTTGAAAATGTTGTTTGAATTATATGATAGGAATCCTGCCTGTAGAATTGTGGATAACTGTTTTTAAATCCTCCTCAGCTAGTTTGGAGAGAAAAAAACAATATTGTACTATAAGTAGCAAAAATAGTTTAAAATTAAGCTTAAAATCATGGTCCACACAAAATCATTGGGAGGGATCTTATTAGATAAAGAAACAATTTTTATGGGGAAACAAAAACTGCAGAAATTAACGAGGGTTGTTTTGTTTTGTTTTGCAATATTTTACATAGGTTTTCTGAAATATATTGGAGGTAATTATATACTTTTATTATTGAAGATTTAAAAATACCTGTACTTCTGCTCTTTTCAATATATGATTACAGTTCTATTCTCAAGTGTGATTAAAACCAGTTGAAAGCCAGTAATCTCTGATGTTAATAATAATCCCTTTTACTCCTAAGTAATGTTTTCCTCTCATTATTTCCTTACACTGCCTTGTTAATTATCACTTTTTACAGTTTAAAAGTTTTTCCTTAGGGAAAATAAAACAAAGGGAGAAAGAATTAGCTTGAAAGTATAATTCTTTATTTTTCTTTTTCCAAACAACGATGACCTATTTTATGGCACCCACTTTGCAAATTATAACAAAATCTAGTTCCTTAGTCACTGGAAATATCAGAAGGAAGTATACTAATGTGGCTCAGTCTATGGCATTATGTTCTTCATATATCTACATACTTAACTTATTTGATTGCTTTAATTAAATTGGATTGATGTAAAATGGCGGCATGAAAAGAAATGTAATTACCATTCTTAGAAAACACCTAAGTAAGTTTCTTTTATTGGGTGTCTATTCCTTTCTCCTTTGAATTCAGTGGTGTGTCCTCTCTGAGGTTTTCTGGTTTCCTCATGCTATACATGAAAAAAATCTCCTTCAACCTCTGAGGTTGTATAACATGACAAACATGTTCTGTTCTGCAATAGGACACAATAGCCTAATTGGTCTAGAATTTTTCTGGTCTTGGTGTTAGCAAAACTTTTAAGAGTAAGATGGACAGCAAGCTTGTGGAATAATCTAAGCTCAAGTGACCTAACTTTTATTTGATTACCCAGCAAGTATGTAGCCCAAAGGGAAGATTTGATTTGGCCCAGGTTGCCTTACTCAATTCTGGGATGTCCTTCCTGGAAAAGTTTCTGCTAGGTCAATTCATTGGCAATATACTTCTGTTGTGATATACCTTACTGTTTAGGTTTGCCTTTGTGACAATTGTTAGTTTGTTGCTAGATAGCTGAACTGTTTTTTCCCTACACGTTTCAAAAATCATGATATAATATACCAAAAGGAACCATTTGGAGTATGTATATGTTGGGATTCTTCAGGTGAAAACAACAAAAAAATCCACCACCTTGATATGAACCCAGTGAGACACATATCAGATTTCAGGCCTACAGAACTGTAAGAGAATAAATTCATATTGTATAAGTCGTTAAATTTATGGTAATCTGCTACAACAGCCACAAAATACTAATACACTGAATACGGACACATGGGTTGGGAAAATTTAGACTCACTGCTGAACATATCAGAGTGGCAAGGGAACTGCTATGAGCTGGTCGGCTGAGGCAGTAAGTAACCAAACAAATTATTCTGGAGAGAAAGATGGGGTAAGAATCAACGAGCCTCCCTTTGGAGCTGGCAGAAGCAATCCACACCATTCGCGGCTGTTTCACAATAAAGAATAAATGTGGATGGGAAGTCTAGAATATGTTCTTTAGTACACTTACCTCAGAAGGGATGTGAAACTGGCAGGTACTTTTAAAACTTGATGGTCTGTTCAGCTCAAAGGTCATTCAGCAAAGTGGTTCCTTCTTTTCTTTCTAAGAGAGGTATGGATTAATTTTTCTTCCATGTCTTACAACTTCTCTTGATCAATGTATTTTTAATGTCTGAGGAGGCTGTAATTTGTCACAGGGTCTGTCTGAAATGAGGTGAATGATGTTTCATGCTTGGAGACTGCTTGCCTGATGCCTAATGGAGGAAAGAATGATTCAGTGGAAGAAAAATAAGGGTGAGACACAACTATGACTAAGTGTTTACAGGAGTACAATGTTTTTCCTACTTAGAACAATATAAGATGATAAACTCATGAAAAATATTATAGCAACCTATTTAAATTTATTACATAATTCTTAGTTCACTGAGGTATTTCAATAGTTCTTTAAATGTGTATTAACAAAGACCTATTTTCTAACTTTTTATGCTTATTTCCATTTCTGGCATATAGTAAATGCTCTATAATATTTGCTGTCATTAATGCTATTTTATCTATATGAGTATCTGCAGTATATGAGATGACTCATTTCTTCATGAGTCATCAGGAAGAACTCTGAGATGTGAGGAAGACTATTTCCCTCTGAAGTAAAATTAATGTCAACCCCAAATAGGAAGCAATAGATCATTTCCTAGACATGTGGGAACAGTGAACTTGGCTAGAAACAGCATTCAATTTAATCTGTGAAGTTAACACAGAGGTATATAGAAGTAAATTCTTGCAGCTTATCTACCACTGTCCTAAGGATAGAGAATCAGAATCTGAGGGACATGGGCATTTCAGTTATGAAAGGACATTTGCCCAGATATCTTCATGGACTGGAAGAGCTGGGCTTCAGGACCTGTCATTTTCTTTCACTATGGTTACTAATGCAAATCCTCAGGATCTTTGATCTTAGGACATAATACCATAGAGGGTTTGAGAATATGCTTCTATGGCCCCCAATATGCAAATTAGTTGATATTCTTGTCATATCTGAGCCAGCAAGCTTCTCAACGCAGTCACATTGTCCTGGGTAATACTGAAAGAGTTCAAGGCCAAAAACCAGAATCTGGACTTTGTCAAATTCAACTCTTGCTTGATGCCACACCTCTATGAGTCTCTGGCCTTTCTAGTCAAAAAACTCTACAACTTTTTGAATAAATCTTGGTGATGCAACCTAATTGTTTCTATAGAAAAGTGTGTATAAAGTTATAAATAACTACTTTTTAAAAATGTAAACCCTTTTGGAATATTTTCAAAGGCAGGAGTTGTCTACACGTACTCTATAGTTTTACAGCTGAATGTTACTTTTCATATTCTATTTTTTATAAAACATGGTAAACTATGCATGTGGCTATGCCTCTGTATTTTTCAAAATAGTTCAGTACTCATACTACCTTACCATGGTTCTCAGTTGGGCACCACTCTACAGTTTCTCAGAGGCATTTGTAAATGTGGGAGGTGGTGATACAAAGGAAGGAGTTTTCTCTTGTCACGTCTATTAGAAGAGGGTGGTATCTAGGTCCTGAAGGGTCAGATATAGTCAACTTACTGCAACATTGGGAGAATCACACACAAGAAAGAACAACATAAACTGTTTTGCCCCAAACGCCAATTGTATTTCCATTGGAAACATTTCTCCTAGTTTTTTATGATGTAAGGATTGATTGTGACTTTATGAGGTTATGATTTAAAACAGAAAGACTTTGGAGGTCTGAGTGAATTTCCCAATGCGAAATCAGGAAATAGTATTACCAGCTTGACTTTTTACTCCCATATTACTGTATACAGCAGTAGGGGATGGGGAGGTGGATGGGTGTGGGTATAGCTGGCTTTCTATGAATTTCTTTACTTTTCAAAAGGCTCTAACAATAAAAAATATTTCTTCTCCTTTTTCAATGGCCAAAGCCTGATGACATAGTCCTTGGGTCTGTAGGAAATGAAAATCTTCTAAACTTTCTAGTTAATGTGATCAATCAAAACAGCCAAGTCAGATACCTCACCTTGGTTACAGGGAATTGCAGACTTGGAAACAAAGTCCCAGTCCTCACTCGCTTGGTATGGATCAGTCATTCACTTAACACTTATAATTATTCACATAACACTTCTTTCCACTAGACGTAATCATCTAAAGGTGACAGTATAGGGGGAACCTCTGATCACCCAAGCATATTCTCAACCAGATTACAAAGACCAGCATTATATGCACACTTTGCTGATGTAGAAATAGGTTGAGATACAAATAGGGGCTGATCAAATATCAGAGCAGGGCTGACCATTTACACAAAGGCATTCATTCCAGAGACAGATGCAGCTGGGTCTCACAGGCCTGCCCGAGACAAAGACTCTTCAGCTACAATCCTTTATGAGTGAGGCTTAAACAATCATACAATCAGTTGGCATTACAGCATCCAGTCTTTTTAAACTCAGTGACCAAAGATCAGTCCCAACCAGTGAACTTTCTAATTGTTGTAAATGTCATGTAAATGCCTGGCTTATCCCCAGCCCCAACATTTTCAGGAGATAAAAGTTAATTCGGAGACAAAGTTGTACGGAAGTCAGAGAAGCCTTTTAAAGAAACATTATTGAGATTTTTTAATCTCTTGCCAAAATGAAGAAAAGAAAAAGTTACATTTCTGTCCAACAATCTCAAAATCAGCAAGACAAAGAAAAATAATCCAACCCCCAAAGCCAACAAAAGGCCCATTTACTATCTGACACCCTGGGTGGACTTTGAAGCCACACTTCTCCAACAATCACTGTATTATGTCCATAGAATAATGCCAACCTATTAATGTGGGGTTTGTTCAATCAATTTGGAATTCAAATCAGAGTAAATCAGGATAGAAGGCTGCCCTAACACCAAGTCACTGAAGCTAATCAAATGTAGAGATACAAAAAACAAACAAACAAATAAAAAATAAAGTCTTCATTCCAGGAGCAGGGAAGGCAAGATTAAAACTTAATAGAACTAAAAACTCTGTCCACATTAACCTAACTATATGGTACAAAAGCGTATTTCCAAAATAAAAGAAAACATGACCCTCATGACTTTCAGGACTCAAATGTGATTCATGCTGTCTGTCCCTCCTGTCCTCACACTAATTCACAAAAGAACATATTCATCTTTACAAACTGTTCTTAAAATGTTTAGACTTTAAACTTGAAATGTCAATGTGATAGAAACAAGCTGTAGGGAGACTTTAAATACGTCTATATGTTTAAAACTTGTTTTTAAACAAAAACATGGATGTGTTTTTAGAATGAATAAAGCACATCCCAACATAACTTCCCATTGCCAAAATGCTTCATGACTTAGGTCACTGCACTTAGGTCATCTTGGAAGCACTGGTAATTAGAGGCCACTTAATTGGTAAACAGAATTAGAACAATAAGATATTCAGAAATAAAAGTCATTAGTGGAGGAAGAAGACAGAAGAAAAATATGATTATATCATTTTTATAAACTTTGAAATCACACATTCTTCTAGATATTTCAAATGTTCTGTCTCTCTGTCAGAGGCACTGTTCCTGTAAACTTCTAAATTCTGTCTAAGGTAAACTTTCAAATTGTATCAAGTTCAAAATACTTTATTTAATCAGGGAAAAGAAACCTTAGTGGACTTAAATTTCTAAATACATTATGAACACAAATTCAAATAAGAATAAAATTACTAAAGACCATTTTTCTTAAAACTGAGGAAAATAAATGATGATTAAATAGAAAAATTTTAAATGTGTATGTTTATACTTAAATTCAGTATATATATGCAAAGTATGAAACAAACCAATCACATCCCTGTCCATATAGCAAGGCATTCAGTGTGAAAAGTTTCTATGGATTTCACAGAATGTATTGAATATGAGTTATTTATATCTCTTAAACATTCAAGAAAAAACACTGAATTCAGTTTCCAGAATTGATAATAATTGGACTAGTAGGAAGTCAAAATGTCATGTAATAGCTATCTGATTGATTATAAAGTATTATTAGTTCAAGAGAACACTCACTTTGAGACTGATTAAGGAAAACTGTTTTTTTTTAAGTTGGTGTTCAAGTTTTGAGCCCTTGAGCCAAGACTTCTAATCCTCTACAAATTTATGGGATGCAATGGAAAACTGATTTAGCACCAAAGTTCTAGGAATCAAAGATATCATAACTATGATAGTAAATAATAATTATCTTCTGCTTATACCAATACAATCTCTTCAATCAATGCATTATTACCCTATTTGAGATTGCCATGTTTGGGGTGCAAGTGGGGAAACATAATTCAGCAAAACGTAATGAAAGATCAAGACTGAGAATTGTGAGGCTGTTACATTCAAATATGTAGGAAGTCAGTTTTCTAATAACGATGATAGGTGGTCTCCTATGAACCACAGAAGGGCAGTCTAACATTGATCAAGTGAAGTTATTCTAACTACATATAACAGGAACCCACTGTGGATGAACTGCAATTTGCTTCATACAAATCCTGATCTCACGGTACTCTCACTTGGCTTGTTGCATGCCAGCCTTCTTTGGCCTTTCTCAGTTCTTGAACTTGCTCTGTTCTGTCTCCACAAAGAATCTTAATACTGTACAGCAGTCCCCCCTTATCCATGGGAGATACGTTCCAAGGCTCCCGGCAGAAGCTTGAAATCATAGCATATATATATATTTTTTATATAAAATATATTTATATGTATTTTATATATATGATATTTCATATATATTATCACAGCATATATACACATTTTATATATTTTATAAACATATCAATATCATGGCATATATATATTCATAGTATATATATGCTGTGATATATATATGCTGTGATATATATATATATTTGCTATGAAATCCATATATATATACATATATAGTATATACATATATATATACATACATAGTATATACATATATAGTATATACATATATATATGTATATACTGTGATTTCAAGCATCCACTGGGAACCTTGGAATATATATATACACACCTATAATAAAGTTTAATTTGTAAATTAGGCACCGTAGAGATTAATAGCAATAATAACACAGAAGAGTTATATAACAACATACTGTAATAAAAGTTATGTGAAGGTGGCCTCACAAGCGCATACTTGCAAAATACCTTACTGTCCTGTACTCACCCTCCTTCCCCCGATAACGTGAGACGGTAAAATGCCTACGTGATGAGAAGCACGGTGAACGGCGTGAGCGCGCCTGACGTAGGGTCAGGCTGCTGTTGACCTTCTGCTGATTCGTCAGGCGGATCCTCTGCTTCAGGAGTGCAGTGGGCGGGGAGGAACCGAAACTCGGAAAGAAAGCGAAACTGCTGTTCTCTCTCTACCTTGGCCCATCCCTCTTCAATCCTTTCCTAGCGCTTCTTCAAGGAACCGTTCTCCGACACTACCACTGGGTCTGTTTCCCTATTAATACTCTCGGAGCACTTTTCTTTCTGAACTTTCTGTCTCGGCATTACTCATACTTTCAGTAAATACTTGATTGAGGAAATAATGTTCAAAACCTGTAGGTGCTGCCGTGGTGTAAACTCCAAAAGGGTCCGAATTGTATCAAATTCATATATTGTTCGGTCTCTAGGATTTAGCATAATGTCTGGCAGCAAAGTGTTTAATGCAGTGAATGAGGGAGGGCACGAAGTGGGCAAAATATTAATATGGGCTTTTTATGGGGCGCTTGGGTGGCTCAGTGGGTTAAGCCTTGTACTTCAGCTCAGGTCATGATCTCACCATTGGTGAGTTCACACCCCGCATCGGGCTCTGGGCTGACAGCTTGGACCCCGGAGCCTGCTCCTGGTTCTTTGTCTCCCTCGCTCTCTGCCCCTCCCCCACTCATGCGCTGTCTCTCTCCGTCTCTCAAAAATGAATAAATGTTAAAAAAAATTTAAGTGGCTTTTTAGATACTTGGACTCAGTAACTTTGGGATGAAGAAGTTTGAAGATTTCGTTGTAGCACTCAGATATTACCATTTGCCTAAAATATATACCATGAATGTGGCCATAACTATGTTCGTGATATCACTTAATGCCGGACTGAAAATTGTACAGTTTGAGCACTCTTAAAAAAAAACAAAAACCTGTACTTTCTTCCTTTTTCTTTTATTGCTGCTTATCTCACAGTCCTGGTTTCCAGCTGATTTTGCCTGTTTTCTGCATGTTATTTCAGTTTCAAGATTTATTTATTCTTTCATTGATCCGATATTTATTGAACACCTACTATGTTATCCAAATTAACATAGTATTTCATAGATTGTTGTTAAGTGTATCAGTTAAGTAGGAAAGAATTATTATTATCTATAATTCCTGGAAGATCTCCTACTTCTTAGAATTCCTATGCTAAATCTATATTTAATAAGGGTCAAATTACATGACTTTGTGTAAGTCAGTTAACTTCTCAGAGAATTCATTCTATATATATAAAGAAAGAGCTGGGTAATACTGGATGAGTTTGAGATCATTTTGCGCTCTCCAGTAATGTAATTCCAGTCTATTATGTAAGCCCTGTTTTGGGTGATTTCAAATGAAAAAATAGACAGTATGAGTAGCAAAGCAAAACTGGGGTTCGGTACATACTCTTCAATTGCATTTACTACAAGACCAGGCCAAGGAAAATATAGCAAATATTCTTCTCTCAGAAAGAGAGAGGGGATACTCATAAAACATGATTGGGACATTGCAGAAACTTCAACATGTTTTTTCTTCCTCTTTATGAAAACGGTTAGCCATAAGTAGATATGCTGGGAACATGCTTTCTAGAAAGAGAACATAGAAACCCAAACCAACAGAAAATAACTGAAGAGTACTTGAAAATACAAGATGAATTCAAATCATCAGGAAGAGGCTTTAGCTTGTTATTTTGAAGAATTCTTGGAAGACTCGAAAAAGCTCATCTCTTTTTTTAATTAATTTATTTTTATTTTGAGAGGGAGAGAGAGTGCATGTATGCACGTGAGAGGAGGAGGGGCAGAGAGAGAGAAGGGAGAGAGAATCCCAAGCAGGCTCCACACTGTCAGTACAGAGCCCAGGGCGGGGCTCTGAATTCACAAACCATGAGATCATGACTGGAGCTGAAATTAAGAATCAGATGCATAACCGACTGAACCACCTAGGCACTCCAAAAGGCCATCTGTTTTTATTTATATATTTTTTATTATTTTATTTTGTTTTGTTTTTGAGAGAAAGAGAGACAGAGTGCAAGTGGGAGAGGGGCAGAGAGAGGGAGACACAGAATCTGCAGCAGGCTCCAGGCTCTGAGCTATGGGCACAGAGCCTGAGGTGGGACTCAAACTCACGGACCGTGAGAGCTTGACCTGAGCTGAAGTCAGATGTTTAACCCACTGAGCCACCCAGGCACCCAAGGCCATCTGTTTTTAAACTGAGAGGCAAGGTTTGGAGAAGAACATTTCTTGAATAGAAGTATCTTAAATGTTTCTCAGAGGAACCGAGCTCCCTGGCAAACATTTTCCAATTCAGGACCAGGAGTGATTATAGGAGAAAAGTTGCTACACCTGCTGCTAATTAAGACATACTATTCAAGTACAGGATAAAGGGAGGGCAGGACATTTGGAATGCCAAAGACATAAGTTTAAATAACTGCTTGTTCACTGATACAAGCTTTAGGAATATGGACCAGTCTGCAGGAGTGTAAGTTTGTGTTTTGAATATCTGACGGTAAAGGCATCTTCTGTAAGATCAGACCAGTTCTTAACCTAGGTAGTCCTAAAATGGAACATTCTGGTTGACACAAATAATGTAAGTATTGCTAAGTAACTATGAAGTTGAGGAAATTTGAAGCGTGTCCTTTTTGAAGTTCATAGTGTTGCTAATACATAAGAATAATATTAATAAGATATAATAATAGTGGCTAATATTTAGTGAGCATTTATTCTACAAAAGACTCTGTTCTCTATATATATGTTAATTCATCTACTCAATATTGTAGGTCCCTGAAAATACCAACCATGAGAGAATATTCGTATAATTATAAATTAGTTACATGTTCTTGGAAATTCTGAGGAATTGTAAAAGGCTAGAATGAACAAAGGAAGAATCATCACAGTTATTTGGAACATCTATGGCAATGTTTCTCCAGGAGAGGTCCCCAACAGAACCACTTGGGTGCTTAGCCCACTATAGACTTAGATTCAGATCCAGTGGCTGAGAATTAGCTTGGAAAAGAGTGTCTCATGTGATAAATAATGGATCCAAGACTTTTCACAGAATCAGGGAACTTTCTGAATGTGAAATATTCAGAGTCTGAAACAGAAATTCCTACATGAAAAGCCTGTAAGACTCAGAGAGGTGAAGAATTCAAATGTAATCATTGCCATACACATCGTGAAAATGAAGTAGTAATTGAAAATCTTTCCACAATTAAAAGCCCCATCCAAGATGGTTTGCTCAGGAGTTCTGTTGAATACTTAAGAAATAATAGGAATTCCTCAGAAGTTCTTTCAGAAAATTAAGAGTGGAGCATTTCTCACCTCATTCTCTGGAGCCAGTATTACTCAGAGAATAAAACCAGAAAAGGGGGGTGCCTGGGTGGCTTAGTTGGTTAAATGTCTGACTTCAGCTCAGGTCATGATCTCACTGTTCGTGGCTTCAAGCCCCACATCAGGCTCTGTGCTGACAGCTTGGAGCCTGGAGTTTGCTTCAGATTCTGTGTCTCCCTGTCTCTCTTCCCTCCCCTGCTCATGCTCTGTCTCTGTCTCAAAAATAAACATGAAAAAAAATTTTAATTAAAAAAAAAAAAAAAAACCAGAGAAGGATATCACAAGGAAAAACATACAAACTATCGACCAATATTCCTCAAAAATAGGAAAAAAGGAACAAATAAGTCACTGGCACTTAAATCCTTCTCTGGTTTTGCTTTCAGGAACCCCACCTAAGATAATAGTAACGTCCCAAATCTAAAAAGAACCAAGAAAGAAGAGTGGAGGAATAGGGAAAGAAGTTTTATAAGGGAAACTCCTATAAAGGACATTATTGGGCATAATTTGGGAAATTTGAAAATGTACTGGATATTAGGAAATATGGCTGTTTCAATGTTTAATTTCTTGGCTCTGATAATGATGCTGAGTTCAGCAGGAGAATGTTCCTGTTCTTAGGAGATACATGATGAAGTGTTTACAAGTGAAGCATCACTAATATCTGTAACTTATTTTCAAACGGTAAGAAAAAAAAGAGAGCAGGTGTGGAAACTGTTAATAACTTGTGATTCCAAGTGAGTAAGGTACACATATTCATTATCCTTTTGATTTTTCTGTTGATCTTTTTTTGGTACAGCAGCTTTGGCAAACAGGTGGTCGTTTCTCATAGTTAAAAAGTAGACTTACCTAAATTTCCTCTCCTAGCTGTTTACCAGAGATATGAAAACTTATGTCCACATAAAAAACTATACATCATTGTTTATAGTGACTTTATTCATAACAACTGGAAACTGGAGACAGTGCACATGTCCCTTAACTGGGAAAGGCATACACTGTGATACATCCATACAATAAAATATTACTTCACAATAAAAAGAAATAAACTACTGATACACACAGCAACATGGATGAATATCCAATATATTACGCAAAGACTCAAAAGCTATATATTGTATAATCCATTTATATGACAGTCTGAAAAAGGTAAATTATAAGGACAGAAAACATCAGTACAAGGGCTGAGGGTGAAATAAGGAGTTGGCTACAAAGACACATGCCTCCATGTGTCTTTGGAGACTTTCTAGAAAGATAGAACTGTTCTATAGAACTATAGAACTTTCTAGAATGATAGAACTGTTCTATACTTTTTGGTGGTGGTTACATGATGATATGTGCTCAGGACTATATGCTAAAAGGGGTGAATTTATATCTTAATAAAAAATGTATCTTAATTTTAAAACTAAATAACTAAATGTTATTTAAAAAGTCAAGTCAGTCCTCTCTCTAAACCATCCAACGGAGTCTTACCCAGAATAAACAGCAAAGTCATTGCAATAGCTTATCATGTGGCATCCTTTCAGCTCTCTGATCTCATATGGTACTTCTCTTCCCCTCCCTCAATCTGTTCGAGCCACATTGGCCACTTTCTATTCCCGAAACCTATCAAGGCATGTGTCCACCTCAGAGCCTTTGCACCTCACCTATTCCCTCTGCTCTTCCCCCAGATGGCTATATAACTTGTTTACTCTAATATCACTTTTACACTAATGTCTTCTTCCTAATCCCTCCTTACACTGGTACTCCTTTTGTCCATGTTACTTTTCATTATCAAACATACCATGTGTATATAATACTTTAACATTTATTTAGTATAATTTCTGTCTCTCTCAACAAGAGATGGGAGGGCTTCTTCAGAATTTTTTAACAGCTATGGCACATGCACACACAACAGTGCTTAACATATAGTAGTAAGTTGAATAAATGGTATTCATTGGTTGAATAAATGAATTGAGATATAATGGAAGAGTCATTATTTCACCCATCCATGCTCTGCACTCAATTTCACTTGCATACTTTTTATAACACACTAAAAATCAATCTTATCATAATTATTAAGGAAGTGGACCTTTATTCTAATTCCACTTTTATGAGAAAAAAGTAAATGATGAAAAAAAAGAATTATTAAGCATATATTTGTAAAAACAGTATCAACATGTCCATAGAATAAACACAAATTCATCTGGATTCAGATGTAAATCACTTAGATCTAAAATACGGAACCAAGTGCTCGTTTGTTCTTCCTCCTCTGTGAAGTCTTCATTCCTATCTCTTTCCTCCCAACCACTGAGCTCTCAAAGGGAGTTGGTTCACTTTCAGCTTCCCACCATCCACTCTGTGCTTCATGCATGCTGCACTTGTCACACGAAATTTTATTTGCAAGGATCTTAAGGTTAAGAATGTTAGGGGCGCCTGGGTGGCTCAGTTGGTCAAGCATCTGACTTTGGCTCAGGTCATAATTTCATGGTTCGTGAATTCAAGCCCCACATCAAGCCCCACGCTGTAGTGCAGAGCCTGCTTGGGATTCCCTCTCTCTCTCTCTCTCTCCCTCTCTCTCTCTCTCTGCCCCTGCCCCACTCATGCATGCTCGTGCTCTCTAGCTATCTCAAAATAAATGAAAAAAAGTTAAATTATGTGTTCCAACTGCCTAGCCTAGCACCAGGCATAAAGAGGTTTAATAAAGGATCATTGAGTTGAATGTAAATGAGTTGATTTTTGAAGTCATAGATTTGAAGTCTTCAGAATTGTGAATTATCAAGGAAATGCTGAGTTGATTATACAATCCAGTTATAGATATATAATAGATATAATGAATAATCTATATCTATATAGACATACATCTAGATATATAGATACAGACATAGATATTTTGAAGAGTTTTATTGACTATCCCGAAACCACAGAGTTGATTTGGTTCAGTAGCTCAGACATCATTTGTAGAGTTTTCTGATCAATCAAAATTTTAGTAGACTTAATCTTATGCATGAATTTCTCTTCTTAAGGAAACTTTGAGGAGGGGGAAGACACGGGACGGGATCTGGATTATTAAGAAGTAGAGCAAAAAAGGTTAATTTTTTTTTTTAAAAGCATGCTGTAGGAATTCTTATGAGAAAGCTGTGATCAAGGCCATGAGAAAACTTCCAAGCTACTTCACCCTTGGGATGACTTCATTGTGGTTATCAAAGTTTCTACTTTGACAGAGATAGCTTTCAATAAGAAGGCATATGTTTCAACTGAAAGTCAAGGATACCAGGAAAAAAGAAATTTGAGTCCCAACTGCCTCCATTGGAGTCCAACCTGTATAACATTTTCCTAATTGTTTTTTCACTTTCAGACTCTTCCCAATAGCCCATTTAAATTGTCTTCAAATTGATCTTCCTACCACAGAGTTGCGACAATGTTTTTCCAATGCTCAAAAAACAAGCCACATTTCCTGAAGGACTCTGTCTGAACATCTTTCAAAGCATGACCCTTTTATAATATGGTTTCAGTGCATATTTTCATCAGCATATTCCATGAGGCTTCTATGCACACATAGCATGGGAACCAGACCGGACCAAACCAAACATTAATTCTTCAGTCATACCCCACGAGTTTTCTCTCTCTTCCTTTAACCAGCTCCCTCCTCCTGGAGTATTCACTCCTCATAGTACTTTTATCAAACTTCTGACAGACTATCCATCCAGTTATCTTACACAGCCTTTCACGATCTCTCCCAGTCTGGTGGGCTCTCTCTCTCTTTTCTGATCTATCGTGGACCTTTACACCTCCCTAGCAGGTCCCAGCTTTAACCATCATTGTACACGCATTTGTCTTATTCCTGCTTTCTCATGCCACCCCTGCCTGATTTTGAAAATCTGACACTAAGCTCTGGTTACTTTTATTTACTATAGGTGATAACATAGAACATTTTCTACATCATGTTCTCAATCAGTTTTTCTCTCTTTTTAAAAATTTATTTATTTTGAGAGAAAGAGGGAGTGAGAAAGAGAGTGAGGACATGAGCAGGGGAGGGGCAGAGGGAGAGAGAGAGAATCCCAAGCAGGATCCTTACTGTCAGCACAGAGCCCACCGCACGGCTCGATCCCGCGAACTGCCAGATCTGAGCTGAAACCAAGAGTCGGATGCTTAACTGACTGAGCCACCTCAGTCAGTATTTCTTGATTTATAAAGTTGACTAAGTCTCAGGAGAGACACTGTGAAATCACAATTGTTGATCTCAGTAGCCAAAACCTAGTTTAGGTGTCCTCAAGAAGATTTCCAAAGATTTATTACAGGGATCTATAAGAAGACAATGGTATCTTTTTTTTTTTTTCTTCTCATTCTCAAATCCCTCAAATTCCATACAATACAGATAGTGGGGCAGTGGGGTGGGTGGAAATCCCTTCACAGAGTACTGGACCAGGGAAAAGGAGATATTCTGGACATTGTCATTTAGTTAATCTGAGTGTCATCTGGAAGATGAACGGTCTAGATTAAGTAATTTTTCTAACACTAAAGCTTAACAATGAAAAAACATCATGCTATAATCTGGAAGAAAGAAGTCACCACTCGGTTATGCTCAATGTACAGAAATTGACCAGCTGAAAACAGAGGATGGTTTCTGGCCAGCAAATTGGTTTCCCTTCTGTGCTCTGTCTGAAGACAGAGACGTTACATCTATCGCTGGGCCGCTGTCTCTGCCACCTGATTTAGACACGTGTCCTGCACGGTAGGCAGTCATCCTACACAACTGCCGGAGCTTAAACTCCTGAGGGGAATCTAATATTCAAATGGAGAGGATTAGTTTTTTGTTGGAAGCTTATGGAATATCAATTCAAAATAAATTTGAATATTCAAGTGTTCAAATCAAGATATATAAATATTTTATTATCCTACTACTGTACTTTCATTCTACTTCGAGAAATTAAATCACACAGATGTAACCAAGTTCATTTTTTAAGTGGAGAAAAGTTAGAATTCAGAGTGCTTCAAAGGTCAGTGTTCAGAGGAAATCAGATGACAGGTGCATCATGTTTTAATCCTAGATTCTGCTCATAATTCATAACGGGAAAATCTATAGCTCTATATGCTAGTTCAGAGGTGAATAATAATGATAAAAAAGATACTTTCTTCCTGCTCTGCTGTCTATTCACATTTTATAAATACTTGGAAGTAATTTTACATCTGTATCTGAATATTAAAAATACAATTTTGTTTGAACATACAATATAGTTGTATATGAATCATGCATATAAAATAGTACTATTAGGAAAACTGCTTTAGAACATAGTGATTACCTGCCTTAAAGGAAAATAGAACTTTAAAGCAATAAGGCTGACTTTAAATTGTGCGTAGAACCAGTAATTGTGTATTTAAGGCAATTAAAAGATTTATTGAATCTCGGTTAAAAGTAGATTGACAATGACATTAAACAATAAAGTATAATTTATTTGGTGCTACTTTGTGAATGCTCCTTAACTACAAATCATCTCACGATACCATATACAATATACTGTCAATCACAACTCAAACATAAAATAACCTACAAAATCGCATGGCTATCATCAATATACACTGATTATATTTTTAAAAGAAAGTTAGTAATTAAGTTAAGGTGCAGTAACTTTTTTCAAATAAAATATTAGCACCATACCAGATGTAATGATCTAAAACTATTGGCCTTCTCATACGTCTTAAATAACTAAATATAAACATTTTTTTTCAAAGCACAAATATTAATTTGCAAAATCAGTTCTACAGTCGTTAATATTTCTCTCTTTCGTTGCATTTTTCCCCGGTAGGGAAAAATATGAAGTAAAAACATTGACAGGATATGAAAATCAAACACATAGATCTAACCAAAGAAAAGGCTGTTCTTCAGCAATGCGTTCCAACAGAAGCGAAAGTGGACATTTCGCGGCGGATGGTACTGAAAGGCGAGAGTTCGAGTTCCGTGGTGTATTCGTTGTCATTGTCGTCGCTGGTCACTGTCGAAGACTTCTGAATGCACTCATCACAGCAACAGCAGCAACACTCCATGAAGGCCCGACTGAAGGGTTTGCAAAGACAGAAAAGGAGGACAGGGGTGACACAGGACTTAAAGAACAAAAGGAACTGGCTGATGATATAAAGCAGGTCCATGGTCTGCTGGGAAACCCCCGTAGCCATGTAGGCAGTAACAATGTTGCAGATATTTTCAGGAATGATGCAAAACCCATACAAAATGGTCAGAGCCACCACTGTACAGTTCATCTGGCTTTCCAGCTGAATCTGTCGCTTATTCCCTCGGGTACAGGCTTTCTCCGCTTTGCGGATTTTCCTCGCAGTCACTAAAGAGCAGGTGATGGTGAAAAGTGTGGGCAAACAAAAGTAACAGCCGAAGTACCACCAGAGTCTTGCGCTGTCATAGGTAAGGGCTAGAACGTAGATGGTGTCCGGTAAGTCAGGGGAGACCTTGATGACGCAGCGTTCCGCGGGAGCTCGGCCACTAAACCCCAAATCCTCCTTGCTCAGCTGGCGGAGAACGACTTCTGGAAGTGCTAACAGTAGGGCACCCACCCATATAACAGCAAGCTTGGCAGTTGTGGAAGAACAGTTCTCGATCATTTCATAGTACATCTGCACGTTGGTGGCTGCTCGGAAGCGGTCTATACACAGAGCACATAAGGTGAAGGTAGTGACTCCGAGGGAAGCCACCTGCGGGAGGAGCACAGAATGCATTTATTCCGGGTGATCTCTGAAAGGTCGGAATACTAGGCAATAAATACAGATTGGCAAAACAGGGGGGTGGGGGGGGAACAAAACAAACAAACGAAAAAACACAAACAGAACAATTTCCTGGAATGAGGCACGGTTAACTGGTTAACTGGGTTGGTGACATTTGCCAAATCATTGTAAAGATGAAAATAGGCAGGGAAAAAAAAAAAAGGAAAGAAATGTAGTGGTTCAGGGTCATGCAGTCAGAAAAATTTACAGCTGGAAGGATCCATAAGGACCCACTAGTCCAATACCATTTTGTTATTGAAAAGAACACAGACACCCCAAGAATTTCAGTCACCACAAAAATGCCTGCCACCAGAAGATCTAGATAAGGAAGGATAGTTGAGTGTATCCCATTTTCATTACTAAAAGGGTAATCATGTTTTCCAGTGTGGGGGCCGATAGCACACCTCACACACAGCAAACATTTAAGAGCTTATTGGGGCGCCTGGGTGGCTCAGTCAGTTACATGTCTGACTCTTGTTTCAGCTCAGGTCATGATCTCACGGTTTGTGAGTTTGCTCTGCACTGACAGCACAAAGCCTGCTTGAGATTCTTTCTCTCTCTCTCTCTCTCTGCCCCTCCTCCATTGTCTCTCTGTCTGTCTCTGTCTCTCTGTCTCTCTCTCTTCCTCAAATAAATAAACTTAAAACATACAAGAGTTTATTTCCAACAAATGAGATGAGTAGAGATCTCCAATTTCTCCTAATGCAAAATAAAGTATTTTAATATTATTTTCAAATGATATACTTCTGGAAAACAAGAAAGGCAAAGTCTCCAGAATTTGAAATCAATGAAAAAACAAATGCCCAACAGGTCAGTGACTCCTCCCCCTGCACATTGCATGGTTGCCCTAGGGACATCTGCATTTCCCAGTGAGAGTTTCAGGTTGGTTTTAGCCAGAGGGATGGGGCCAGGTACCCAGGTAGAGAGGTAAGAAACAAGGCTAGAGTCAGTGTTTGTGGGGATTAGGTCAAAGATCCCCTTATGAATTTCAAATTCCCCAAATAGTGACATCTTCATGGGTATATAGAGAAAAAACATAAAGGGAAATAGTAGAGAAACTTGTCTGCATTACATGATTTGGATCTAGGTGAACTGGAGATTAAAAAAAGGGCAAATTCTAACCAGGAGCCCGAATTTACACTGGCCTAAGGCCAGAATTAACACCATCTATGTGGCTCAGAAAAACCCAAATTACAATTTTAAATTGTCCCAGGCACCTGGTGGAAGAAAGCACAAACCTCTCTGGAAAAACGCACTTTAAAAGCGGGCCTCAGAGAAATCCACCGATAAAACTCAAGGGAACATGAATTCACAATTAAAAATCACGATATGCAAGAGACAACCCACCACTTATGAACTTATGTGCCAAAAGAAGCAAGGTACAGAATCAGGCATATATCAGCCGTATACATTTACCATGAAATAAGTACATTATCAAATTTAAAATTATATGATACTAAAAGAATGTCAAAGAAATAGGAGACATAAAAAGTAACCATGAAAATATGCAAAAAGGAGCCAGATATAATGTCTAAATATACCAGTCATAGGAAAATTTCAGATCAAAGAACCCTTTGACGCTGCCCACATAGAGCCCTGTATCCAAACTCATATATGTGCATGGCCCAGGCCATCTAACTAAATCAACAATTAAAGGTTAACAACCAAAACTATGTACACATCTTTTTCACACAGATACTTTGCCAGGAATATAAATGCATGTTCCTAATGTAAACATACTATCATTCTGTAGTCTGTAAAATATTTACAAACATCATACACTCTAATAGGGTACACAGACATGTACTCAACGCAAGCATACATTCATTGATAACAATTATGTGCCAAACACTCTGCTAGATATTGGGGATATAGAAAGAAACAAGAAACCGTTCTTTCCCTCAGAGAGGTCATAGTCAGCCAAGAGGGGGAAGGTGGTTCTCACGGTCACAAGATAAACACGGTCGTCATCTGGGAGCACCAGATTTACTCAATTATTCAGGGGAAATTGAAGTAATTTAATGTTTAATACATGTAGCCATTATTTATATACTTAAGTAAAGACAATGAAGGTAGATGGTAAACTGTCCATGAGGTTTAAGATGAAACAGGAGACAAAAACTCGCTAGGTGGGAAAGATGTTTTGGGGTGTACCCTGGACACTCGGTATGTGCATGCACTCTCCTCTGGCAGCTATTGGTCATGCCTTGGCAAAGGGGCAAGGGGGGAAATATATATGTGTGTGTATACATATATATATATATATATATATATGTATATATATATATGTGTGTGTGTGTGTATACATATATATATATATGTGTGTATATATACATATATATATGTATATGTGTGTATATATACACATATATATGTGTGTATACATATATATATGTATACACACATATATACATATATATTAGACATATATATTACATATATATATTGGACATATATATAATAGACATATATATATTAGACATATATATTACATATATATATTGGACATATATATAATAGACATTAACATTATATATATATAATTAGATATTAACATTTTATAAATGTTAATGTCTAATTTTTTGGAACTCAAAGGGATCATGTTGAAAAAAGGAAAACCATTTGTCATAACAATTTGGACACTCAACACATTGGTTGTTTATCTGCCACATTCAAGCTGTCACTCTCCCCAGTAACGATGGCAACTTGCCTTGCAGATTCTACGAGAGTTCCAATGTCCAATGTTCTCCCCTTTTTACACGCAACACATTAGTCAACGTCTACCAGTCCCGCTACAGAAAGTAAGGACGTGGCATCCATGCCCTGACTATTCTCACAACTCTTAGTGGAGACAGTCTGAAAAACGAGATGTAATGAGGGCTTAAGTGTATGAAAAGCAAAACTGAAGAAAAAGTATGACTCACAATCCACATCAGGGCAGATCAAGACTACATGACTGAGCTTATAAGCACAATTCCTGTTGTACAAAATCTTCAGAAAGTTTTGCATACATACCAGTACAAGAAATATCAATCCGATATGACTGCCGTAAAAAGTCATCTCTACATACACGTTTTTAAAATTAACCTTCAAATTAATGAATTGTTCATCTTGATGGTAATTTATTTTGCATCTCTGCCAGAGATTCAAAATAATTCTAAAATTGAGGCCCCTGCTGTGCGACTGTCTTAAGATCAGATCTGTCAGTAACTGCCACACATTGAATGGAAACCCGAGGACTTGCTCTCTTCTCAAGGTCTGTATCAAACAGTATTACTTAGAAATTGCAGTATTTTATTTCATGGATTTCTGAAACATTACATTTACATACTAGTTTTTCAAGCAGTTTGATTCATTTCTCTAGAAGAACAGAAAACAACAAAAGGTTCTCCAACTATCAAATGCACACACATCCTCAGCAAGGCTTTCTGTGTCATCTTCACTAATGCAAATCTTTGTGCATGTCACCTATGTATCCTGAGTCAGTCCATAAAGAAAGCTACAAAGGTTAATGCTGTGCATTCTTTTACAATTATGAATAGCATTTCTATTAAAAGGAAAGCTTGGCAAGACAAAAACACTAGGGAATCTGACGACAGGCAATCTCTCAGAGACTTGGAACATCTATTTGCTTGGTAGTTTTCTATCATTCTTTACAAAGAACACATAACACTCAAGAGATAGCATCTTCTCCCCTGATTAATCTCCTTAATTTTAAACACAGAGATTTAAGATCTGGACCAATGATCACAAGAGCTAGCATTTGCATACCTAACTCTCAGTCTGTTGCAAAGCATTTCATGAAAGGTAATAACCGATGAACGTAGGTGGACATGTACTAAGAAGGGTGTGTTAGATTGCCTCTCCTTAGATATTTATGAACTGTGATACATATCCACTTTTAATTAGAAGAAGTTCACTTGCTAGAAAACCAAAAAATGCTTTCTAGGTTCTGTATATTTCATTGCACATGATAACAAAAGCCAGAGCAAGTTTTAAGCAAAATTTACATGTGCTCCTACTTTCACTCAGGAATTCTATGCTATTCTTTTTTTTAGTTTATTTGCATGTGAAAGCAGGGGAGGGGCAGAGAGAGCGAGGGAGAGAGAGAATCCCAAGCAGGCTCCATGCTATAAGCCTGAGCCCATCACGGGACTCGATCCCACTGATCGTGAGATCATGACCTGAGCAGAAACCAAGAGTCTGGTGCTTAACCGACCGAGCCACTCAGGCACCCTTCTACATTGTATTTTATTTGCAGATGCTTAGTTCTTCAGCCATATTCTCAAAAGCTTTAGGACTGAGCACCAAATATGTTTAAAAGAACATATTTGATCTATAATCCAAATCGCGGTTTGAGGGAAGCTTCCCAAGTTTCATACACAAGTTTCAGGAGGCTCCTGCGCCTAGTTTCTTGTTGTCAAATCGTACTTCTCTCTGATAGTGTTCTCCTCCGTTAGGATCCAGCTGAAGCAGGAAAGTCACAAGAGCTGGGGCCTTGGAGTAAAATGCTGCCCCAAATGCAGATGGCACTTACCATGTAGTTGCCAACAGCAACCGCAGCCCCAAGGCCGGTCCTAGATGTCTCCTCCCTCTTACCGCCATTGCCTGCAGTGCTATCACTTCAGATACTTTTCTGCAAATCCACTTATGCACTTGATTTTATGAAGCGAAAGAGCAAGAAAGGTACAAAGCCCCTGCTCAGTACTTCCCCAAATTATTTATAGAAGGCCTTAAACATCTGTAAAGAATCAACTTCAGAAATTAATTGATAAAAAACATCTGGATCATGGGTGGTGGGCTAATTTCTGCTATCTCAGATATGAAATCTATCCTTGCAATTAAAAATGCAAAATGTTGGTGTAACATGAAAAGATCTCTATCACAATTTTCAAACATATTTGTTTACTTACAGCTCATTAGAAATTCTACCGAGATGAATAGTGCAATTATATGCAATTATAAAACTGTACCATAAATGCTGGATCTTCTGCATTTAATGACCATATCAGATTGCTAAAATTCAACGTCACTAAGAAATATGCTCTTGGGAGTAAAGCTGGTAAGGGGTGGTTTTTTGAAGCAACATCCTGAGAGATGGAATGAGTAAGATGCAATCTCCTATTAATTAAACTGCAATGGGAGAAATAATTAACGTCAACAAAAGCAGAACTGTAAACACTTCTAATAGACAAGACTATTAATTTTGAAAATGAAGATCAGAGGGAAGCTGGAAGCATAAATTTTTAACTATTTGGGAAAAAGATATTAAGCATTTGAGGGTGTTGGCATCAAAATACACAAACAAGAGAATCAAAAGGAACAATTCAAAAATCTTTCTTTCAAACAGCAATGCTCTGCCCTTCTCCATATCCCAGAGGAACAACCATAAAACTCCTTCAGCGCCCGCTCAGTCCACATCCCGAGTGATGAGGCTTCTCCAAGCTGCAGCCACCTGTGGCATTGCTTCGAGGCACTGGGCAGGCACAAAGTTGATACATGAGTACTCACCGTGGGAAAGCAGCAGCTCTGGGGTCAAAATGTTCTTCCCACTGTTCAAGTTCAAATTCAATACAAAAATATCAGCCCATGAGAAAGCCTAGGCCATCATAGTCACTTTTCCCGTTCCCTCAAAATGATAGGAAGAAAGTATGCACGGATGCTTTATGAAAAATGGTAAGGATCTTTGTAGGAAGATCCTTGGCTGTTGTCTTATCTGTTGCTCCATTTCTCAGAAGCGTACTGCAGACAGACAAATAAGAAATCATTTTGAATGAGAGTAAGCTATGAAAGTACAACTCTTACCAAATAAATAGTATCTCTTGCTAAACTTTCTGATATAAATCAGTGATAACAATGGGGGGGGGGGGGAAGACCAATGTACTTCCAAAGCAAAATGTCTTTCATATGAAATTAAGTCTATATGCTTCAGTACAGTGAATAGGCTGATTTTTAGAAAATAGGGAAATTTCTAGCTAAAGTCATGACAACTGTACTCTATCCTAACTTATATTTTACCTCAAAAAGATGTTTAAGTAGATCTATTTCTGTGTACTCCTTTGTATACAAGTAACTCACAAAACAAGGGCATTACTGTTAAGAAAACCCATTCATTTGGACCATGAATGATAATCTATTATAAGTCTGTGGTTACAGGCCTAACAATCAGTCAGGAAAAAAGCAGGAGGAGCACAGGGTAGAGTTTCCTTTGAAACTCTAAATGTCTTCAGCTTGTATGTCTTTGGCGTCCTCTTGCATTTTCCATAATCCTTACGCTTACAGCACTTGAGGGCAACTTTTCCAGGAAAGAGACGCTTCTTTGAACACCAGTGGGACTAACATGTTATCAGAGACTCTGCTGTGAATAAGATGGCCTTTTTCAAGAGGTCTTCATTTCAGAAAGCATGCAAGTCATGACACTGTGGTAGTAACACACATCCATTAGTGTTTCCAAGTCAAAATAGAGCAAGGAGGAGAGATTTGCCGCACCCCTTCCAGGCATGCGTGCATCTCTAAAACAAAATAAAGCTATTTACAGACACTCTTCCACAGTCAAAGAGAAGGCTTCTTACCTTTATCAAAATCACTAGGATTTAATCTGATACACCCACATATTATAAATATCCATTTATTTCAATTATACCCGATATATTTCATCTATACTTGATTCCCAATGTTATGGAAAAGCAAAATATTTTGAAGACATTGACTATTACTATTGTCTCATTCTCTACCTCCCTCCCTTTTGCTTAAGTTTAGTAACACGCTCTTACTTATTTTAAAAACAATTGAGACTATTTTTTTTAATATGAAATTTATTGTCAAATTGGTTTCCATACAACACCCAGTGTTCATCCCAACAGGTGCCCTCCTCAATGCTCATCACCCACTTTCCCCTCCCTCCCACCCCCCATCAACGCTCAGTTTATTCTCAGTTTTTAAGAGTCTCTTATGGTTTGGCTCCCTCCCTCTCTCTCTCTCTCTCTCTCTCTCTCTCTCTCTTTTTTTTTCAATTGAGACTATTTAAAAGCTAACATATCACCCCCAAACTTGTATTGACGTTATAAATCTTTCTTTACCTTATTGTCCCACCTTGACATAAGGTTTCCTACCAATTGTGACTTCTGGCTTCTGCAGCACAGTACATTTCTGTGTACTATATATACACAGTATAACAGTACATATATATACGTATACACACACACACACACACATATACACACACACATTTTACTACAACTTGCGTAAAATGTTATAATTTGGTTATAAATGTGTCAATGCTCATTAGTATAAAAAATAACAGCGAAGCAAGATTAACATCATTTGTCCTAGGAGGGAAACAATCTATTGAAATCAACAGATGTTAATATATATAATTTATATATTCCATGTTGATTCTCAATAATTAAAATCCATTTAAAAATGTAATATTTATCCCAAGCCCAAGCTTGGCCATCCCAAGCTCTGATGAGCTTCCAAAGAACAGTAATCAATTTCACCAATTTTCCTTTGTCCTTAATAATATTAGTTTGCATGACAGAAAACCTAAACTAAAAACATATTCCTCATCCATTTGTGGCTGGGTAATTATGATTTGAATGACACTAAGAAACCCGAAATTTTGAAGACAAAATTTGTCTTCTCTTAGCCAAAACTCCACTCTTGGTAGTCTGTTAAGGAAGTACTCTTTCTCCACTCAATCCTCCTATAAAATGTATGTACCTCTAAATCTTTCATCTTGCTGTGAATGAGTTAACAGATCTTTTCCTATACATGAGAAAGTTGAGCCAAGGAGAAGACAGTGAAGGTAGGAGAAAAGGCACTTAGGGTGAGGAGTGACGAGCAGGAAGTAAAAAATGGCAGCCTTGAGCACAGTCATAGACTAATGAAAATGACTCATTCCAGTCCTGGATCAAATCAGTGACCTTGGCCTTGTTAATGCTATGAACCATTCAAGTGTGCTGACAAATAACAGTGAAAACCATCATAAATTCACAAACTGAAAGTATTCTATCTCGGGAATAAGCCTGGCACTGTGATTCCATCCTGTGTTTTATGGAAGTTTTATGGAAGGTATGTATACCTACTTTTCAAATAGAGAGGCCCCATATCTGAAGTTGCAGCAACCCCATTTTCCACTCTACCTTGAAAGTTTAGATGAGATCATCTCCTCTGGCAAAAAGAATGCCATTCTGATTAGGATACTTGAGAGTTAGTCTTGACAAGAAGGTCGGGTTAATTAGTAGACTTTGGCAGGTCAATTGTTGGGAAGTTAAAGGACAGGAGGATCCCAAGAGGATGAAATCAGAAGCGCAATGCCAGACACAAATCTCACTGCATAGTAGCTTGCCCATCCCTCTCCCCACACAGTCCACACCCCAGACACAGATCCCTGCGCTTCCAATGTGACACTGTTAAATCTAGTCGCAGCACATGGAAAGAGCTTTTAAAGGTGGAAACATTCTATCAAGGTCCATGGTGTGGAAGGGTCAAAAGCATGGTACATACGCCTTCACCTACTCAGCCTGGGAATCATAAACTCAGACCTATTTTGCTTTTGCAGGTATATTTGCTTCCTTTTTGCTGTTGAAGGATGCTTTGTTAGTATAACTAGGTATCTTGGCAATCCATGGGAACTCAGGATAAGTCCTCACTCAGAATCTTTCTTGCTTGAAAGATTAATCCAATTCTTGAGAAAGTCCATTCTTTCTTATACTCTTTCTATAATAGGGTCTGAAGTATCTATAATAGGGTCTAAAGTATCTCCATTGTCAGCCCTTCTTCCTAGGTTCTCTAAGGTCAAATTAAATAAGAGGTACATTTTTGAGATTTTTTCAGAAGGAAAGGACTCAAATCAGTGTACTATTTATTACACTGTTAAATAAATCATTCATTTAAGTAAAATTTTAAAATTTGATTAACTTAATTCCTTATGGCTAATAGACTCATAATTCCAAGGCAGAGATGGTTATCTCAGGCAATGTATTCCAGATAATAATTTAACTTTTAGAATAATTCTGTGTTCTAAGTGAAATTTCTAGGGCTGTCCTATCTGCCCAATTATCTTGCCAATCATTCTAATGGGCTTCCTATCCCATGAAATATTGAGAAAATAAGAAAGCAAGAATTAAGAGACTTTCATATTTGTATCTTTTCATCATGGACCTAGGCTGTATAGATTTATGCAGATTAATAAGAATACGATTGAAAAATAATTAGAGCACAGTTTTCACTTGTATTTCTCCATTTTTGGTTCTGAGTACAACTGAGAGTGGACTCATTCCAGGACCCATTCCTGACTTCCATAATACCCTGTTTAAACCTCTGTTATAGGTTTATAGGTTTTAAACCTCTGTTATAGGTTTTAAACCTCTGTTATAGGTTTAAGGCACCTGGGTGACTTAGTTGAGCGTCGGACTCTTGATTTTGGCTCAGGTTATGATCTCAAGGTTCATGAGTTAGAGCCCCACATCAAACTCCGTACTGACAGTGCAGAGCCTGCTTGGAATTCTCTCTCTCTCTCTCTCTCTCTCTCTCTCTCTCTCTCTCTCTCTCTCCCTTTCTCTCTCTCTCTCTGCCCTTTTTCTGCTTGTGTGCAAATGTACATGTGTGTGCACACACACACACACTCTCTCTCTCTCTAAAATAAGCAAATAAACATGAAAAAAATTAAATAAACCTGTTATAGCACTCATTACACTGCAGAACATTACTTCTCTATAACTTAATTTTTTTAAGTTTATTTTTGTTTATTTTGAGAGAGTGTGTGTATGTGCACGTGCACGCATGCGCGTGTGAGTGGGGGGGAGGGAGGGAGGGAGGGAGAGAGAGGGAGAGAGAGAAAGAGAGAGAGAGAGAGAGAGAGAGAGAGACAGAATCCCAAGCAGGCTCCAGGCTGTCAGCACAGAGCCTGACTTGGGGCTTGATCTTAAGAGCCATGAGATCAGGACCCGAAGGGAGGTGAAGAGCTGGATGCTTAACCAACTGAGCCACCCAGGTGCCTCACTTATTCTATAACTTTAAAAGCAGTAAGGAATCTATGTTATTCATCTCTGGAAACTCTCCCCCCTTTTCTCCCATGCTTTCTACTCCCATCCCCACCTAACATGGTACCTGACATAGTAGAAAAGTCCGATAAATGTTTGATGAATAAACGAATAGTAAATAAATGAATGAATGATGACATACATGGAAAAGGATTATAGAAGATAATGAATTACTCAAATTGTTCTTTAATCAGTTATTGAGTGCTGCTGTTTTATATATCATCCTTCCAAGCTGAATGCCAATGAATATCTCAAGAAGGGGAGTAGAGAAAATCCATATTTCTGTGTGTCTTCACTGACAAACTTTAGAAAAGGATGGCTTCTCAGTATAATAAATAGTTAAGGAAATTATTTGAATTTCACATTTGATTATCATAAAACTTTTATTTATGTAGAATCTAAATTCAGTAAACCTTGCCATACACTATTCATAAATGGCATTGTAAATAAGAGTTCATTCTATAACTTTTTAAAACTTGTCTGTGAGAATCATCAACTATTTTTATTCCATGGAAATGTAGAAAACGATTATAAAAGGATTAATGGGAAGTCATAAAATATTTGTTAAGCACCATTCTCACACAGTGAGTTTATTTTTCCAGAGAATATTATTAGTAACTTTCAAATTGCTCAAAAAACTGTTTGTTTCCACTTACAAGTCCATCAGAATGCCTAATGGCTAATCCACAACTCAAGCAAATTTGCCATCCGCCATGTTAAGTGCGCTGTTACTTGAATGTGGGGGCTCTAGGGCAATCTGTGTGGAATCGCATACCTGTATGGTAAGTCATCTTCAGCTTCCAGGATCCTTCCTTTCTTACCTGCCAGTGCTAACTACAGCCTCAGGCAATTAAGGAGCCATCTATTCCACTCAGTTTAAAAACAGCATTTTTAAAGCCATTGGAGAATTTGGCTCTTTTCACCACAAAAGATTGTAGATCTTTCACAAATCATCCCTGGTCCAGGGGTCCTGGGGAGATGCATTTCTTCTATCCATCCTCTACCCTCACGTAGGAATCTTGTGTCCCAGTAAAATAAAAATAAAGTTCGATCTGGGATTATCTTACAACTATTTGAAGACTTCTTCCCTATCACACATCATGAAGGTGTGAGTTCTTTAAACTAAGGGGGAGCCTGTATCATTCAAAACTTCCAATTAATGTCCCAACAGAAATAAATATTTGGCAGCAGACTGGAATCAGACGATACACTGACTGGTTGGCTTCCATCAAGTAATGAGCAATGATCTGTTCCAGTTGCCATATTCAGTGCCTGAATTATTTGGCTTTAATAATTTTTTACATCCTTAAAGGAATAGTATGGTAGGAAACTCCTACACCATTCTCTTATTGCAGTCCATACCCAGACCTTCATTTCCATCTTTCTCTCTCTCCCTCCTTTTTTCCCCTCCCTCTCCCTTGCCCCTCTCTTTCCACATACAACTATCATTTTGAGCATAGTTTTGTTTATTTTGACTATTTCTAGATTTGTTTATTTTGTCTATTTTGTCTACTATCTAATAAACGAGTTTAAAATGATGTGTCTGTTAGGATGACCACCATCCACTCAGATTCTCTTCTCTCCTATCCCCTTCTCCTACCATTCCATTTGACCTTGGTCCTTACAGGATTTATCACTAGGCCCCAAAGATACCAGAATCCTGGAGTAGAAAGAGAGAAGTTATCAAGTACAACAGTTCCCAATATATTCCCACTCATAGCAACATTAAATATGATAAAACAACTCTCTAGCAACAGACCCAGGAAGCTGGCTACTCTCGTCAAGCCTTATGCCAACAAAGTGAAATAAAAACAAGAGTTGAATGTAAAATGCAAAGATGTGTAATTTCTGCTGAAGAAACAACTCCTATTTTTCTACACAAGCCCAACTTTCCCCAAAAGTCCACTGTCTCCTTAAGATTATGCTAATACTGAAGTTGTAGGGGGGGGTGGGGGTGGGGAAAGAACTATGGTAGAAGAGGAAAAGAAGGCAAAGAGAAGAGAGGAGAGAAAATTTGTGAATACAAATTAACTGTGGTCTAGCTACTATGGAAAACAGTATGGAGATTTCTCAAAAATTTGAAAATAGAATTACCATATGATTTAGCAATTCCACTTTTGGGTATTTATCTGAAGAACATGAAAACACTAACTTGAAAAGATATACACACCCCTATGTTCATTGTAGCATGATTTACATTAGCCAAGATATGGAAACAACCTAAGTGTCCACTGATGAATGAATGGTAAAGAAAATGTGGTGTGCGTATGTATGTGTATATATTTACAATGGAATATTATTCTGCCACAAAAAAGAATGAAATCTTGCCATTTGCAACAACATGGAGGACCTCAAGGGCATTATGCTAAATGAAATAAACCAGACCGGGAAAGACAAAGACCATATGATCTCAGTTATATATGGAATCTAAAGAATGAAAAATCTCAAAACACAAAAAACCAAGCTCATAGAAACAGAGAAGAGACCGGTGTCTGCTAGAGGCTGGAATTTCTGGGGATGGTTGAAGGGTGTCAAAAGATACAAGCTTCCAGTTATAAAATAAGTCATGGGGATGTAATGTACAACATGGTGACTATAGGTAATAACACTGCATTACATATTTGAAAGTTGCTAAGAAAGTAAAACAGTAGATCTTAAGATTTTCATAAGATAAAAGAATGTCATAACTATGTAAGGTGATGGATACTAACTAGAGCTATTGTGGTGATCATTTCATGATTACACAGCTATTAAATCATTATGTTGTACACCCGAAACTAATATCATATGTCAATTATACATCAATAAAAAATAAAAATTAATTGTGGATAAAATTTTATACTAAGAAATATTAAAAATAAAAACACTGGATAAGGCAAAACAGATTACTATCTAAAAGGTAAATCATACACTATAAATCAATAATAACGTGCATGGGGGGATGTCAACAAATATAGTAAATATAAGAAAGTAAAAAGTGAAGAGAAGGCAAAATCTAAATAAAAGGAAATAAAATTCAAATAATTTTAGAAGTCTTGTGGTCAAGAAGAAAACAATTTGGTGGGGGAAAGGTTTTTGAGAAAGTTTAAAGAAATGTAATTATTTATAGTGTCTTTTACCAATCTAAAACACTTCGTGATTTTGAGAACATGAAATGTAACCTATATAACTTGATTTGGTAACTAAAGTAATCATGCTTGACATATTAAAAACTGCAATTGTATCAGATTATTGAAATTAAAAAAATTTTTTTTTTTTTTTTTTAAAAGAGCTACCAACTCTGGAACTTAATATTCTGGGTTTTTTCAAAGGTTTTATTTTAAGTAATCCCTATACACAATGTGGGGCTCGAACTCACAACCCCAAGATCAAGAGTTGCATGCTCTACCGAATGAGCCAGCCAGGCACCCCTGGAACTTACTGTTAATTTAAGACAAACAAGATGAAACCTAAGAATATAAAAAGCCATAAACTTCATCATATAGCAAATGATGTTAACTGGGCTTATTTTTTCCCTACCTACAGGATATAAAAATCTTCTTTAAAAGACACCAAGGAGCAGACATAGAAAGAAAACACTCCCTGGACATTCTTGCCTCCTAGATGTTTGTCTAATAAACAAGCTTGAGGCAAAATGTCTGGCTGCTACGGAATAGGTATATATGCTTGAGATGATCATTTCTCCTCTCTGGGTCTCATGTTTCATCTTTAAAATCAGAGGGTTGGATCAGACTGCCCGCTGGTTCTAATTTAACATGATAATTCAAAAGCCACTGTAGTGAGGGCTGTGGTTCCAGACTGCCTCCCCACAGAATTCCTTCAGGTATAAAGTGCTGATTCCAACTTCTGGGACTAGTGGTGATTGACGGCTCTTAGCTGCATCCCTCTCTAGGAACTGCCCTTTAGAGAGATCCACCCAGCTCAAGGTTATGCCCCCTTCCTGGAAGCAACTTGCATCCAGTGACTGGTCCCTTTAGGGGACATAAAGTCTGGGCCATCTTGCCTCAATTCAGGATATTGTACAAGGCCCTCGGGGCCCTGCAACTCCCTGTGGTATCAGCTGAGGTCTCAGTGGGATCACGGTTCAACTTTCCCCCCTGCCCAATTCTGCTTCCTTCATTCCCTAGGAGGCACTGAACCTAAGCACACACCCCAATAAACTTCCTGTGAAGCAAATATCCACATTTGGGTCGGATTTCTCAGGGACGTGACACGGAACAGGCACTAAATCTCTTACTTCTTGGAGGCAGAACTGTTTTATTTTGAGTTTTGGACTGTATTTCTTGTTCTCAAAATCAGGAACTATGGAGCTGATACTACTATCCAATAATTATTTTCACAAAACATACTAACACATTATAAAATTATTTCAGAAGAATAGGATTAGGTAGGAATGTAGAAACACTACATCTGAAGATATTCATTACTTTAACAATAAAAAATGTATATTAATAGTCTAATTTTTAAAGAAAAAAATGAGTAAATTTCTTTCCAACCTTTGCTTCTCTAGGGAAAATAAAACCTAGTACTAATAACTAAAAAAATAGGGCTATAAAGAATAGGAAAAACTACAGAGCAAAAAACAAAACAAAACAAAACAAAAAAAGCAGTAATTGTTTTAATAATAAAAGAGGTAAAAAATAAACTTAAGAAGCAGAGAATTAAAAAATGAAATACAAATGAAAATACACATTTTTTAAGAATCCTCAGAGTTAGAAAAACAATGAAAAGACATACATAATACCATCATCACTCAAAACTCATAGGTTGCATTAAACCTGAGTTTTTATATCCTTTTCTGAATTTGGATGGGATTCCTTTCTTTTAAAGTTTTTTTTTTTTCAAGAACTTGGATAATAGGTTTTTTCTTTCCCCATTTTTTTTCTGTCTTCTTTATATGGTTTTTTCCCCTCTAATGTATAAAGGTTTTATCATGCCCAGTACATTTTAGACAAGCCAATACACTTCTCTTGTATGGCAGCGGGGGGGGGGGGGGGGGGGGGGGGGGAGGGAGGAGGAGCAGGTAACTCTCCTGGTCACTGTATAGTTTACTTTTGTCTCATTCTTGTATGTCAATTTCTTCTGCATTATTCAAGCAAACAATCAGAGAAATCTTAAATCTTGACCTTGAAGCTGCAATTGATAGGCGCATTTCTCTTACATGAATTCAATTACCTCCTCTGCAATTCAAAAATGAACTACCAAATAAATTAGACATTTCAGAGCTACTTGGAGCCTGGCAACAAGAGAAACCCTAGGTCTTGGTGAAGCAGCAACAGCTGATTTAGCCAGCATGGAATGATTCTGCATCTGATCCCTGCCAGGATAACAGAGGGTCTCATTTACTGTCTCTTCCCTTACTTCTTCTAAGTAGGTACTGTTTTCTGTTTACTTATCCCCTAGCTTTAGGCCCTGGAACAATGTTGAACATAGTGTCACTGGCCCTGGTGCCAGACAGGATCAGGGGCTCTGGAATATTTACAGTTTCCCTTCTTCTGCTTCCATAAATGAAATGGGCAGTCTGAATGGAGGAAATCAAGGGCCAGCTGGCTAAAAACACAACTGGCAACAAAGCACTTGGGCTCCTTCCAAGAGCTGGTGTTTAAAGAGAGGCCATTTAAAGAGCAAATTCCAACCACCGTAATAATGGTTCAGGACACTAGCTGTAAGAAGAAACAGAAAGATTTTCCTCAGAAATATTTTTGTTTCCAAAGTTTGGAACCTGTTATATTCCCTCTTCTTCTTAAGAAATTTTCTAGAGTTAGTCAATCCCTTAAAATAGCCAATCAATACCCTAACAAATGACAAGTGTATGTTGTATGCTTCTGGGAATTTATATATCTATATATAAATTCTATGCCATGATGGCCAACGTGTTATTCTTGCTTAAGTGCATTCACACGAAAGAAATAAAACTGTTAAGAAATGGAGAAGGAAAAGGAAAGAAATCAAAAATGACATAAGAATTTGGATGGGATAGCATGGCAGATAGCCAAAGACACGTAAACTAATTTTGGAAGGTTATTAACATATCATGAAGCCAACCGACAAAAGCAGATTTCCTTTATTAAATAAAATAGTATTCCAACTTATATATTTAAGAAAAAATGCAATAATCTTCTTGGGGAGAAATCATATTGGAGCCCTACTGGATAAACAAAACATGGTTTTTTGTGGTTGCTGAGTTCTGGTAAGACAACCTTGACTGGTCACTTATTAACCCTAGAATCTCTGATAGGTGCCAAATAAAAAATATATATAAATGCCATATTCAGAGAGATAAATTTAAAATCTAAACAATTCTATACATTATGAGATCATAATTAATTATATCATAATCCAGGAGAAAATGAATTTGAAGGTGGGGGAACAAAGCTGCCTCTCTCTCTCTCTCTCTCTCTCTCTCCCCCCTCCCTCCTTCCTCCCTCCTTCTCTCTCAATGATTGGCAAGAGAAATGGAGGAAGGTACCCAGAAAAAAAGTGAAGGGGTTCAGCAGCCAGGTAGGTACGTGGAACAGCAGTTCTGATGCTATAAATCCCAGAAATGGGTAAAGCCAGTAGCTTGAGACCCCCTGGAAGGCATTACCTCGATATAGGGCACAATCTTACAAGAGAAGTCCTCCAGCAGCCACTTTTTCGTCAGCTCGTGAAAGATGACAAGCGGAAGGCAGAAGAAGATGATGAGAAAGTCCCAGAAGGCCAGGTTGGCCAAGAGGGAATTGGAGATGCTCCGCATGTAGTAGTTGTGACACACGATGCACATCACCGCCAGGTTGCCAATGATGCCAGTCCCGAAGATCACCACAGACAAACACATGACCGCATAGGCGCCGTAGGACTCCTGGGTCAGTGGGTAGAAGGGGTTCTTTATTCTCAAGCGTCGGTTTGTGCTGTTTCCCCGGCGGGGACCCCCGCGCTCGTGGATCCCTTCGCCCGAGGACCCATTCTGGGCCAGCGCCCTGCCAGGGGGTGCAATTGTCCTCCTTTCGTGCCCAGACAGTCCATTGACCGTCTTGGGTGGGGTGTCGTGGTGGGAGCCCTGGAGTTTCCCGCCTCTCCTTGGCCAGTAATAAAGGTCGCTGGCGCCAGGTTCCACCCTCACACTCTGCTCCTGGCTGTGCCCAGAAATGCCAGAGCCTCTAGGACCCTTCTCTTCCTCCTCTGAGATCTGAAGGAGGAGTTGGAGAGCCGGGGGGTTCCCTCTCGCCAAAGTTCCAGGGGGCTCCTGACCTCGGACACCTTTCCACCTCCAGGCTCCAGGCGGCCTGGATGGAGGTCCCGAGGGTTCTGCGATCAACGCCTCCGCCCCTCTGCCCGCACCTGGGTCACCGCCCGGAGCTGCCCTTATGTCCCTAAAGGGCGGTGTGCGCACTGCTGCCCCCTGCTCCTCCTCCCTGAGCGCACGGGCTAGCAGGTCTTCTGCAGAATTTTCCAGTCCCCAAGAGTCCCTGCTGCGACGGTGGCTCAGTGCAGGTGAACAGTTTTCCCCCAGGCAAGTTTCGTTTCTTGGCGAAGAAGCGGACCCGAGGGCAGGAGAGGCAGAAACCTTGAGCAGTAGCAGAAGCAGCAGCCGCAAGGTGCGGGCGAGAGGCGAGCCCGTGGCCCGCATGGCTCGGTGAGGGCGCACCCGGCGGCCGCGGCTCCCGGTTAGGACCGACACCTGCTGCCTAAGTTGCTGCTGAGAGTTAGACACATGTCACATACTCACCCCCGCCCCGGCTGTGGGGGACGGGAGATTACGGGGAGGTTGGGGGATGGGTCTTGGGTCACAAACCCTCCCCCTCTACAATCCTTCCTCGTTTGGCTTCCCGTGCATCTCTCGGCCGAACCCACCCCGAGCGCTGCGTATCCCCCCCGCAAGGTTCAGAGAGGGAGTCACTGCTCCCGACGGCTGACCTTGAAAAGTTGTAACCAACACCTGACTGTTGATGAATGTTGCTACCGGGAGAAGCCCGGACCAAGCCCCACGTTCCTCCCTGCCTTTGGGTGGTTGCCTTCTTGGTAACAGTTGCTCTGCCTATTTACATCCTTTCGATACAGCTTTATCCAGTTGGTAACAGTTGTGCTGCCTTTTTACATCCTTTCAACCGCTTTCTCCAGTTGTAAGCCGAGGTCGCTACGGGGGGAGAAAAACAAGTTCCCCTTCTTCAGATGACTGGCAGCCACAATCCCGCTCCCGGCTCGCTGGAAACAGGTTGCAAACAGCCAGACGCCGCGCAGACTCGCCCGGGAAACTCTTGCCCCACCTAACCCCAGCGACTCGCCAGGCCGCGGCTGCCGTGGAGAAGCGGGATGCGAAACCGTGGTCACTGTCAAAGTTGCTTCTCCTCCAGCTCAAAGTTGACCAGGGGGCGGCGCCGGCTGCTGGGCGGTGCGTCCTGGCGGAGAAGGGAGTCGATGGCGGGAGTGAGGAGGGCGGGCGCCGCTCCTCGGTGGACGGTGCCGTGCCGGCGGCCGAAAGAGCTGGTGGCGGCGACAGCGGGCGCTACCCGGGCGGAGAGTGTGGTGCCTGGAGCCGCCGCGGGCGAGGCGGTGCATGGCCGGAAAGGGGGAGGTGGCCCGGCCTCTCCCCGCGGCTCTGTCGCTTCGCGCGAGGGCGACACCCAGCGCTCCGCTCCTTGCCTCCTCCCCCTCCTCTGCCTCTTCCGAGAGATGCCGGTTTGTGGGGAGACTGGATTCCCTGGTGGTTTACGACTCATTAAACCCACACACGTTTCATTCAAGCCCTTTGTAGCTGCTTTCACTCGTAGAAGCTGGAAGCGGAGAGGGAACAAGGGCGGGGCGCGGAGCTGGAGATGGGCGGGACACGTTAATTCCCCAGATGTCGGAACCAGCTTGACAGGTCCCAGAGCCGGGTGGGGAGGAGCAGGGGCGAGACCCGTGCTTTCTCTTCCCATCCGCCGTGCGCATGCCCAGGCCTCGGCCCCGAAGGAGTAGTAAGGTGAGCAGCCCGCTCACCTCGTTCGGTATTCCCGGGGGCCGAGACTCGAGAGAAAGGAAGCTCAGAGGTTTCGTTCGCAGAGAAGGAGCAGTTGCGGGAATGGGACGCACAGTGAAAATGTCCAGGATGCATCGTTACCTTTAACGCCGAGTTAGGAAGCATGCTAACAGGGGTTACTTAGAATGCCCAGAGTACAAAGAAAGTAGTTTCGTTTGATGAACTAGTGGGAAATGACAGGTGGGCGAAAATTAACTTGGCATGGCTGACCATGCCTTTCCAACCTTTAGCAGGAACCCTGCTAAAGCTGTTCAGGGTATAGTTGGTAAGACAGACAAATATAACATAAAATGGGCAAACTAATTAAGAGAGAAAGTGACAGACGAAGAAAAAAAAACACATTTTGAAATGAAAAAAAAAAAAAGGCAACATCTAGAAAGAAGAGAAAATACAATGAAAAATATGATGCCAATTGTGACAGGTATAGAACAATGGCCCTCCAAAAGATGTCCACATCCTAATTCCCAATACCTGTGAAAATCTGGCAAAAGGGACTTTGCAGATGTGATACAGTTAAAGATCTTGAGATAGGAGGAATTATCATCCAGGTGGGTCCACTGAAATCACAAAGGTCCTTACAAGAGGGAACTGGAAGGCTCAGAGTGGTGCAATGAGTCAAGCAATCTCTAGAAGCTGGAAAAGTCCCCGCTTGCTCATTTTACACTTCTGACTTCCAGAAGTATAAGATAATGAATTTGTGTTGTTTTAGGCCACTAAATTTGTAGTAATTTGTTGCAGCAGTAATAATAAACTAATATACCAATTAACCTGAAAATGTAGACAGCAACAATTTTATTGGAAAATATTAACTACCAAAAATAGCTCAAGAAGAATTATTTTAGAAACCTAAGTAGAACCTTAACATTAAAGAAATGAAATCATTCATCACGTTCTACTTATCAGAAAGCAGTAGACATTATCAAATCCTAAGGAGTAATTATGCTTTATATGAAATGTTTGATAGCTACCCATTTTGTGAAGCCAGAATAACTTTAATATCAAATTGGAAAATGCCAGAAAAAGGAAAAAAAAGGGTTAATAGCACTCATTTATACATTAATTCATTTACATATAATAATTCTCTCAAGTGCATGAATCCAATAAACAAATATTCTGCTCACATTATTTAGGGAAGAGCAGTGAACAAAATAAAGGTCTGCTCCCTCTGAATTTATATTCTCTTGGGGGAGACAGATAATAAACAAATAAATATACAATACATCAGATGATGATAAGTGCTAGAGAGAAAAGAATGGAGAGTAAGGAAGTAGAGTAATGGGTCAGGGAAATATGTTAAAAAGATGGGCAGTGAAAGCCTTTTTAATATAAAAGGTGATTTTTATATTATCAAACATATATCCAATTATCTCAAATAAAACCTTGAGGAACCTTCAACACTACCTGTTTTATTTTTAAATACAGCATATAATAGGGTTTATCCCAGAAATATCAGGATAGCCTAACAGAATATTTTTTTATAATTTATGAAATTAAGCAATTTATGAAAATAAGGACAAAGATATATTTATCTCAACAGATGCAGAAAAAGCATTTGGTTAAATGCCATCATCATTCATTATTAAAACTGTTAGCAAACTCCTTTAGAAAAAAAACACTTTAATATAACAAATGTTAATTTAAAAATACAGCAAACATTAATGTCAAAATAACAGACACATTCCCTTTAAAATGAAACAAGACAGGATCATCTCTTCTATAATCAGCACTATACTGAAAATACTTACCAATGCAATAAGACAAGAAAAAGAAATAGTTGCAGTAAAGAAGTACAGTTGGTGTTATTTGTAGATTAGATAAGCCTACATACAAAATTTAAAGCGAATTAAGGTATCAAGGCTTATATAGCTACAGTAACAAAAAGAGCATGATACTGGTGCAGGGTGTGCCAAATAGATCAATGAAACAGAACAGAAAAGAGGTAAGCATGCATAAACTTACGTTAGAATTTGACATAGCAAGAGAACTGCCATTACAAATAGTTGGAATGGGCCTGGGTGGCTCAGTCGGTTGAGTGTCTGACTTCAGCTCAGGTCATGATCTCAAGGTTCATGAGTTCGAGCCCTGCCTGCATCAGGCTCCGTGCTGACAGCTCAGAGCCTGGAGCCTGCTTCAGATTCTGTGTCTCCCTCTCTCTGACCCTCCCCCACTCATGCTCTGTCTCTCTCTCTCTCTCTGTCAAAAATAAATGAACTTAAAAAAACAACAACAAATAGTTGGAATGGTTGGACTGGACAATAAATGGTACTGAAAAAAATTGACAATCCATAGAGGGAAAAAATAGAGTTATATTTCTTTTTTTAATGCTATATATAAAATATATTTCAGATTAAAGATTTTAATATGAAAACAAGTATTTAAAACTTTGAGAAGAAAATATAGGAAAATATTATGATGTAAGAGTAGGAAAGATTTCATATGATTGAAGAAGAAAAAGTGTAAAAAATAATAACGATAAATATGATTATCTTCAAGTTTTACATTTCTGAACCAACAAGGAAACCAACAGCAAAGTTAAAATCAAGCTACAGGTTTGAAGCCAACTGTGGTACAAAAAGAACAGTAAGATCTAGTGCTGCCTATCAATGAGAGAAAAGTCTAGCTCCAGTGGGTCTTTTAAAGACACAAAACATGCTACTGTACAGGTTTACAACTGCCCACCTGAAATACAAAGTAATCACCCAGCAAACTCACTCAAAGCTGAATTATTATTACACAAATCATCATAACAAAGTGATACAATTTCTATTAATTTGCATGCACTTTGGTAAAACTGAGAGGGCTTCCCAAGGTGGTCCCCCTAGCAGTATCCCTGTTTGGGACAACTTATTAAAATTTTGCTCTACGATGAAGAGGAGCAAATATGGGAACACTCATGCATGCTGTAGTCTTGAGGTTATTTACTACCATTTTATCATTTTCTCTCAAATAATCCACGTTCCACAGAGATCTTCGGAACTTACTTTTTGTCCTGCAACAGGGCAAACGGACTGGCCTCCAACATCTACAAAAAAACACCTATAAAGAGAAGCAAAAAATATTAATTTTAAAAAGATGGACAAAGGATGAGATCAGGAATTTCACAAAGTTAGAAACTCAAATGACCATTAACAATGTGGAACTATAGGGGTGCCTGGGTGGCTCAGTTGGTTAAGTGTCGGACTTTGGCTCAGGTCATGGTCTTGCAGTTTGTGAGTTCGAGCCCTGTGTCAGGCTCTGTGATGACAGCTGGGAGCCTGCTTCAGATGCTGTGTCTCCCTCTCTCTCTGCCCCTCCCCTGCTTATGCTCTGTCTCTCAATAATAATAAATAATCATCAAAAAACTTTTTAAAAACAATGTGGAACTATGGTCAATCTAATAATTAGAGAACTGCAAATTATAATAACAATGGGATGCCATTTTACCTCTATTAGACTATTATAGAGAATGTCAATATCCAACTGTTTGACACGGTAGGAAGAAATGGGAGCTGTCATAACCTGCTCTCGGAAGACAGTATTTTGTCAATACCTTAAAAAAGTTGATGACGGGGCGCCTGGGGGGCTCAGTTGATAGAGCATCTAACTTTGGCTCAGGTCATGATCTCAGGATCCATGAGTTCAAGCCCCGCGTCAGGCTCTGTACATCCAGCTCAAAGCCTGGAGCCTGCTTCAGATTCTGTCTCTCTTTCTCTCTCTCTCAAAAATAAATAAACATTTAAAAAAATTAAAAAGGGGGCACCTGGATGGCTCAGTTGGTTAGGCATCTGACTTTGGCTCACGTCATGGTCTCATGGCTTGTGGGTTCAAGCCCCACATGAGGCTCTGTGCTAACAACTCAGAGCCTAGAGCCCGCTTCAGATTCTGTGTCTCCCTCTTTCTCTGCCCCTCCTCTGCTCATGCTCTATCTCTCTCCTTCAAAAATAAACATTAAAAAATTTTTTTTAATTAAAAAAAAAAAAGTTGACGATGTTTATACCTTCTGAACATGAAACACTACCCTTAAGAATAAACCCTAGAGGAGCTCTTGAATGTGGGCATAAGGAAACCTTTATACTTGTTTTTAATAAAAAGAATGGAAACATTGCAAATGTCAATCAATATAGGAATGGAAAAATTAATTGTAGTATATTCATGAAAAGGACAAACCAGACTTACACATATCAACAAGGCTGAATCTGAGAAATATAAATGTCAGGGGAAAAAAGCAAGATTCAATGTCAACTATACTATGCTGTCATTTGTGTAACTCTTAAAAAAACAGAAAACACTATGGTAAGCCACACATGATATATCACAAAAGTATAAAATATATGGAGGAAAAATACATATCAGCTTCAGAATATTAGTTACCTCTGGGGGTAGAGGGACGGGAATGGGATGAGAGAGAGCTTCTACTCTGTCGCATTTCGTATTTTGTTAAAAAAAAAAAAATTCAAGAGGGGGTAATCTGGGTTAATTCCAGAACAAGAAAAAATAGTTACCAAAATAAAACCAGAGGTATTGCCTCCCCTCTTATCTCATTAGTTTGAAGCTTGGGTTAATAAGGGTAAGATATTTTTATATCCTTTTTACTCTAGATCACAATAATGTGTCACTAATTTTCACCTCTACCCAGAAAGGAAGCCAAACTCAATAGGAAAAAATCTCTTTGCACCCTTCCCAGAAACCCACTGTAACTGACACATGCTTGCCCTCAGGTGGGCAGCATTCTCAGAGTGGTAAGCTGCAGAACTAAGGTATCCAGCTTGGGGAGTTGCTTAGGGAAGTCCTGGCTGCCTTTGCTGGTCTGAGATGATACCTCCTTAACCTGCCTGAACAACAGTGCCTTTCTATTAGGATGGCTACCATGCTCTGGCTCCTTAAGTAAAGGCTTATTGTGGCCACGAATAAAACTACGGAGAGCTCCAGCCACGCTGTTGGAGCCTGGGACAATGTAAGTCATTTATCTTCTTGGCAACAACTTTCTTATCTGTACAACAATGATATTCACACCTGTTCTCAGCTGTGCCCACTCAAGTCATTATGATTAGGCAAATATGAAAACACTTCATAAAATGTACAATATCTGTCTTTGTTCCTTTTAGTATTCAACTATTTGTTGCTATTAGCAAAATTTAAATGACAACAGGAATACACAAGCTGTGAAGGAGATCATGGTTGATAAAGGAAAGTCTGAAGTAATAGGATAAATTTAGAAAGCATTCACTGCAAAAAAGAAGAAACAAATGTCTTTGAATCTTTTCCCAAAGCTTATCTCATCTGTAACCATAATTTTTAAAATAGGAATAGTCACAACTCATCTATTTCTGTAGTTTCTACTATAGATATATAGATCAGAAAATATGTTGCCTAATCATTGTCTGATTTACATCAGGGGTCATTTATCTGCACAAGAACTGATTTGAACATGGATTTCTCTGTGTCAGCATCCCACAGGGTTTATAATATATAATATTGATTTTTTTTATATACAAAACAGAACATGTAAATTATTACATGTCTTGGCATTTCTGTACAATCTATTACACTTTGTTTAGTGTTTGGTGTGAAGTTAGGACACATTACAAAATCAGAGAAATGACTATTTCAACTTTTAAGATACATGACTGAACAGAGGAAGTTTTACTCAGCACCCAATTTACTTCTCAAATAATATTTCTTTCCTTTCGGCTTCAGAGAGTTCAAATGGACCACTTCTCTAAAAGAAATTATAACATGCAAACAATAGTTTATTATCTTCTGAGATTCAAAATATGTCTTTTTTTTTTTTTTTTTTTTACAGTTTGTGATTGCGAACTCTATCCCTAAATTACTAAATGTTAGTTTGGTAGCTTCCTTGACTACCTACTCTACCCCCTCCCTTTGCCACATATTAGAATTAATTAGAATTAATTAGAATTAATGGAAAAAATGTTCTGTTTGGGATAAAACACTAATATGATTATGTCTATCTTAAAAATAAAATGTCAATATTAAAGTATGTAAAGTATTTTAAATGAAACAATAATTAAAATGGTCCTTTACTTATTCCAGAAAAAATTATGTAGCTGTTGGGCTGCATAAATTATGTTTAGACCACTACACTATATTGCATAACTAAATCTTTTTTGTTGTTGTTAATTGGAAAGAAACTTGAATGCAGAAAAGGATAAAATTGAAGATTATATAACCAAACATTCTAACCTTTCACGTCTCTTCATCAAGGTAATTCTTTATCAAATGCAGCCCCACCATTTTATGAAAATTTGTTGAGAAGCAATGATATTTAGTTGGCACTGAGCCAATAATGATATCCCAGGAAACCAGAGTACCTCAGGCTTTAGTCCCTCATAACTTCTCAAATAATATGTCTTCCCTAGCAATTTTATTACTTTAGTTCTATTCCTGTAAATAATCACAGTAAGCAGAACTTTTCAACAGTTATCCAAAGAAAATGTAATATTATAAAAGACACATTATACTTCTTCTTCTAATGTTTGGATCCATGTTGTTGTATATTGTATCAATAAGATTCCTTCTAAGACTCTCCAAAACAAATCATCCTGTTCTACTGTTGCCCCATCTCTGACCAAACATCACTCTTCAAATCAGTTTTTGTGTAACATTGGCACTGAATAGTACTCAAGCATAAAAGCAAGTCAAGCCAAACTTTTAATGCTAGAGAAGCATTATCTTATTTAAAACTTAAAAATACTAGTAAATTTGACCAGAATGCAATTTTTCTGTACCAAGCCAATAAGGAAGATCATGCATTTCTATATGAAAAGTGAAGAGCTGAGATAGTTAGAAGGATTTTAAAAGAGAATACATCACTGAGTTGGCTGTCTCTCAGCAACCTTTTAAATTTTAGCTCCAGCAAAGACATCAATTCAATGAACACATCTAAGCCTTGAGTCTTGGCACTTTTCACAATTATTTTCTTGATTAGCAGCTGAAATATAAACGGTTCTAAAACAAGGTTTGCTTTGCGAGTGAGAGTCATAAAACTCTACCCTAAAGATTGGTCAACAAAAGGGAAACAATAAACCTTTTGAGTATAATTTTTTCTGGTTTGTGTTCCCCTTTTTAGAAGATCTCCTTTAAAGATGTGATTTTTAAGTAATCTCTATACCCAACATGGTCTTGAACTCACAACCCCACCCCAAAGATTTAGAGTTGCATGCTCTACCTACTGAGGCAGCCAGACAACCCCTAGAAGACCTCCTTTATGTGATTTTTAACTTGATATATTGAGAGGGTGTGACTGAGTATTATCACTACAACAAACTGATCTGATAACAGAAAATTTTTGAGTGGTTAAATTAACAAAATGTTAAGATTTGGCTAAGGCAATTAAATTTGTACTTGAGATTAGTTCTTTAGTGTTTGCATTTTCAGGCTACCATATGCAGCCATTTCCAAGGCCCCAGCTGGTCCACAGAGTGCTTTTTTAGGACTGGTTTTATGCTCATCCCTTCATGAACTCAATATCCTTTCCTGAGCATCTACCTTTTGGAGAAGGGAAGGCTTTCATTTCAACTATCAGAAAACAAAGAAGCTGATTATCTCCTCTCGTATGACAGAGAGGACATAATGTAATATGATTGAAGTCCCTTGCAGTGCTCTACCTTCTAAGCGAGGTGCCCCTGGGATTACAAGGTGTCCACAAGGGTGGCCTCTTTTAGGCAGTGTAGAGTGGAGTAGTTTCCGTGATTTCAAGATGCTTTTTAGATCATTAGAGAAAACACGATACTTGCACCCTCTGACATGACTTCCATTAATGTGTAGATTGAACTCCATGAAAGAATTTTACTTATAAAATAAGAGGATTTGGCTGCTAAAAAGAAACTAAACACCATTCATCTAGTACAACCTCCTTTGTTTTAGAAATAACTGAAACCAAAATGGGTGAGGTAATTTCCCCTATATCATGCAGTGCAGAACAGAACTTGGACTAGAACCCAAGTTCTTTGAGAGTGAAGAGAAAGAACCACCAGCCAGTGGTTCAGAGAGGCTTCCTGAAGGAGGTGGATGGTACAAGGGCAGAAGGGTAGGGGTTAGTTATTGAAGTGGGAGGAGGAAGAGTCCATGGTGCAAGCAGAGGGATTGAGTCCAGCAAAAATAGGGAGAACAGAAAAAAGGCTGAAGTATAGAGAACACCAAGCAGTTCAGGGTTTCTAGGAATAATGGATGAGAATTTGTGTTCTTAAGGAAGAAAGTTTACTGTCAATTTTACTTTTTGAGGGATGCTCAATTAGGGCAATACTTAGATGACATTTGACTTAGAGATCTACTTATTCTGATTCTAGCAATGTTTAAATCCATATTAATCTTTTATTTATTCGATAACACTTATTGCTTACCTCCTCTATGCCAGGAACTATGTGTGTGCTATATGTAGAATGGCTAAGTGAATTCACGGAAAAATCGTGGGGGCATTTCCCAATAGAGAAGGGGTTCTGAATGGGAAAAGTCATGGGTCTTCAATGCATTGACTAGAAAAGTTGCTGTAATGATGGAAAAGGTAATGCATGTAAAATCAGAGTGTACTTTCACATACATCCAGAGCTGGTAACTGTTATTTAACTGATTTATTTTAGTTGCTGAATATCAATGAAGATACTGAAATTTTTGCAAGGACCCCTTGTTTTGTCTTACCACCAGCCACACACACACTCTTCTGGGAAGTATGCCCACCCAGTTTATTGTCCTAGTACTGGCTCTGTCAAATTACCCAAAGTTTAGCCAATTAATCCCACGTCTGGAACTTTTCCAACTATGAAAGAAACAGGGAGAAGGTATGGGGAGTTGCTCCCGTTTAGGTAGATCTTCAGACAGGTGTTGTTGGCAGCCATATTTCCACTGAGGATAAAGGCACACAGAAAAGCAATCTATAGTTAGAAAGACAAATGAAGGATATTCAGAAATAGATTTAAATAAACAACAGATTTATGTTTTATAAAGATTAAAATATTTAAGGCAGGCATGAATCACTTTCTGATGATTCCTCACACTGACTCTTCTTCAGTGATGTAACCAACTATAGGATCTACTTGAATCAGATAAGAAAATTCCTATTACAACTATTTCTCTAGATATAGTAGGATAAATAATACTTCTGTGATTCCTTTCCTACTAGACTTACAAATGAATCTCAAACCCATCCTCCCTTTTCAAATCCTTCTTTAATTAGCAGCAAAGCATAGATGCCTCCTGAACTATAACAACCAGAAAGAAAACAGCTGTAAGACAATTATCTCAAAGTACCCATTAATAATCTGCTTTTAATCCTGACTATTATTCTAATTAGTACTATTTTTTAAGTTTATTTATTTATTTTGAGAGAGAGAGAGAGAGAGCGAGCATGTGAGCAGGGGAGGGGCAAAGAGAGAGGGAGAGAAAGAGAATCTGAAGCAGTCTCCACATAGAGCCCAATGAGGGGCTTGAAACCACAAACTGTGAGATCATAACCTAAGCTGAAACAAAGAGTCAGACGTTTAACTGACTGAGACACCCAGGCACCCAAAATTACTGCTATTTTTTAAGAGACTTCATTCTTGGTCAAATCAGGAATTCATTCATCCAACTTTTTTGTCCCATGCAGAGCCGGGTATTATCCCACTAGTACACAGTTTCGAAAATTAAAAAATAAACATTACACCTTCACCAAATTAAATGAAAAAAATTACTATTTCCCAGAATGGTTTGTGAGGGCAGAATATTAACTCAACAAACACTCATTGGTTATCTGTTACGCACAAGACAGTGCGATATGGTTGTAGGTACATTTTTAAAAAAGAAAAAAGAGATCTTATCAAAAAGTATGAAACAGACTATGTAAAAAGTGAAGGGAAATCCAATCATATAGCTAAAACATTCTCTGATGAAAGTACTTTCTCCTGAAAAATACAAGGACAAATGCATGAATTCTCAAAAGATGGGGAAGAAAAATCAAAAAATAAAAACGAAAAGGGAAACTCTCAAGATTCGGGTTAAAGGTTGTTATTGCTTTAATCTGTATTCAATATCCTGAAAATCTTTATACTTTTCTACTTAAACCTATGCATCGAAACAATGCCTGACATATTTTCTCACTGTGTGTCTTCAGCAATGCACGGTTGCTAATGACAGCATTTGCTCATGAGGCTTCCCTGCAGGAGAGCCTTTGGGGTGGAGAATTTTCTATAACAGCAGACCTGCCATAGCTGATCTGTCAGGGTGAGTCAGACAGACATTCTGCTCCCTGAGGATGACAAGAAAACAAATAAAAATTAAACCAAATGCAAACAGTTTCATCAAAGGCATTTGACAAATTAGCAGGTGCCCTAAGGAATCAAAAGCAAGGGCAGAAATAAATAACACTTCCTTCATTGAAATCTTTTGATTTTAAATTCCAAACACATAAATTAAACCATCTATTATGTCTTCTGATATTCAATCGCACAAATATGTGGGCTTGAAACTTGGCCAACATTATATGCTTTCATGCTCTACTCATACTCATTTTTCACTCTTTCTACAGGGTCTTATCAAGCTTCAGCTACTCCAAGGCACAGTGCTGGGCACTGGGGGATTGTTACGGTGAGCAGACACTGACAAATACTCCCTCACAGAGCCCATAGCTTAACAGAGATGGAGAGGCAGGCATAGCAATTAAGAGTTCACACAAGTAAATGTGAAATTTTAGTAGAGACAAATTTGACAAAGGACAGCTATGTGATGCTTAGGATCTATGACTGGAGTCTTTTAAGCAATTCAGAGGGTCTAAGATGGCTTCTATAAAGAAGTTCTGAAGGACTCTTAGAAGGTAACTACTCAACAAGGGAAGGGAAAGATACTCCAGGCAGAAGAAACATCGATGTCCTAAGGCATGTGATCAGTTGAGAGACTAAAAGAAGGCCACTGTGGCTAAAGCAGAGCGTGCCAAGGTGCTGTGGCTGGAGACGGGGCTCAAGACAAAGGAGCCAAGCCATGAAGCATCAAGGCATGGCATGATAAAGGGCTTACTTGCATCGTGAAAGATCTATAAAGTCAATGGAGTGCTCAGTGGTGTGCGTGCGAACGTTCGTGTGTGTGTCTGCTGGGGGGGGGGGGGGGCGGTGTCAGGCTATTTGAGTGGCAAAGTCACGTTTACTTTTGTACTCTATTTGATCACTTGTGAATTTTACCAACAGACAACTGTCCTTGCTAACAGTTTCTCCTATGGTAAGAGCAATTGGAGTTGAATAGAAAGTGGTTTATATCTAGATTGTGGAAAAACACAAATATAGCATCATATATAAAGAGAATATTAAGTCAGTAGACATAAAACACAATCACAAGTTTTGCATGTTGTTCACTTGTAACATAACACAACCAAATGCCTCTTTTAAATGTATAATTTGTGTTCAAAAGTAGTACAATTTGCTATTCTTAAGATAAAGAGAATCAAGAAAAAAACTCATCCTAAAACCAATTAAATGTTTGAATAATCACCTTTAAGCATATACACTGCTGTTCCCGAGCAAAATAATGAATAAAATATCTGGTGACATTCAAAGGTGAACGGTGTTCCTCTTTTAGAGAATTTAAAATATAGCAAATGCACAAGAGGTTAGGAATATGAAAAATCTGAATACAGTGTGAGCACAGTACACTCAATGATAATATACAGAATAATATGTTCGTAGTAATATAATAACTTGCAGTGATGGCTGACATTAGCAACAAAGAGAACCCAGATCCCAGAATATTGTCTTTTCAACTCAATTTAATAATACAGTAATACACCTACAGAATTATGCACATCGTATATGTCACGGAATTCCAGTTTTTAAATGGTTGAGCGCCTGTTATATGCCAGGTGCTTTAAACATTTCCACGTTGGATCTTTGTGAGCTAGTTGTTTGCAGGAAAGGCCCTCACAGAGCTTGAAGCCCAGGCCTGCTGAAGCCTGATCGTGGGTAATAGAACCTCACTTCATTCCACCTCCATATAAACGCTCAGGAAGGTGCTAATTTTATTTTGCACTAGTTATTTGCACCTAGTGAGGAGGGAGGCACGTAGCCAGAGTCTCTACAACAGCCTGGTTGATACCAACAGCAGCATATAAAGAACCTTGAAAATGGCAAGGGAAGCTTCTCCTGCTTGGTAGGGTCCTTATTCCACGCGGGCAGCGTCATCCAAAGCTGCAGGATACCACAGGCCTCCGGGGGGAATACGAGAAGCCATACCTGCACCTCTAAAACCCGTGTCAACCCCTATTGTATGTAACTGCTCTCTGTTCTTGCTATCTCTGTAAAGTTCCTAACCAACTGCCACTAAAACCTTCTAGCTTTCTGTCGATCACATTACCATCCCATTGTGACATTGTGGAAATTATTTCACTTACTTTAGAAATGAAGACGGAGAGACTCTGAGCATTACGGCAACTCATCCGAATTAACAAGCAATAGTGCCGAGGTCCCGATCGACACAAGTGTGGCCTTTGTGGATGCAACTGTTAGAAAAGGCAGGAGAGCTGAGGCCACAGTGATAGGGTGAGCATTGCACAAAGAACAAGAAGTCGGTGTCGTAAGTGTGTAATTGTGACACTAAGGAGAGAAAATTTAGGTTGCATTTTTTTTTCACGTTGCACATGAAAATCATAATGTGATATTACAAATATGTTTATCTTACCATCAAACGGTAAGTTCTGTGAATATGGGAAGTCTATTTCATTCACCTACGTAAGGCCAGTATGAAGCAAAGGGCCACACGTGTAGTAGACATGTAAATAATAAAATTGTAAACTTTCAAAATGCCTTTTGAGCTGACTGATTTCATTACTTAACTAAGGTGAAAAGATTAGTTTGGTGATTTGGGGGATATATTCTAAGTACTGTTTCTGTGAGGGTGTTTTTAGATGAGATTTACATTTAAATTGGTGGACCTTCAGCAAAGCACCTCCATACTGTGGGTGGGCCTCATCCAATCAGTTAAAGGCCTGAATAGAACAAAAGACTGACCTTCCCCACACAAGAAGGAATTCCGCATCGCTTCTCCGCCTTTTGGCTCAGATCAAGTGAAGAAGGAATTCCGCTAGCAGACTGCTTCCAGACTTCAACTGTAACATTGGCTCTTCTCTGGGTCTCCAGTTTGGCAGCCCACCCTGCAAAATTTGAACTTCCCGACCTTTATAATCGTGTGAACCAATTCATCAATAAATCTCTCTCTTTCTCTGCTTCTCTAGAGAACCTTAACTAATACAGGCAGCATTAACATAACAGTTTAAGGATATAAATGTCTCAACATATACAGCCTTTAATGGTATACAGACCATTAAGGTGGGGTCATATCCTATATTTTTTTCCATTTACTTATACATTCATCAAATACTTCTTCAGCATCTCTGATAACCCCGGGCACTTGTTCCAGGAGCTGAGGGTACAGTGAAGAATGAGATTGCTTAGCAAAATTTATGTATTAATTTCTGAAAACCTTTTTGACTTAAGTAATTAAGTCAAAGTAGTCCATTCAACTTGGAAGTGAAACAAAACTTATTTCTACAGGATAGAAATATTTTACATTTTGTTTCCTTTTAACTCAAGAAACTTGGAAGAAACTGTGCCATGAAAAAAACAGAAGAGAATTATTATCCACAAACTATTTGTCTCCAGCTTTTGTACATTTTACTTATTTCCATATTCTTATTTTCATATTTCATATTCTTATTTCCATATTGCCTTATCAGGCCATGTTTGTGTGTATTAGTATCTACCTGTATCTAACATATAGGTCTTATTTCTTTATAGCTGTATGTATAGATATATACACATATATAATATATACTTTCGTTTTTTTCTAATACTGTATAAGGGTGAATAATTTTAACTCCTTAACTGACTATGCCCCATTCTGCACAGTTGACATCTCTGTCGCCTGAGGCTCAGAGCAGAAAATACACATCGCATTGATACAGCTAATTAGTTGTAGACCCAGGAGCAGGTGTCTTCACTCTCCTGCTGCTTCTGCTACGGCCCAAACTGCCTCCCTGGCCAAAGATTTTCATTGAAGAACAGCTAGATGTCAATTTGCCCATAAAATGCCATTTGGGTGCCATTTTCCTAACTTTTCCTTGAAAACATACATAACCCCCTTGACTATTTTCTGAATGTTAGAAACCTATTGAAGGATCTCATCATTTCAACATGATAACTTAAGCTTACAGATGATGTTTCCATTTATTTCTGAGAACAAATTTAATGTGAGCTTTTTAATTCACCCCATCACAATTTAATATCAACCCTCCTTTAAAAGTAGGCCTAGATGTTATCAGCAGATACTCAGTCTTAAGGATGGGGACTATGCAATACTCCCTCTCATTGTTAACAAAAATAAGCATTTCCATGCTATCGTGATGCTTTAAGTAAAGCAATGAGGCTCGTGACAAGCACAGTGCAAATTAAAGCAGAATAAAAAGAATGCAGGAGGAGTTTGTTGAGCTCCCAAAATATATAGCTAAAACCATTCTTTAAAGAGTGCACAGGCAGTTCAAAATTTCAGCCCTCCAAAGATCACAAACTTCTTTGTATTTCAGAACGCTTAAAGGATATGTGAAAAAAGCGATCCAGAATCCAAAGTCAAAATCCACGGTCTGTATCACAAAGCCCCCACCCACATAGTATAGCTTGACTCCAGCACACTTCAGATTGTAGGCTGGGAATGAACTTGAATGAACCTCCTGAGTTCAAAGCCCTCCATTTTTAGCTCTGAGTAGACACGTAACTTCCCTATTCCTCCTAAACCATTTGGAATCCAAATATGAATAGAATCCAAAAATGGCCTCCCGTTTTTGTGATGGACATAATTATGTTTCTCAAGGTCTCCAAACACAGCACTGCCATGATGCTGCTCAAACTTGTGGGGTGTTTCCTCTGACTGGGCTGGCTTCTCACGCCCGGTTCTCTCCGGGACCACTAGACCAGGATACTGTGGGGAAGAGCTCCCTCGCCTGCCTCTAGAAGGTAATGCCGCTGCGGGCAATCGCCAGAGTGGCTTCATCAACTGCCTCCTGCAGCCAAACTAGTTAATTTGATCACACAAAGTTTGCACTTTAGCTTGGCTAAATCTTTTTTATATTTATAGTCTATCATTTGGAAATCCAAGTTTCATGTATAAACAAATGTCTAATTACAACATCAACTATAGATCACATGTATAAACAAAATGTATAATTTGCACATTGACTACAGATTTTCTCCAGAAAAACAACAATTATTTCATATGAAGTTTTGGAATTAATAGGAATCTGCTCCGTTGTGATTTATGTGCACTTCCAATGTGAGATTGTTACGGAGGAAATTGTGGCAGTTAATCAACATGCAAATGACATGTTTATGCATGAGTTAAAATGAATTTTGACAGATGTATGAATACCAGATATTAAAGTTTAATGCTTTAGCCCTGTAATGAAAATGACACAAACCACAGAAAGAACTGTCTTACCTGTAGACATACTGAAGGTCAAGAGAGTTTTAATTAATACCAGGTAGTTTTTCACTTGTTAGTAACAGATGAAATATAAAATATAAATACTCAAAATGCCAGAGGAAAACGCTCTTGTACTCAGAACCTTACCTGGCACCTCCATCACAATGTGTTATTATAATATTCATTCCAGTAAATAGAGTTTTCAGACATGTCTTCAGAATTAAAATGAGTGTATTTAAGTAACCATTCTGAGATCAAATTCTTTTTCTCTGTTCATAAATATTTGAAAATGTATTACAGTTTCTGAATATTAACCATGAAAGTTCAACTTCTGTTAGGAAGGAGTTGTTATGAAAAAGTATGAGATTAGAAGATAAACACAAAAGTAATTAAAGTAATTTTCTATAATGTCACTCATCTGTGCTTTACTTAATTCTCATCACTCATTTGGAAGATCCTCAAATTAGTATGAATTAACACTTACGGAGTGTTCCACAAATGTTACCGGCCATTTATTATGTACTCTTATGTGCTACTATTATGTACCGGCCATTGTGCTAATTACATTACATTTATTACCCCCTTTAAACCTCAGGAATTCCAGGAAATCTAAGCAAACTGAGGCCGAGGGAGTCAAATATCTTGACCAAGCTCACACTGCCAGGAAGTGGTGGAACTGTGTTTTCAATCAAGGTCTGGTTTCAGACTTCCTGTACTTAACCACTACACTGTAGATTTCAGACTAAACCATTGACTAATAACTGCTTTCTCCCACAATCCTTTGCCATTTCCTGGGTACGGTACTGGTCAATGAATTCAGTGTGGAACTGGAGTTGAGGATCCACAATAGCACCTACGATGCCTAGGAAAGACTGCAAGAAGGAGAAATACTCGCTTTTGGTATGAGAGACAACAAGAAGTCAAAAGAGGATAACTGGACAGAAGAGAAATGGATCTGGGTAGAGATTAACTTAACAAATGTTAGGGCTTCCATGAGATAATAAGACAGAAAGGAAGAGAGTGGGATGGGCGTAAAAAAGTAAAAGCTGACAAATGTAAAATGTCTGTTATAGAAATCTCATTATGAAGTGGAGGAGAAACATGAACCACTAATTGGAAAGGGGTGATGGAAACAAGGAAAGGAGAATGGAAAAGGTGAGACAAAGAAAGAGAAGCTAAGATGTGTTTAGAATCCTCCACAGGACAGGCATTTTTTATATGTTTCACTCCATTTAATTTTCGTATTAACTGCACCAAGCGTAAAATACCATAGAATATTTTTTCCTTATTTTTACAGGTGAAGGTACCAAACAACATTTCGGAGAACATTCAGCTGATAGAATTTAAAAAGTCAAGACTTGAACCCACATCCTTTGATCCCAAATGCTGCCACATGTTTAAGTCTAAGGAGGGAGGGAGTTGATAAATGGAGATGTCTGAGATGATTCTGAATCATCTATTCAAACGGCTATTGCTTCCTTGCTACATTGGAAACATTCTGCATATGACTCCTAGTTTTAGCAATTACACATACTTATTGAAAGAAATGGGAAAATTTTTCTAAAATTTCCTGCTGCATTCTTTTTACAAAGAAAATGTTTGTACTTTTCTTGTGAACTGGAATGTGTTTTTGTGAGTCTAATAATGACCTATTTTGTTTCCATTTACTCTACCTTTTAAAGGAAAGTCTGTAGTTGAAATGAGGTCCATTGGACCTTGGTACAGATCCCTGCCTGAACCTTCTGGGTGCAGAGGAAGAGAAAAGGGATTAATTTAGGCTGTACATTTACTTGACCAGCTAGCTAAGAGATACAACAGACTGAAGGCAATAAAGAGGGGCACTCTTCTCCTTTGAAGATACTAGCTTTTTAAATTTTGTTTTGATTGGCAACCAGAAATCAACTATGGTAGGCCACCATTTTTGTGTGCGCAATAAACCAGGACACATTAAATATGGAGGATGCAGCACACTCTTTGTGACTCTGTCACAGGCTCCCCAGTTGGTGAACATCCAGACTTTCTTTGACATGTTCTCCACGTATTCCCAGGGACACTTGGCTATGAGGTGGCAGTTTCCATTTGCCCTTCATTTTCCTCCTTGCTCTACATGGAGAAAAATCTGTTTCTGGAGTGTGGCCATCACTATTCTATATTTAACTGCTCTAGTGAAGGGTTTCTTTAATTTTTTAATTATTATTATTGTTTTGGTTTTTTTTTTTTTTTTTGCTTAAATAATACACTGTTCAATTCAATGGCAATCTACATAGAGACATTTAGATACATGGTAATGTTGCCATCTTAAATCTAAGACACTCTTGAGACTGTCTTCATACATTTTTAATAAAACTTAAGTCTTTCAGGGGCGCTTGGGTGGCTCATTCAGTTAAGCATCTGACTCTTGGTTTTGGCTCAGATCATGATCTCACAGTTCATGGGATCGAGCCCCACATCGGGCTTCATGCTGACAATGCGGAGCCTGCTTGGGATTCTCTCTCTCTCCTTCTCTCTGCCCCTCCCCTACTTGTTCTGTCTCTCAAAATAAATAAATAAAACTTAAAAAAAATTAAGTCTTTCAAAACTAACAAATGTATGTGGGAAATCCTCCAAGCAATTGTGAGGTGTTTTCTCCCTTCCCTTTTCTTTCTTTTTCTTTTTCTTTCTTTCTTTCACTTTCTTTCTTTCTTTCTCTCTTTCTTTCTCTTTCCTTCCTTCCTTTTCTTTCCTCTTTTCTTTTCTTTCCATATTTGCAAATCTAGTGTATATCTCAAAGTACTTTTAAGTACACTGTAGCAAAGCAAGAATCAGATTGTAAATGTTTTATCTGCCTACAAATAAATAGGTCTAATGTTTTTGTCTGCTTTGTAATTGTGTGTCACAAATTCCACTGAACTCTCACAGAGCCTGTCTGTATAGCAATCTAAACGCAGTGGGTCCTACAACACCTGTTGGCAGAGTTTACAGAAGAACAGGAAAAGTACTTTTTCCTTTAGATATTTACTCAAATTACATGTTATTTAAATAATTTTTAAAAACCCATTTTAAAGAGTTATAAAGGAAGTCAAATCCTATAAAAACTAAAGAATTCTGAGCAAGTATTATTTATGGTTTGTTTCACTGCCCATGGGCTGTTTACACCTCTTTTCCTATTCGTTTTGTTCTGTGTTACTAAGGAAGAAACATTTAAGCTCCCTGTAAATGGACAATCTGTAAGTTCCTCCAAAGACTGGAGACCATGTTTTTTGGAGCCATGCCTAAACATTCCCACAACTAATCCAAGAGGCACGGACAAACACTGACTGATTGCACTTCCTTTCCTTTCTCAGGATTTTCATCTCTTCTCTCCTTTGAACTCGTTTCCTTTTTAAATTTTCTATTCCTCATCGTTATCTATTTCTTGGGTCTGTTTCTTTGTTTTTTAATTCTTTCAGTCTCTCAGTTTTTCAAGCACATTCATTGCATTTTGCTCCTAGTCTTCCTTCCCTTTTACATTATCTGCATTTATCCTCTTGCTTTCTTCCTGCTCATGATGTTTCCTTCCACTTCTGTCCTCAAGCCTTATCGTCCACATTCCCAATTTTCTCCTTCCTGACCTCCACCACCCACTTCATCCTCTTCCTTCTCCCCGAAGATGAAGTAATGCTATCATTTTACCTTTACCTCCTGTGACAAGTTTAATGTCCACTCTAGTTTCTTTTGCTTTTATAGTTCTATTTTCTTTCCAAGGAATAAAAAGGAATAAACATTGAATTCAGAGGCAAGATTTATCATTTGCTTTCATATTCATTACGCTTGGCATTTCCCCCCTGATTTTCAGTAAAAGAGGGATACTTTATTTGACCATATAATGTGCATTCAATTTATATGTTCTAGAGCAGACCCCCTGCTAAACTGCTGATGGGAAGCAATGTTTTTTTCCATTTTGATATAAATGCGCTCTTCCTGGATGGCACATAGCATGTTTCCTTAACACAAGCCAGCCTTCTCTTTACCATCCCTGTTTCAGCTCTTGAACCTACCTCTGTGCTCATCAGACTAGATTCCCGCTTTATCCTGCATGACTCTAGCTGCCATTACTCCCAGGAACTTTTACTATCCACTCTGAGGAAGTTCTCGCATCCTGTCTCTTTCAGTATTTGGCTTCCTCCTGCTTGACAGTGAACTCAAAGGCTTTCGAGTTCTATACCTTGAATGGTCCTCCTACTGAGACAACAAAAATGCTAGATATAACATCAAAAAATCTTTTTCAGTGCCTACCCAATCTGGCACAAAATTGAGGACTAGAGTCAAAATCTGAAGTGAAAGTGAGAACACGGGAGGTAAGTGACAAAATTAGCTTTATTATCAGTGGTTTCTAACAACCCCATCGCAGGACTGGGTGGAAGGAGACAGGAGGTGAAAGCTACAGCCTAAACACAGCATGGACCCCAGTATACCAAACTCTCAAAGTAAAGATGAATAAGGACTAAATCCTCTCTTTAGAAGAGTACAACAAAGAAGGTAATGTCTCCTCTGACAATTTATAACCATTAGCAAGCTTTCACCTGAGCTTCTAGTCCAAATTATCACCACTTTTGTGGTCTGAAGAAAGTCTGAGTGGAAATTTTCATTTAAAGCACTCCTGATTTTAATTAAAGAAAGAAAACTTTAAGAAATTGAGAAAGCAAATATTAAAGAAACTAAATAATATAATTATAAAGCAAATGAATTGTTCAATGAATCCCCAGCAGAAAATTGTAAATTCATACTTCAAATCTTATAATGAAGTTGCAGGGACCCCTAAAGGCAAAGTAAAGATAATAAGCCACAATTTTTGCTTTCAATGATCTCATTGTTTGGAGACATGTAAAAGGCCTCCCCTGTTTAATAGCATTTACTTTGGGCATGAAAGGCCTTCATAATTGTTTCTATAAATACGATTTGCCCCTCCATCTCACTTTTGTTTCTCCCATGCCCCTGTTAACAGGAAGATGAACTCCTGCAAACCTATGATTTCGTTCTGGCTCCAGTGAAGTCCTCAGAATCCAGAACCTCAAGCACAGTGGTCTATCTAAAACAGGGTAGAGACTAAACATCTCTCCTCTCAGTGCTGCTCTTCGTGATTCTCTGACTTCTCATGTTTTCAATCTTTAGTGCTTGTCTACGCCCATCCTGACTACATTGTGCTTATGCAATCGTCTATATACTCCTGACTACATCTGTATACTCAGCTGACCTCTTGTCATGGATTCATTTTCTTATCTTCCCAAAGAATCATCATTTCTACGAGCTAAAATTGGAGCACAAAAACTGCACAGGCAGAATGACCATTATCCTTGCCCCCAAGCCCCCCCCAACACACACACACACACACACACACACACACACACACACACACACACACACACACACTTCCAAGGATCTATACATGTTAGAATAAGGGAAACCACTAAAGTAGGACTCCTGGAGGACTAGGATTCAAGGGGATCCTATAACGGTGAATCAGCAGAGGCTAAATGAGGTAGTGATGTCAAAGATGTAACTAGGCTATAAAAGCAACACTGCACTCATCAGCTTCCATCTGGGAGACTTGGCAAGCTAGAGAAGAATGTCACTGAAGGAAATTTTTTTCTGTTTCTTCTGAGTTATATAGACAGGCTTGCTTACTATAATGTCATTCAGTCTATACTAACCTCGACTCCTTACTTCTGTCATCTACTGACTTCCGGGTAACTCCCTCGCATTCACCGAAGCCTTTAGTGTCTGACTCATGGTTTTTATGTCAACCTCAATTTTCGTTTTAAAATTCAAAAGAAATATGGGGTGCCTGGATGGCTCAGTCAGTTGAGCATCCAACTTTGGCTCAGGTCATGATCTCGCAGTCTGTGGGTTCGAGCCCCACGTCAGGCTCTGTGCTGATAGCTCAGAGCCTGGAGCCTGCTTCGGATTCTGTGTCTCCCTCTCTCTCTGCCCCTCCCCTGCTCATGCTCTGTCTCTCTCTGTGTCAAAAATAAATAAACATTAAAAAATTTTTAAAAATAAAATAAAATTCAAAAGAAATGTGAAGATCTCTTCCACTGCTACACCTACTGCCTCCTTGGCTCTCTGTCCCCCATGACCTTCACCTCCACTTGACTTCAGTCACAAGCTCCCCCCTATCGCACATCCTGGGCTTTATCATCACGTGACATTCCTCCACCTCCGGGATCTTGACTGGAAAGTCCCACTCTGTGCACAAAGTTTCTTCCAGCTTTCTCAATCTGTGACTTTCATTAAACATGAAGTTTTACTTCACAGTGACCTCAGTGCTCTTGAAACCACTTCTATGAACTCCTTTTTGATATTCACATTTTTTGTAACAGTTTAGATTCCAATGACCCTTTTTTTTTTAAATATAGCAAGTCTTGCAATTCTACCACTTCAATATTTCAGAAATCTACACTCCTCTCTCTATCCCACAGTCAACATCCCATTTCAAGTCACCATTACCTTGCACACAGATTAACTAACAATATCCACATAAGTCTTCCTGACCCTAGTCCTTCCAAACGTACCCCCCTCCCAGCCCATTCTCTACACTGCAGCCAGAGTGATCTTTCTACAACACAAATCTGACCATGTCATTCCCCTTTTTAAAACACTGCAACAACTTGTAGTTGCTTCTGCCTCACTCCATATTTCAGGTAGACTGAGTTATTTTGGGTTTACTGAATTTGCCATGCCTTCTCCCACCTATAGGCTTTTGCATATGCTAGAATCTCTTCTTGCAACATTCTTCTGTACATTATGTTCTTCTTCCATCATTTCCCAAATGCTAATCATTCTTTAAGTCTCACCTTAGAGATCTCTCAGAGATCTCCCATCTCTCAGGAAGCGTTCCCTGATCTCCCGAGTCTGAATTACATGCCCTTTCCTATGTGCTTGTACTTCCTTATCATAGCGCTTAACACAATATCTCATAACTCTAATTGTGGCACCTCTCATTAGATTAGAGAGATAAGGATTGGGATAGTATCCCCGTGGCCTGGCACAGTCTGGAATATATTAGCTACTGAATAAATATTAAGTGAGTGAAAAAAAAAGACAACTCAGAGAGTCAGAAATAGAGACATTAAGTAGACATAACCATAAATCAGGGTATTAAATTAAGAAACTAGAAGATTCCTATGAGATTATGTACCGGGAAATATGGAACCTTATCTGCCATCCTTGAAGGCTACTGGAAAAAAAAAAAAAATTAGTATAGCCAAAATGATTAAAATTGCCTTTACTTTATATTACATTAAATAAGCATTTATATTCCAAGAATTCTACACTTAAAAAAAAAATCCACATTGAGGTTTGCACATGTAATCTCCATGCTCAGCTCATGCATATTACCACTATAAATCATTCTCATGAGTTCAAATCAGCATATTTCCTGAAGAGACTTCTTTTACATTTTTGCATCAGCATGATAGAAGGTGACATCTAGGGCATGAGAAAGAGGCTTATATCAAATCTCTCATGACCTGCTTGATAATGTACTGCACACGTCTCGTCGGACTCTCCAGCATTTCTGACAGATTCTCCGTCTTTCACACAGCTTTGGTTTTACAGAAGTCTAGTAAGTGCCACAGACTTGTCTCCTTAAAACCTCAATGCCAAACCTGCTCGGGCCGTAAATGTGTGAGTTGACAGAGAGCACTGATATTCCCTTACAAGTCTCCTTTTCCTGTAAAAATGGAAGTGTCAGATTATGATAATTCTCTCCCCATCAAATGCCTATAAAAGGCAGACAAATTGAGGGAAGATAAAAGTTAGCAAGCGGTACGGAAGAATAAAAGAGAAAATAGCAAGCTGTTAAGCTCTCCAAGGCTGTGGTAACTGCTGTCATTTTGATAACATAGTTCTCGCAGACCATCAGGCCACATCCAGCTTCTTCCAGCTGACAAAGTCTGAGGTTCCTCACGCTCCATCTTCCAACGGAGTGATGTGTCTGCGTGGAGAGAATGGCCCGAGAGAGGCCTTGTCCTTTCATAAGCACAGGAAGGTTGGTGAAGTCAACCTACATCAGTAGTTTCAAACCAAGTGACCATCATATTTGGGGGGAGTGGGTGTTATACAAATTCCTGAACCCCACTCCCTAATTCTGATCCACAAGATCTATTTTTGTTCATTTTGTTTTGTATTTTTCTTACGCCTTATTAAAGTTAAATTTTACATCCAGTGAAATGCACAGATCTCTTTCTTGCCCTCCTTTGGGTTAACTATTATTTATCATTCTATTTTAAATCTTTTGGGCTTTTAGCCCCACCTCTGTGTTGATTTAAGTAGTTTATGTATAATTACCACGCACATCTTTATCACTCTAGAGTTAATGTTTTTCCACTTGACTTAAAATATGAGAGCCTAAATAGAGCATGATCCCATTTACCCCCATTTTCTGTCATTGTTGACATATATTTCAAACCCACATACATTGTAAACCACAAGCTTATAGTATTTCCATTAAATAATTAAATAACATACAAGCTTATCATATTTGCATTAAAAAGCAGTGGTCTTTTAATAAGAAGTTAAGGGGGGAAGAAAAAGATAACTGTTTCACATGTATGTACATAATCATCTTTCTTCCTGCATTCCTTCCTGGAGATCTGAGTTTGCCAGTCATGATTTTTCTTCAACCTGAAGAAAAGCCTGTAGCATTTCTTGTAGTGTGTCTTCTGGTAGGAAATTATCAGCTTTTATCTATTTGAAAAATCTTTGCCTTTATTTTTTAGAGAGATTTCTTCTGAAGAAAGAATTCTGAGTTGAAAGGATCCCCTTTTGGCACTTTAAACATTTTGTTCCATTGTCTTCTGTTGAGGTTTCAATCATCTCAATTCATCTTTGAATCATTGTTTCCCTGTATATACTAATATTCTAACACACACACATACTTCTGACAACTTTCAAGATTTTCTCTTTATTTTTTATCATTAGTTTATGATGCGTACACTTAGGGTTTTCTATGTATTAATTCTACTAAGATTTTGAAATCTGAGGTATGTTTTCATACCTCAGGTATTATGTTTTGAATTCATTCTCTCCCATTTTCTCTCTTGTCAGCTGGGACTTCACATATGCATACATTAGACAACTTGATATTATCCCACATATCTCTTAATGTCTGTTCCTTGTCTTTAATCTTGTTTTCTCTTCGTTCTTTAAACTGGATAATTTTTAATTGATCTTCCACCATCTTTAATGTACTGTTAAATCCATCATGTGATATTTTTATTTCAGATATTTTCATTTTCAGCTCTCAAGTTTACATTACATTCTGTTTTATGGTCAGCATTTCTCTGGGGAGATTCTCCACATGTTCACGCAATATGACCATCTTTTCTTTCAGCCCTTGAACATATTTATAAAAGCAACTTCAAAGGTGCTTTTAAATTAATTTAAATAAATTAAAATTATTAAAATGATTCCAGCATCTTATCCATCTCTGGGTCAGTTGGTCTATTTCTATTGCTTTCCTCTTGATCTAGTGTCATAATTTTATTTCGCATATTTAGTGATGCTCGTAATACTCTGAACATGATGGATGGTACACTGGTGAGAAACTGGATTCTGTGTTGTTCTCTGAGTGCTACTTTTTTCCTCTAGCAGTTACATTATTGGTTGCTCACCTTGAACTTGTGAATGTTTGCTTTTATATATTGTTAAAGCAGGCATAATTTGAGATTTGTTATATCTCAGGGAAAATCCCATAGGGCTAATCCCGCAATACAGTTTTTAGTCTGAAAGTACGATGTGTCAATAAAAACCCTAAGGTGGGGCACCTGGGTGGCTCAGTTGATTAAGCGTCCGACTTCAGCTCAGGTCATGATCTCGTGGTCCGTGGGTTCGAGCCCCACGTCGGGCTCTGTGCTGACAGCTCAGAGCTTGGAGCCTGCTTTGGATTCTGTTTCTCCCTCTCTCTCTCTGCCCCTCCCCTACTTGCACTCTGTCTCTCTCTCTCTCTCTCAAAAATAAACATTAAAAAAATTTAAAAATTAAATAAAAAAAAAACACAAGGTATTTTTAAGCCCTTTAATTTGCCACATGACTCGTTCCAAATGTTTGTCTTCCCTGTGGTGGGCAGCAGCTAACATCTCTACCTCTACTGAGCCTTTTAAACTTCTGCTTTCCACTGATCTTGGATTCTCCCCTCACACTTACACAGTTCCAAGCAAAGTTTATCTTTATAATGTGGTGTTCCCTCCTTTGTAACCCTTTCCTTCCTGTGGAGAAATTCTCAGACACTTAGGCAGCCCTAAATCCTATCCCTGGACACTCAGCTGTCTGCTGAGTTCCTGCTGCCCTGTAGTATGCCAAGTAGTGGGAAAGAAGGACAAGTACAGTACCCTTACGTCAAAGGTCAAATTCTGCTTTTGCTCATTCTCTAGTGGCTTCATTATTTTTCTCTAAGATTTTGTAATTTGCAACTATGTGAGGTGATGGATGTTAATATAATTTCACTATATCTATATCTACCTATATCTATCTATATATATGTCAAATCATTGTGTTGTACACCTTAAACTCTTACAATATTGTATGTCAATTATATCTCAAAAAGCTGGAAAAAAAGATTTTATAATTGTTACATTAGGTGGGGTGTGGGGAATGTCAATCAAATACAACCTACTCCACCATTATCAGAACCAGAATATCTGTTTGGTCAGTTGGCTGGTTGGTTTTTAAATAAAACTTCTCTTTGCTTCATTCATTAAATAAACATTTATTTGCTGAGCACATCTTAAATGCTGATGACTCTTCCTGACTCTTCCTGACAATGCAACAGCGAACAAAATAGATAAATTCCCCCATTTCTGAGAGCTGAAATTCTAGTGAAGTAGGGAGGCAGAAAAATATATATAGAAATAGAAAGTAATGTCGTCTAGTGATAAGTTCCATAAAAAAATTAAAACAGAATAAAGAGGTATACCTATTCCTCTTCTCCCTTCAAATGTTTATGCACATTACTGAAAGAAGAAATCATCAAAACCTTTACAATAAAATAAAAAATGCATATAATAAGAAAGGCACAGGGTAGCATTTAAATCAAAATGGTTAAAAGCCATTTTGTAATCTAATGTTACAACTTAAAAACACCTTATTACAAGTATTTATAACAAGTACAAACTGTATCATGCTGATTATTTGAAATACTATAAAACTAACCATAACATTATCTTGTTACTCTACATTTGCAAGGAGACAACGTAAAGATCCCCAGTTCAATTCACCTCTTAATTATCTAATATTCTAAAGTCCTTACTCCCCATGATTCTCACTGGCTCACATGTGCTCCATGTCTGCCCTCGCTCCATCACTCTGGGGACTCAGTTCTTTCCCTTCCTCTAGGATTATCACTCTGAGGATTCCCCTCTTACTCCCCTGTCCACAGTGTTCTCCCTCACAATTCCATTCAGCTAGGCAAATATGAAATAAGCATTTATTATGCACTACCACTGTGATAATGACCAGGGATTAAAACATAGGGAGGGACCATCCAGGTAGGTTCCATCCTTAAAAGAATCTAGTGGGAGATACAGACTCATCATCAATCACCACAATTCAGTATACTAAGTAGCACGAACTAAGTATTACAGGAGACAGGGCTATTAAAGCTATCTCCTTCATGGCGATTTGGTCATGGGAAATGACAGAAAGGAGATGACATTTGAAATAACCTTTGAAAGATGAGTGATCATACGCCAAAAGACAACAGGAGAAGGGGTGCCTGGGTGGCTCAGTCGGTTAAGCATCCGACTTTGGCTCAGGACGTGATCATGTGGTTCACGGGTCTGAGACCAGCTTAGGGCTGAGAGCCTGGAGCCTGCTCCAGATTCTGTCTCCCTCTCTCTGTTCCCGCCCCCCCACCCCATCCCTGCTCATGCTTTGTCTCTCTCTCTCTCTCAAAAATAAATAAACATTAAAAAAATTTTTTTGGTTTAAAAAAACAAAAAGATGACAGGAGTGGACATGACTTGCAGAGGGCAGGCACATCATGCTGACGCCCACAGAAAGTGTGCTCCGCTTGTTGCATTTAGATACAATGAGAAACCTAGTGCAAAGAAGGGTAAATGTGAGGTGGTAAAGGTAACTGGCAAAGATGGAGAAAATATTTGTAACCAGTGATGAAGTCCCTTGTATGTCTTTTTAAGGAGGCTGAACTCAAATCCTATTGACTAACAGTTTCTAAGCCTAAGAAGTGTGATCAGATCTGGTTTTATCTAACACAGGAATTTCTACAGTACTTTCTTTGCACTACTTGTCAGTCCCATACCTTGTTCCACAAATAGGCTGTAAGCTTCCCCAATAAACATCTATAGTCTTACACCTACTTATATTGTCCAGTGCCTTTCACAAAGGCGTTGGATATGTTGGCTCCCTATAAATATTTCTTGATCAGTTGGTTAACATATTCTAATACACACTTATACACCATGTCATCTTGTATTGAAAAATGTTCCTTTTCCCTTCTAAAATACTTGAACATTCTTTAGAAACTTAAAGGCATTACCTCTATATTAAAGAACGCTGCTTGATTCAAAACCTATGGTACTGCAAAATGATGTAGGGGATATATATGAGAAAGTAGCAGGAAAACAGGCAGAAAATATTTGCTGTCAAGTCATGAAGCATCTTGCATGTAATTGATGTCTATACTGAATCTTTTCCTGAACAGCAGACTGTCCTATGCCGTTGCTATTAATGTAGTTTTTGTACATGTCATAGCATGGTTTCCTTGAGGTTGATTTAATTATTTTTGCATAGCAGTGCAACTGATGTAGTTTACTGGCTTTTTTTCCCTTTGATTGATATCCAACTTTCAAGTTCCAAACTCAGCATCATTTAACTGTTTTCTGTATTTTCATTTTAGTTCAATTGTTCCATGTGTCACACATAAATAAAACTATAAATTAAAAAACTAAGAGAATAAATAAACACTTTTTTTTGAATAAATACATTTCTTAATTAGGGAATTCTTTTGTACTACCATAGTCCGAAAGTATTCTCTGTGGCTGTTGCTAAGGTACATGGTGAAGAGGCAATGTACGTTTTTTTCCAAAAAGAAGCTATGGAAAATAAGTCACTTTCTACGTGGCTTGGTTTGTTTGACAGGACGCAGTATTATCAGTGAGACAAGTGTCATTGATTTAAGCTCCAAGGGGCTCTGACATCATTGCTGCACGCCTCCCTTTTGCTGTCCCACAGGATGAGAACAGTGAGGGTAAGGGACTCACAGGAGAAACAGTGTGCGCTGCCCAGTGCGAATCCACCCCCACTTTTGGAAACCACTTGAATTGCATGCCCTCTGTGCCTGCTCCGGTCATGTCTGTTCTTGTACCCCCTTCTGCTTTGTATCCAGGGAGGCTGACCTCTGCGATCTGCTTTTCCCAGGCTCCAGGACCATCTGCAGATTCGAGGGCAGGAGGAAGGGAAAAGTCAAGGAACTGCTTTTTCTGCCTTTGCAGTAGCTACCCTCACTTTCAAGATTCCAGCTCCTGTCAGAGAAGCCCTCTAGCTTCACGCTTCATACAGTAACCCATGGCCACGGGCTACCATCATACCTCTTGCTCCTTTGTCCTTCAGTCTGCAGATGGCGGGAGCTTTGATTTTGCCAATGTTTGGATAGCCTCTTTGGCTCTGGATAGCTTCTCAGCAATTTCCATCACCCATTCCATCCATTTCCTACACTAAATTCTTTATTTTAAATACTGAGAATGGTTTCTTTTTCTCACTTGGTCCCTAAACAATAGCACTCTGCTAGTGGAGTACAATAACACTGTCTTTTTATTTTTCTTAAAAATTTTTCTTTTTAAAATAGATCAGTAAAAACCCATGTAGACACACACACTAAAAAGCGGTGATAACATTTTTAAGACGTTCTGACTAAAATGTTGCTTAAAGTCATCATGCTCTGCTAACACTAAATTCTTTAACCAGATATATATAAGAAAGAAACTATAAGACCACCAGTATTGTATGTAGTAGATGAAATACATCTAAATCAGAAACAGGAAGATGATCTATGGAATCAAAGAGCTCAAACATACATTTTAGATTCATGGTCAAGTGAATTATCCTAATCATTAAGAGATTAAAATTGCAATAAACAGGACGCGTTTCTTGAGGTTTGTCTGATTCTTAAGTTTGAATATAGTTCTTACATGTTTACATGGTTTACAGATTGGTTTACAGATAATTAAATGCAAAGAATCTTCCGGGGTAACCATATGAATCAGAGAAAGGATAGCTACACCTTAAACAACTGCATGAGCCCCAGTTTGGAGGAGCCTAGAACCATTATTATGGCCATCTTTTCCTAAAAAGCTATGTTGTTTGCCTAAGTGGATTATGAGATTGTAAATTCTTAACATTTCCTTTGTAAAGTCAATCACACAATGCCTGCTGCATAGTAGATGCTAAAAGATGTATTACGACACATGATTCAATAAATGAATTCACATGGCCTGGTAGATACATATTCTGTTTGCCTAAAATTGCTACAAGAAACATTGCAGGCAGTCCAGAATTGCAGTAAAACTATGTAAGAGCTTTTAATAACTTTCAAGTTAACCAAAATCCCAAACTTGAGGTTATAAATGGGAAGGGAAAAAATGGATAGTCTCATAGACCCACTCAGGCTTACTGATGAGAGATGAAGACAAGAAGACCTAATTCTTTCTTATCCATATTTTTAGCAAACGTGCCATTAACTGAACTTTAACTACAGGAAGCACAAGTTTTTATTTTTAAATTTGTAATAATAAAAATAAATTTGTAGATAGTCTAACACATTAAAAAAATCTATTCCCATTTATTTGGGGATTTTTTGGTGGTCCCACAAGACTTAAATGTTTAAGTAGTCACATTAAGAACTGTTTTAGAAACAGGGGTGCCTGGGTGGCTCAGTCGGTTGAGCTCCGACTTCGGCTCAGGTCATGATCTCACAGTCTGTGAGTTCAAGACCCGTGTCGGGCTCCGTGCTGACAGCTCAGAGCCTGGAGCCTGCTTCGGATTCTGTGTCTCCCTCTCTCTCTGCCCCTCCCCTGCTCACGCTCTGTCTCTGTCTCTCTCTCAAAAATAAATAAACATTAAAAAAAAATTTTAGAAAAAGAACTGTTTTAGAAACAGATCAGAATGTATTGCATAGAAAAATCACACAGCCTTATTTTAAGAGCCTCTCTTAGGTCTTTAAAACCAGTGCATGAAAAGGGCAGAAGTTTAAAAGGAGGCAAAGAACTCAGAACACCCTGGCCCTCATGGCACACATCAGCCTCAAGACAGCATCATGAAGTCCTGCTTCCCTCCACCCTCAGGAGTAGGTGTCATATGTATGTATGTATGTATGTATGTATGTATGTATGTATGTGTGTATGTATGCTTTTAATTTTAGCAAGAGTGGGGGGGCGGGGGGAGAGGAGCAGAGGGAGAGAGAGAGAATCTTATGCAGGCTCCAGACTCTGCACAGAGCCTCACACAGGGCTGGATCCCACAACCCTGAGATCATGACCTGAGCCAAAATCAAAAGTTGGAGGCTCAACTGACTGAGCTACCCAGGTGCCCTGGAGGCGCCCGGATGGCTCAGTCGGTTAAGAGTTCAACTCTTGATTTTGGCTCAGGTCCTGATCCCAGAGTCGTGGTTTCGGGGCCCTTGTCAGGCTCCATGCTGAACATAGAGCTTGCTTAAGATTCTCTGTCTCTCTCTCTCTCTCTCTCTCCCTCTCTCTCTCCCCCACTGCCCCCTCCCTCCCCTTGCATATCCGTGCTCTCTCTCTAAAATAATAATAATAAAAAGACCACAATCCTAACCTGCAGTGCAGAATGCATAAAAAAGGAGAAAGGAGATGGATTATAACTTTCTATGGATAGACCTCCAATATCTTGATAATATACACCTCAAGGCACTCTGGCTTTACATCCCCTTTACCCTCCCCATAAACCCTCCAAGTTCTCCTAAGTATTATGCAAAAGTCTTTGGACAAAAAAGTCTTTGCTTCCTGTTCAGTCAATGCTTCCCTGAGGAAATGAAATGCAGAACTCAGATTTACTTAAATTGTGGATGGTCAGGGGGTAGATAAAGAAGAAACATAAATCATAATCTTGAAACATTATCTAGCCTCAACGATATTTAAGAAAACTTATGATTTGAGGGTAATTAAATTTTGTTCTGCCAATTTACTCAGTTGTTTTGATTTGTTCTAATAAATTTCCAGTTAATGCTTGGATTTTCTAATATCATAGAATGTTTTGCATATATTTATATTTTGTTTTCCTTCTCTGTGTTTATACTACTGGGTCTGCTTCATAAATTCATACATTGGCCATAACTTCCAGAATCTTAAGAAGGTATAGAATTGTTTCACATTCTTGTATTTTTTTTAAATAAAACAAAAAGGTTTCACATAATTCTCTATTAGTTATGATATTTATGATGTTGACCTCAGTTATGAAGGAGATATCCTTTATCATAAGAGATTGATAGAAAGGAACAGAAACTTCAGTTATAGACAAAATATGCAGGATTTTTTTCTTTGTTTTTGTTCAGTTTTTACACATGATAGATGTGGCATTCTAGAAAACTGGGAAAATTGCAATTTTACCCCATGTCTTACACCAAAATAATATCTTGGTAGATCAAAGATATAAAATCAAACAATTAGACTATAAAAGTATTTGAATAAAATTACAAATATGGTTTTCTTAGAGGTCTAAGAAATTTCTACATATAATAACCAGAAAGTATAAAAGAGATTAATGAATTTAACTTCACAATAAAATTACTTTGCATGACAAATAAAACCCCTGAGCAAACCGAAAATGACAAATGACAAATAGGAAAGAATGGAAGAGGTTCAGACCCATTTCTAATAATAGGAATGCCCTGATAGAAAAGTGGGCAACATTCATGATAAAGACAAATGCATTTGAAAAGAACCTCAGCATTGCCATAAATCAAATTTAAGCAAAAATGAGTTTAAGTCAAGAAAATTATAAAGTCATGAAATTTGGTAATATGACTGACATTGTTTGAATTCTAGTACTGCCACTTACTAGCTACGCAAAGTCACTTAACACTTTGGTGCTCTGGTTCCTTCATTTGATAAATCCATTCCAGTCACACAGGGATCCATCCGCCCATATGCCAGCATGTTATCTGTAGCGAAGTGTCACTTTCTTCATGGCTGTCATGTGGCTGAAATTAATTGATATATATAAAACACTTAGCACAGTGCCTGGCACACAGGTACTCAATGGCAGATAAATGATTTAAAATTGTAAATTGATTAGGAATGAACACAGCTGCAAATAGCAAAAACAAAAACAAAAATAAAAGTTCAAGCAAATGGGAATCCATTTTTCATACGGAACAGTAAGTCCAGAGGTGGGATATTAGTTCAGCTTCCCAAAGATGCTATCGGGGACACAGGCTCTTTTTTGATGTTGTACTCGACAATCTTCAGTGTGAAGGTCTCTGTACTCATAGTTATTGCCTCATGATTCTAGAGTGATGCTGTATCTTTGGGTATCACCTCTCCATTAGAAAACAGGAAAAAGCAGGAAGGAGCAAAAGGCATAAAATTAGAGTGGGGTGCCAGCTCAGCTTCTCTCTTATCAGGAAAGCAAACCCCTAAAATAGTAAACTCTTACTTATATCTATGACTCAGAAATGTATCACATGGTCATCACTAGCTCCAATGTAGTGGAGAGAAGGGGCTAGTAGATGGGTATTGGGTCCACCAACCAATTCTCCCCATAAAGGCAACAGTGAAAAAAACCCAAAACACTTAGCAGTGGCTTTCACCTTCACTGCTCCTCCACCCCCATACCTCCTCCCCACCCCAGCCTCTGACAAACACCAACCTCTTTTTTGTATCTATGAAGTTTGTTTCTGGGAACCCTATAATGGGAATATTATGCTTGATGATGTCACCGGGTTCCCTAAGTCTATTTTCATTTATTACTATTATTTGTCTCTCTCCTGTTCAGCCGGATTGCTCTCCATTGCTCTGTCCTCCAGGTCGCTCATTGATTCTTCTGCTTCCTCCAGTCTATTTCCTCCATGTAGTCTATTTTTAATTTCACTTATTTTTTCATCTCTGGTTCTTTTTTGTTTCCTGTTTTGTTGAGGGTCTCACTGAAGTCCTCTACTCTTCTGTCGAGCCCAGTGCATATCTTCATGACCATTGCTTTAAATTCTTTATCAGGCATATTGGTCATCTGTTTCATTTAGATGTTTGCTGTGATTTTGTCCTGTTCTTTCATTTGAGACATATTCCGTTGTCTCATTTTGTCTAACTCTCTGTGTTTCTGTTAGCAAAGTCGGCTAGGTTTCCTGATCTTGAAACTAGCAGCCTTATGAAGAAGAGGCCTGTAGTGTCCTGAAGAGCATTGTCTCCTATTAATTAGAACTTGGCACTTCAAGGGTGTCTCCTATGTGTGTTGTGTGTACCCTGCTATTGTGGCTGAGACGCATTTGCCTTCAGTACTGTCATTTGCGATGGCTTCCTTTGCCTGTTGGGGGCATTTCTGTCCCTGTGTTAATGGGCCAGTCTGGGGCCACCTTGGGCTTGAGTTTAGTCACACCAGGCATTTGCCAGAGATGCAGTTGCACTGGACTTCAGGGTCCTTCAGGGCATTTTTCCTGTGTTGTCCCCTTGAGAAATCTTCTTTGGTGTGAGGGGCCTGCAGTCAGACCAGATGTCTGGCTCCAGCCCGCCACTGAGGCCTCAGTCAGACTGGTATGTGTGGTTATCTTCCCCTTTCCACAGGGCAGGAGTCACTTTGAAGCTGTGCTGGCCGCCGTCAGGGCTGCTTGCATGCTGCCAGATTTGTGACACCACTTTGGATGGGCTCCACCCAATGGTGTATTGGAGGGAGCAGGACTACTGGAGAACATGAGGGTACACGGTGTTAAAGTCTGCAAGGGTCTGTTGTGGAGGGGACTTGGAGCCGCTTTAGAAAACTCCAGGGTTGGAGAGGTGAGTGCCCAGGAGACCATGGGGGTGGGGCTCATGGTGCCACAAGGTCCTTGCTGGTTTGCTGTGTGAGGGGAGAGCTCCCACCAGGTGCTGGTTTGGAGAGAGCATGTCCACAGCACAGAATGGGGACGGGCACACTGTTAGCAAGCTAGGTGGTGTGGTGGCACTGAGCTGCTTCCTGCAGGCGTCTGTGTGTTCAGGCTGGGAGGTAGGCAGGGGAGGGGGGCGGGGAATAGCGCCCACCAACTTCTTTGTTCCCGAAGTCTTCCAAAGTTCCCTGCTCCTCCAGCACATGCTCCGAGATTAGGAAACAAATGTCCCTCCAGTATAGCCCGGGCGTTTTTCAAACTACTGCTTCTATGCTGTATCTCTGAGGGGCTGTTGTGCTCTCTCTTTATGGGCAGGGACTCAGTTTCCTCACTGCTCCCCCAGGGAAGAGCCTATTCATTTTTAAAGTTCACATGTTAAGCTCCATGGATTGTTAGGCCCTTCTGCTTTTCAAAGCCAAATGTCATGGAGGTTCATCTTCCCTGTGCCTGTGGTGCCTGGTTTGAGGATCTTATCCTCCCCGCTGTATGCACACGCGGCATCCCTCTCTCCCATTGACAGGTCCGTTTGGCTCCCAACCACATGTCTGCCCTTCCCACCCACTTTGACGTGGCCTCTTCTCTACACTTAGCTGTGGGGGGTTTGTTCTGCCAAGCTTCTGGTCATCTTCTGAGTTATTTACACGAATATGGGTGTTTTTAGTTGCATCCACGGGATGAGCTTGGGATCTTCCTACTCCACCATCTTCCCTGGAAATCCTAATCTGATTCATTTTAATCAAATAATCTCTCATTTCTAAGAAAAGGTCATGAAAGAAGAGAATGACATACTAGAGAGAACCCGAGTTTCAAGTAAATACATTAAGAGCATGGAGAGAGGTCTCATCAATTGTGATGTGTGGTGAGAAACATATGAGGAGGACTTATTTGATGTGATGAAGGTGTTAACTAATGCTATGGAAGTAATTATTTTGTAATATGTAGGTGTATCAATATACATCGTACACCTTACATTTACACAAAGTTATGTCTGGACTTTAAAAAAGGATGACAACCATCGATCTAAATTAGACTATCTCTGCCTCTGCCTATTTGAAATAAAATCAACCACAACACATTTTTTCTTACATGAAGGTACACATCCATAAAGTATTTATTTTGCTATTTTGTCCTACTACTACAGAAGCCCAAAATCTGGCATTTAGGACAAAGTTGCAAATAATCTTTGTTATTTTAATTTGTGGAGGAAATTTAAAGGCCAAATATATTTGCATGTGAGATCTGAAAGTGAAGGTTTCTAAAACCTTGAGAAGAGTTTTCTGCTGACCTTAATGAAAGTGGTTTGCACTGATTTTACGACAAATAAATACCCTGAGAAGCTTCACAGGAGCATCTTCTTTAATTCTTACAAAAGTTCACTACAGAAGACAGGTAGTTAATAGTGCTTCAAAAGATGACAAATATCTGAACCTGGAAAAAAAAAATGCAGCCCAAGGAAGCAGAGTCATTTATGGTAGATCGCACACTAAGTTAATGCCAGAACCAATAAGACATTTCAGTCCAGCTGACTTTTCTCAGTTATAAGAACATTCTGGGCCTAGTAGAGATTTCCATTCTTCTTTGGAATCTCAAAGAGAGTTGCTCAATTTGTTCTTGATAATCATAGTGGATGATGAGTTATTATTCTGACACAGCAGATATTCATGCATATGTGTTAAATGAAAGGACAAAAGAGACCACATAAACTACTCAGTAAAATTCACTTTCGAGACTAAAACTATGGAATCAAACGTTCCTAAACTTATCTGAATTCATGTCTGGTTTTCAAATTTTAGATGAATAATGACTTTCCAATTGATAATTTTCTTTCTTTTTGTTGCTCTTGTTTTAGACTATTTGCTTTATCAGGGTAAGGCAGGGCAAGAGCAAGGACAATTTGGTTTGGGTTTAATGCCAGACTAATCTCATTGAACTTAGGATACTTTTACTCAGATTTATTTGGGATCAAAAGGAGTTGCTCTCTAAAGAGATATATGGATAGTGGCTATACAGCAAAACTGATTAGTATTCTGACATTCTCCATCATACTCATGACTCAAATGTTATGCATCTGATGTATACTGATATGTATACTGATACAAAGTCAGTATTTTAAAGCTTGAAGTCGAAAGCACATCTCTGTTACATGTGTAATAAGTTTCTGTTTAGCATTCACAAGCCCCAAATCCATCCTCTTTTCCTTTTGGAAAGCAATTTCAAATAGATTTCATATGGAGGAATAAACAAATCCAAAGTATACAAACCACATACATCTGATCAGAATCAGTGAAACAAAAATTTGAGTATTGCAGAAAAGATCAAATGGATTGTTTTCTGCCTATCAAATCCAAAACTGCTAACGTGAAGGCAATGACATATATCAATTATCATAATTTTGTGAGGAAGGCTTAAATGGCCTACTGCCATTTAAGCAGTAAGTGAAGACTTCTAAGATCTAAAGTCACAAATGTAAGTGTTGATTTTGATTATCTCTGTAGCGTGATTTTGATGATTTTTTTAAGGTGGGAGCAAAATTTAATCATTGAGTTCACAACTAAAAAGGCAGCAAAAATTCCTGTCAAATCTTTTAATATTAACTTGAACTTCTATTCATCCATAAAGTCCTAACAAAATTAACCTTCTCATCACTAAGGACATAAGAAATAATAAATTCTGCTTAACGTTAAGCTTATGAAAAATATGTGACTTATTTTACATAATGTTAACTTAAAACCGGCAATTGTTTCCTTGAATTATGCAATACATTGAGAAGCCCAGTGGAATCAAGAGTTTTTCTAAGGAAAATTATGAATTGATAATTAAACTATTTGGGATTTTTAGCATAATTAAAAGTGACAGACCATGCACAGTATTTGACTTATTGAATAGATACTAAATTAGCGATTTTACACAAATTCTGGATAGCCAAAGCATTAGTAATATTCTAGAGTTCTTCTATTTTTCTATCAATTCTCCCTAGAAACATTTGACTATATGTTTCTAGCACCAGAGTGCTCTTTGCATTAGTTTCGTTCTTTATCTTAGAGAGTAGCAACATGTGGTGGAGACTATCATAAATGCTATGCTACACTGAGATTGCTTTTCTTCAGCTGCTTAAGAAAATAACTTTTATTCTGCTAGGGTCTTCCTTGAATATGCATGAAGCGAATAAAGTTACAAAAACATGTTTATGCTGTAGTCTGAATATGAGTTGATACATGATCCTGCTAGGATTCGGAGAAGTCAAGTCAGGTTTAAAAAAGGAAATAGACACCAAAATCCCAAACCGTTAGCACTCTGACTGGTTCTGCCTGTACTATTTGGCATGCGTATGATTTTGAGGGAAGGGACGGTCTTATTTACTGCTGCTATCCCAGTTCTCATCACAGAGCTCTGAACAAGGTAAATGCTCAGTGAAATTTGATCATTGAATAAATACATAGACACACAGACTGAACTGGAGTCAAACTGTTGATATACTTTTTTCATGCAACAATAAATAGAAGAATTTTCTAAGTATTCCAAAACATGATCTTTGAAGTTTGCATTATACTCTTTTTTTTTTTTTAAGGTGATCGGTAATTTATCTAATCAGCATTCTGGGGACATTATAGTTGTTTCCATTTTTTTTTAAACATCATTTTTTGGGCATTACAGTCATTCTCAATTTTTTGCAGATCGTAAAAGAGGAAAAACTGGCATATAGAGGACAATTTTTTTAAAGTTTTAACTTTGTGCCACTAAATAACCTTACAGAAAAAGTTCAACTCCTAACACTATAAGAGGCTATTTTTTTCTTTTTTAACATATCTTCAGAAAAAATTTCTAATACAAAGATGGGAACACATGAGCACAATAGTTTTTATTATTTTCATTGGAGGATGGACCGTTTGAAGGTTTCCTCATAATCCTCTAAACTAGAAGAGGTAGACTCTAAATAAACATTGTAATATCATATTCATCGCTTTATCCACTTAACTCAAACCACATTCCACACACCTAGAATTGTATTTGCAAATTCTTTCTACAAACGGAGAAAATCAAATTAATCATTGCTCCAAGGTTGGAGGAGGTACACAGGAGAATCTGGAGCAGATCAATACCACCAATCTGGCCTCTGTGTAAGTGCACTGTAAATTGTAAAGGGTCATTCGAATGTACACTATTATTTCTTTAAGTCTGTAATTTTCCATTTAAAATATCACCTACTTCCTAAATGAACTGCCAGGGAACCTAAACAATATTAATGATTACATTTTGGTTTGCCAGAACACTAGTGTTTGGCCCACCCACTACAGATTAAAATCAAGAGTAAAAACAAAACAAAAACAATAGAAACAACTCCATTCAGATGAAGGAGGAGCTAAGTAATTGATTTGCCTCTTCCTTAAAATACTGAAATGACTGTGGATGACTTAAAGTTTTCCAAGAAAGATCTTTCAGATGCCAAAGAGAAATTCTCACTTTGGAAGAGGAAAGAAATGATTTTAAGCATCATCTAGTTGACTGGTTTACAGTCTGAATTTGTGAACTATTGGAGGGCATTAGAAAAGTAATAGGTAGAACGTAAGGTTCTTAAACTATTTTCAACATTACAAAAAGCTTTAAAAATTGTACAATCACCCATGAGAAATCTGGGCTGATTCCTTACTTTTGCTTAGGATTAGTTGAATTCAGTGATTAGCACTAGTTGTATTAAATCAGACCCAGAGGTACATATCAGGTCCTGAATGTTTGCAGAGTTGGCTTCCTTTATAATAAAAGGGAAGAAACTGGATAACGCCATGTGGTTTGACCTCCTCTGCCGTGATCCTGCGGGTGTAGTCTTGTCTGAAAGATTTGTCTTACTACCTTAGGATAACCAAATGTTGTATCATCAAGCCTAAGGAATACATGCAAGCCAGGTTTCAGTAAATTTTAAGTACGTAACATGTGTCTTCTTTATAAGAACCAAATCTTACTTTCTGAGGCAGATAAATTATGGTATGCGTCACATGCCCTTTTTGTGATCTTAGAGTAGAAAGCAATTTTGCACATTCAATACTGGAAATTGAGTGCTTTCAAATAGGTGTCAGTTATGGTCTGTGGAACCATAAAATAAGCATTAAAGTAGCTCACCAAATAACCTGGCATAAAAAATGCATTTTGATTTGCATTTAGATTTAACTAAAACCATAGGGACTCAACACTTGTAGTGTATTACATCATTATTCTTTGTTTAACTTTCTGTTACAAGAAGAGACAGGTACATAGAGTCATAGAAGCTCATTCCAAAATTAGATCTTACCAAATATTAGCTAAAAACTTTCCTGATGACTTTCCGAAAAACAACTAATAGCTAGTCAATGGCACTAAATATAACCACTTCTGAGTGACAAAAACACTGGGAAATCCATAGCTTTACTTGTATTTTAGTTTTAACTGACTCAAAGAAACCAAAGAGACTTTTATAAACAGACTATACTGCCCAATAATTTCCCCGTGAAATTTCCCCATGACATTTTCTTTCATCTCTACCATTGTTTCAGAGCTGTGTTTTCTCAACGGAACAAGAATATTTTCATTCTTTTCTAGCGCTTGCACACTGTGCTATTTTCAGATTCCTCCCCTTGTTACTCAGTCAAGCTAGCCCCTATTTTAAAATAAGTATCAGCCCTACTGGTACATAATGATGGATATTTCTCTTGAATTTATTTTATTTCTCTTATTTCTCCCAGTAAGAATGAGATATTTGAGAAAATGGGATTTGAAAAAAATAAAACTATCCAAAATGACCATCTCAGGAGAGGATCCTTTGGTCAGTTGGTCCACTGCCATTCACTCCATTCCGTTCCCATATAGGTAGCAGCTTCACTAGATTGGGCCTGAAATGACCCGAGGATGTAGCTGTTTCCCTTTGTCACCACTGCAGCTGGGTTTGCTTGGAAGTTAAGGAATCAGCAAAGTAGAATAGAATAAATCTCAAGTCTTCTTTGTAAGAGAAGAGCAATAAAGATGATCGGTTTTTGTCACCAAAACTTAGTAATACTATCTAATCCTTTATGAGGATTTCCTAAGTGCCAGATTCTAAGTGTTTTACATATATAATTTGAATTCATTTACGGGGGGCCCCTCCATGATCTTCTGAAGGGAGCACTATTACTACTCACAGTTTCCAAGAGAAGGTAACCAACCTGCCTAAGGTCAAAAAGCCAGTGAGAAGTGCAGCCGGAGATTGAATCCATGCAGTCTTAAACAACAGCTGAGGGTGACATCCAAGGATCTGATGCTTTGAGAGCTCTTTCCCCAGATGATTACAATATGAAGCCAAGGTTAAGAAGCACTGACTGGTCCAGATTCCATATCAAGGTACTTCAGCTCAAATGCTTTCAGGATCAGGCAGGTAATACAATGTCTGAAGCAAGCAGATATAGATCCCATACTCTAATTTCTATAATAATGGTACTAAATCTTATACCTGCAAAGGAATCACCTGTGGAGACTGTTAAAAATGCAAATTATTAAGCCTCAGCCTCATAAAATCTTCGTTCGATCTATATCAAAATTATCTTGGTTTTATTTTTAAGCACAAATTTCTGAGTCCCTGGTAACCACTGCTCTAAAATCACCTTACGTGCTAATACATTCTAGTAGTCTCAGATTTTGAGTTGGGCTCTCAAATATGAGATGATCACTTTATTCATTCTAGAAATATTTCTTGAGCATCTGTTATAAAAAAGGAACTTCTAGGCACTGGGTAAACATCAGGGAACAAATCTAACACCTTCCCCAAGGAGCTCATATGCTGCTAGGGAAGGGAAACAGAGTACAAGTGAATAAATGTATGTTATGTAAGTACAATGGAGAAAAGTCAGTTGGAGGGGGGCATGATGGAATCGAATGGTCTTTTACATGGTCAGGGGTAGACTTTCTGAATTAGGTCACATTGGTACAAAGGATGTGAGAGAGTGAATCATGGAACCTGGAATAGCTCAACAATGTCCAGACTAAAGTGACAACAGAAAGTACAAAGCCTGTGAAGGGGAAGTTTACTGGTATGTTGAAAAAACAAGGAGACCAGTGTTTGGACAGGAGAGGAGAAAGGTCATGTCAGGGAGGTAGAAAGGAAATGGATCACATGGTGGTGAAGGCCACGGTAATCTCAACTCTGCGTGACATTAGAAAACACTGGAAAATGACATTATCTGCCTTACATTTTAATGGGTCAGCCTAGCTATGTATAGAGGATAGATATAGTTTGTGGGGAAGCTGTAGGAGCAGGAAGACCAATTGAGAAACTAAGGCTGTAGTCCAGGCAAGGGAAGATGGTAGCATGGCCAGCATGGTAGTAGAGGAAGTGGTAAGTAGTCAAAATCTGGAGATACTTTAAAGAGTGCATCCTGATGATTTTTCAAATGGACTGGATGTGGGCCATGAATGAAAGAGAGGGATCAAGGATGACTAGATCTAACGTTTGGGAATTTAGAGCTTAGGAAATTTGGTATAGGTAAAATACCCTCTCAGCAAATTCCCAGTTAGTTGGACACCGGTGTGAAGCTTGTTTTACTTAGGACTTAAGCAACACTTCCCATGAAGCACTGAGGGTGAAATATGGGAGTACACATCTTCCAAACGACTGTGATTCATTAAAACCCGTATTCTTCCGGACATTAAACACTAAAAACAAGACAACTCTTTCATTACCTGTAACAACAATAGGAAAAGGTAAGAAAAGCTAATTTTCTCAATGATATTTATATCAGAAGAGAACTGATTTAATACCAGAAAAATACAAGTCTGTCCTGTAGTAATTAATGCTTCTAATAATTCTTGAGCATGTGGAGATACTGCAAACATTTTACATTCATCATTAGTAATAAAAACAAAACAAGAAAGTGCCTCAAGGAAGAGCCAAAAAGTGGACAGCCAGTGGAAAATTCCCTTGCTCTATTTCTTCCACCTGCAGAGTTTACATCCTACCATTTTGGAACAAATTTCTGCATTTTAAAATAACCATCACTACAAAAAGACATTGTTGTTCAGTGTGCCTAGTATAAAAATCCACCTTGTTACTCTTAATATTGAGATAAATAAAAGGCTTGTATCTCCTAATAAGATGATAACTTTGTGAATAAGAGCCATGAAATCTGTTGCATTTTCATGTATGAGTTTTGTTCAAAACCCATAGCTTAGGTTTTATAACTATCCCATATGTTAGGGATAATGAGTTAATAGCTACTCCTCTATTTAGCTCTTGTCCTCTTGCCCTATTTCTAAAGATTGTGTCTCATGTCTGTCTTTTATTGTAAACCACGTGAAATCCTTTATGGAGACAGACACCATATGAATAATAAATGAATATAAATGTATCAGCTGACTTTTAAATACATACCTATTTTGTACTCTGTATTCTTTTGCTTAACCTCCATTCAAGCTTTGATCATTGTGCAGAAATACTTGCCAATGATTCCAAAATTTAAGTATTAAGCTTATTGCTCCTGAACCTCATCTAATGGGAATGAACACATAGGATTCTTAACCAACCAAATAAAAGCCACCACCATGCCTATCCACTGCAAGCTATGTTTTCATGTGACTCACAAATGAATACTTTTGATTTTCAAATGTGTTGCCTTTTCTATTTACTGTTATGGAAGTCTGAGACAGAAAGTCATTTAAGAGGTAGCTAAACTTGATACAAGTTTTACATTCTAAAAGGACTTTGCCCTCTAATAGAGGACAAAAAATCTGCTGAGGAAGAGAGTCATATGTAAAAACAAATTGGCTTTTATCTGGGAGTTCCTATGTTTTTTTTTTTTTTTTTTTTTTTTTTTAAGTAGGCCTCCTTCCCAGCCCAGAGCCCAATGTGGGACCCGAACCCATGACCCTGAAATCAAGACCTGAGCTGAGATCAAGAGTTGGAAGCCTGAGTGAGCACCCCCAGGCACCCCTGGGAGTTCATATTTCAAAGAAGGGAACAATCATTCTGAAGGTATAGAAAACAAAAAAAGGATATACCATAGATTTAAGGTTGTATATAAAAGGGTACTTGTTTAGAAACTGTTAACAATATTTGATGGAATATATTAACAGATAATAAGGTATTTAACAAATACACGCTCCAAATCTTCAGAATGTTGTGAACAGATGAAATAAAAGAAACTTTTCACTCAAGCTGAAAATGTCTTTCTTTGGTAGTTGTGGACTAGGTTGTTAGGAAAATTCTAACGTAGTACCCTGCAAAGTGAATTCAAAGTAGAGAATAAAAGCAGCACGTGTGCTCACACACACATATGCACACACTGTACCAATGTGCCTTTATGGCCTAGATTTCAAGGGGAAAAAATAGACATTAAGATGTTGCTACAGTCCAAAAATAGCAGAGGAGTCTCTGAACTATCCACGTTTCATCAGTTGGAGCATCTGAGGGAGAGCTCCCATATACATTAATGCATTATCCTTATCACTGTAATTGATACCTAACACTTCTCAACCCATCAAAAGCAGTCCTAAATGGAAGAACGTTTATCTCCATGTAAGATGACCATCACTTCGAAACCTTACATGATCTCAAATTTCGTAACAGCTTAAATCACTTTCTGCAGAGAAAAATAATACATGGTGCTACTAATTCACTTCCTGGCTGCCAAGGCAAGATACGATCTCACATACCTGAACACACTGGTGACTTCCTGTTTAGTGAGTTCTGATACTATTTCCAAGTATCAGAGGGAAGAGAAGGAATATCACTAGGCCCAGATTTTACTAGCTGACTAGTTCTTTTTCCGGAAGTGGGTAGAAGGCTTTGACACCATCCAGAGATCCTGAAGGGCAAGCACAGGAAGAGAGATCTTTATTTCCTCTAAAATGATGCTTTACAACTTTAGGGTGACTCATCATAGCCATCATAGCACCTTTCTCATAATGAAAAGCATTACAGGAGGCATTCTCCTTTCTTACATTAACATACATGTGTATATATACACATACATAAACAAACATATATATTATGTATACGTAAACATATATACATGTATATATATGTGTGTGTGTATATATACATATATATACATGTATATATACATATATACATATATGTGTATATATACACATATATACATATATACACATACATATATACACATATATGTACATATATACACACATATATACATATGTGTATATATACACATATATGTATATATGTGTGTATATATGTATATATACACACATATATATATACACACATATATATATATATATATATATATATATATATTACAATGAGTCTTTTAAAGCATATTTCAAGACAATTCTGTCATGGCAGAGTCCTAATCTGTACTAGAAGTTGGGTAGGACTTCAAAATTCTGATCACCTAAGAACCAACCGCCAGTGAATACAGTGAAACCAGGTCCCAGGGGCTTCAGATTTATTTAAAAGGAAAATAACACCAAAAAACCCCAAAAAACAAAAATACAGACTAAAATAATAACAAAATATTATTATTAATAAGTATAAGGCAACAAAGTCAACAAAATAGGTAACAATAAAAATATAAAATTCCAAAACTGTCACAATAATAGAAATACATAAACAGACCCAAAACCACGACAAAAATAGGTCAAATAATCAGAGAATTCCCACTAAAAAGTTACTTATGCTGAGTAATTAAAAACAAGTTTCTCCTATGTGTATTGACATAAAAAAACAAACTCTATAAAAGTGACAAAAGCAAGTTGCAGAAATATATTTATAACATGATGTTATTTTTAAAAGGTATGTATACACATATTTACACATTCTTAGGGAAAACAGTCTGGAAAAGCATACACCACACAGTTAAAAGTAGTTTGCTTTGGGGTACTAGTTAAGAGTCAGAATTAGTCCAACTTCATATACTTTGTTGCTTCAATATTTACAAATGCATACTGGTTTCATTTTACAAAATTCTGGATAAAAACAAAACTTGATGAAACACATCGTCAAAATTTAAAACAGTGAAAACAATAAGAATCTAGCTATTTCACCAGATCCCAAGGAAAGCTTCCAGAAAGTGTAGAAGAGAATTGGCTGGAATGAGAGTCACAAGTCGTGACAAACTCATGCTTTAACTTTGGAAACCAAACAGCACAGCCGGTGAAGGATTCTGGTCCATCCCTGTGACCTGCAAAAGTGGCAGCACGGGACATAGATGGACTCAAAACCTGGGCAGCCGGTGCCCTAGTGCATGGAGACGGCTTTCTCAGGGAGACAGAGGGGTCTTCAGCTCCTATTTCAACACTAGTCTTTCTATATTCATTCAGAAACAACTCCCGAAGTGCAACATGACCAGGGGTTTAAAAAAAAAAAAAAAAAGAGGGGGAATGATGTATTGCATCTCGGCCTGTAGAGTTCCCCCAAAGAAAGCAGTAAAATGGAGGGTAGGGACAGAGGAAAGAGCATGTGAGCAGTACACTTCTCATTACTGTATAATCAACTGCCTCAGACTGTCTAGGCTACGCCTTCTCTTCCTCCCACGAAACAGTGCAGGGGCTATAAGAGACAGTCTGGTAGTATCTAATGGATGCTGCAGGGACTGGAAATTGAGCAAAGAGGCTGTACACAAACCATTTTCTTAAATTTATGTAATTTTGAGTCTGACCGGAAAGGTACCAGGATTCACATGGACAATAAAGAGGACATGGCTCAAATCAGGGCACAATGAACTACTGTCTACTTGTTGCTCCAGAAATAGAATTCTCCTAGCATTCTGGATTCCTGATTCAGGTATGGCGCATGCATCACAGCTGGACAAACACTAGGTGTTGACAGAACTCTTCTTGTTTGTTCAAAGCTAAAAAGTTAAAAAAGAAAACAAATGATGACAACATGGGGGGCTATTTAAAAACAGAAAAGAGAGAAGTGACCTATCACTGTAAAAACTCATATGAGGCATCTGACTTTGATAACCTGGAGCGAGCACTGTGACCTGCCCTACCTTCTGACCTCTCCTCTTCTGGGCATTTCCTGTAGAGAAACTGGCTCTCTCACCTTTGTATCCTCAGTATACCATTGGTACTGAAATCTACTCATCTATACGGTTCTTAAAACATTTCCCTGAAGATGTTTTGAACCAAGTGATTATATCCCCCCAAAAAGCAGCATCAGCTTCTTTCACCATCTCCAAAAAGCTGGTAATTCAGTGATGGGAGATGGGTCGTTAGGTTGGGGGATGGGCTAATTTACTCAGGAACTAGAACTTGGAGTTATTGGGGCACTTGGGTGGCTCAGTCGATTAAGCATCCAACTCTTGATTTCAGCTCAGGTAATGACCTCACAGCCTGCAAGTTCAAGCTCCACGTTGGGCTTTGGGCTGGGCATGAGGCACTGTCAGTGTGGAGCCTGTTTGGGATTCTCTGACTCCCTCTCTCTCTGCCCCTCCCCTGCTTGCTCTCTCTCTCTCTCTCTCATAATAAATAAACATTAAAAAAATAATTTAGAGTTATTATAAACACAGGAAATCAGGTATTTGACCCTTTTTGCCAATAAAATGTTAAAAGCTTTTTGATAGGGTAAGAAAATGTAACACTGACTCCTCTCATAATCTGCTTCCAACGTCATTTCAAATATTTAAGAGAGGACGCAGTTGTAGAAAACCCATGCTAGCTTTTGCCCCAGAATCCTAGAGTGGTTAGCAGAACAGCCTCTGAACACAGATTACCTGAATGAGAGTACTGACTAGCATATTGTGTGAACTTAGTGAAGTCAGCTTCTCAATCAAGTTTTATCAGGAAATCAGTTTTATTAGGCAAATGGGTTTTTATGAAACTCAAATATATGTTGAATGCTTTGTACAGTACCTAGTGTATAGACGGTCCTAAATATCTATTATAGTGACATTCCTGCTTTCTTTGCCTCCAATCATGTCTCAACTCAACACAGGGCAAACAAAGAAAACAGCTGAAATATGTGCGTTAATTTATTCTTCACTGATACTGAACTAGGCAGATCTGTATGTCTTAGTCTTTACCAAATAATATACATAAATCTATACATACATACAAATATATGGAAGTATTTGTATAAAACTGAATATTCATGATTTTGAACTTCACAAACACTGTCAGGTAAAAAGTGGACTATGATACTGAGTTAATATCTCATTTTGTGTTCAACCTGAAATATAAGTACACATTACATAAGACTTAAAAAATGGTAATATAAGTCACTAACATTATAAATCTGACTGCTTTATTAGATCGAGGTGGAATGCAATAACTTCATGTAGAGAAACGAAACGAGCAATCAAAAGAACATAATTCAGGTCTTAAGAAATGGATTTATCCTAAATTGGTCAATAGTACCGAAAGAAAGCAATTCTGCCACGTACACTTAAAGTAAATCATTCCTTTAAGTATGCTGTAGCTCACTCAGAAGAGCACTTCTCAACAAGAGTGCTTGTTTAAGCAGATCCCTTTGTACAAAACAAAACAAAACGACTCAGCTGCTACACCCCTCGCACTCAGTAAAAGCTGAGTAATTTAATGTAAGGACATTTTCTAACCCCATACCTGTGCTAAAATCATTAACACTGCTGATACAAAAATCAGGGCAGGAAAGAAGGAAGGCCTAGGATGATGACTGGCAGAGAAATCAGTGGCTGACATATGGAAAAAACAAACTTAGAGCAGGATAACAAAACAGCTTCTCTGAAAGGGCTGCAAGGGGTAAATGAAAACACAGTCCTTATTTCGTCCACTTCTTCCTTTATATCCCTAGCAGCCATCATACTGGAAATTTTGAGCAACGGGACCATTTTTAACTTACCCACAAGTAGGCATTTGATAACACAATGTCTATTTGCCAAAAGAATTTTAAATTGTGGTTAAAGTAGAAAATAAACTATACAGCTAAATCTTTACAATAATCTCACAGAAAATGATGTTTTCTAAAATTATAGTATTTTACATGTGCTAAGCTAAATGACAATATTAGATTAGATCTTCCGCAACTGTGGTGTCAAAAATCTGATAGCAAATCTGCTGCTCTGTTCCGCTTGTGACATTATACGACTTGATGAGGCACTCCAACCATGGGTATGCATCTACAGATGAGAAAAAATGTTATTTATGCATTAAAACTAAACAAATATCTCTAAAATAGGTAGCTGAGCATAATGATTAGCTAGAAAAATTAACATATTTAATTTAGCTGGAGAAGTAAATAAAATACACTTACCAAATATATTATTATCTATGCTTACAAATACACACTGGGTTCATGTTATTATTGTGTAACAATCCTAACTAATCTTTTCCCCCACAGGACACAATAATTAAATGTGGAGTTTCCCAAATGTCTGATCGCAAAGGTAGCAGCCATCTCATTCCCATTCTTTATTTCTTTATTCTTTATTTCTGCTGATTGCTTCCTGACCTCCCCAGGTGTTTTTTTTTTCTTTTTTTCTTGGTTGACTGCAAAGAAAGTGAACCCCAAGTTCACATCAGCTCAGGCCCTTAACACCTGTCTAGCTGAAACTCCCCATCAATTTCTAAGCACTTAGTCCAGACAATGCAGATGCTATTCCCAAGCTCTGATTATGACCACAGTAAATCTATTTAAAACTTCTAGAAAAGTTTCTTAGGCTTCTTCAAGTTCAACTTTGAAATATACTTAATATAGTCAATCTTGGCAAGAGTCGAGCAAGATAGGCACTCTACTGCTGGAAGAACTATAAATAGGTAAAAATATTCTTGAAAAGCAATCTGGCAGCATGTATCAAAAGCCTACCAAACCCATCCTTTTTGATATGGCAGTTTTATTTCCAGAATCTATCCAAAAGAATTGAAACTAAAAATTAAAACTGACACCAAATAAAAAGTGTGTAAATTAAACCTTGTTAAGATGTATAAAAAGCTATCTTTCTGGAACTGTTATAAAATGCAAAGACTGACCAGGGGAAAATAAAGTCTGATTAAAAATAACCTATAAGGGGCACCTGGGTGGCTCACTGGGTTAAGTGTTCGACTTTTGGTTTTTGGCTCAGGTCATGAGGTCATGATCTTGCGGTTTGTGAGTTGGAGCCCCGCATCGGGCTCTGTGCCAACGGTGCAGACCCTGCTTGGGATTCTCTCTCCCTCTCTCTCTGCCTCTTCCCTGCTTATGCTCTTTCTTTCTCTCAAAATAAACTTAAAAAAAAAATAATAATAACCTCTAAAAGGTAAACTGACAGCAGCTAAATCTGCAGCTGGTAAAATTTGTTACCGATGAAAAATTGTTAATAGTGTCAAACTAACTATGAGAGGGATTTGCAAACTTCAATGTAAACAGAAATAATGACCACAAAAGGAAAACTCAGTGGCAGTAGATGGAATCAATACAATTTGACCTGAAGATCTGGTTGATTAATCAAATGTTATCCAGAGAACAACTAAAGTAAATAAAAATAATTAGTAAAATAAAAACGCATACAATCTGAAACTAGTTAATATTAATAGAACATTTATGAATGAGGGGCACCTGGGTGACTCAGTAAGTTGAGGTCTGACTCTTGATTTCGGCTCAGGTCATGATCTCACAGTTTGTGGGATCGAGCCCCATGTCAGCCTCTGCACTGACAGCTTGGAGCCCACTTGGGATTCTTTCTCTCCTCTCTCTGCCTCTCCTGCACTCATGTTCTCTCTCTCTCCCTCAGTAAATAAACATTTGAAAAAGAGAGAGAGAGAAAGAAAATTCATGAATGAATTACACTGGCTGTATGTAGTCTGTTACACAAAAATGTTTCTTCTCAAAATTTCATATTTGTTGGTATAATTTCAATGAAAATGCTTGTATACGTAAACGTCGTATCAAATGTGCTTGTGATCAAGCAAAACTGCCTCCTTTTGTTATATTTCAAAAATATTTTCTAAATCTTTTCATTTCAGGAATTATGATTCTTACCTATCTTCTCCCTGCCAATGTCTTCATGAAAAGACAAATCAGACAATAATTTACTTAGTACTTTGTAACAGTATTCAGATTTTAAAGTTTTTCCAACCCCTATGTCTACAGATTCGATATGTGCTAGGTAGGTATTATTTCAAGAAAAAGAATGAATGAGATTGTTAAAATATTAGTGCCTACCAATTTTTGTTCCTGAAGGACAAAACATGCCCATGATCATTTCCATACTTTGCTGCAGGTCATCATTGATGAGGATTTCTGACGCTGGGATCTGGAAGAATTTGTCCTTAAAAAAAAATTACAGGAGAAAATAGGAAACTATATTAATCTTTTTTAAAAGCCATAATTAATATAAAAGCATTTCAATATCATCTAATTAAAATAATCTAGACTATTTCACTCTGTGAAGATTGTAGACTTCATAAACTAGAGTTCTAGTCTAAACTCTAAAATCTGGTTTACTACTTTAATCTAAAAACAGCATTGATATATATATATATACACACATATATACACACATATATACATACACATATATAAATATATATTTATACATATATAAATATATTTATACATATAGATGTGTATGTATATATGTATATATATATAAATGAAAGTAAGAATAGTAATTAGAAAAGAGTGAGGCTTATCATTCTTTGTGTACAGGAAAAAAATCTAGTGTTAAATTTAAAAGAGTATAACGTATAGTGTATATTTAATTTTTCTCTCCTCGATCAGATTATAAGTTATACTTTCTTAAAAGAAGAAAGGGATCTTGTTTGCTTTTGTTCGCTGCTAAATCCCCATCACATACAACAGTATCTGGCACATAGCAGGTGCTCATTAAATATTTATTCAATAAATGGACCAATGAACTGTTTTGGCAAGAGAAAACATTCTCTCAAACCTACCCCAGATTGTTTCCCAACGTGTGTAGTAAACCAATTTGACCTTACTGCGAAAAGAAATCTGGTCTTTGCCCTTGGCTCCTGGAAATCACCTCTAAGCCCTTGGAATATCAGGCCTGTTAGGAATGTCTTTGTCCTACTAGCTAAGTCTATCAGCGTGATTTAGGGCACAAAGTTTGGGGCATGTGGTATTAGCTCGATCTCTGGAAGGACTGAAACCAGATGAGCCTATGGGCTGTCTACATGTCTCTACCATGACTACATGATGGAGCCCCAATAAAAACTCTAGCCACCAAGACTTGGCTTGTGGAATCACAAGGCTTCCCTGGCTGGCAGTACCGCTTGTGTCCTGTTTCACTTCACTGCTAGGCTGGTAACGCTGGCTGCTACTCCACAGCAAAGGGCAACTGGAAGCCCCATGTCTGGAACTTCTTGGACTCTGCCCTACGTACCTCTTCCCTTGGATGATTTTAATTTGTATTCTTTAGGTGTAACAAACAATAATAGCAGAATAACTTCCAGTAAGTTCCATGAGTCTTTCTAGGGGAGTATCAAAACTAAGGTGGTCCTGAGAACTCCCAAACTTAGAACTGTTGTTAGAAATGAGAGAAGTTTGTGGATAGCTCTCCAGCTTCGTATGCTATAACCATCTCTCCTCCAAAGTAACTTCATTCCCTCTACTACGGAAATGTGGAGACTCCAAAAACCTGGTAAAATGCTGCTTAGACAATGTCCAGAAGGTGCAGCCATACCTCTGCCTTTGGCTCCTGGAGTAAAACTTCTGAAGACTCTCTCCTCAAATTCCTATTCTTTGATTTTTCATTATTTGGATATTAAATTTACAGAGTCAGATCGGAACAGGATAAATATACAGACAATTCAAGATTTATGTGCTTGCATTTTATTTGTTCTTCTAAGTTGCCTTAAATCCTCTCAGTAATAAAGTTGGTATGAATAAACATATTAAAATCAAAAACATATTGTTAGTGAAAAATATCTACACTCCCTCTGTTACTTACAGAATCCATGAGATAAGCTTCCAGTACCCCTGTTCCATCATCAAGAATAAATGTCATCACAAACACATGTTGAAGGGGTACAATACCCAGCACTAGTGAAGGAAGAAAAGATCAAACCATATGAATCTTCTATTCTTTATGATCAAAGTAAGATAAAAATTGTTTTATGATGTTAATTTTGTTTACTAAAATAATTTGAGATTAAAAAAAATACGCCTTTTGTTCTCTAGTAACAATATATTAAGCTCATTTAGCAGGTTCACTTTGGAATATTAAACCATACCTATGTAGTGACAATGACTCATGAGCAATTCTACCTTTTTGATTAAATATTAATATAAGGTATCTTTACAATGAGTTGATAACTTGATAGAAAACACAAAAACGAATTCATGAACTACAGTTCACCACGTTAGCCACATGAAAGACAAAATTAAAATACCAGAATGTTCTAAAAAGAATAGCATGTGGCTCACTATTTATGATTTTGTAAAATGTTTCTCCCCTTTATATCATAAACACAAGGATCACGTATGTCTTAAGAGATCTCATCTGGTTGAATGGCCAAAAATGTCAGAATACGGGATTGAATAATTTGGTAAGATGAGGAAAAAGAAATTGAAGAGATACTAAATTATACAAAAATCCATGGGTTAAAATGTTACTTTGTGTTTGGAAATGGGAGACATTTATATGTTTAAAAAATGAAATACTGTCTTTCGTTTGTGGAATCCATATTTAAAAGGATTAACTACGGGGGAAATAGAAGAATAAAGCAGCATACAGAGAAATGAATTAGAACACACAGACATGACAAAAAGTGGTTAATACAGAGGAACTGATTTTTAGGATTCTAAAGGACTCGATAGGTTAAAACCGAGCTAAAACCAAGAAGGGCGAATGTAGAACCTACTCTGAGGGACCACACAAACGAAGAATTGCATTTTAGAATGGGATGAGGAGACCAAACGGGATCGCAAGGGGCTCACGTGACTGGACCACAAACAAAACAGGAAATAGAAGTACTAACAGAGCTGGATTACAAAAGAAAGAAAACAAAACCAAGTATACAAATAAATATATATACAATAAAATTTTCAGGCTAGTAGAAGCAAAGTGTCCAATTTTAGAGAAATAAAGGTTTTCTTTATATTCTGAACTGGCCAATATTTGTAGCCCTATTTGCAGCTTTTAAGGGCAAACTTTGAGAAGAACATTGGTAAAGTGAAATGTTTACTAAGGAAGAGAAAGAGAATAGTAAGGAATGTGGTGAATACCAAATGAAGTGAGGGTGCCTACTTGGAGAAATAAAGACTCAATGAAGGCATGACAGATATCTTCAAATGCATGAAGCTGTTGATCTTCTACAAGACCTATACTCTAACTCTAGTAGATAGAACGTGGGCCATGTTAAAATTTAAGTAGGTAGATTTTGCTTCACTGCTAAGAACTACTTAAAAATTAAGGGGATATGTTTGCTTTGCAATGTAATGAGTCCCCTATCACTGAAAGAGTTTTAAGCCAAGGCTGGATGATCACAGTTAAGAACAGGATATAAAAAGCTTCTTGTCGTTCCAACTAAAGATGTATATTGGGTGGAGAGTGTAACAGCTGTCTCTAAAATTGTTTTGAATCCTAAGATACTATAAACTGGAGGAATTTTTCAGAATCTGTATTTGTGATTAATGATTAACACTAAAACAAATTACTGAACATTAAAATGTGAGCAATGATTAAAGATACTGGCAGATGCCTGAAAGCAAGTTTTCAAATACGTTTAAACTATGTTATGCTCTTATTATAATCACCGTGAACAGTTTTGCTTAAGTAAAGTTAAACGTTAGCTCAGTCTTTGTCTGGTTTTACTATATCCACAAACACTGAAATATAATCAGTGAGATCACCTTACACAAAGACAGTTGCAGTTGTAGAACACAGAAATTTAGCTAACCTTCTGCCACAGAAGAAGGAATCCAAGGTGTTTTATCAACCAGAGAATTTAGATTTTGTATTGGTCTCAAAGTAGAACACTGTTTACATCTGAAATTAATGACAGAAAAAAAAACCATACAGATTTAAAAATAATTTATTATTATAACTCATTTAATTATAACTTACCTTTGCTGTTCAAAATGTACAGTTTAAAAAGTTAATTATTAAATAGTATTGCACCTTCCACATTATAACACACATAATACAAACAGAATTATAAACAAACAAGATTTTTACATTTGAAACAATCACAAAGATAGTATGGTTCAGAATAAACAACACTAAGTTGAGAATAAGAGAAAGGGTCCAGATCTAGATTGTTAATTAATTTGGCTGATTTCTTAATTTGGTAAAATGAAAAAAATTAAAGAGATTATCTCTAAGGACTCTTTCATTTTATGGCTCTTTGATAACAGCTAAGGTATTAAATAAATATAACCAATACCAGAAAATTATTCTCATTAAAGAAGTCAGTAGTAGCAAGACTTTGGATAATATATTCAGTAAGCATGTATTTAGAGGTTCATAGTTTATAATGCCAATACTATACTTATCTTTCATAATGTAAGTCAATCGGAAACTACACAACATACTAAGAATGCACATGATTTAGTATAGGTTATTTTGCTTTATTTACATACAAACATACTTTAAATATAAGTAATTATTTTTTATTATATATTATCATAAGATTAGGAGATGCTACTAAGAAAATATATTTGAGTAAAAATATAAAAAGAAATCAATGTTCAAAAGATTTACGTAGACTCCTTTTCATTTGTAATCTGCGGAAAAGTAGAGGGTACCTATATTAAATATTTTCCCCTTCTAGCCTTCAAATACATAGAAATTTATTCTTTAAGAGAAAAAAGCATGGAGAAAAGACAGTCTCTTTAAAAACAGTGTTGGGAAAACTGGATAGCAACATGCAGAAGAATGAAACTGGACCACTTTCTTACACTATACCCAAAAATAAATTAAAAAATGGATGAAAGACCTAAATGTGAGACAGGAAACCATCAAAATCCTAGAGAAGAACACAGGCAGCAACCTCTTTGGCCTTGGCCGTAGCAACTTCTTACTAGACACATCATCAGAGGCAAGGGAAACAAAAGCAAAAATGAACTACTGGGACTTCATCAAGATAAAAAGCTTCTACACAGTACAGGAAACAATCAACAAAACTAAAAGGTAGCCTATGGAATAGGGGAAGATATTTGAGTCTTCTGATATTGAATATCAGAAGACATATCTGATAAAGGGTTAGTGTTCAAAATCTATAAAGAACTTAACAAATTCAACACCCTAAAAAACAAATAATCCAGTGAAGAAATGGGCAGAAGACATGAATAGACACTTTTGCAAAGAAGGCATCCAGTTGGCTAACAGGATCCATGGAAAGATGCTCAAAATCACTCATCATCAGGGAAATACAAATCAAAACCATGATGAGATACCATTTCACACCTGTCAGAATGGCTAAAATTAACAACACAGGAAACATCAGGTGTTGGCGAGGATGCAGAGAAGGGAAACCCTCTTGTACTGTTGGAGGGAAAGGAAACTGGTGAAGCCACTCTGGAAAATAGTATGGAGGTTCCTCAAAAAGTTAAAAATACAAGTACCCAAGACCAGCAATTAAACTAGTAGGTATTTACCCAAAGGATACAAAAATACCAATTTGAAGGGGCACATGTACCCCAATGTTTATAGCAGCATTATCAACAGTGAAACCACGAAAAGAGCCCAAACATCCATTAACTGATGAATGGATACAGAAGATGTGGTATATATTACACAGTGAAATATTACACTCAGCCATAAAAAAGAATGAAATCTTTCCATCTGCAATGACATGGATGGAGCTACAGAAGTAATGCTAGGTGAATAAGTCAGAGAAAGACAAATACCATATGATCTCACTGACGTGTGGAATTTAGGAAACAAAACAGATGAACATATGGGATGGGAAAAAAAAGAGACAGAAGCAAACCATAAAAGACTCTTAATGACAGAGAACAATCTGAGGGTTGATGAGGGGACGTGGATAGGCAATGGGCTAAATGGGTGAAGGGTATTAAGCAAGGTACTTACTATGATGAGCGCTGGATGCTATACGCAAATGATGAACCACTAAATTCTACTCCTGAAACCCATATTATACTACATGTTAATTAACTAGAATTTAAATAAAATTATGGGGAAAAAAAGGCAATAGAATGAAGAAATATTACTTCCTTAAAGACTAGGATATTAACTTTAGACATCGATAAAACAAGTATGTAAACTAAAAATTAAGTATATAAATTAGAATTTAAGGGTAACAAGTAAAAATTAAGTAGAGATTTATTATTTCCAAAGCAATAAAAGACAAAAGAGGGGAAAATTAAGAACATTTTTATAAATGAATCCAATAGAAGATTAGAGGAAAAAAATAAGCTAAATAATAACCAAAAAAGGGGAGGGAGACGGAAGAAGTAATAATGTAAGTGGAAAACAAAATAAGATGTAGAAATAAAACCTAAATATATCAGTAATGAACATATTTTAAACTTATCTACTAAAAAACAACTAAAATCTAGTCCTATTTATTTATGAGACTTCCTAAAATAGAACACAAAGAAACATGAAAGCAAACCAGCAAAAGAACCTCAAAATGTAGAAAGCAAACACTGACCGAATTAAAAATCACAAACCTACAACCACATAGGACATTAAGCACAGTCTCTAAGAAGTGATTAAACAAAGTTACAAAGGAAAAAGAAGTTTTGAATATGATTAACAAGCTTGTCTAATGGACACAAGTAAACACTTTTAAAGACTAAACACAACTATTAAAGAATACACGTTCTTTTTAAAATATAGGCAATATATACAAAATCTGAACAAACATATTCTAGGATACAGCAAAGGTAAATGAATCTCAAAGATCATTATGAAGTGTATCAAGCAATTTGGTTAAAAAGTAATCTAACTAAAATACAAACAAATGTAGCACCTAAATTGTGTGCGTGAAATTTTTAAAACACACAGCTAAGTAATTCATGGGCCTAAGAAGATATCACAATGAGAAATTAGAAAACACTTAGAAGTGACAAAAGAAAACCAAAAACCAAAAACCTACTACATATCAAATCCTGGGTTAAAGCTATGGCTATTTTCTCAGGGGAAAAATTATGGACTTAAATATAAATATTAAAAAATATACTAAAATTAATGAATTAAGTGAGGTATGCATTCAATTAAAAACATTTGAAAAAGAAAAACCAAGGGAACCTAGGGGCACCTGGGTGGCTCAGTCCATTGAGCATCCGACTCTTGATTTTAGTTCAGGTAATGATCTCATGGTTTGTGGGTTTGAGCCCTCTGTCAGGCTCTGCGCTGACAATGGGGAGACTGCTTGAGATTCTTTCTCTCCCTCTAACTCTGCCCCTCCCCTGCTCATGCATACTTGCTCTCTCTCTCTCTCAAAATAAATAAATAAACTTAAAAAAACAACAACAAAAAAAACCCGAAGAAATCTAGAAAAAGTAAATGCAGAAACTAAAGATAAGAACAATAAAACAACAGAGAGTATCAACAAAACAAAAGCTAGTTATTTTGGCAAAAAAAAGTCAAGGAAAAAAGGTGCAAATAATATTAAGTGGATTCAGGAACAAAGTAGAAATTTAAAAATCATCAAAAGTACTATGAACAATTTTATGTCAATAAATGTAAATTTACATAAGAAATGAAACTATAAAAAATTCATTAATAAAATAGATTCAAGAAATAAAAAAAAGATAAAAGATGTATAACTGTTAAATAAACTAAAGCATTAGTTTAAAATTCTGTTTACAAAGAATCAGGTCCAGAAATCTGAGCAAAATAACTAAAACCTAAAGTAAGAAAAACCTTTAAGGCTTCATAAGCATTTTAATAATTTGATTGTATTAATATTTTACAAATTCGTAAAACAAAAGAAACCATAAAGTTAAAAAGGTACAAGATCTCGAGAGACTGTAAGTTTCTTGAAATGCATGTCTACTTCTAGCTCCCAATATATCCTGATATCTTCCAGTTCCTCAGTGGCAACTAATCTGTAACTTCGTGGCACAGAAATTTTGGAATTCAATCACTTAACTTTTACTAGGATACAGCTCTAAACCTTTCTCTGTATTAGCATCTAAATCTTTGTGAAAGAAAGCAAATGAATATTAACCTCTGGGCTAGCCTTATATAATTAGCACATTGTTGGTATTCGATATATATGCTATCAGAAGAATAAAATACATACCAGAAAAATCTAGAATCTTGTACATATAAATTGGTATTCAATAAGTATCCACTGAATATATAGCAACTAGTAGGATAAAATAATAACAATTACTCCTAAGCAGTTATTAATTCTCAAAATTCCCAGATCTGAAAGCATACCCATAGTGATGTACTTTTCCTTGTATAAGGAATGGTACTGAAAGATCAAGGACTTCCAGGTCTTCATAGCCAGATCGCACAGGAATTACACTATGAAACTTATTTGCGAGTTTGTAGATTTCACCGAGTGTTCCTCCTATGAACACAGAATAAATAAATCCTTCAAGTAGTACAAATATAATGAAGGCAAAATTGAGTGTGTATTTAAAGGAACACATGAGGTATAGTAAAAGACTAAAAGGACTGAAAGAAAAATACAATGAAGAATTTAGATGATTAATACATTTATTATAAAAAAATAATAATTTGTAAACTTAGTATCCTGCACTGATTAAAGAAACCACTACACAGAAATGCTGAGACTTGAGCAAAATAGAAGACTTGTGAAACTTTAACCATCTTCCTAAATTTATACAAACTGCTCTTTTATGCTATAACACTTTGGTTTAAGTATTCAAAAGAAAATAAAATTGAGAGCCAAAATATAACAGGATTCTCATTATTAAATTTGCTATATACTAATAATGTCTAGGTAAATTAAGTCTTGAGTTTGAAATAAGTCTTTTAAATTTCCAGGTCAACATTAAATTTATATATAGCTGCGAAAAGTTTGTGTAATTACAATTCATGTAGAGTGTTTGTTCATTTTTCCTAAAAAATCATTACATTTCTAATTGTATGACACAGTGGCCATGAAAGCCATCACTAGCTGAGAAGAAAGAGTAAGCCCAGGGGTGCAATACTACTAGAAGGCAGGATTATCTAGAATAACTCAAACCTACTGGTTCCTTTCCTGGTGTATTTTTCACCTAGACTGAGCATTCCTCCTTCCTAGGGAAAGAGAATATGATTTATAAGAATACTTTTGTGTATTTCCTAATATTTGTAACGTTAAATTCAATTGTGAGGGGAAAGCACTCCCAGCACAGCAGAATAAGGACGTCCAAAAATACACTGCTCCATACAAGGAAGAAGAACACTGGCAAAAACTGTCAAATTTGACTTTTTTTGGAACTCTAGAAATTAACCAAAGACTTGCAACAATCCAGGGAGTGTTTATTCAGAATAAGCAGATAAATCTTGGTAAGAACAAGTTTTGTGGTGTTCTAAGTTGCCCAGCTCCCATTCCTCTTTCCACAGCATTGAGAAGCTGGAAGCCACAGTTCTGCCGTGTCGCACTGCAGTTAGGTCCTTGCCCCTGGGTAGGGTTATAATACTCAGAAATATGATAAAATAAAAATAGCTTGCATTTTCATGAAACCCTTTTATATTTTAAAGTGCTTTCAGATATATTTTCACATTTGAGTTTCATTAAAAAGTTCTGTAAGTCAGTGTTATTACTCTGGATATATTTATTTGTTCAATAAATATTTACTGAGAGCCAGCTGCATGCCTAGTGTCCTACCCTAGGAGCTAAAGATACAAAGATTAAAATGAACATGGATCCTAGTTACAGTCTAGTAAGCAAACAAGTCTATAAACAGATATAATACAAATACAATACAGGAAGAAAAGTGATCTACTGAAAGTTCATACACTATGCAATAAAAACCACTCAAATCTGCCTTGAGAATCAAGAGTGCTTGGTAGGTGTAGGTGTTCATTAAATATTTCACATGAATTGTTGAGTAAAGGGAATTATTAAGTTACTTATGAACATTAGAGCAGAAATTCTCAGGAGAATAGCAACAGAATGGCAAAGAGGTACAGAGAAATACCCTGGGTTTAGGAATTGCCTCCGGTTCAATATGGCTGGAGGGTGTAATGGAAATTGAGGAATGGCAGGAGGTGAGACTGAAAGTTTGTGGGATGAGTGACAGGATCAGGAGCTAAAGGTACTTCTTCATTCAAGCTTCTTTTGGACCCTCAAGGTCAACTTGGCTTTAACACAGAATTCTCTGGGAGGCAGTTCACAGGAGAACACTAAGGTGTACTGGATATCCTCCTAGATGGCCCTACAAGGACAATACTTATAGAAACTGATAGTTTCAAAGCTTTATTTTATTTTTAGGGCATACGAATAGTCTTACTCCATTTTTGTGTGTGTGCATGTGTCTGTGTGCTTTGTTTTTATATCTACTTACTGGTAGAGATTCCAGTATTGCTAATGGACTAAGATGATACCACATTTCACTCATCAAAGTGGACACATTTTTTAAAGGGCTAGTATATGATGATGAAGATGGGGGAACAGATAATCTCATATGCTACTAAAGCATATGAATACTACGACAGCTTTACTGGAAAGTAACTGGGCAACATTTACTTAATTCTTTGTGCCCCCCGCCCCCACCTCCCAATTACATTTCATTCAGGGAGAAGAAACTTCATCACAGAGTTAAAATGTCAAAAAACCAGAAACAACTCAGTTCCACTTACTACCTGTAGTGGGGAAGATCCACAACTTCTCTATGATTCAGTTTTCTCATGTATAAAAAAGAGCTTACAATAAGACCAAATGAATAAGAATATTGTCATGGTTAATTAATACATAGAAATTAAAATCATTTCTGGTATGTTGTAAGTGTATTAAAATAAGAGATGTTCATGAAAGGATACCAATGGTCACATTCATATGTGTTTACATACATGTATTTTCTAAAACAGGTACATATTACTTTTATAAATAGAAAAATGTCACTAACAAAAATGATCATAATCCACTATAATAAAGATTAATTCATTTATAAAATAAAACTAAAGATTTCTCTGCAAATTAAAGATGATGTTTTCCTTCTATCATAGAATATTACTGAGGAAGAAAAGTCTCAAGGAAAATTATGAAACTTTAAATTTGGCATGGGGAAAAATAAGTTTATATGTGTGTGTGTATGTGTATATATATATATATATATATATATATATATATATATATATTAGATAGATATTAAAATTAGTGAAAAGTGGAAAGGAAATGCAAAAATATATATGACTCAGTTTCTTCCTTTTAAAACCTGTCAAGTTATCTTTACTTGTTTCCAGGGTCCCTTCCTTGACCTAAATATCAATAGATGACTTTCAGGTTTGTTTTTTTTTTTATGGAACAACAGTGACATCCAGAGGCCAAGGTAACAACAACTGTACATAACAAGCAGCCTCCTGATGAAACACTGCTCGACAATGAGCTTGAATCTGATTAAGATTCTATCCAAATTCAACAAGATAGACAAATGCAAACACTTGAGTTCAATATATGATTTCTAAATGTAATTCAGATTAGTTTATATGTGTGTATATATATATATATATATTTAAATTTATTTGTTATATATAATATACTCTATTTTATGTAATTTAATAATATTTTGACTTTGTATGTCCTAGGTTGCCCCTAAAATATATTTAACAATCATTAATCAGAGAAAGACACAAGCAAAAGCTATATTCTAATAAAACAGTAACTTAAGTACCTTACCTTCTATCAAAATCAGACAGTCACTTGAAAGTGGGAGAATACCATTATTTTTCACAAAATGAACAGCTACTTTTCGTTCTCCTTGATCTTTAGTGGTCCACATTTTAGAATCATATAATGATGTATTTTGTAGTTTAGTATCTGGGATTTTAGTTGCACCCTCTTGTAAAATTATATCCAAATCACCCTCATGTGGAACTTCTTGCCTAAAATCATTGACAATGAAATAATACAAAACAATTGGTATAAGCTTGGAAATTCAAATTTAACAAATTATCCAATTAAGACAAATTTGTTTACATGCTGATGCATCAGCTACTTATTTTAAAATGTGGAGGTAATTCACTTTGCAGGTTAAATGACTCTTATTCACAGAAAAAGATTTGATGATACTTCACAACTAAGTAGATCCATATCATAACTATATTAACTGCTAGCAATTTCCTTATCTGGTTTTGTGATACCAAGGATCCTATAACTATTTCTAACACCAATTCATTCTCCTCTGTAAGGAATGTTAAACTTCTCCATGGGAGAAAAAGATACAGCTTCTTGTTAAATATCCACTTACCACCTAAGTAATCTCTTTCACAGGGCACCCACTTTACAAACCAATACTCCTTCCAATTCCTTTTAACCTAGACTGATAATTTTAAAAAGTCACGTGGTAAAGTATGTATACAATGGAAATGGCATGATCTGGAACCAAAATGTCTATGTCCTTGCCTTGGTTCTGTCCCCAACCAGCTGTGTAACTTCAGGTAACACCACTTTACCTTTTTGACGTGATTCTCTTATTTGTCTAAAAAAATGCTCATAGACAGTAGTTTTGTTTGGCAAAGCTATATGACTTTACAGAATTTAACAAACTGTAATTTAATAATTCTTCAACAATTATATAAAATCTGTATTTATATTTTAATTCCGACCATCATTTTAAGCTCAAATGGGTAGAAGATGGTCCCCATTTTATTTAAAGTTTGATGATCAAAACTGTCTACAAATAGTATTATAGATTGTGGAGGAGAAAATATACATATATTAATGTACATACACAAATTATATTTATATACACAAATATAATGGACTACATAATTATATAATTTTATAATATATATACACACATGCACACACACAAATATAAAGGAAATGTACTATATTTACACATTATATATTTAAAGGGAAGACAGTCAAATTGCATAAAAAAGAAAAAAGAGATTAAAACTAAATTCAGAATGTCTTGAGTAAGTACATAATCATTCTAATATAAATTTATTTTATATAACTATATGTATTCATGCATGTATTAAAGCTACTAAACTGAATTTAGATCTGAAAACAGCACCCACTTTTATTTATTACTACTAAGAAATGTCAGAAGGATTTACTAAGAATTTAGTATTTTCTCTTAAAAATGTTACCACTGTTTCAAAATATAATATACAAAGTCACAATTTACACACGGCCAGGACTTAAACTGATTGGTATATATGAAAATGTATATTCACAAAATTATGAAATAAAAACTTCTGTTTTATTACAGAAAATACTTACAGTGCATGACATTTAGGACAGTGAAGTTTAACAGACTGAAGGAGACTTCTGGGCTTATATGACCTTAATTTTGCTCGAATACGATACTGTTGAGGAGCTTTTTGTTTCAAAATAGCACATAGTGGGGTTTTCTCCAAATAGTGATGATCTGTAAGTACTAAAAATAATTTTTAGATTAAGTCAGAATAACCTACAAGAATAATAAGAATATTCATAATACGAATTCCCCTGAACCAGATACAATAAAACTGAATTATTTAAGTTCTATTGCCAACCTTGTTAATATTTTGCCACATTTGTCATCATCTCCATCTGGTAGCTCCCTCTCCATATATATCTCCTTACATATTCATATATATACATGAATCATTTATGAATAATTTCCAGATATCATGCTCTTTTATCCCTAAATACTTCACTGTGTATTTCAGAAGATTCTGAAGATTGGCATATTACAGTGCAATTTTCAACTTCAGAATATGTAACATTATCACTGAATCAACAGACATTATTCAAATTTTTCCAACTGTCCCTGTAATGTTCTTCCTTAGATCTTTATTTCTGGGTCCAGAATCCAGTCTTGAACCATGCATTGCATTTATTTTTCCTGTCTCTTTGGACTCCTTTAATGTAGAATGGTCCCTCAGCCTTTCTTGGTCTTTTATGACACTGATATATTTGAGCAGAGGCCATTGACTTGGGTGTGTCTGGTTCTGCTCATGGTCAGATACAGATTATGCCCTTTTGGCAGTCTAGTATACTGCAAGTGATACAGGCGTCCCTCTCTGCATTGGAACAAGAGGCATACAAGTCACCAGCGTTTTCATTCCTGGGGATGTTAACTTTGCTCACTTGGTTATAGTGGTGTTCAGCAGGTTTCTTCTCCACTATAAATTTATTATTTCCCCCTTTATAACTAATAAGAAAGTACTTGGGGAAATAGAAGTATCTCACTCCTCAGTAAACATTTAGGATCCTGCTAGTTTAGGACCCACTGGTGATTTACAACTAAGTCAGTTATTACTATCATGGTTGCAAAATGATTTTTTTTCCTAACTTCATCATTCCTTTTACATTCGTTAGCTGTCGTTCTATTGTAACTAGGAGCTCTCCACTCAATCGCACATATTTATTCATTCATTCATTTGTTCTTTTATTTACTATCCACACGGACTAATGGATCCCTACTACTGTTCGGTTTTACTCCATCACTAGTATTTTTTATTTTGATGCTCAAATTGTATCAGATTTGACATGCTCCATAATTAACTGAGAACTTCTTTACCTTCTGGCACAACAAGATGTTCTGGATTCATCTTGTAATTCTCCTGTCCCAATCCTGGAGTCTGCTATCTCTCCAAGCAGCCCTGATTCTTTTTAAGGGGGAATATCATTTATAAACCAAGATCTGTGCATGAGGTGCATCCATTGCTATTGGGTTGCCATTATTTTGAAGCCCTTTAACTGGACAGAGATAGGATATACATGCAAATGTGTTCATACTTATACTTCCACACACGCACCTGCACATGTATAAATGTATACATATATACATACATGTATATATATGCACACACACACACACAGACATCTACATCTATTTCTACATTTATTTATAAAATCATGAGTCCATACTGACCCTTCCTATTCCAATACAACACCACAAGTTTCTTTCTTCTGGCTTTCCCTCATTTCACAGTTATATGTTCTTTCTCCAATGAGAAACTCATATTATTATAATAGTATATTATAGAGCTTTATTTAATAGACTCGTGCTTAAAAATTTTTTTTCTTAATTTTTTTCATCTTAGCTGAACTAACAGAAAGAGGGCATCTGACAGATTTACTATCATTGCTAACATTAAAGTTTTGGGGTATACTGCCTTTATGGGCACATCGCTAAATTCATAGTGTGAATAGATAAAAATTATGTCATATATTTTATCACATTCTCAAAATGAAATAAGCCCCACTGCACTGTTAAACAGAATATGTTTTACAAACCTCATACCTGTAGGACTTAAAATATATGTTCAATGTAAAAACATGTATCTTTCTGAGTTCCATTTTATGCCAGTTAGGATGAGGTACAGAAATGAAAGATAAATATGTGCATATTTTCGCCCTCATGGATATCTGCTCTCAATAATAGATAGGAACAAATTAGTTGATAAATGTAAGGACAGACTTTATTATGCACACTATTACACCCTTATTTCAAAAATGAAACATAGTCTTACTTGTAGCTGATAGTTGCTGACATCTTTCTACCTCATACAGTGATACTGATCCAGAGCCTAGAAAGAAAAAGGAAAGAAAAAGGAAGAATTATACAGTTTTAAGATCCATGAAAAATTCCATATGGAACTGAAAACTATATAACATTGTTGATAAGAATTGAAGAAAATCTAAACAATAGTAAAACATGCCATGTTCATGGACTAGAAGGCTCAAAACTGTTTGTTAAGACATCAATTCTACCCAAACTGATCTGCAGAGTCAATATAATCCTAATCAAAATTGCAGAGGCTTTATTACAGTAAAAGATAAGAGACTCTATCACTTAAGTAGAAATGCAAAGAATCCAGAATATAAAATATAATTCTGAAAAAGAATAAAACTGGCAGACTTATGCTACCTGACTTAAAGACTTATTATAAAGCTACAGTAATCAAGGCAATATGATATTGGCATAAAAACTGACAAGCATATCAAGAGAATTACATAGAAAGCCTAGAAATAAACCTGCACTTACATGGTCACTTTGATTTCTGATAAAGCAGGAAACAACCCAAAGGGAAAGCACAACCCTGGTGCTACAAAAACTGGAAATTAGTTTTAGGAGAAAAAAGTTTACTTCATACCATACTATGAAGTATTTCTGACTGGAAAACCCAGAAATAAATCCACATTTACACTCACTTGATTTTTGACAAAGACACCCAAGCCATCTCATAGGAAAAAACAAAAAACAAAACAAAACAAAAAAAACAAAAAAACTAATGGTGCAAAGACTGGAAATTCATATTAAAAACAATGTCTACCTCATAGGGTACTACTGGGTATTACAAGGGAATTAGCGATACAGGCAATACAGATGAATTTCAAAAACAGTACATAAGAGAGAATATATTATTCCATTTATTTGAAGTTATAGACAATCTATGGTGGAAAAAAATCAGAACTTCTGGGGATGGACTGAATGGGAAGGAACATGAGGGAACTTCCTGCAACAAGGGTGATATTTTACATTTTTAAAGGGGTTTAAGTTACACAGGTTTATGTATTAGCCAGAACTTGTGGAATGGTACACTTCAGTTGTCCACTGAGTTTAACTTTACATCAAAAATCAAAAAGGTTCATCAACAAATACTGAATTCTAGTTAATGATGTTATTCTGAAGTTTTGAGGAGGCGTATTTATTTCTGCAACTTACTTTGACATGGATCAAATTATCAGATGGGTTGATTAGGAGAGAGTGAGAGAGAAATATATGACAGAACAAAGAGAATCCAGAGAGTAGGTATATGAGTGTTCACTGTACAACTGTTCCAATTTTTCTGCATGTTTGAAAATTTTTATTATTTTAGAAAAACACATTGTGAAAGAAATAAATGGAGAAGTGGATAAGACAATAAAGTTATTAAATTTAATAAGATGATGGCTTGATGAACACCATAAAATAGGATTTTACTTTAACAAGAAAGCAAAGGAGGGGCGCCTGGGTGGCTCAGTCGGTTAAGTGTCTGACTTTGGCTCAGGTCATGATCTCACTGTTCAAGGATTCAAGCCCCACATCAGGCTCTGTGCTGACAGCTCAGAGCCTGGAGCCTGCTTTCAATTCTGTGTCTCCATCTCTCTCTGTCCCTCCCCTGCTTGGCTCTGTCTCTCTCTTAAAAATAAATAAACATGAAAAAAAAATTAAAAAAACAAGAAAGCAAAGGAAGTGAACATAGCAGTAAGTTTTAATAGTGCTTTCTAAAATGAATTTGAGACTAAAAAAGTATCCATATTTTGGAATTACTTTGGCTTACATTCTATTGCATATCATAGTATGTTTGGGCAGCACCTGGGTGGCTCAGTGGTTAAGCATCTGACTCTTGGTCATGATCTCACAGTTCATGAGATCGAGCCTGATATTGAGTTCTGTACTGACAGTGTGGAGCCTACTTAGGATACTCTCTCTCTCCCTCTGTCCCTCCCCCCCCACTCTCTCTCAAAATAAATAAACTTAAAAACAATTTTATAGTATGTTTTTATAATTTTTTTATGTGGAATCATACACAAACATGCATTAATAGTCCTTCTTCCTCAACATCACTAATAAATGGCATAAGAATTCATGACAAGAGAACCTGACTGGACATCATAAGCTGGCTAAGTAGAATTTCAATGAATCTGATCACCTAGTATTAGCCATTCTGCATGAAGTGAAAACAATTGTAAAAACCTTAAAAACAGTCGAATAAGAAGAAAATCAGAGAAACTGTGTAAAATATATATATGGTCTCCCTCAAACTGCTTAAAATAATGTTAAAAACCCAATGGAAAATCAGGTAAAAGGTAAGAGCAGACAATTCAAAGAAGAGGAAGTAAAAAGGGCTGATAAAATATATAATATTTTCTATTTCCCAAGTACTCAAGGAAACTAAGTAAGATATCACCTTATATTTGCTACACTGCTATTTCATATGAATTCTATGGCATTTTGTCATATAATCTGACAGCATCTATTAAAATAAAAGATGTACTTATCCTTTGATCTGTCAACTCCTCTTTTAGAAGTTTATTTTAGAGAAAGAAAAGCAGGAATTTATAATTGTTCAAGGATAGCTATTAAAGCATTATTTGTAAGAGCAAAAAACTGGAAACCTGAAGGTGTATCAAATGGAAAATAGCTACATTTATAATGTTAGACTCACATTACAAAACATTATGCAACTATTAAAATGAGTTTAAGATTTGGGTATGCAACTATTAAAATGAGTTTAAGATTTGGGGCGCCTGGGTGGCTCAGTTGGTTGAGCGGCCGACTTCAGCTCAGGTCATGATCTCGCGGTCCGTGAGTTTGAGCCCCGCGTCCGGCTCTGTGCTGACACCTCGGAGCCTGGAGCCTGTTTCGGACTCTGTGTCTCCCTCTCTCTGACCCTCCCCCGTTCATGCTCTGTCTCTCTCTGTCTCAAAAATAAATAAATGTTAAAAAAAATTTTTAAAAATAAAATAAAATAAAATAAAATAAAATAAAATGAGTTTAAGATGGATTAGCCCAGGAAGAGATCTATGATACACTGACAAAGCAACTATGTAGTATTCCCATTTTTTAAAATATTTTAAACAGAGGGGAAAGTCATATCTGTTAATGTACAGGCATATATATTTCTATAAACATGAAAGTGTTGAAGAAACCACACTAAACTGTTAACATTACCTCAGTAGTGGGCATAAAGGCATGAGGAAGCTGTGTCACTTGGTATCATGACATGTATTATTAACTTTATAGTTTAAAAATAATTTTAAAATCTCTGAAAAAGGAGAAAAGAAATTTCAAAAAGTGTAATTACAAATTATGCTGTCTCCAAATGACTGTCAGTTGAAGTAAATTGCCCTCCTAATTGTAGTTTAACTAATCACAGATCTGGCCAGGTGCTAGGAAATGTGGAGAGTTTTAAGGCAGAGAGAATAAAGAAATAAATTTAAAATATGTCCAAAAAATCAGGGGCACGTGGGTGGGTCAGTCAGTTGAATGTCAATTCTTGATTTCAGGTCAGGTCATGATCCCTGAGTTGTGGGATCGAGCCCTGCATCAAGCTCTGTGCTGAGCATGGAGCCTGATGAAGATTCTCATTCTCTCTCTCTCTCTCTCTCTCTCTCTCTCGCTGTCTCTCGCTCTCTCCCTACCCTCCCCTGCTCGCACTCTCTCTCTCTCTCTCTCAACTTAAAAAAAAAAGGTACAAAAAAAATCAAATAATCTGCAGTTGAATCTGACTGACTTTGCCTTTAGTTAATAGCTAAGTAACCCTGGGTGACTTACACGACCCCTGTCACTCAAAGCCTGTTTCCTTTGTGTAAAAGGGACAAAACAATTTCAACCTCAAAGGAATACTGTTAGGATTAATGCATGTAGGCACTTAGTAAGTTCCTACACCAAGCAATACATGTTAATTTTAATGCTTGTTATTACTAGTATAGAAAAAAAAATACTCATAAAATAGATTGTAAATATGTGTGTGTGTGTGTGTGTGTGTGTATGCATATATAAATGGCATAGATTCTAGGTCCCAGAATGTACCCTTGTACATTAAGACAGTAAGGCAAAATAGTAAAGGACAAAAATCTTGCAGATTTTTAAAATTTAGATTTGAACAGTATACAATAATATAATATATAATACAGAACTATGTGTGTGTTTAAGAGCTTGTAACTAGGTACCTGATTAACTTGATAAAGACTGGGATCTATATGCATCTCTGAAATATGTATGATCAAAAAATAATTGAGCTCTTTGAAATAAAGCAGCAAAAACAATCACTGTTCATATTAGAAACTGACAGGCAAAATGGTTGCCTAGGAAATACAAAATCTTAATGAATATATATACATACACATATAAATATATACATATAAATACTACATATATCACAAATCAAGTAATCCTTACCATCCCAATTTGAAAATGCAATTACACAATAAGGGAAGAATAATGTTTACTTTGCATAGGACACAGATAAAGATTTAGCCTATTCCTTTACAATGAATATGGATTTAACAAAAAAGAGAAAGAAGCAGAGATGGGAAGATATTCAAAAAAAGAGAATATTGATTGATAAAGCCATTTTACTTAGCACAGACTAAACTGTTAACATTAAAAACTGTCCTTACTTGAAAGAGACCGAAAGCTGTCCTCATGTTCTGACTGACATATACCATCAAAACACTGACCGGCTGTCAAATCTGCAGATTCTAAAACCCTATAATTGAAAGAATATAATTTCAAATCAAATTGCATAAAACAAAGTCAATATGATCAGTTCCGTTCTATCCTTAGAATATAAGAAATCACTGAAATTGTATAAAAATTACGTATGTGTGTAGTACACCGTCTTCAGTAGAAAGTCTACAGCTTTCTTCAGAGTATCTGGGAGTTCTAAGATCCCCCAAATTTAAAAAACCTGATTCTACAAAGATATGAGTGAAACAGTAGGATGATGAAATACAGCAAACAAAAGTAAACCAGGAATTTATTGGATGGCATTCTGTCAGAACAATCTTACTCCGGATTCAAAAAGTAAAATACTATGCTCTATATATGGAAATATGAGAAATAAAGAGGTACAACTGATAGAAGATTATTAAAATAGCTAATTTAATTGGCTTTACAAGTCATACTATTTCAATATATTAAAACATAAAAATATTATTTCATTTGAACTTACTGAACAGGTCATTTTCTAGAGCTCTTTGAAGACATGCAGAAGATTTATTTTTTATTCCTCTAGAATCCTGGTCAAAAAGTTTCTGTACACAGTGAGCACCAGAAACACTTGACAAAGAAGGGAACTGCATATGTAGCAGGACCTAAGGCATTATTCACTTTCTGGGCACATTTCAAAGTTTTTAAAATATACTCTAAAACATTTCTGTTACCTATTTGATCGGTCCTAGGCACTTTAGAAAGATAATTATTTTTTCATGGCAGGATTAAGTACGTTTGGAATTCTAGATATGTATCAAGTTTTCCAAACTTGAGCTCAGCTCCAGTTTCAACTGTTTGTTGGTGTTACGTGGGGAATGTGACCCATGGTGGAAGAAGAGAATAAGCACACAGAGTAGACATAAGTGCACAAGAACTGTTGGAAACCTGACATTACACCCCTAGCTCTGCTACTGTTTAGCTATTTGAACCTGCAATCACTTGAGTTTGGTTTCATTTGGTTCACCTATTTAGACAAATGGATAATGGCACAGTAGCCTATGAGGATTGATTACAAAGAACTTATCAAATCCACCCACCCCAGCACAGAACAACAGTATCTTGGAAATCAGCTTAATTAATACCTTATTTACAACTTCTAAATAGGTGTATCATTTGCTTACTTTTTCAGTTGATCCACATCAGAGTTACTTTCTGGCAAGACTCTGATTCCCCGGCCATAACTGGTACCCCCATGGAGATGAAACTCTAGAGCTAACAATGTTGCTTGGTTCTCCAAATTCACTGATTGAAGTTTGGTATGGAGGCTATAAATTCTAAGAAAGCTTCCAACCTAAAAATAGATTATTTACGATTTAAAAAATGAGAAAAATCAAACAATTTCTGATACATAAAATACTTAACAACAAATATGGGGCACAGACCAACAGTCAAAAGTGCTGACCTATCAGAAAGGATACTGGTATGCGATACTGATGTGTACTGAATATCAGTCTCAAGGACACTGTATCAAAACCAAAATGTGTTTTTATGTGTGCACGCACATGTGTATATACATGTGTATATACGTGTTCGTGTATATTTAGGCACGTATATATGTATATACCTACACATACGTAGACTCATGTATTTATGTAGATGTGTATATGTAGTATATAAGTGTATGTACATATGCATATTACGTATCTATCTATCCGTATGTTTTTTCTAATGAAAGACATTTCAGAGATACTGAAGTGTGAAATAAAACTGAATCTTAGCAGTGATAAAATACACTAGTTAAGAAACCTATAACCTAAATCAAACCCAAGCCCTCTATTTGATTTGGAAGCCTGTTTAAGGTTTCTTAACTTGCTTTAGCTACTTGAAGGTAAGATTTCATTAAATACGGTTGCTAAAATACTCTCATTATGAGAATACTAGAAAATATTTTTTAATGCGCTATAATAGCAAAAATATCCCCCTATTCCACAAGTTCTATGGAGATAGCAAAAATATCCCTCTATTCCACAAGTTTTATAGAAAGAAAACTTTTGTAATAAGAACTCTTGTCACCATGTGAAATACATTCTGTGAGTTCAAATACAAAACTAAACCAATTATAATTTTTAACTAAATGTTCTACAATTTTAGATGTTTTATTTAGTCTTAAAAATGTCTTTAACTATAGAGTATTTGTTTAAGGGAGAAGACTTAAAATGACAGATGCAGAATGTTTATAAAAGAAATTGACACCTACTCAAAGGAAGAAGCTACATAACCTTTTTCCAACCCAGTCATGTTTTTGTGAGAAGGAGATAGGACATTTAGGTCTTTTTTTCTCTGACTTCTTTCACTGACATACATCTACAACATGGCAGAGGAGCAGGGTAAAAAGAGTCAGAGAAAGAAAACTCCAAAAGAAAAGAAGACAAAACTAGTTTTCCTTATGGTCTCTAAAGTGAGATACTAGAAGAAAAAAACAAAACAAAACACTCCATTTCTATTTACTTTTATCTAACTTTTTCTGGATGTTTATTATTCTGTGATTCCTTTTCAAAGTAGGTAATACACTAGTACACATATAAAAAAAGCACTTAGGGAAGGCCTAAAACATGCAGGGACCTGGCTGGCCCAGTCAGTAGAGCACGTAACTCTTAATCTTGGAGTCCTGAGTTCTAGCCCCATGTTGGGGGAAGAGGTCACGTAAGGAAAAAACAAAACAAACAAACAAACAAAAAAAACAAATTAAAAACCACCTCCCTCTAAATAAAATGCTCCATGTAAATTAAAAAAAATGCTTTTAAAGGCCTAAGCATGGAGAAAGATATCATATTCATAAATAACAAGCTTTAACACTATAAAGATAGTAATTTCCCCCCAAATTAATTTTTAAAATCAGTATAATTTCAATCAAAATCTCCAGTGTCTTACATGAAATTTGAAAAGCTAATCTGAAAATGCATACAGACGTGAACAGCAAGTCAAGTTTGAAGACTAAACTGCGGGAGTGGGGGGTGGGGGAGGGGAAGGTTTGCTTGATCTGTAGAATCATTTAAAAATAAAGCTGTAATAATTAAGACTCTCTGGTATTAACGCAGACACTTGTATGAACATGGATATATCTTAAAAATATAAAAGAAAAAAGTAAATTACAGAATAATATATATACCTTATGCATTTTTCAGAGAAAAGTACATTATTAAAATAAAAGCATAATAAACCTGGGTGTATATACCTACATGTTAGGATAAATAGAAAGATACTAAGGAGCAAAACATGAGAATGAGCAGAGGTACAAAGAAGACTCAACATGTAGAGATTTATGTCCTAAAAATTAAAAGCACCTGAAATTAGTGTGGCAAAACATTTAAAAATATTAAGTTTGAATGGTAGGCACATGGGTATTTATTACACTATCTTTTCCACTACTATATTTCATAATAAAACAATATTTAAAGACCACGAAAGAATTTATTTATATAAATAGGCTATCAAGATGACAAATTGTTATTTCCACAAATTCCTTCTGGAGGCAGCATTGTATTTTTTTTAAGCTGGCTAAATATACCATGAAATGTGCCAGATGCTGTACTATAATAGACACACATTGCTTAGTCTTGTCAGTAATGTGATAAGATTCTAAAATTACAAGTGAGGGAGTCATAACCAAAAATTATAAAAATATACTTTCACAAATTGTGATAAATATCCCTTTCAATGAATATCAAAAAGGAAGTAAAGCAGGGGTGCCTGGGTGGCTCAGTCAGTTAAGCCTACAACTCCTGATTTCAGCTCAGGTCATGATCTCATTCATGGTTGGTCGTGAGATCAAACCCTGTGTTGGGCTCCATGCTGAGCAAGGGGTCTGCTGAAGACTTTCTCCTATCCCTCTGTCCCTCCCCGCTAGCAAAATAAAAAAGCAAAGCAAATGTAGCTATTAAGAAATCACTATCCCTTTAGAAATAATTTAAATCTTCCCTATAAACTATCGAGAAGTTCCCTTTAATAGTTTTAATTACCTGTATATGTCTGAAAATAACCTAACTATATAGCTCTTGGGTCACTGAAGGCCAAAACATAATTATGACTATAAATTTTTTATAATTATGTTTAAATTGTGTCAGGATAAGACTGGGGATTAGAAATACACTGCTTTAATTTCTAGACAAAAAGTTTGTGATGTGTGTGTGCTTGTGCACATGTGTGTGTGCCCGCATATAGGTGGGTTTGTGCATGTGTGAATGTGTAACACTCAAAAAGCAAAATTTAGGAAGAATGTTAAGGGCGATTTCAACTGTAAAATGTACTGCATATAAAAGCCAATTATATTATACTTAGATTGCCTTCACTGTCTTCTCTTTATTAAAAACATTTTTTTTTCCTGTTCCTATGCAACAAAAATACATGTGTCCCATGTATTTCAGTATAAAAATGCAATTTCAAACAGTTGTCTTCAAGCGTTGATAAGAATTCATTTGTATAATGTCATCTGACTGGGAATTTCTTAAGTTAATATGAAATGGTATAGAGGTTTCCTTAGTATAAATAAAATGTGATGTCAATATACATTAACTAAAAGCTTACAGTTGCCTTACTTATACAGAGAAAATCCCTTCCATTTTTCTATTACAGTGTAGATAAATAATGTAATATTATGATATCTTTAGAAAAAGATTAAGTGCCCTATATTTTCTTAGCAATGTGCGCTCAGAGCACCCTCTAGTGGGTAAGATAAGGTAAACAAAAAGGGACCTGAAAAAAATTCACAGCTCTCATTGATTTGTTCATTCACTAGCAGATACTATTTACTTCATCTTTACTGTAAGAAAAGCACTGTGCTAGGTGTTATTCAAGTCTTGGACAGGTGAGAGGGAATAGGAAAACTTATAAATTCAGCATAGGGAAAGAGAGGAAATTAAATTGTGAAAGCGGAATCTAAAAAAAAATGCAAATCTTTTTTCATTCAAAAAAGAACTCTATCTGTATTTTAAAAAGACTTTGAGGGGCGCCTGGGTGGCTCAGTCGGTTGGGCGTCCGACTTCGGCTCAGGTCATGATCCCAAGGTTCGTGGGTTCGAGCCCCACATCGGGCTCTGTGCTGACAGCTCAGAGCCTGGAGCCTGTTTCAGATTCTGTGTCTCCCTCTCTCTCTCTGACCCTCCCCTGTTCATGCTCTGTCTCTCTCTGTCTCAAAAACCAATAAACGCTAAAAAAAAAAAAAAAAAAAAAAAAAAAAAAAAAAAAAAAAATTAAAAAAAAATGAGACTTTGAATTGACTCTATCATTATGTGTATTTTTGAAATAATCAGTGTAGACAAAATCAGGGAGAAGCATCAAAAATGTATTTTCAACAGTCAATTTTCTCTGATCTGTTAGGTATGAAAACGTGTATACACACACACACACACACACACACATACATACATACATATAAAGGACAAGCAAGTTCAGTTATCACCCCTCCTGGACCCAGACTTTAGCCTCATTTATCGATGAGTTGGGGGGGCTTATTTGTAACGCAGTGTTAGAGGAACTATTTCCTTCTCCAAGAACATTTATTTACAAAGGGAGACTGGGGATAAAATTCAGATCGAAAACAGCTGCAATTCACTTTTACTGTTTTCTTCCTATAAGTAGGCCATATAACTTTCTATAAGCAGGCTGTATAACTCCCTAAAGGTAGGATCGAAGCTATTTGCAATAAAGAAAATCATTTCTTTATACTGCTTAAAAGGACTGGCTCTGGAAACCAAACACTACAGATTCACATACAAGTAGCCGTGAAATCTTGGGCTTAACAGCTGACTCCTCAGTTTTCTCATATGTAAAACGGGAATGGTGACAATACTGACTACACAGGATAGTGCTAAATACATCTGAAGTGTTTAACAAATGTTGCTATTATCACTGTTGTTATAATGATGCCATATGTTGCTAGAAAAGATACTTCCAAATAAAAGACACAATACAATGAAGAAAAATATTCCCTAAAATATTAATAATCAAGAAGTGCCACATCTCAACAGTGAGCTTTTACCTAAAAAAACCAGTAACTCAAAAGCAGTGAGCAAATTCTAATAAACTGTACAGTATAAACACACACAATTTATGACAGATATTAGAGGTGGATCAACAATTTCTTAAACTAATGAGTAGAAAGTTGTAGGCTAAATTTTCAAAACCCAATTTATAAAGCTTAAATGTTTAAGTTTACAAACATTTTATACAACCATATACCAGAACATTTTTCCTTACTACTTTTATGGTAAAGTTGTGTACAGTCTTAAAATATCCAGGAAATGTTCTTTAATTTTTAAAAGTTATTCAAGCCATTATAATTTAATGAAATCTTCTAATATTTTCCTTTTTCTAATAACTTATTTTAAATACATTTTACAAATAAAAATTAAAGAAAAATAAATTTGGAGTTAATTTCTAGACCTCAAATATCATCTATAAATGTGATTTACCCCCACATTGATAAAAACACAAAATAGAAAACATTTGCTACTCAACATCACCTTCAGAAATTTTGCCACTTGAACATGATTATCATAGACTAAAATGTCTATTGTTAGATTCTGTAGCTGATGGATGTGACTTAAATCTCCTTCAAGTGCAAGGTCTTCTATCAAGACTCTCCAAGATGGGAATGGGGTCCTGGTGCCATCCCATACCTGCCATAACAGGGTAAAGCAAACTTTAATGATCTTTCTGAGCAACAGTGGAGACTTTAAAAAGAACATTATTTTCCGGTAATATAACTTACAAGTATTAAATGTATTCCCCCAAATATCTGCTAAACTTTAAAAATGGTGTATATTCTGGTTGTAAAAGGACTACATAGATATAGGTCATGTAGAAACTATAAAGAAAAAAATTGACACTACCTGGAAAAAAAGTGCTAACACATTGTTGAATTTCTTTATCTTTTTTTCTTCTGTGTATTTATGTGTCTTTTTCTGTTTTTAACTGGCATTATATTCTGCTTTGCATTTCTTAGCTTACTGTCGAGCAATTTATCAGCTAATATAAATATTTTTCTAAAATATGATCGTCAATTGCTTCTTTCATTTTATGCTGTGGATATACAAAAATTTATTAAACTGATCCCTGTACTGGTGATTTGCTATTTTAAATAATTTAAAATACACCTTTATGACTACATCTGCTCATTTTCTTAAGTATAAATCCCTTTTAGGAATGTATTCTAACCTTTGCTTATTTTTTCACTTTGTTTTCATTTGGAAGAGGCTTTTAAAAGTACAGATAGGAACGTTCTGTTTAAGTTAGAGGTTATGAACACAAATGAATGAAAATCGTGCTGGAAAAGGAAAGGACATCTTGGATTGCTACGTATGCTACATTAAGATGAGGATGGGAACATGGGCACAGGAGGAGTATGTGCTACCCTATCCTTAGGGTGTGAGCTAGCCTGCGTTGTGCTAGGCTTTGAAGAGATGGCTGTGCTTTGTTATAAAAGGGTATGACAAAAGACATCTGGCACGAGATAAGAATGCCTCTGCATGTGAGAAATTTGGCTGGACAAGAGAAACAGGCTCTCTGAACAGAATACACTCATTTCAGCTGTCTGCCAGCGTGAGCTTACAGAGGAAGTACTGAATAACGTTGGTGACTATTCCAAGTTTCAACTAAACAATCACTGAGTTTGGGTCACTCACCGTTCCCTAAATTATTCAAAGAACCAGGATACACACTCTGGGAGCAGGTACAGTGTATGTCACGAACTTTTTTCTCCACCTGGAATGTGTTCTTTCATACTGTTTTTGTGACTTTTAAATAGCTTTACAGACGAATCTCCCAGCCTTTTGGGGGAGGGGCTGAGAGAGTAGAGTGTAGCTACATTGTTTTTATGCTTCAGTTCTAATCACCTAGAAGTCTTTTTTTTTTTTTTTTAATGTTTTCTGGAACTTTTGTAATTTTGTATCAAAACTTAATCTGTTAGGAATTTGTATCTTATGTACAGATCTGATTCTTTTCTAAATAGATAACAATCACCATTTAGCAATCTGTCTTCATCAATTTGAAATGTTATGTTATTATCATGTATGTCTTGTATGTACAGTGTAAGAGGTTCCTAATCTTTTGATTAACTAATTGCACTATAATTTCAATTACTATAATTTCATAATATGCTTTAATATCAGATATCTGAGTTTTTTTTAATCAAGCTATTCTTGTTTTATTCTTGACCATTTAATGTTTCTAATAAATTTTAGAATTACAGTCAATTTAGAAAATTTGGTTTTAATTAAAATGGCATTTTATTCTTTAAGAAAGAATAAAAAAATATTTGAATATGCTCAATGAAGTTTTGTAGTTTTCTTCACAGAATATCAGGGATTTCTTTCATGAATTGGCTTGTTTCACAGTTGATGTGACTTTGAAAGAACTTTTGTTCACGTATATGTTCTATTTATTACTGATAGGTACCAAAGCTACATTTTACTAATATTTAAACCAGTTATCTCATTGAATAATTTTATTAATCCAAATAGCCTTTCAGTTCATTGTTTGGGTTTTACATCTTGTGACTAATGACCTTCTCTTTTTCTTTCTTTTAAAAGAGTTGTAGCTCTGGGGCGCCTGGGTGGCTCAGTCGGTTGAGCGTCCGACTTCGGCTCAGGTCATGATCTCACGGTCTGTGAGTTCGAGCCCCACGTCGGGCTCTGTGCTGACAGCTCAGAGCCTGGAGCCTGTTTCCGATTCTGTGTCTCCCTCTCTCTCTGCCCCTCCCCCGCTCATGCGCGCTCGCTCGCTCGCTCTCTCTCTCTCTCTCTGTCAAAAATAAACATAAAAAAAAATTTTAAAGAGTTATAGCTCTCATTTTTTTTTCTTAGTGAATTTCTTAAGATTTCCTGAAAAATATTAGGTAACAGAAAATAGTGGGTATTTTTGTCTTGTTCCTGGCATTACTGACTCCAAAATTTGAACACTAAATATTTTGTTTGATTACAAGAGAAATTTTTTATCAAGTTAGGGAGGCATACTTCTAATTCTAAACATTTGACATAATTTGCTAAACATTTTCACAAATCTATTGAACATTCACCAAGAGGAATGTAATTTTCCTAAAGTTATCCTAAAATTAATTCCTTAAATTTCTGATTTCTAAAATAAACCATGGATTGCAGTGTATTACTGTTTTAATACATTATTGGTGTAACATGTCTACTGGTATGATTAAAATGAACTAGTATCATAGTTACTAATAAAGGAATCAATATTGGTATCATATCCATGTTCAGACTGGATATGAGACCAGATGCCCAAACACTGGAAGTAATTATGTTGTTGCATTCCATGCTTTCCACAACTCACTTGGAATAATGTCTGTCTCCTTTTGTGCTTAAAACATAATTTAAAAAGTTATTTCTGCTGTGTGATAGGAAAATCAATCTCAGAAAAACAAATCACTCAAAATTCAATTTTCCAGAGGTAATGAGTAAAATATTGCTATATATTCTTCCTAATACATTTTTACTATGCATATAATACATTTTAGTATAGAAAACTGCATTAATCTCTAAATAGAATATTATAAATATCTATCTTAGTAACTATACATGTACAATGTCATTTTATTGTAACAGAGTATTCCATAATACGGAAACACTTCACACAATTAATTCCCCATTGTTAGTATGAGTTTTCTAATTTTTGTTACTGCAATATAAGAATATTCTCTTAAATTCATTTTTCCACATTTACGAAGTAAATTTAGAAAATTTACAAAAATAAATTTACAAAAATAAAATTGTTGAGTCAAAGAATATACACAGACTTCTGAGATTTAAATTGTCTTCAAGAAAGTCTTACATTCACTTCCGAATGCTGTGTTTTAAAATAACATCTACGTAAAAGCTGTTTTCACTTATCTGAAAAGGCTATCTATAAAAATGGAATGCAGGCATATGTTTTGTTGCTTTAGAATGAACGTACATTCTGCCATGTCAGCTAAAAGGTGGCAGATTTTATCCCAGAATTTAAGAATTTTCTACACAGCAGTGAAAAGATGGAGTATATTCTGCACAGCATACTATGTGCCATTGGAAGTATTCAGTGCCTATCAAATGTTCAACTGTTAAGGATGTCACTTTGGGCATCCAAAGTGTGATCAGTATGACTGGCTGACCTATGATTTCTTCTAACTTTGGATGATTTTACTTTGCTTTAACTTCAGATGTCATACTTGACTTACCTATCTTTTTTACAGCATGTAATTACTTTTCTCAAAGTATTTCACATGTATATATGTATGCTATTTTCAACTTTAAAAACTTCATATTTCATTCAATAGCTTTTATCTTCACCAACTCCTTAATAAGGGCAAGGTATAAATGATAATAATGCTAAACCCAATACTTGTCCAAGTGCCACGGTACAGTTTCTTGTCCTGTTGTTTCATAGAGTCAGAAGCTAAAGAAATAACCATAGGCACGGAGCTGAAGCAGTGTTTGTTTAAACGCATTCTGACTAGGGTGGATAGGTGAGGTTAATATTGGACAACTGTCTTTTTCAGAAGCTATTCATGAGTAAATTGGGGTAGGTGTAAAGAAAGATTAGATAGGTCTTACTTTACTTTTTAAAATCCTTCTGATTTAAAAACAAAACATAACAAGAACAAAAATAAACACTTCAAAACCATCTGTGATCTACCCATGAGGCAGGCAGTGAAATGACATGGGAAGAGAAGCCAACATCAATGAACCAAGAAAATAAATGAGAAGCAAGGCTACCTTGACAGGGAAGCAGAAATATGCATACATAAAATTGTAACTGAAATATAACAGCAGAAAACAACTCCATATTTTATTAATATTAAAATAAGAAATATATAAATAAACCATAACCTATATTTAAACTATTGACAATACTATTTTTCTCTGGATGCATAAAAAAAGAGAAGTTCAAGAGTAGAGCTGCATGAATATCTATGCTCATCAAAAATGGTAAGTTAGATTGAAAGTTCTTAATATAATACAATAGTGGGCATACTTATTCCTTCAGAATGCTGAGCTATAAGCTCTTTATAGATATGTAGGTGGTGCTAACTTATAATTTCAAGTATTTAAAATACCTACCTTTAGAAGAAATGATGCTCCATCCACTTCGGCTTTGCCCAAGAGCTGACAAGTCAGGTCAAAATACTGCAGGGGCTGAACATCACACAATTTTACTAATGTTGAAGAAGGTGAAATATGAGTAGATGCCCAAACACGTAAAGCTTCTACCATTCTGTGGTCCTCCGCGGTGAAGTTAAAATACTTGCTTGAAGTACGAGGTATGATAGGAGCTCCCAAAGTTCCCTCAAATGTCAAAGAGGCAAAGCCAGAGCTGGTGATACCTTGAGTCTCCTTTTTATACACTTGGATCTAAGAAAGTCGGGCAAAGTAGAAAACAGAATAGCTTACTGATGCAGAACCCGAAAAGTAAGATACTTGAGGGATTATAAAATCTTGCCAGCACAGTTAATAAAGAATATAAGCAATTAATATATTTCATTTAATTAGCATATGAAATTATAAAATCAACCAGGCTATATCAAGGTCCACTGTGTAACATTTATTTCTATTTTTTAAAGGTCTAGGTAGTCAACCCCTTGATCCTATCAAGCTTGCACTTTCACAATTGTTACTTTTCTTATTAAGGTATAATTTACAAAAGGAAAAAGGATAGTGACAATTACTTATGAATGTTATGAGGAAAACTAGAACACTTAAAATACAGGACTTCAAAGTGAACAAAACGGAAGAGGCTAAGGTTTCATCAGTCTGACTGAGAGGCAAGACAGTGACAAAGACTTTGGCTTTCAGGTTCTGAGGCTCTGCTATTACATGCATATGCATTTATGATGCTTACATCTTCTTCATAAAGCAATCGTTTTGTCTTTATGAAATGCCCCCCCTTTTAATCTGTAATATTCTGTCTGATATTAATATAGTGATTTCATTTTCCTTATGTTTATTGTTTGCTTGGTATATCTTTTCTACAGTTTTGCAACTTGCCTGTTGGTGTGGGGAGTGGTGTTTGTTCTTGCTTTTTTATTTGGTCTATTTTTTTTTTCCTTGCAAAAGGAATGTTTAGTCCATTTACATAAAATTACTGATACGGTTATATTTAAGTCTACTGTCTTGTTTTCCTTTTGTATCCCCCCCCTTTTTGCTCTTTAAAAATTTTGTTCTTCTACTGTTCTTTTCCCATCTTATTTTGACCTTATTAGTGTTCTGTTTATTTCCTCTGAATTATGAATGAATCTTTACCGCAAAGTCTATTTGGAATCAGTATTGTTCTACTACATAATGACTAGTTTCCAGGTCACATTTCCACTTGCCCATATCCTGTTTTACACTTTCTACTGAAAGTATTATTGAAAGTATTATCTGAAGATAATAACTTTTCAGTGGTATAATTCCTTTTAACTATCCCTTGTGCTATCATTCATATTTTTCTACTATTTTATAAACTCCATCTTCCAATGTTATTATTATTTTTTTAATAGCCATTTATCTTTTAGTGAAATTTTGGGAAGAAATACAAAACATTATCTTTCACCATTTTCTTTTTTTAGTTTTGGTCATTTCCTAACCATCAAAAGTTTCTGGCTGGTAGCATGCTTTTCTGTCCTGAATAACCATCCTTTAGCGTTTACTTGTACTGAAGATACACTGGCTGGGGATTCTCACATTTTTGGAAAATATTTTCTTTGGATACAAAATTCCAGGTGAATACATTTTCTATCACCACTTTTATCATTGCTTTGTTCTTCGGGCACCATCATTTCAGATAAGAAATCAAAGATGGCTGGTATTGTTTCTTATGTGGAATGTGTTATTTCTCTGCCAGCTCATTTCAAGATTTTTAAAATCTTTTTCAATGATTTCACAGTGACTTGTTTAGATGTGGTTTTTCTCTGAGGTGCCAGCATGGAGTGCACCAAGTTTCTAACAGCTGTAAGTCAATGTTTTCCATCAAATTTGGAAAAATTCTAGTCCTTTCTATTTATTTCTATAAATATATTTTTTCCCATTCACACTGTTTTCTTGTGCATCTCAAATGACAGGTTTCACCATTTGATATTGTTCCACAATCTTTAAGTAAACATGATATATCTAATCTATTTAGCTTATCTAGTAAATTTTCATTAATAAAAATATTAATATATATACTCACTAAAAGATATTAGACTGTTTACGGCAGCATAATATCCTCAAACTGAAAACTAGTTAAACGTTCCACAAAATATATACATTCTGATGCATTCACACGACGGAATACCACTTACCGATGAAAGTGAACAAACTAAAATTATACGCAGTAACATGGTTGAATCACACGGGCATAAGCCAGACATTAAAAACAAAACAAAACCTGAAGTCTATTCTCTTTATATAAAGAGCAAACAGAGATGAAACTAATGTATGTTGTTTGAAGTTATGAGAGTATTTATTCCTGGATGGGGTATGAAGGAAGTTTCCGAGTGCTAGTTACAGACTATACTTATATTGTGAACTGAGAGATGTACAGTCTACTTCAGTTAAACAACAGCAAGAATAACAACTAAAAACATTAGGAGGGAAGAGTGCACTCTCGGAATACAAATACTATAGGAAACAACAGTATGTGAGAAATGATAACACTACGATGATAATATTTCTATTTCTCTTTTAACATAACAAAAATATTCTCTACTACTCTTCTATTCTCAGGAGAAGGGCCTTAAGAGATCAAGATAGCTAATTCTTACCAAAACTAAGAATAGAACACACCCAGAATATTGTGCTCACTTCATGAGCATCTCACTGACCATGAGGGACACAGAATAACTGAAGCATGAGAAGAAAAAAGACAATCAAGATAATGAAAGAGTTGCATGGAAATCTTCATGTAACAAGAGGAAAAGATGAAAGGACAAAACTACTTAAAACCTACGGACTGAAAATATTACAGTACTGAATTTTTTAAAAAATCAGATAGTATTTAATAGCTGTACTTTCATAATAAAGGTGGGTTTTTTTTACCTTTACTTGTTTAACTGCTTAGCATAATTTTGTAAGAACTGAAATATGCTCATGTTTTAATACATTTTTCATAAAGATCAACTTACTTTGATTTTATACTCACATCTCAATGCTTTCACTGTACTTGAATTAACACAATCTCCCAATCTTTGTGTAAGTTTTTAATAAAAAAGTAAAACAAAACAAAACCCCAGCAGCCTAGGGCTTTTTTTTTTTAAACCCAACTCTACCTGGAAAACCTTTAAACCATCAATCTATCTTTAGAAGTGAGAAGAGGAAATGCAACTAGTCTTAATCATGGCAACTAACACATTTCTGTGGAAGGAAGGCACAGTTTGTCCAAATGAGGAGATTTCTTAATATTCATTACTTGAAGTCTAGTATTATTTACATTTCTTCTTACCTCTTGAAATGGCTGATGCCATGTTCCACCACAGCAACCACATAATTAGTGCTAACTAGTACTAATGAAAAATACAGAGCCCTCTTCAAATACATATGAGTTTGGACAGTATGAATTTTACCTTCAGCCTGTGAAAGCGAACAATATCTCCATTTTTATAAATTATTGGTAGGGCTTCGTAACTTCCACTGAAGAGCAGGCAAGTTAACTTTACATTTGTCTGGTCCACAATTGTTACAACTGAGCAATAATCTGGAAAACATAAAAATATTTTACCTTTTGGTATTTCAAAGAATTTGACAAAATAAGAATATGGGTGAATTCAAAACACCAAACAAATTTTTATCCCTCCTTTTAATTAAGCCTTCTGAGAACAGGATCAAAACACAGGGACATTTTCTTGGCTCTCAAAATGCACTGCCAAATTATTTTGCAACAGTATTCCACAAAAATTTTAGAAAATTTAGTAAAACAAAAATAAAAATCCTAATTAATATAAATTATCTGGAGGGGCATGACTTTTATATTATTTCAAAGTTTAGAAATCATGAAACATTCAAATAACATAACTTATAAAATAATAAAAGTTAGGGTGAAAACAAAAGACTAGAAGGTATTTGAAGTAAATGTGATGGAAAATCAATATTCTGCACGAAAATCCTATGAAAACTGATTATAAAACCCAGAATTTCACAGTGACTATGTAATTCAAGTGAACAAACAACTCCTAGAAAATTATAGTAACAAAAACAAACTCAAAAGAAAAAAATGAGGATTTGCCAGTTCCTTACAGAAGATTACACGTTAGAACAAGAAACTGGCAAAAAAAAAAAAACCAAAAAAAAAAACAACAACCCAAAGAAACCACTAATAATACTTGGGTTGCTATGAAAATGAAAACTTCAAATACTGGTGGTAGTAAAAACTGTAATAGATGCTACTCTGAGATATGCATGTTTCAGAAAGTTGCACACTGAGGAAATGTGTTGACTTTAGCCCTTCCCAGTACCCTAGTAATTACAGTACTGGGATAGAAAAGAATAAACCCAGACCGTGAAGGAACAGAAGAGAGAAGGAATGACAGAGCAGGGGAGAAGGTAGCAACATGTTACAGGAAGATGGGAAAACAAATGGTTAGGGATAAAATAAACAGGGAGGCTGAAATCCAGAAGATAGTATAAAGTGGCTGGAATAAAGATAGAAGCCACCGGGATTAAGGGTGGGAGTGAAAAGTAGAGTCAAATCAAGGTTAATTAAAAGTTTACATACAGAACGGTTTCAGTAACCACTTGTCCTGACCTCTATTACCCAGGAAAATGATTTCAGGTAGGGAGGCACTGTATTTAAACCTAGTACTTCCAGGAACACAGGCTGCTTTCCAAGGACATTTTTCACTGATTAACCAGAGGGTGCTAAGTCTTCCAATCTGGGTGTTATCACCCAGAATAAGTCCTTCCATGTTATCACTTTAGGGGGCCTACAGCCTGATGGGCAGCCCTCTTTTCACCCACCCTAGAATGACACTGTCAACCAACATGCCCTATGCAAGTACTATTTGTCTCTATCAGATTTCCCATTCAAGGAGGAGATCAATTAGAAAAGCAATCTTGAAAAAGAACAATCTAAGACTGCATCACAATCTCAGATTTCAAGATAGACTACAAAGCTGTAGTAATCAAAATTGTATGGAAAAACAAAGTACTTATACACAAAGCAAACAAGATGAATGTTTATAACCTAAAACAAGCCATACCTACATTTTAAAATGTAAAGCCAGGAAACAATTATGGTAAAATAAATATCTGGCAAAAATAAAAAGGAAGGAAGGAAGAAAGGAAAGAAGGAAGGTAGGAAGGCAGACAGGAAGAAGGGAAGGACAGACTAATGGGCCAAGGGAGGCTGAGGGAGAGAAAGAAGGGAGGGGCAGAGAATAGAAATGGGAGGGGAAAGGGAGGAGAGGGGGAAGAGAGAGTTAAGGAAGGAGGGAGAAAAAGAAACCTGATTCTGTGAAGAGGGGGAAATAATTCAGAGAACATTAAAAAAAAAAGAAAACTTAAAATCAGGAGTGCTGGCTGGTTGTTAAGTGTCCCACTCTTAATTTTGGCTCAGATTATGGCCTCACAGTTCCTGAGATGCAGCCTGGCCTTGGGCTCTGGGCCTCACAGCTCAGAGCCTGCTTGGGACTCTCTCTCCGCCCTCTCTCTCTCTCTCTGCCCCTCCACTGTTCATACTCTCTCTCTCTCTCTCTCTCTCTCTCTCTCTCTCAAAATAAACATTTTAAAAATAAATAAAATCAAAACCTTGATAAGCATCTTCAAAGAGCAAAAATTATTACATCTTCATTTCTTGATACACCAGCAGGATCCACTGGGCCCAAATTTATATTCAGAATTTCCTTTCTTAGTACCTCTACTCATGAGGAGTGTTGTTTCACGGTTTGTTTTTTTTTCTTAGCAGTCTTACAAAAAAATCAAAGACCAATTTTACTTATTTTTAATAGAATATAATCATTCTTGTTTGCAATTATCATATGGCCTTATTGTACCCTTTTATAAATCTAAGATGTATTAGGAGACCTTAGCTATATTTCTATATGTTGAAATATTTTGCTATTTCATTACTCTAGCAATTAGTTCATTATTCCTACCTATGCTATAAAATACTAAATTGATTTTTTAAAAGGAAAAATGAGGGCCCTGCTTAGAAGACAGACACAAGAGTGAAATGAAGCATCCCCAATGCATTGCACTGCTCAAGTATTGTAACACCTTTCAAGGAGACAAAGTTCAGAGACACTATCTGGAGTTTCTTCTTCTTTATATAAATGCTGTTAAGAATTAAGAACTGAACAGTTAAGTGTCCGACCTCTTTTCAGGTCTGATCTCACTGTCTGTGAGTTTGAGCCCCACATGGGGCTCTGTGCTGACAGCTCAGAGCCTGGAGCCTATTTCAGACTCAGTGTCTCCCTCTCTCTCTGACCCTCCCCCACTTACTGAGAAATTTTTGCCAATAGTCACCGGGAAGGAAACTGACAGAGCCAGTCCCTTCACCATGATTAGATGAATCAAAAGCTAAACGCAAAGACAGGAGCACTTTAGATCTCACTGCTAACAATGAATGTACTTAGAATACAACACAAATGCTCCGAAGGTTTTAAATTTCATAAAATTCCATGACAGACAAAACACAGGGCAAAGAAATTACAAGTCCATCAAAATCCGATTCGGGTATGCACCATCAAACTTGGTTGTTTTTTTTTTTTTTTTTTTTTACATTTTTCTTGACAGCTTCTGCAAAATCACACATTGCAGATTCATATGTAATAGAATGAGCAATCTCACACATCATATTTGTATTGGAGAACTATTTACTACTTATATTCATAATGTGATTTTAAGTTGTAGTAATCCTACAACATTCTTCTTGCTTTAAATGCTTCAAAATGAGCCACATGTAAACTGGGGCTACAAAGCAAAAACAAAACTGCACATTTAGCGGGCGTAAGTAATAATAGCTGAATTTAAACGTTAGCTAAGATGAACTGACATAGTTCCAGCCTTGCAGCACATACACAATATTGAGGAATAAATGAAAAAACCAAAATATTAATTTAAAAAAGGCTTAATCTAAACCTCAAAATATTGGAACCTGTCTCATTGTTTTACTTTTCCTAAGAAAATGTCAGCTTTCTAAAAAATGACTTGGTGGGCTACAAAGGACTCCAGGGTCTAGCTTTTGCAGTGCCTTCCTGCAAATTAGAAAAAAGCCTCCCCTTTTCTCAAAAAGAAATACTGCACAACCTGAAGAGCTTTCCAGAGGAATTTTACTGAGCCCAAGAGAGAAGCAGTCTTCACTGCACCTACACGTGCATCTGCATTCCAGTCTTTTCACATAAACCCGAAGAGGAACAGACATGCCACTTGCAATGTACACATTCCTTCTCCAGGCCTTTCCTCCCAGGCTCCCTAGGAATCAGGTGCAGAGTGAGGGTGGTGAGGGTGTCAGGTTTAGAGCTGGGGTGGGAATGGAGGCCGAGAGAGAAAACCTCAGGGGATGCCCAAAGAGCATCGCAACAGGTGTGTGTCTGCCAGGTGTGTCGGTGTATGCTCAGAGTTCGGAGTCCATAAATGAAATGGGGCCACGTGCTGGTACAGATTTATGCAGAAGAGTGCTCCCCAGCTGCATCAGGACTTGAGTGGGGGGCCTGAAATCTCCACACCTGCATGTTTTCATGTAAGTGGTTCCATGTGGATGAAAGTGGCATCTCCTTAAACGGAGCACACTGTGCACCACATAGCTGAGCTATCATATGCTAAGTGCCTGTTCCTTACTCTTCTCTTTTTCAAGTTTGTTTATTTTGAGAGAGAGAGAGAGAGAGAGAGAGAGAGAGAAAGAGAGAGAGAGAGAGCAAACAGGGGAGAGACAGAGAGAGAGAGAGACAGAAAAAGAGAGAGAGACATGGAGAGAATCCCAAGCAGGCTCCGTGTTGCCAGTGCTGAGCCGGATGAGGGGCTCAATCTCAAAGAAGCTCACGAATGGTGAGATCAAAAGTCGGACACTTAACCGACTGAGCCACCCAGGTGTCCCCCTTACTCTTTCTCTTGGCTTATATATTTTCTTTTTAAAGTATCATCTGTGACTTTTAGCAAGTTTAAGCCAAACAGACCCACCATGTGTTCATATTTTATTTTTTCTTATTTTTTGAGAGAGAGCATACACACCCATGCACGTGCAGGGGAGGGGCAATGGGAGAGAGAGAGAAAATCTTAAACAGGCTCCACACCCAACACGGAGCCCAATGCGGGGCTCAATCCAGGACCTTGAGACAATGACCTGAGCTGAAATCCAGAGCTGGACACTTAACCAACCGAGCCACCCAAGCACACCCCTTTAATAAAATGTTATTAACAAAGAAAGAAAACAAAAATTCACATCCAAGAAAACAAAAGACATTAAAAAAAAAAATCTGTCCAATAATTTTCTCTCAATTGCAATAAAAACAACAATCTAAATGAAATATTAAATAGCTTTCAAAAGGTTCTTTCAAATAGCACTTGATTTATGACATGACTGGAAACCAAGCTACCCATTTTAACAAATACTAACGAGGCAAACTGCTAAATGTTTTATTTTCCTGCTTCAAAGTGTCTTACCAAATAATCCATCAAAAATGATTGTATATTTAAAGTACTTATTTTCCCCATGCCTCATTTTTGGCTCATTCTCAAATGAAGGAAAAATAACTTGTGAAATCACAACTTACAACTTCATATTTTAATAATAAAGCTACAAAGCCAAAAGATAATTGTTTTCTTGATAGCTAACACCAGCAGGAAAGATAGGAAGAGTAGAAAGAACTTTAATAAATCAGTATTCTTACCTTACCTACATAGTACATTTAGGTGCTAATATAAAAATAAATATAAATTCCTTAAAATGTTTTAAAATAATAAAATATATATTTAAACCTTTGAGAAAGTCTTGACTTTAATGCTTTAGCAAGACTTCATATGTAAACCGTTGACTAAGTATTTACTTTAACTTCACGTAACCTGATATAAATCTGGAGAAGATAACAAATGATAAACTAGGTCCTATATTCTGCAATGTTGAGTAACTCACCTAATTTCATCAATATGATTAAGTGTAAACTGCCTTGAAGTTTTATAATAAGAGGAAGCTGGTAGTTTAATCAAAGAAGCATACATGCATAAATTATACAATCCACAAAAAAAATTCCTCCATGAAAGTTATTTCATCTCCTTTTACCAATTACAGTACTATTTATAAACCAATCAGTATTTCAGTAAGTTTCTATTTCTATAAAAGTTTATTACTGAAAACCCAACTAAAAATTATAAAAGGCAAATCGCTAAATCAACACAATATTATATGCTACAATTTTACTTGTTTTACAAGTTTATCTGTTTTACTATACAAAATATAATAGCACTCCCTTAATTATGTTGGTGTGAAGTTACATTAATTTTCCCTCATGTTTTAATCATATTGGTAAAGATAAGGAAAGACAGGAAAGAAAGCATAAACATTATGTTAGAGATATACATGCTTGTATGAGTACACATACAGATTAAATACGAATTAGGTAGGTAGGTATGTAAGCTGATATTCTGTGAGTTCCTAAGTGTCATTCTGGAATTATATCTGGAGGAGTTTTACATTTTACCCCACATATTGAGAAACCACAGTAGATGGTATACCTAGGTGTAAGGATTTATACTAAGACTAGCAATGGCCTCTATCTTCACAGCATTTGTATTTAAAATAAGAAAGGCACAACAATAATAATTTTTAAAATAACTATCAAAGTGTATTAATATTCAGCAATAAAAATACATGCTACGACTGACTATACATTTTGATACATGCTACAGCATGAATGAACTTCAAAATCATTATGTTAAGTGAAAGAAGCCAGAAGCAAAGACCAGATGTTGTATGAGTCTATCTATATGAAGTGTCCAGAAAGGTAGTACACAGAAAGAAAGCATATTAGTATGAATATTGTAGAGGTAAGCAACATACTCCTGCAAGTCTTAAAAAATATTAAAATGATAAATGAAGAAACCAAAAACTAAGATCAACAAGAAGACTGTATTATTATATGAAAAATTAGAATGGAGATAAAGAATCTTACCAACCCAAACATCTCCAAAAAGTTCACGTGGAGATTGTAGCAAATACTCTGCCTAATGATTAAAAATTGGACAGCTGAACAGGCCTCCTCTTAATTAAGGAGAACCATCACAGAGTCACATATTGGGAGAAGAAAATTTACCTGGAGTTCTGTTAGGCGTTGCTCCTCAGACCTCTATATACAAGTACACATATTATATGTGACTCACACATCACATTATTTAATACATGATTTTGAAACAACATGAAACTTACCAGGAAAAAGTCAGACCATTACACACAACAAACAAAACAAAATTCCGGGTAATATATGCAATATCTGTTTTTAAAAATATTAAAGAATTTTAAGGGGCTGGGTGGCTCAGTTGGTTGAGCGTCCACGAATTTTGATTTTAGCTCAGGTCACCGTTCGGGGAATCAAGCCCCATGTTGGGCTCCATGTTCTCAGCGCAGAGCCTGCTTGGGACTGACTCACTGACTCTCTCTCTCTGCCCCTCTCCTGCTTGTGCACATGCTCTCTCTCTCTCTCTCAAAATAAACTTTAATAAAAAAAAAAACTAAAGAATTTTAAGAAAATACAGACTAATATTTTTCGAATCTTACAATGAATAAGCCTTTCCAAACAAAATCATGACTCCAAAAGTATGTTAAACATTTGTGTTTTGAAAACTATCAGCACCAGAACTAAAAAGCTGGAAAAAGCATCTAACACTTAGGACAAAAAAGAGGTTAATACCACTAATATAAGAGAAGCTTCCAGAAATTGCTGACAAAAGACAACCAAACTGAAAACGAAAATATATTTTGATTATCTTAATCAATGTGGGTAAAGTGGAAGAAAAGTAGTACACTGAAAAAGATCTTAAAAATGCAGATAGAAATCAAAGCAATTTATAACTGAAAGTAATATTTGTGACTTAAATATTACTAGAATCCACTTGACCTGATAAGTAATGTAGCAAAGCATTCCACTGATGGCCACTTAAAACATTTTATTTGTAATAATTCTGAATACATAATCTTTCAAAAACCTACCGCCAACTGTATTATAGTTTTATCATAAAAATAAAGTTGCTCATTACATACATAATAAAACAATCAGTTTTACCACATACAGAAAGTTAAATACAAAAAATACTTTTTAAATTTTGACCTAGAATATAAACAAAGTGTATAAAACAGAAGTATTATAAGTCTTTAATAATGATCCCTGAAAAAGACTGCTACAAGAGCATAAAATTATGCACCAACATACTGCAGATGTTCCATCACTTAAAATTATTATTTAACTTCTTCAGCAGTTAGATTTTGAAATTGAAAGTTCACATTTTCATTATAAAAGTCTGACAACTTTTATTGCTATTCCAACACCTGCAATGCTGGCCTCTTCTTCCTCATCTATCAAAATCCAATTTATCCTCAAAAGTTCAGCTTAAATGCCGTATCTCTTAGTAGCCTTTCCCCTGTTGGCATTAATCTCTCCATTCTTGCTCCCAAAGCATTTTGTTTGTTTCTTTTAGTTACAGCATACAACTGTGCCTTAGCGAATTGATTCAATTCAGGTCTTCCTCATCTCCCTCAGGAAAAACTCTCTGAGACTCTCTCATTTTATCACTATGGACAACAACCAAGTCCAGTACAAGGCTACACAGGGCTGGCAAAGAAATTTTTTAATTGAATGAATAAAAGGATGTAACTTAAGTTTTAAGAAAGAATGAAGAAACAGTACTGATATTTATGATCAATTAAAGCAATTCAAATCATAAACTAATGAAACATAAGGATAATTCTCTAAATAAGCAGGCTAATAATTTGTTTGAGGAAAAGGTCATAAAAGACAGAGTCAGTTCTAGGATATATATAGAAAGCCAGATAGAAGCCTCAAGCTTCATCATAGTCATTCCTGAATATAAGCAAGCAGGCAATACAAAGGTTCAGTGACCTCTTTCTCCACCTTCATTGTCCGAGTGGAAACCTACTTCTTACTGGCATGGACAAAACAGCTGGAAATAGTTTTGAAGAGAGGTGTAGCTCACCTTTCCAAATCGTTAAGAGGTTAAGTGATGACTAACCATGCCCTAGATGCCTTCCTGATCCCGAAAGTCGGATAGCCAAACACTTGAGAAGAGTCTTACCTCACTCAACTTGATGTTATTTTTTAGTTCTTAGGAAATGGAAAACCCCACGCCTGCCCAATCCACAACCTCCATTCTTTATAATAGGTAAATCCATTATTCAACTTTAACATATAAACTCAAAAGCATGGTGTGTTTTACAATGAAGATTCTATCTTACACCTCCAACAATAAAGTGGATGAATAAAAGTGGAATTTCATAAATTAAGGAAAGACTAAAAACAAAGTGAAATCATAAATAATTATAATCATTGTACTGTAATTATTATCTGTCTTAAACATTCCTTAAGGGTAGAAACAATGACTTACATATGTTTGAATTTTCCATGTCTAATATGATACACAGCATATAGAAAGTACTTAATGTTTACTGAGTAAGGGAACAGATGAGTGAACCAAAAAGCTATTTATTTTAAAAGCCATACATTAAACCAAAAACGTATGCTGTGGTCTTGATACCAGCTGAATATTCAAATAACATATGAACGTAACACAGATAAGGAGTTTGCAATCTGGGGTTCAAAGAATGGGGGCGTGAACTTCCACATGGCATGTTTAAGTCTTCAGGCATGCATGTGCATTTTTGTAGGACAAGCTCTATAGCTGTCTTCGTTTGCATAAGGGTGCAGGACAGCAAAAGGGTTAAAACTTCCAAAGATGCATTATAAATTTAAAAACAAAAGGGGAGGGGTGCCTGGGTGGCTCAATCAGTTGAGCATCCAACTCTTGATTTCGGCTCAGATCATGATCTCACAGTTCATGCGTTTGAGCCCTGCACAGAGCCTGCTTGAGATTCTCTTTCTCCCTCACTCTCTCCCCCTCCCCTGCTTGCACGTGCCCTCTCTCTCTCTCTCTCTCTCAAAATAAACAAACATTAAAAAAAGTAAAAAAATAAAATAAAAAATATAATTCAACATACATGTAATTTTAATTTGTACTACATGCTTTAATCTCTCTTTGATGAATCAGCAGTGTTCTGGATATTATGTTAACACCAATGAGTTATTAATTATTCAATAATTAAATTATTTTTAACCATTTTAATGTAAAATATGAAGGAGTTTAACGCTTTAAAAAAATTAAAAGACACTACGTAATCATTTAACCTGCAACAATTAACACTCCCAAGAAACAAAAACATTCAAACGATAATGCTACTTGATATAAATGTATACATGGTGAGTCATTCATTCTTATAAGTGAAAATATTTTTACCCAGCCACGACTAGCATTCTAGCATTAGCTGGGATGTTTTACAGGAAAAGAGAAACTCCCAGGGCCCTATGTCCTAGCACTCTATCGCAAGAAGTAAAAGAAGCAAAATAGTTAGGGGCTCTCAGAAGTGCAATGTTTTGGATACTCCTCTAAGAAATCGGATTCTATACTCAGTTATTGGCTAAAACAGGTATCCTTTCATAAGATAATGAACAGCAAACGAAAGGTCTGCTTCTGGAAACACTGTAACATCTAAAGCTGTTTGAGGTTAATCAAACTGCTTTCCAAAAATGGAGGATTTTAATGGGAGGCACGGTATGAAAAACAAGTAAGTTTTTCATAAAGCATTCTTGAAGTAACAGGCTAGGGAGCCACAGGCAATGTGCCACATTATGTGGCACAAAAAGGCGGAGAGCTGCAGGGTCCCAAAATTTGAAAAAGAAAAAGACAAAAAAGGAGAGGTGGACAGCAAAAACATGATGTAAGTATTTTGGTTATCCTCTCCCTTCCTCTGGACTCAAATACTAGAAAAGTAAGCACAAACAGGGTTGCCTTTACTTCTCCCATTTGCTCACAGAGCAAGCAGACATTATGTTATCAATAACAAACAAGCATGAGTCCCATACTATTAAGCCTGGAAGTGTTTTATGGCCTGCGTACATTTATAATATTTAGCAAGAACAGACAATGAGAACAGAGTAAATGTGCCTCACGCTTAAAAATAGCTGTATGCTATTTCTTAAAATCTGAGACAAAGCTAAAATTAAACTTCTTCATTGGTGTTACCTAAAAAAATATAATCAATGTTATCTGTTTAAGGCAAAAAAACGTACATACCTGTCTAGCCAGCTCTCTAAAGCAAAAGGAAATGTGAGGCTTTCAAAGATAACTGCTATAAAATTTCAAATTCCTAAGAAGGCAGCAATGACCTTGTCTGCCTACACAAATGAGGACATATTACATACCTCTGATGAGTCATTATTAAAATCAATTCCGATGATACAAAGATCTTTTAATATACATTGTTTCCATAATCTTTCAGAAATTCTCAGTTTTCATGATGAATGTTATCATAATTGAAGAAGAATGTAAGTATCTATTGTCCTTTTAGCAACAGGACTGACAGACTTCAGCAAGAATAAAAAGCTACAACTTGTTCAAGACTGAATATAAAGCTTGGGAAATGAAGTGGTTGCTACCAAAAAGAAGACAGCTGCATGCTACAGGTCGTATGTAATCATTATTACTATGGAGGGGAAGTTTTAAGTCAAGAAGTACAAACGCTAGAGTGCATCAAATGGCCTGTATGGCACTAAATTTAACATTTTTAAAAGAAATTTTAACGAAAACTCTAGCAAACGATATATAACAGAATAAACTTCTTTCCATTTACCTAAATTTGAGTTACATATAGGTAATTTTCCTCCACAGAACTAGTTATGTACATCTGGATGTAGTATTTAAGATTGCAGCCCCATATTTGCAAAATAAAGTTGCTCTACATAATATAAAAAAGGCGCAGCTGTGGATTGTTCAGGGACATCTCAGTGGTAATACTAATGAAGTTTATCTTTTCCTCAACACAAAAAGTGCTATTTCGTCTGACTCCCTTTCTTGCAGTATGTTGAAGGATGAGTTCTATCAACAGAAATAAAAAGTGTAACTAAAGTTATATAAGATCATTTAAAACTTTACCATCTTGCTAGTAGTAAAGACATTATCAATATACTTTAAAATATACTTTAGTTTCAATATGTTGTGATAAAATTGATGAGATTCATTTTAATTTAGTATCTCAGAAGAAACAGAGAAACATATTATCATTGTAATAACAGATGGCTTATTACTACTCATGACTTTTTTATTTAGGGACTGGATCCAACTAAACATATCTGATAGAGATATAAAATACATATGAATATATAATAAATATTATAGCTCCCCAAGGCTTTCATTATATACATATGATTTAACAACACTGTCAGAAGAAAACATGATTATGCTGTCTAATAACAACTTAAAATTAATAGTCATCAATGTTCTAAAAACAGCTATCATTTTGTTCTACATTAGCATTTGCTATTTTAGAATATATTTGCTGATTAGCAAAAACTTTCAATGACAAGAATTAGCAACATATCAAGTGCAAAAAGTTTTAAAATTATACCTTCTACCAAGTCAGGTGGACCTTTATTTGCAGTAATATAGCTTATTCCTGAATTCAGCAGGCTAATTAGAGGCCACCAGAAAACACCCGCAATTGGAAGAGGATCATAGTCATCGCACCTTTGTAAGTGAATTCCCAGAATGGGCATATATTAAGATTCAGGGGGGAACAAAACCTGAAGATGAGAAGAAATCACCAAGGTGGAAGTATGCAAGTCTATGTTGATCAGTATGATGGCGCGGGGAACACAGACTTTGGGAGAAAGTAAAGTCAAATGAAAATATTTAAGAAATAAATACTTAATAACTTCTTGCTCCAACCTTAATGTTTAATATTTCCCTTTCTGCTAAAACAGAAATCATCAGTTTTCTTTTTTTTTTTTTTAATGTTTATTTATTTTTGAGAGAGAGAGAGAAAGAACGAACGCGAGCAGGGGAGGGGCAGAGAGACACAGAATCCAAAGCAGGCTCCAGGCTCTGAGCTGTCAGCACAGAGCCTGATGCGGGGCTCGAACCCATGAACCATGAGATCACGGCCTGAGGTGAAGTCGGACGCTTAACCGACTGAGCCACCCAGGTGCCCCATCATCAGTTTCCAATAAAACATCCCTCTTCAGACTTACGTACCACTGATTTCAAACTTCTCTAGATTTAACAGTCTTCACACAGTCGTTTCCACACAAAGTCTTCACAGTCTACATTAACAAAATACTCTGACCACATGAGAATAAGATGTTTCTCCCATCTCCCCACGAAAGAGTACACTTCAAGTTCACTCCACGATAATAAAATGTACATATGTGTAATTTAATAAAATAGTTTGTAAATATGAACTCAACGAGAACATCTTTGTGTCTCTAAGCATGAGCCACAGGGGCGGGCATGCAGCAGATAAAGACAGGATTTCATCAACAACACCATTTTGCATTTTTAACATCTTTAAAATACGGCTACATCTTACAATGGACAGTGAAGCATAACTCAACTGGCAGAGCTTTCTGAATGATACATAAATAATGATGCCTTTTACAAATGTTGTTTCAGATTAAATGCATTAATGACTGTTAAATTTAGTCAAATTGAATTAAACCAAGGTAAAGGTGTAATGGTGTGTTTGCCATATTAACTCTCAGAAAACTGAAATCCATGTTTTTTTATTCTTTTCTATGCAATTCTGTTTAAAAGCTTGTATTACTATACAGAATTAATTAGCTTATTCCTCAATTATCTTCAAAAACCACCAAAGTACTATGTCTTTGGGGTGTTTAATTTTTTTTTTTTAACATTTAAAGTAATTATTGATCGGAAAGGTCTTATTACTGCCATTTTGGTAACTGTTCTCTGTCTTGTAGCACTTTTGTCCTCCTTTGTATTTCATTGATTTTTTTGTGTGTAGTGACATACTCTGATTCCTCTCTCATTTCCTTTTGCAGGTATTTTCTTTGTGGTGACCATGGAGTTTACATAAAACATCTTACAGTTACAACAACCTATCTTAAGCTGATAATACCACATACAAAAACTATACTTCTACTCCTCCTCACATACACTTTATGCTGTAATTTGTATCTTTTTATATTGTGTATTCATTAAAGTGTTTACAGGTAGTTATTTTTTTATACTTTTGTCTTTTTTAAATTCTATAACCAGAATTAGAAGTGATTTATATACCAGGGGTACAGTATTAAAATATTCTATATTTGTTTATATAGTTACCTTTCCTAGCTTATTTTATACTATATGTTGCAGATTAGCATCTTTTTTTTTTTTAAGTTTTATTTATTTAAGTAATCTCCATACCACACATGGGGCTCAAACTCACAACCCCAAGATCAAGAGCCACATGCTCTTCTAACTGAGCCAGTCAGGCGCCCCTTAGCATCCTTTTCTTAACTTAGTCTTCGGAATCTTAAGACCATACTTATTTTATAAAACAGCCAAGCCAAAACATATGCATCCATGTTGTGTGGCAATTATAAATCAGAACTGAGTTTCTAAGACTTAGGGTACTGAAGGAGCTATGTTTCTGAAACCAATAAAGTAGTTCCAGTCCATTAAAATCTTCGCTAATTTTAATACCTACCAGTTCCTTTGCTTAGATATGGAGGCTTAAAGAACTTGACAACACCATAGACATTGACGATTGTACCACCCTTAAGTTGATTCAGGGGTGTATATATATAATGTGTTGTTGGAACCTAAGAAAGAGAAGACAGTAAATATATATAGTGTTTAGAATGATGTTTTGATTAAAATTTTAAATTAACAAATCCATCTAATTGCATTTTTTTTTCCTTTTAAGTGTCTAAAAAGAGTCTATAGTCTGAAAAAAAAGGAAATACACAGCTTATAAAGGTTACTATATAAACCACCCAGTTTTTCTTAGAAAGAACTTTGATTATAAATAATGCAATCTGTATACAATTCTAAGAAATGCAGTTTAAGAGATTTGGGTTCTGGATTTTAATCTTAAGTAATAACAAAACTTATGATATGTATTTTTTTCTTTTCCTATACACTATGAAGATTTTACTTAGGCCTAAAAAAAGCCAGGTTTTCATTATAAATGGTATAAAGACATTAAAAATGGTAATTTTTAATAGGGTGGCTCAGTCAGTTAAGCATACGACTCTTGGTTTGGGCTTAGGTCATGATCTCACGGTTTTGTGAGTTCAAGCCCATCCGGCTCTGTGCTGGCAGCATGGAGCCTGCCAGGGATTCTTTCTCTCCCTATCTCTCTGCCCCTCCTCCACTCACACTGTCTCTGTCTCTCTCAAAATAAATAAACTTAAAAAAAATTTTTTAATGGTAATAATAGAAACAAAAGTTTTCTTTAATAATTGCACAGAAGTTTAGAAAGAAAAGGGAAACTGATTTATAAGGACATGTCTGCGTATTAGTAAAATAATCCTTAAAAGCAGTCGGACATCTAGTCCCATCACCCATCCATCCTATCCACAACTGGAAATAAGGTTATCTACCACACTACTGAGTTAAACTTTTAAAAATCAAATCAAAACATGTTAACTGACTTTTTCAAGGAAACTGATATCTCAGTTCAAACACAAGAAAAGGCAGCGCTTAGAAATCTCATCAAACCTTGATATAGAAAAAGGTGTAGCCCATCAATGATGAAAGAAAAATAATGATCAGCATACGGGACAGAAAAGAGAAGATATGTGCTCAGCTGACAAAATAACTAGACCCAAGATATTATCTCCAAAAGTTATCTCCCTAACGTATAGATGAATGGGGTAGGCCAGCACAGCTCAATGACATCAACCATTCCGGCCATCCCTGTAATGTGCTTGTTAATTCATGGACAACAAACAACTTCTTGATTATAATTTGACTTTCCATGTAAAGAAGCCAGTATATTGTATACAGCATCTAAGTTATATTCGAGGAGTTCAGAATACCTGGGCTCTCTGAAAAAGCATTTTTGCCAATTTCAGAGGCTCTTTTGTTTACTTCTTCCTTATATACAGGCTCATGGATGTATCAAATATTTGAAGCTAAGCAATCTAAAACAATTTTCACAAATACTAATACCTGGGGCTAATTCATGCTTTTAAAAAACTATATCGACCCTTTAATTGGTTACCGTTTCCCTAAATAACAAATTTAAATTATTCTACCATATAGTATTATTCAGAATATAAAATCTATACCCCATAATCATTGTTAACTAAAACAAAGTCCCTGGACTCTGTCCATTAGAAACAAAAGGTTTAAGAACACAGGTAGAAGGTAAACTTTACATTAAACTTCATCAATATATTACCTTTTATCCAGTCTCACTCAGCTACATGTACCTCACATATAAAAATGGGAACTTTCCTACAGCTATAACATTTTATAAAATACTAAAAAAATAAAAATAAAAAATGTATCACAAGTATAATAAAATCCTTAAAATTAGGGGCCCCTGGGTGGCTCAGTCAGTTAAGTGTCTGACTTCGGCTTAGGTCAGGATCTCATGGTTTGTGGGTCTGAGCCCCGTGTCAGGCTCTGTGCTGAAAGCTCAGAGCCTGGAGCCTGCTTTGGATTCTGTGTCTCCTCCTCTCTCTGCCCCTCCCCTGCTTGTGCTCTACCTCTCTCTCTCAAAAATAAATAAACGTTAAAGAAAAAACTTTTTAAATAAAAAAAATTTAAATTAAATTATTTGTCAAATCGCAACTTGGCACCTGATAATCTGCTTATAAATATAGCTGATGATGAAACAAAAGAATTTGCCTGAGGTTTGAAAGTAGTACTAATCGAATAAAAAATATACAATAAATAAATAAATAAATGGATGGATAGATGGATGGATGGGGGCACCTGGGTGGCCCAATCAGTTGAGCATCCAACTCGGTTTCTGCTCAGGTCATGGGATCAAGCCCTACGTTGGGCTCTGTGCTAAGATAAATTCTCTCTCTCTCTCTCAATCTCTCTCGGGGTGCGGGGGGGGTGGGGAGTATTTATCCCATTATCTTCACACAATAAAACTTCTTTTCCATTTTAATTTTCTTGCATATGTAGCTTATACAAAATATCAGTAGATACTCCAGACAATAGAACAACCAGGTATTAATTACCAGGTAAATACATAACTCAAATTTAACATTATTAGATATCAAAAATGTAGAGATTATGTTTTCCCACTGTATTGGTAGTATTTTCAAATCAGACTGTAAAGTGGATCAAAAAAATACATATATGTATGCATATACATGTGTGCATTTTTATGTGTGTGTGAGTGGGAGGTGTGTGCATACTCTATTATATTAAACTGCATGTCATCTTACCAAAGACATTGATTCTGTAGAAAAATCTCTTACGGATTTAACATAAACCTGAAAACAGAAAGAGGATTTACTTGTATACAAATAACCTCCAATGTGATTGCAGACCTTTAATTGCAATAAAGCTACACACTTAACTGTATAATATTCAAATTCATTAGAATAGCATAAAATTATGTCTTACAAATTAAGACTGACACATGTAAAGTTGTCTAAGCTTAGCTTAAGAGTAATTTATCAATTTGAAATATCACAGGACCCCCCCCCTTGCCTATATAAGGCCCTTCTGGACACTAGAGAAAACATGCAGACAGTAGCGCAGGCACATGGCTTAGCCCAACTCTACTTCTCTGACACCCTTGACCAAATAGGTAGTCTCTGTGTGTGTGCACACACAATAGAGGCTGTGGGGGGAGGGGTGAAGCAGGAGGTAGAGAATGGGCATCTTCATAAAGAGTAAGATAAATGGAAATCAGTTTTACCTAAAAAGGAGCACTTGATAAATTTAAAGCAAAATCAAGTACACCATCAAGAGTCTGATGGTATAATTGCAAAGAATAATATCAGGTCTAGAGTACCTATGAAGTTTTAAAAATTCCATTAATAAATAATTAACTTTAAAGGATCTTTCTTTTCTACCTGGAGTGATTCTAAACATAAAGCCAATAAAAGAATTTCTATTTTTTAAACTTAAAATATTTAATTAACAAAACTCAGACTAAATTGTTTATCTACAGATTTATAGAAATACTACTCCTATTCCATCACCTGAACTCATGATATGATTAGACTAAAAATTACACACTTACATAAACAGTTGATCTGAAGTCCTCAAATGCTTTCAAAAATAAGCAATGTTTACCGTCTCTGCCTGTAGATGAAGATGCTGACAAGACAGAAAATCCAGCCACTGCAATGGTATCCTACATAGAAAAAAAATGGTTTTAAATCATCAAAGTATCTGTAATTCTGAATGTCATACACATTTTTATTTTTATTATTATTTAAAAACAGGAATGATTTCTATAAAATGGAAAACTTTTTATAGGTTAGCCTACATATGTTTAATGTTTTCTGAATATAAGATTGAGACTATCATTTCCTCTGAAAGGGCATCAACAATGTAGCCATAGACTAGTGCAATGTCCTAATTCATGGACCAGGAAAACACCAACTAAATCACTTGAAAATTGCTATTTAGTGAGAGTTCAAAAATCAATGCTTACCTCAATTTGTGTAAGTTTGCACAAATAATGAAGAGACAAGAGATGATCCAAGAGTAATAAGAATGAAATTTAAATGAAACTAAATATCAGAGTTGAGAGACTACATTGAGAAAGACATTTCATTAGTGTAAAAACTCCACACTGTCAAAAAGCTAACGTATGTACGTACAAATCCAGAATATGAAAATAAATAAGAAATTTTCATTTATGTACTAATATGAAAAAAATATTTTCTTTCTACTTAGGTTTATAATAGTAATAAGAAGCCAATTCCCATTTATTCCTGCCTCTCTCATTCTTTAAACCGCCTTATTTTCTAAATACTGGAACATATACACTCAACATGTTTTATATTTATGCATTATATATATTATTCTACTCTTCTAATTTTAACACCAAAATCTGAAGATACATAAAAACTCGTGGGCTTCAGGCAGCTTCCTTCAATAATCTTAATTTCCACCAATGGAAGCCTTCTGCATTATTGACTTTTGCTTTGTACATACAAGAAAGGGTCCCGTGTCAATCCCAGGATTCTCTACTTAGACCTATTAAACAAGGCTGTGAACACCTTGAAGACAGGGGTCATGTGTTACTCTGCTCTGTATTTATAGAGCTTGGCCCAAAGTAGGCCCTCCATGAACAAATTGAATCAAAGTATGGACCTTATATTGCCTTTCTAAGATCTCTAGCTCTATTCAGATATTTTAAGTCTGAAAATTTCTGCATTTTTTCCATTCTTTACATGAGACTGCAAACATAATTGTCTGTGTTGGTAATGCTAAATAAACACAACTCTTCATAGTTAAATGGGAGAAAATTATCCTCACTGAATATTCTTTATGTTTTTAGGCAGTTTTAATGGGAAATAAAATAAGCAGTAAGAATGCTTCTGGAATAAATTACTTTTATAAACTGAAAAATATGCAATGCTTTCAACTTACATCAGACCAATATATTCTGATTTAAATGAAAACTTACGACTTTGGTGTAAGATTTAAAGTTGTTTAATCAAACTAACACAGGAAGATACACAGAAGTAGGGAATCATTGATTTATCAGTTCTAAATTCTCTTAAAAGCACAAAAACTAACCTATCTCATGTCCTTTGCTATTTTACTTGAAAATACCTTAAATATTATATGAAAAGAAATCTACTAAATACAAGTGTTAGTGCTACGGATGAATATTTTTCTATTTTTATGTATAAACTTGTTAAGAATAATGAATATTTAATAACGAAAACATTTTAAATAGAATATATCATTAAAAGCAGGACATTAGCATTCATAAGAAAAAATTTTTCAAAAGTAATTCTACTTTAACATTAGCAATACAATTCAGTAAAAGGTTACAAGAAAACTTTTCTTCTAGTACAAAATCAACATAGAATAACAACCAAAATTCTTTAAGGAAAGAAAAACAATGTGTTTATTTACTATATTTATAAAGATGAACTTATATTTGAATATATGTATATACACACACACAAACTGCTAAAGGCCCTCAGAGATCTCATCCCCACCAACGTGGCCTGTTTTATTTCCAGATACGTCTATACAATACTACACAAATCAGATTCTCTTATATGCCTACTGCTTTTTCACATACATTCTTTGCTTATCCTGAGCCCCCACTAATAATAAATAGCATTGCTCTCTTTTGCATATGGCTGATCCTATCTATCTTTTAAAGCCTGGACTGTAAATGCTTCTTTTCTTATGTGGTCTATCCTAGATTGTCTGAGAAAAAAAAATTCTCCCTTCTTCTGAACTCAACTTAGGCAGTATTTTAATTTTTTTTTTCACTTGTGTGTTATTTACAAAGATTTCTTAATGTTTGTAATGCTCTTAGAAGTCTGTAAGATCCCTGGGACTAAGAATGTCTTATCTACCTACATATCCCATACAAGCGACTGAAGGAGCTTCTGTTCATAGCGAGTGTTCAAAAGAGTATATGTTAAATAAATTAATTAATACTGGTAAAATTAAAGTACAAATCTAAACAAAAAAGGGGAAAAAAATGAACAGTTCTTAGAATCCAGTTCCCATGAATTACAAATCATAATAGCTTTTAAATTAATTCAAATGCACAAAGGATAAAAAAGATAAACATATAATAGGCAGTATTAATTTGTATAAACATTCATTAGATTGAGCTGAAAATGAGATTTAATATGCATTGTTCTAATTTCTAAGCTTCTGAAAAGAGCATACTGAAGCCATTCAAACAAGAATAGGAATTACACAGTTCAGTGCTAAGAGTGTATACTGATATACAAAGCAGGTATTTATCTCCATCTGCTGAAAAAAGTATTAGGAGGCAGCCAGCCTGAGAAGAATACCATATGACTTAAAGTGGTAAGGCTTTATCAGTATCTGTGCATGAACACGCTAAAAATAAAAACACATTTGGTATACCTGAAATCTTTTAACCTACTCAGTATACTCAGATATCAACAAGTGGGTCATTTCCCTTTTGTGTGTGACCTACTCTCTCACAGTGCCTTAAAAGGAGTGAGCCTTTGTTATTAAACAACTTCCTTTTGCATTTAGCCAATAAGAATACATCTACTGCAAACCAGTTTCACAGAAAAATCAAATGAAATCAGCACAGGTGTTTTTTAACATCAAGAAGTATCATATCTGGATAAAACAATCACATAACAGTTGTTTAAGTCCCTCTACTCCACTGAGCACTGTCCCACGATGCAAGGTCCATAACCCTCTTATTCAGTTAAGATGTTTCTGACATCCGGTACAGAAGACCAAAAATACTCAAGTGTTTGGACAACTAAATGAATAATCAAATACGTGGTGGGGGAGGGAGACATATATATAAAACCCTCATTAAATAAACTGTGCAAGTACTACAAAACTCACTGCATAGAATCTTAGCATCTCACAACTGAAAACAGGACTTTAGAGATCATATACTCAAACATGTTCATTTTTCAGATAAGAAAATAAGGACCAGATAGGATAAGTCTAAGGTCACATCCAGCTAACTAGTTGTAGATTAAGACAAGAATCCCGATCTCCTCACTATTCTACATCTTTCAGAACTAAATCTCACAGGGATGGATAAACAATGTACTGATAAACATCTATAATTCTGATGGTTTTGTGACAAAATTTTTTTTAACTTTAAAAATACTTTGAAAGTCTTTCCTCATATTTTATATGCATATATTAAATGTTAAATCTCACTTTAAAGGAAAGCTAAAACTCAAAAAAAATGCCTCAAATGGAGAGATGTTCAGTTACTGTATGTGATTCCTACAAAATGTATCATTAGTTTAGCAAAGCAAGGATTATAGTTTTGTTAAAATTCATTTTAATGTTTTAGGATTTTTGTTGTAATCAAATATGGAGCTAACCTTAAGGGAATAAGCAAGTGACAAATGAGAAAGGCTTAAGAATTGAATTAGAAAATCCATTCTTTTATGCAAAAAGTTTTACTTTTGATTTTCAACAATTTTTAACCTTAATACTACAAACTCTAAAATAAATAGCCTAATTAGACCTCCCAAATGATCAGCATTCATGAATTTAAACCCAGAAAGATTTTAAAGTAAACTGTGACCTCAGGCTTCTCACCATTGTACTTTAAAAAGGAGAAACTCTGACTTATCATTAACATCCTCTGTTATCTGACAAGTACTAATTAGCTAGTGTAGTTCTATTCTATTTTAATGAATACCTGTTTAAAATATATTTCAACTGCAGAAAACACCTTTCATATGCCAGTTAGGTAAAATACTAATATCTCATACATTGTGCATGTTTTGTAGATGCACTGCCCATGTTCTGCTAATCCATTATATTAGAATTCTTTTGTTTCCAAATAGGAATTTAATTTAAAAAACTTAAAGAAGAAAGATGAAAATGTCTTTAAAATATAAACAGATCCAGGCATCTGGGTGGTTCAGTCGGTTGAGCGACCAACTCTTGATTTCAGTTTAGGTCACGCATGATCTTACGGTTGGTGGGATTGAGCACTGTGTCGGGCTCCGTGGTGACAACATAGAGCCTGCTTGGGATTCTCTTCTCCCTCTCTCTCTCTCTCTGCCACTCTCCTGCTCGTGCTCTCACTCTCTCTCAAAGTTAAATGAAAATAAAATAAAATAATAAAATAGAATAGAATAGAATAGAATAAAATATAAAATATAGACCTCTAATATTTAATACCATGTATTTATTTTTAAAACCCTTCTTCTCTAAAGATATCTAAGATATGTTGTAAAATAAAGCAACTCACGAAACATGAATAATATTGTCATTTGATGAAAAATGTGCATATATGAGCTCATCTGTGTGCACACACAGATACACACATACAGAAGTATACACATAACTATACACATACAGGACAGCTGGAAAGATGAAAGGAGAAGCAGCACAGCGGTGGTTTTATCTAACAAAGGGACTAGGCACTGGGAAAGGGGCAGCTTTGGCTTTCCCGGTTATACCCTTCCATAGCATTTGAATGTTTTTTAAACCCATGACCATGGGGCGCCTGGGTGGCAGTCGGTTAAGCGTCCGACTTCGGCTCAGGTCATGATCTCACGGTCCATTGAGTTCGAGCCCCGCGTCAGGCTCTGTGCTGACAGCTCAGAGCCTGGAGCCCGTTTCAGATTCTGTGTCTCCCTCTCTCTCTGCCCCTCCCCTGTTCACGCTCTGTCTCTCTCTGTCTCAAAAATAAATAAATGTTAAAAAAAAATAATAAAAATAAATAAAACCATGACCAGACAAGAAAAACACAATCTTCTAAACCAAATATTTACAAGATTTAACCCAAGTCCACATGATCTTCCTGAGGCAAGAAAAGAATACAGTCGTGGAGATAGAGTCATGTCTCCACTTACTACTACAAGTCCTGTAACAAATCTTAGCTTCACAGTGGTTATCTTCTTAAAACTATGATGACCCTCACCACAGAGGGTTATTAAAAGTTCAAATGATAAACATATATAGAAGCACCATAAATTCCATACAAATTTAATCCATACAATCCATAAAATTCCATACAGATTTAATATCCTAAATAAAAGGATTAGGAAAAAAAAAAACACTAGTTAAACAGTAGAAGCTGGCTATCACAAATGTCTGAAAAAGAAACAATGTTTTCTATTACGTACTTCTTAAGCAAAATCTAGCTAACAGTCTCCTAAGTATAGCCATTATCATTGGCTATTGAACTATATAAAATAAAAAACAGATGACACCGAAGTTCATTTTTCTTAAATCACTAGAAATCAATATTTACAATTTCTTTATATCATTGTACTTCAAAGCAACCAACTATGCTAGCCAGAAAACCTCTTTAAAAGTTCTAAACCACCCCTTTAAAAAAAACACATACATGCATGTGCACACACATGCAGTCACAGAAACACCCTTGGAGTAAAGAGGAAGTATAAGATAGAGATCCATACACTTAAGTGAAATAATTTTTTAAATGTATACATAAAAAATATAACACACACTTTTCTCATACAAACTCTACCTAGAACATTTCCCTCAAAGATACACTTTTGTATTGTTTTTTAAAAATGTTTCTAAGAATTTTTTTTAAATGTTTATTTATTTTTGAGACAGAGAGAGACAGAGCATGAATGGAGGAGGGTCAGAGAGAGGGAGACACAGAATCTGAAACAGGCTCCAGGCTCTGAGCTGTCAGCACAGAGCCCGACGCGGGGCTCGAACTCACGGACCACGAGATCATGACCTGAGCCGAAGTCGGACGTTCAACCGACTGAGCCACCCAGGCACCCCAAGAATTTAAGAATGTAAAACAATGTATTCATATTAGCACTTAACTTTCACAAATTCTTCTAAAAATAATACAGGATTTTTACAAGATACTCATTTCTAATATCAAATCATTATCATTTCTGTATAATGTGGTCACTTCACTACTATTAGAATTCAATATTAACACAACTATATACCATAATAGAATCATATGAAATTCTGCCCTTAAAAAGCAGTTCTTAATGGCTGTGGGTTCATGGATCTCTCAGAATGAGTTATAAATGGCCTTCTGGGGGGTGGGGGGGCACATGTACATTTACATACACATTTAGTTGATTCAAAAACATCTTCTGATGATCTATACACTGCTGGGGGCTCACTGGAAATCTCTGCATCCTAGAATACTCATCTTCATCTACAAACTAATGGTCCTTTCACAAAAATTAAGTAGGCTTTAATTTTATAGCTAGTTGACTCTTTAAAAAAGATAATAGAGCCTCCCTCCTGATCATGCATTAAAATTGTCTTTTCTCTGCAGCAGGAATTTAAAACAGATAATTTAATGTCTTACTTATTAAAAAATATCAGGAAAGAAAGGAAAGGCAACTTTAATGATCTGAGCAAGTTGAAAGGAAGCTGACTATCATTTCCTGGCCCTGGTGTGTGAAATCTCCAAAATCTCTCTGTTAAAAGTATACCTCTTTGCAGATGGAAAGAGTTCATCTGAATTAAGAGCATAAAACTACATTTCATATGTATTTCATATCCCCTATAATCCACAAACACTAAATATTACTAATTCAATGTATTAGAGCAAAACTTGCCTATGCACACCTAGTAGCATAAAAAATGAGGAAGCTGTTAACAGCATTTGTTTGTTTTTGTTTTGTTTTTGCAAGGATGAAGAGCCAGAGAAATTATCTGTTAAAGCTTAGTTTCACATGCAAATTAGTCACCAAACTGATATTGTTTCATTTTTCCCTATCTAACAAAGTACTGTAACATACCATTTTCTAGCTCAGAGGAAAAAGGATATGTAAGGTTTTTTTTCCCCCAAATAAGTGAAACTTCCCTTGTTAAACACCTACTTAATATTCTCGCTTTCATCCATATTCTTTCTCCTTCACCTCATCATTTCTGAAGAATATCTCCCTTAAAAAATGGCATGATTTCAGATCTTAAGCACTGAATTTTTTTTAGAACTGCCATCCTGAATATTAATTATTTTACCTAAGCTGAAATAAAGTCATGTCTTCAAGGGCAAGAAGAAGAACATGCCTTTACTGGAGGCACCCACAAAAGTGCTCTATCAAAACAGCCGTATAGAGCAACTGCTTACTACCTGAAGCAGACGGTCAGGTAACACTTCACTTTTAAGTACATTTGCTTCTGGAACTCTGCTGTACCACATCAACTAAATTAGAACTATACATCTCAAATTTTTAAAACTGTACCCCAAATTACTCTAGCTATCATTCTGAGAGAAAGTCTGATGAAACATACTAGGAGTTTCAGTACATAAATTACACAGCAAATACCTTATTTCCTTAAATTCTAAAAGTAAGATTTTAAAATATACCAGTGATGTAATAACAATTTTTCACAGGAGGGAAAAACCACTATGCTGATTCTCCTTCCCTTCTTTCACATTATAAATTAGGAAGAAATTAACTGATTTACCACCTCTTCACAGAAGCTTTAGCAAAAAAGACAAAACTTGAGTTTGGCAATCTATTCCCAAAATGCTTGTAGAAAAAAAAAAAAAAAGGCAGATTTTCTTACAGTTTCCTTGACATAGATCTTTATTCTAGACTCCAAAGACAGATTTTACAAAATAGCACCATTTCTCAGGTCCACAGAACTATTTATACATCACCAGTTTCTGAAACTACTGTATGTCGGACTGATTCAGAATTCACAGCTAATCCAACATTCTCATTTCATATTTGATTAAATGTATATCTGGAGATTATCAATGGTTACTCAAAATCCAGTAATTAACTGGAAGCCACACTCTGGGGCTCAGACTCAGTTGCCCTTTCTCCACCCTGCTCTTCCTCATTGGGGCTGCACCTAATTTCAGTAAGAGAAGATAAAAAGAGTCGTAACAACAGCTGCCAGTACTGAGTTCCCACCTATTCCCAGCAGTAGGCACATTTATGTCTAACCCGAACAACAATCCAGAAAGGTAGGTATTATTATCCCTATCTTACGATTTGTTTAAAGATTTTTTTAAATTAATTTTTGTTTAACTTGAGATTTTTTTTAATAAAAAAATTTTTAAGAGTTTTTTTAATCTTTAAAGATTAAAATAAAAAAGGCTGAATGGAATTAAGTGTTTTGCCCCAGTCACACCTGCTAGGATTTAGACACTCTGACCCCCTACTGCATCTGGAACACGCACTCATACTTCAGAGTGTTTGTACTTGCAATTTCCTGGTCTAAAACACTCTTTTTTTAAAAAATATTTGTTCAGTTTTGACAGAGAGACAGAGAGCGGGAGAGGGGCAGGAAGAGGGAGACACAGAATCCAAAGGAGGCTCCAGGCTCTGAGCTGTCAGCACAGAGCCCGATGTGGGGCTTGAACCTACAAGCCATGAAATCATGACACGAGTCAAAGTCGGACGCTTAACCGACTGAGCCACTCAGGCGCTCTGCCATTTTAACTATTTTTAAGTGTGTAACTCAGTGGCATTAATTACAATCACGATGCATGCAACCATCATCACTATTTCCAAAACGTTTTCATCATCCCAAACAGAAATTCTTTAACCATTAAGCAATAACTCCCCATCCCCTCCTCCCATCCCCAGACCCTGATAACCGCTAATCTACTTTCTGACTCTGAATTTGCCTATTCCACATATTCATATGAATGGAAACACACAATAGTTGTCCTTTTGTTCTGGGGCTAGAACTTTCAGTAGAACATGGAAGAGCAGTGGTAAAATGAGCAACCTTGTTTTGTTCCTTATCTTAGGGGGAAGCTTTGATTCCTTTACCACGCAGTTTGATGTTAGCTGTGGGTTTGTCATAATTGCCCTGTATTGTGTTGAGGATTTCCCTTCTATCCCGTGGTGTTTCCTGAGTGTTTTGATTATAAAAGGGTTTAGGATTTTACCAAATGGCCTTTTGTGTATCAATTAAGACAACTATTTGTTTTTTCCCTTTGTTCTATTAATGTGATGTATTATAAGGATTGATCGATGTATGATGAATCAAATTGCACTCTTAGGATAAATCCCACTTGGTCATATTGTCAATTCCTTTTAATATGCCACTGGGTTCAGTTTGGTAGTATCTTGTTGGATTTAGGAGGCATGTATTTTGAAACAATTATTAGAAAATAACTCAAAAATACAGAGTGTTATAGCTTATATTATTTTTTAGTTATTAAGAATTATTTTTAATTATGTACATATACATTGAATACTGACTATATTCAATATTGAATATTGAATATTAAACATTAAAATGAAGTGAGAGGAAAATTTGTCGCTTTTTATGTCAATGATAAATTTTACAATCTCTTAAGAATGTTGCAATTTTAAAGATGTTGCTTAATATCATTTTATAACATAACTACAAATATATAATGAATCTATTAAAAAAAAAGATATATAAGATGAATATAGTATCAATAATTTTCAATCTACTTCTAGAACAATAAAGTAATATGAAAATGGTTTACCCCTTCATAGAAAACTTTTGCACAGTCCTTTGCTAATTTTCCAAAAAATAATACATTGATGGTGTTGATGTCTGAATCTGAATTTTCTTGTTCTACAAAGAGAAACACACATACAAAAAAAAAAAAAAAACACTTAATTAGATACAGCAGTTTTACACACACAGGAAAATTGATGACAGCTATATTCTAAAAACAACAGTTAATTCAAAATGCAATTATGAAGAATTAAAAATTTTATCATTCGCTTTTAGGTTAACCTTAAGTATTGCAAAAATAATGCACAGAATGCTATTAGGTACCAAAATCAAAATTATAACAAGTTTCAACTAGAATATATTTTATAAATTTCTATAAATATCACATTAACAGCACACAATAACCACTTTCTATTTATTTTCCATGTTTGTAATAAAAGGAAATGAAATACAACAATTACTCAATTTTTATACTGTATAACATATCATCCCCAAAGCAGTTCACTTTTACTGAACTTCTAGTAATCCACAGTGTCAGTACATTAAGTTTTATTCTAGAAAAGTGATTTTCTCCTCCCACACTCACAAATGGAAGAGTAAAAGAATAGAGTGTGCGTAAAGACCAAAGTATCTGTGACTCTGAAAATGAAATTTACTCGGGAAATAAGGAATGAATATTCTACAAGTAACCTCATTTGGATCTTCTAGGCTTTGGAAAAGAATCTGCACAATCCGCATTCTCCAGAGGTCACCTCCTGTAACCAGTGCGGTAGGGCCAAATGCTAAGACTCAGTTATACCATCTGAGGAAAAGTCTCATTCATATCAGCTTTCAAGTACTCAACTACTCCAAGAAACTGCCATGATTTCAGATTTTTTTGAATCTATGCAGTGCATGAAAGACCTCTGCCAAACTGACAGTCCTCTGTGTGAGTCAGAACTGTTGAGTCTGCTACTCTGTCAGATCTGGTGCCACCGAGCGGTCAAATAACTAACACGTGGCTGCACATTACCTCCCTTCACTTACCTCTTCAACTCCTCAAAGCAAGTATATACATAAATTGAAACACTAATGTTTCTCAAACACATAGTGGCTTCTAATCAAAATATAACATGCTTTGTTAATATTTGAAACGACCTATCAGAGGTCTGTTTCTGGCCATCATGGACTAATAAGGACTGGATTTATTCTCACCTTAAAACAACTAGGAAACTAAGAAAAAAAATATGAAACAACAGTTTTCAGGTATCAGACAACAGTAAGTGTAGGAAAGCGATCTTTCTTTTTTTAATATTTCTAAAAGAGAGAGAGAGAGAGAGAGAGACAGACAGAGCATGAGCAGGGGAGGGGTAAAGAGAGAGGGAGACACAGAATCTGAAGCAGCTGTCAGCGCAGAGCCTGACTTGGGGTTTGGACCCACAAACTGTGAGATTGTGACCTGAGCCCAAGTGGGACTGAACATGTGCCCCAAGTGCCCCAAGTACCCCATGGAGCAATCTCTTTGAGGAGGAAAATAAGGCAATACCCCTAGCTTAATTCCTGGAGAGTTTCCAGGCAGCAGAAAATGGAGCTCAAACTCAAACAAAGCTCAGCAGCCTCAGTGAATTCAGAAGAGCTCAGATACAAGGATACTAAGGTGGCTAGAATTTGCAGAGAAGAGTGTCAAATGGAAGAGAGCAGCACAGACAGAGAGTGCCCTGGTGATATGAAGATGGGTGCCTACAGATCTTTGGTGGAATGTTGATCTCCAATGGCATGAAGGCAAGAAGGTCAAGAAGCGGAAGAACCACTTGAAAGGAGTAGGCAGAACAGTTCTGACACTCACATAGAGCTAGGAGCTGTTCTGGTTCCAACCAGACAGAATGGTATCCTCATACGCAGAGCCTAGAATAGAGTTGTTGGAAGGGTATTTTCTCAGTGATAAGGCCAAATTAGCCTGAAGATAAAGGCTGTTCTATACACACCCCAACAAAGCTAATCAAACTGATTCTAAGAAAATTAAATATATCCTAAAATCAAGACAAACAGTATTTAAAGGATAGCAAATAAACCCAACATTAAACAATATAAAATTCTAAGCATCCAGCATCCAATAAAAAAAATTATCAGCCAAGAACATGAAGAGAAAATGGAAGATGCAAAAAAAATCTCAAAATGAACTTTCAGGGTAGAAAAATATAACATTAGAAGTTAATATGGGGCATCTGTGTGGCTCAGTCGGTTAATGACCAACTTTGGCTCAGGTCATGATCTTGCGGATCATGGGTTTGAGTCCCACGTTGGGCTCTGTGCTGACAGCTCAGAGCCTGGAGCCTGCTTCGGATTCTGTGTCTCCCTCTTTCTCTGCCCCTCCTCCACTCACGCTCTTTCTCTCTCTCTCAAAAATAAACAAACATTAAAAAAAAAAAAAAAAAAAAAGAATTGGGGCGCCTGAGTGGCTCAGTTGGTTGGGCATCAGACTTCAGCTCAGGTCATGATCTCACAGTTTGTGAGTTCGAGCCCTGCGTCGGGCTCTGTGCTGACAGCTCGAAGCCTGGAGTCCTCTTCAGATTCTGTGTCTCCCTCTGTCTGCCCCTCCCTGGCTTGCACTCTATCTCTCGCTCTGCCTCAAAAATAAACGAACATTAAAAAATGATTTTTAAAATTAAAAAATTTTAAAACATTAAAAAAAAAAAGAGGTTAACAGTATACCGAGTGGAGTTAACAGATTAAAACGAATAAACTGTTACAGAAAACTGAAAAACAGAGAAGAATCAATGAAAAGTTGATTTTAAAGATCAACAAAACAAATCTCTAGCCAGAATGATCAGGGGAAAAAAAATGATAGAAAGAGAGAATCAATGAAACAGAACATCACTACATTAAAAGTAGATCATATCAACATTAAAAGTATATCAAAAATATATTAGGAATAACTTTATGCCAATATACTTGACAACTAAGATGAAACAGAAAAATTCCTTTAGAAACAAACTATCAACATTACTTAAGGAAAAAAGATAACCCAAAAAGCCCCATAAAAAATGAAGACATTGAACATAGGGTTTAAAAGTTTCCCATAGAGATTTCCAGGCACAGCTGGCTTCACTGATGAATTCTACAAATACTTAAGGAAGAAATAAAAGCAGATAAACTCATCCAGAAAATAAGAGGAGGCACTTAACACTCCTTTCAGGAGGACAGCATTACTCTGATACCACAGTCAAAATCACCACAGAAAAGACAGAGTTGGAACAACATCCTTCATAAACTGTTTAACCAAATATTAGTAAATCAAACTAACAATATATCAAAAGGATGATACATCAGGCCTACCACTTGATCATGCTTTATTTTTCTTCAGACATTTCTACTTAATACTAACTACTTTTGTAATTATTTATTCCCCTACAATGTAAACATCATGAAAGCGAGGGCTTTGTTTTGGTCACTCACTGCTGTATCTCCCGTATCTAAAACAGTATCTCATATGTAACTGGTTTTCAGTAGTTACAGAATGTTGTAGTTCAAAGTCTGTTTCCCATTCACTGCTGCAGACCCTTCTTCAAACCAATTTCAGGCTTTAGATGAGATCTATTTTGGTCCTCAAATACTCCATGGTAGCTCTTCCTAGCTTACTAGGATTATTTGAAGGTTACTAGGGAGAAGGAATAATCTCCTAACTATATCTAGGTAACAAATAACATGCTGAAAGTAGTATTTTAAGAAAGTTAAGTTTGCTAGGCTGTTTAGGTCACACTAGTGAAACTAGAAGGTAGAGGCATCAGTTAGCTATTTAACAGTCTAGATATGAGATTAAAGAAATCTGAAATGAAACAGAAGCAATGGGAGAGGGGAGAGAGGATAGACAGTGGGGGAAAATTTAATGGAAAAAAATTACTTCATCCTATAGTTTCTTACACTACTGTGCCTATGTGAGTATGTACATATATGAAGTTATCCATTTGCAGATTACAAGCAAAAGGTTAAGCAGAAATGGTCGTATTATATTGTATACCTTGTAATGCAATCTTCAAAACAGCTGTTCTATTTCCACCAGAAGTTAAAGAAGAGATAATTGAGAGTTTTCCCTAAAATGAGAAAAAAATAGTTATACAGAAGAGCCAAAAGAGCTTTTTATAACAGCAAGAAATAAGGGAAAAGGGGGAAAAAAACCAAAAAAACAAGGTACTGTGTTCATGTCACCATATTTAAGACATGAAAGTGATTTTACTAGAGCAATGTCCAAAGACCGAATTGTTTAGGTTCACAATTTAACTGTTAAACAATCTTGTTAGTCAAATATTATCCAATACCTCATGTTACAGATAAAGTGAAGAGGCTCACCTTCAGTTCCATTTTAACCTAAAAAGTTATCCTCTACTAAAGAAAAACAAAAATTTTGCTCCTGGAAAGAAAGAAACACTAATTTGAAGAAGGGGCACCTGGGTGGCTCAGTTAAGTGTCCAACTTTTGATCTCGGCTCAGGTCATCATCTCACAGTTCAGGAGATCAACAGTCTCTCTCTCTCTGTCTCTGCCCCTCCCCTGTTGGTGCTCTTTCTCTCTCTCTCTCAAAATAAATAAACAAAAATTAAAAAAATTTTTTTAAATAAAGAAAGAAGGGTTAAAAAGTGCAGAATGGTCATCTCGTAAGTAAGGTCTGTGGGACGACGCAAAGGACGAAGGCACACATCAAGTTTAGTCCTCGGTTTTCTGTAATGAACCAGCTATCTGCTTAAAAAAGTTACTTCATCAGAGTTCCTCAGACAAAATGAAGTATTTAACCTGGTAGTTTCTGTAATTTCTTCTGGCTCTAAAATTTAATGATTCTATCAATAAATACATTATAGGTTTCTTTGAAAACTTCCATATAGAAATAAAAGTTTAAAAGACTTTTAAAATGGATCACGTAAAACATATCTCAATATTCTAGACTTTGATGTAACCACCACCAACAAAAAACTATGTGTGTAGACCAATTTTACTTATAAGATAGGAATTCGAAAAAAATTAAAATAAGGCTATCAGTTGTGCGGGATTTGGTCAAAAGTAAAAGTAAATAGTTCCACTTAGGAGGCAGAAAGCTGGAAAAAAACAACAAAAAGGTGGACAATGTACAAATTTCAACATCTTTCTTGACCCACCAGAGAACTGAAGTCAAAAGACAACCAACTAATCAGAAATCTAGGAAAAGAGAAAAACTTCCAATAAGACAGGGGCAACAGGGAGTTGAGGTCACAAGGCAACCAACTTATCAGAAATGTAAAGGGAAAATCTTCAGGGAGAGATGGGCGGTAACCACTTGCTCACCTGAGGTAAAGCTGCCTGACACGTGTCAGAAAATTCATCTAATATATTTTTTTTAACGTTTATTAATTTTTGAACTAGGGAGAGCACGAAGGAGGAAGGGACAGACAGAGAGAGAGGGAGAGAGAGAGAGAGAGAGAGAGAGAGACAGAAGATCCAGAGTGGGCTCTGCGCTGACAGCAGAGAGCCCAATATGGGGGCTCAAACTCACAAACGACGAGATTATGACTGGGCCCAAGTCAGACACGTAACTCACTGAGCCACCCAGGTGCCCCCGTCTAACATTTTTAATACGTTGCTAAAGGCCAAGTGTGGGTAGTGACGGGACATGAAGCTTTTGGGAGCTGCAGACACAAGGGGAACTCACCCGCTTATAAGCTGTTCTGCACAAACCTGACAAAGTTGAGGCCAAGAGGGGGTGGGGATACAAGGATGGTAGGAGTTACAGTAGGAACCCCTGCCTGGATGTCCCCCATCTTTCTCAGAACAAAGTCCTTGAACTGCTGGGAGGAGAGCAACAAACTTATGTATCTTACTAGAGCTTCAGTGAAAACCTCCTGTAGGAAAAAAAACCACTCTCTACCCCTTCAAGCGATAAGCAGGAAAAGGTATACAGGTGTTGAGGGCCAGACCTACAACTAAGGACAGGCCAGAATCACTAAGGAGACCTCACCCACAAGACTGAGGTGGCACTGCCACAAGACTGAGGCTAAACCGGAACAGAGAACATCCACTCATCGCAAGACTAACAAGTGTCTAGTAAAAATCAACATGACCCACTATTGAGACAGAAGCAAAGAACTGGGAGAGAAACTTTAGCTGAGGCTAAGCACAAAGAATGTACGCTCTAAGTGAGAGTCCAGAATGACTGAAAAAAATGTGATGTTATGCTTTCTGGAATGGGATACACAGGTCTGTAATAATGGAGAGCAAAAAATTCAAGCAACTAGGGAGAGATGTCCAGCACCTGGGGAGAAGCCCCCCCAAACCTGGAAAAGGAACTCCTTAAACATCAGGAGGTAAAGGGGAAAGAAGGAATTTTAATCTTTGTCTTTCATAACTATTCCAGAAGCCGTCCCCTCACCACAAAGGAAAGGTCCTGGAGCTGCTCCCACAAACTATAGGAAACTCTGAAAAGTAACTGCATCCCCACCTGAGGGGCATGGCCCAGCTCCTGTACCTTCAATAGAAGATACTTTCAAATGATTCCACAACTTACAGGGCAAATGAACTGGACAAGTAGGCCAGATTTAAGTGACTGCCCTCAAGCAGTCTCTCTGAACACAAGGACTAAACTGAAGTACTAGGAATAAACTGGGGGCCTTAGGGCTTCCCAGCTGGCAGACCACACAGAGGACCTGTTAACTTATGTTGCCTGATTGATCCACATCCTTTCTTGAGGACCCCTAACAACTGTAAACTCTTTGTTTCCAAGGGTAGCATGTATGCCCTTAATATCGTGCTTCCTGTGTGAAAAGCAGAAATTAACTAAAAACAAACAGTATGATTTGCTCCTAGGGATAGTTATAAAAAATATTCAAAAGTTTAAGAAAACACCCTCAGTTGATTATGTGGCCCTCAGTTATATACAAAGTAGGCAGTTTTATTCACAGTAAGAGTTATTCCATTAGAACGATAATACAAAATTTGTTCCTGTCTTCAGCTGAAGTGAGCAGAGAAAAATGGAGGCTGAACTAAAGATTAAGCTTTGAAGTTTAAGGATGACTGTATAATGAGAGACCTGCAGGGGGGATTTATGTCCCCAGTTGTTTACATTTCATTTCAATAAGGGGTGGTTGAAACCTAGAGACATTTCTCTACATTGCAAACGATGTATGTACATTAGGGAGATTAGGTTTCTCTCTGTCTCTCAGGAGGGGAAGGTAACCCAGATTCATAATTTCAAGGTTCCTTTTCTACAGCACAAGAAATCCCCTTTATACACACAGGAAGACTTTTGATCCTCACTGTACTGTCTTGAGTGAGGAAGGTGAGGATAGAAAACTGATGCAGTCACTGCTGAGAGTAAAAATAATAGCTGGCTTATACTCCAGAAATCTGCTAGCTTCCAGGATAAAAGTCAATTAGTATTAGATATTAAAAATGTATCATCCCATCATTGTAAGAGTGGGGTTTTCCTAAGGTCAGTGCCTCTCAAAAGGGATACAAATGCTTTTGTGCACAGTAGGAACCTGATCTATTTGGCTCCCTGTCTCCTGACCAACCAAATCTGCACACCAACTCAAAAGGTGGATTATACACTGTTGCTTAAGAACTATTTGACCACTTGACATTTACCCCAAATGAAATGAATACCTACGTTTATGTAAAAATTTGTATGAGCATTTATAGCTGCTTCATTCATCATTATAAAAAACTGGAAAGAATCCAAATACTGCTACACTGAGGAACGAAGAAATGGACTGTGATGGAATTCTAGTCACCAATAAAAAGGAAAAGTACTAATAAACAGCAACCTGGAAGAATCTTGAATGCATCATGCTAAGTGAAAGAAGCCAGCCTCAAAAGGCTACTTAGCGCAGGATTCCATCTACATGGCATTCTTGAAAGGTAAAAGTATACTGTCAGAAAATTGGTAAAAAGTGGTTGCCAGGGGTTGGAATTGGGAGTAGCACCTGACTATAAAATTTGGGGGGTGATGGACTGTTATGCAGCTTAATTATGTTTGTGGTTATATGTTTTTATACATCTGCCAAAACTTGCAGAACTGTATACTGAAAAGTGAATTTAGCGGTAAAATGCATTTAATAAAATTCAAGAAACATAAGAGACATTTGCAGGCTAAAAAAGGTTATGTGGGACGCCTGGGTGGCTCAGTAGGTTTAACATCGGACTCTTGATTTTGGCTCAGCTCATAATCTCAGTCATGGGATGGAGTCCTGTGTCGGGCTCTGTGCTGACATAGAGCCTGCTTGGTAGTCTCTCTTTCCCTCTCTCTCTGTCCCTCCCCCATGCTCGCAGGAGTGCTCTCTCTCTCTCAAAAATAAACTTTTTTATAAAGTATTTTTAAATTTAAAAAAGGGTTAAGGATTCAAACTGAGATATGAAAAATAAGAGATTCATTCTGACAGATGAAAGAAGAGATTATATACTTTGACTTAACTTTTAAAAATGAGCATTGTTCATGAAAATGTGATAATCATGAGAAATGAGTAAAAGGTGTTTCCTTGGTTTAACCCTACTGAATACTAACATGTTCACTTATGTCTAAAAGGAATTATTGTAATAAAGGGCTAACATTGAAAAATAGGGGGCCTCTGGGTGGCTCAGTCAGTTGAGCATCTGACTTTTGATTTCAGTTCAGGTCATGATCTCACAGTTCGTGGGATTAAGTCCTGTATGGTTTCTACATAAAATATAAAGAAATTCCGTTTTTCCTATAGCATAGTTGATTAAAATTTTATTTTTGTTATTGACAGTTTACAACAATTGTATTTAATTTCACCACTCATTATTAGTAACCTCGTGTAAATTTTTAGGACTGTTGTCAAGTTTGAAAAAAAATTTCTATTGAGTTTCTTTCCTATATAAGCTGTAAGATTTGTAACAATTGTCCTCAAAGTAGCTTCAGATTCCATAGTTTCAGTACTTATTTTTGTCCACCAACTACACACACCCGATGCTAGGTGTGACAGTATATATTCATACCCTGGTACAACTTCGGTCCCCATACTTTTCTCCTACACTACCCAGTGAGTTGGAATGTTCCTGGAAAACATTCCTACACCAGAAGAGCTGGCATATGCTACCTATAAGCAGAAGTAACTGAAAACCACACAAATATATCTCACTAAAATTATTCCATAAGTCAACTTCCCCTTAACTACCTTCCAATAATGTTCTCAGCCACTCCAAAGACCACTCGATAAGACAGAAAATGTGATGGAGGGGAAGTCAAAATGGAAAGAGACACCAATCTTAACCACTCTAGGTTAAAACATCCCATTTCTGTAAATTTTACAAATATGTGAAAATGTAAATTCATTTCTAAGACACCTAACATGGGCTTAGAAGGGCTTGTTCAAGTAGAGTCTTTGAAGCTCCAACTTCACTAACTGCAAAATAATTTTGTCACTGGTCAATGGGATTATGGTACATTATTTTCACTGAAAACCAATACCAGGTAAATTCCTTGCCCGAAGGCATGTTGTTGATATCATTATCTTTACCAGCATTTACCAAATGCTTTGAATTTACTAAGTAAGCAAGTTACATTTAATCTTCAATGCATTTCTATGAAGTAGGTTCTATTATAATTCCTAGTTTACAAATGAAAAAAATAAGGTATCAACAGGTAAAATCACTTCCAATTACATAGCTAGTAAATGGTGGATCTGTGCTTAAATCCAGTCAGCCTATCTTCAGGACCTCCACTCCTTTTTAGAATACTAAACTATTATAGGAGTAAGTTTGTGACCAGGGCCTGTGAGTTTGAGTTTGGAAGTGTGTTGGTGGAAGAGGGATGGGACGAGGGGAGAACAGAAGAGAAAAGGAAATGCGGATAAATTTTTAAAAATTGAATTTATTTCACTTTAGTGCAGTAGTTAGTTATGAAGTTGATTTTAGGTGGCGCAAAAGCCAGTCACTGTTAACCAACTGCAAAATTGACTTGGCTAAAATTAAAGTCTTCCACTCCCATTTCAGGACTATGATTTACCATAATTAAAATATCAAAATACCAGTACATATTCCTCAAAAGACATTTCCTGCTGTCACTTTCTCACCCCACATTCAATTCTCAAACCACTAAAAAGCCAACCCAGCAACACTAGTCTTTCCAAATGATCTATACTTTCTTGGTTATTAAATCAAACATTCTTTTCAGACTAGACTGAGTATCTAGCAGCAACATAATGCTTTGGTTACTAGCAAAGACAATGAAAATTCAAATCACACTCAGCCACTTACTAGCTAACCTTGGATCTAACCTTGAATGAATTACTTAAACTGTATCTATTTTCCCAACTATAAAATGGGAATAATAACATCTATTTATAGGATTCTTTCAAGGATTAAAAGTGGGAATACATGTAAAGCACTTAGAAGAGTGCTTACAATATGGCAATTTATGTAAAAGTTACTAATATTACTCATTCCTTGAAACTTACTAAATATCCAAGACACCATTCTTTCCTAGTTTTTCTCCTACACCTCTGGATCAACTCAGACTCTTATTCATGCTACCTTCTTTCACTGAAATCCTTCAACACTCTCCTCATTCTATTCTTTGGACCAAATCTCCCAGAGAAGGAAACCCTTTAAGCTCCAGAATCCCAAATCCATTTGCCTATAGGACATCACCACTTGGATACCTCCAAAAACCTATGAAGACATCCAAAACTGAACTAACTCCTCTTTCTTCCTAAACGTGTGACTCCTATTATCTTCCCAAGGCTGACAGGACTTAAATACATGGAAATTTCCTGAACTCTTGACCTCTCTCATCTAATTGCTCTCCAAGATCTGTTGATTCTACCTCTTTATTCTGTCAGTTCCAAAGCAGAAGGTCTAGATTGTAACTCCAACTCCACTACTTACGAGCTGTATCTCAGGCCAATCATTAACCTTAACCTTTTGGAAATGCAGTATCCTCACTTACAGATGAAGAAAAATAGGACCTAACTCACAGGGTTTTGTGATGATTAAATGAATTGATATATGCAAAACACTTAAAATACCACCTAACTCCTAGAAAGAGCTCAATGTTAATTTTTGTTATTATAATTTTATTATGATATTGTCTGTCTCCTTCCTATCATCTCCTCTGTTCCTGCTTCAGACCAGCATCAACTCTAAACTAGATTATGGCAACTACCTCTTAACTAATTATCCTTCCTCTAATCTTGCCCTCTCTGATATACTCTTCACCCAGAAGGCAGAGTAATTTAAACTCAACATGAATCATGTCCCTGTCCTGCTTAAAATCTATTAAGGGTCTCCCATAGTTTTTAGGGTAACATCTAAATTCTTCAAAATGCACATTAGGACTATTACACCCAAAATAAAAGGTATAGTCTCAGTCACCCTTTAAGTTCCAGCTCTAGTTTCCAGACCTAACTTGTCAGAACCAAAAGTTCCCTCCTAAATGTTCACATACCATAGTTCTAACACCAACTTATTATAATTAGAGATTAGGTTACCTGTCCAAACCCACAAAAATTCAGTCCCCTTTAGTTCAAGGACCATATTCACTCATCTCTGTACCCTCAAAATGTATTCCAGTGTATCACAAAACAATTCAATAAATGTTTGCTAAGTAAGAATAACAGCATCAAAATAGTCACGTTATGACACACACAAAACCATTTCTAAAACAACTATTATAAGCTCAACATAAAAATTAGCATTCCCTTTTTGAAGACAAAAAGCATTCTGAGTTATGAAAATTCTTACCTGGATGTATTTCTTGCTATAATCACAACCTGGCTGTAGAGATCTGAAATCTACTTTGTTTAATTCACTTAGCAGCTCAACTTCGGGCACTCCATTCACTTCTTTTATTAATTCAAGGGGCATATCAGATCTGCTTCAAAATGCTGTCCAGAGCAAATTCAACTAGGGAATTTGACAGCTTGCGGCTGAAAACAAAGACCAACGTTTTACCCAAAAAGCAGTCAAAAATTGCTTTAAGCTTCTTTGACTTAGTTTTGCTTTTCCTTTCCTCTAAGTTAGTAATCACTGTTGGCGGTGGGGTGGATTAGTCTATAATTTTATTACAAAGATCAATACACCCATTCCCCTAGGACACTGAGACTCCAGCCTTTTCTATTTGGTTTTCTATTTAAAGACTTACCTCTAAAAGCCAGTTTTAGGATCTGCGAAAACCACACTAACAATGTCTCTTACCAAAATTGTGCTTTAAAATGTACAAACTATTGGGAAAGGGAGGGGAATTGAATTTTTGTTTTTTAATCCCCTTGGCCATGGTAATATTGTGTAGGCAAACTGGGCACCGAAAGCTTATTACTCCAAAACATACCGGTTGCCTCCTCTCTCCAGCCCCTATACATAATCGAAAGAACTACTGAACTGATATTAAATCGTGCTTCCTAGGTTCAATCTTATTTGTCATACCTCTTGACTGGGACATCCACCAGTGTCAATATTAATTTTAATGTGTGCGCACCAACCTTCCCCAAGCCAGTTGAGTTCCGTGAGGGCGGGGACTTGACCAGTCAGCTGCTCACAAAATGCCAAGCAAGTTACTAACCACAGCAGGCTCACGCTATAGATAAGTATGAAGGGTCTTTCTGCAATAACTACACCACCTTTTGATCTAAACTAAATCAGCCTCTTTGGGAATACCCGTTCACAACCCGAACCACCCTGCACTCAGACAACGAGCTGCAAACCGACTTAGAATTTCACTCACCCACTCTAGAGAAAAACAAGGAAGTTTAGAAGGGCGCGCGCGTGACGCCACACGCACGCCGACGGCCCAGGTCTCACGCATGCGTACATGGTCTGCAGGGCTACGCTTACTGCTCCTACGCCTGCGGAGGACACACTGCATGATGGTTCCCAGGCATAAAGTGTCCTGGAAGTTTCACGGAATAAGTAGATGGCGCCGCGCCCGGGGTAGCGTGGGGGGCTGGCACAGTATCCTTTCGGAATTGTCCGGTTCCCTTTTAGCTCCGCCTGGGGTCGGGCTGTAGGCGCCGGCCAGGGAAGCGGGGGCGGTCCGCAGCGCGATTCATAAATCCCGCAACCAATAAAAAGTCTTCCCAAAACCCGGGCGGGATTTGAAATTAGAAGCTCCCGTGGGCAGGGCACTTCCTTTAACTGCAGGTTTTCTACCTCAGAAGCAATTAACCAAAGGCAGGTTTTGCAAAGAAATAATTCCATCAGTGAGTAATGCTATTTTTAGATAGATTGGATTAACTTCTTCATTGATCTATAGGGCTTGGTTTGGGTGTATAATTAGTAAGACGTATTATTAAATGTGATTTCTTTGCTAATTTCTGATTTGTATTTCCCGATCATTTGATGAAAGTGAAACCACCTCAGTGCAAAGACCTGATGTAATAATGACATAAATATTTCCAAGGCTAATTTGGACTAAAATATCTGCTGCAGATACTTATTTGCAGGAGGAAATAGCTGCTTAAAGTAACTATTTTCTTAGGAGGAAGCATTCCGTTAGCGCACCTTCCCCTCACCCCCCTGTATTCACATATCATGCATAAACCCGCGGTGACAGGAGTCTGAACTCGCAAGCTGAGCTGTCCATTTGTAGAAAACTAGACTAAGTGAGGCTTAGATCCTCTCCTTGTTCGTACCCTAGCCTCACCCAGCTTAGAAATACTGTTTTTTCTCCCTAAGTGAAGGCCTTCACCTTGGCTCTGGATTCTGGCCGCTTTTGTTTCACCTCCTACCATCAGTTATGTATCTTCTCTCAACATATTTTCAACGTCTTATTCTTTCCCATTGGCATTTAAACATATTCTTCCACGGCCTAAGCTTATTACCGGCAGGGAGAATTGTTTACTATTATATGCTTAGAGCCTATTCAGTATTTCGCACACTGTAGGGGCTGAATATTTGTTGAATGAACAAATGCTCAGAAAAAAAGTGTTCTCTTTCCTCACCTCTGGCTTCCTCCTCTCCATCTTGGCCCTACCTCCACACCCATTACACTGAATCTGCCTTTGCCAAGTTCACTGAAGACCTCCTTGTTGCTAAGCCAAAGGGCACTCTTTACATGCTTTAGTCTTTATCTTTCTAAACATTTTCATTTTGTTGACATGTTTAGTTTACCTCATCCTATATCAACTGAATCTTTTAAAGTTTTTCTCTCTTCCTCCAGTTAGCCTATAAATGTCCATATTCTTCCCTGATGACAATATCTATAACTGGTTTTTTGGTTGTGATTGCTCTCTCTTTCTCTAGGACCTAAACACTTCATACACATCCAAGTAACTTCCAGTCTTGTTTCTTCTTTACTATCTCCCAGTTAGTGGTAGAGCCGGGGTATACATATGACTCCAGAGCCTATATGGCTTTCCCTCACATTAGCAATTAGTTTGTTCTACAAGTGAAGAAAATTGAACATTAAATATGGGTATACCATACAACTTAAGATAATGAGAGAAACACAAGAGTGGACCAACTAGATAAGGCACGGAGATCAAATGTTAAAGCAATCCATTATGCTAAGCAAAATAAGTCAGAGAGACAAATATCATGTGATTTTACTCATATGTGGAATTTTATTCCGAGTAATATTCCCTTGTGTATATATACCACATCTTTTTTATCCATTCATCAGTCGATGGACATTTGGGTTCTTTCCATACTTTGGCTATTGTCAATAGTGCTGCTGTAAACATTGGGGTGCATGTGCCCCTTCGAATCATCACTCCTGTATTCTTTGGATAAATACCTAGAAGTGTAATTGCTGAGTCATAGGGTAGTTCTATTTTTAATTTTTTGAAAACCTCCATACTGTTTTCCAGAGTGGCTACACCAGTTTGTATTCCCACCAACAGTGCAGAATGGTTCCCCTCTCTCCGTATCCTCACCAACATCTGTTGTTGCCTGAGTTGTTCATTTTAGACATTCTGCCAGGTGTGAGGTGGTATATCACTGTGGTTTTTATTTGTATTTCCCTGATGATGAGTGATGTTGAGCAGCTTTTCATGTGCCTATTAATCATTTGGATGTCTTCTTTGGCAAAGTATCTGTTCTTGTCTTTTGCCTATTTCCTCACTACATTATTTGTTTTTTGGATGTTGAGTTTGATAAGTTCTTTATAGATTTTTTATACTAACCCTTTATCCCATATGTCATTTGCAAATATCTTCTCCCATTCTGTCAGTTGACTTTTAGTTTTGTGGATTATAAGAATTTTTATGAGGGAAAGAAAGGGAGCCAATTACATGAGTTGAAGAGGGAAAAAAAGTTATCAGTGGGTGTTAACAGGTAATTCTAGGTTTTACATTGGCTACTAATTGTATCTTCAGAAGGTTCAAACAATCAGTTGGTAATCAGGATGTCTGTTCTCAAGCAATTGCTTAGAACAATTTCTGTTTTGCTCAGTGCAAAAGTTATGGCCCAGTTCAAACAAAGACAGCATAAACACTTTCTCTGCTGTGGCCACTCGAGCTCTATTTCAAAATGGCTGCGGTCATGTCAAGTTTTCAAACTACAATGTGAAATGTTTAATTTTTAAAAAGTTAAAATGAGATTCTCACGAATAAATAATAAGCATTAAAAGTGGGTGGGAATTTTTATTAATAAAAGCATAAATATAAAGATACGGTGCTGTTTATAAGTAATTGAGCAGAGATTAAAGGAATTAATCTGCAAATATCTGGTACTTCTGTAACTGAGTCCAAGCTCCTTCTTTCACCACACAATAAGCCAGTAAGTCAAGAGGCAAGATGTTGGGGTAAGGAAAGCAACTTTATTTGGAAAGCCAGCAAACTGAGGAGATGGTGGAGTATTGTCCCAAAGTATAATCTCCCCTGGCATGAAATTCCAGCATCTTTGATGTTAGCAAAAGAGGAAAGTAGGAGGAAGTTCAAGTCAAAAGGTGACTGACATCTGTAGACATCCAAGTAAAGGTTGTGTAACTTCTTTGTCCTTGGTCAGTTGATCTTTGCATACAGAAATCTGCTCATGCCATTTCTGTAAATCTTAAACATAGCATAATCACTTCTGTATGTCTTTCCTTATCTCCTTGGATGAGGTAGATTTTGGGTAAAAAGCAGTTTTTACAAATCTTAGCTGTAACATGCCTATGTGCAGAGTTAAGCAGAAGTTTCTAAGCCATAGGTCACAGCAGCAAAAGAAATAGAAGCGATTTGGAGTCAGACATGCTAAGTGTCTCCCTGATATACTTCTTCCCTCTTTAGCATTTTCAAAATGCTCTTTACTATTTACTTTGTAACCTGAGACTTGGAATTACATGTTCTAATCACCCAACACTTTATATTTATTTTCTTTGCAATGATTGCTGCATCATTACCCATTCCCATTGTGATTTACTATCTCTCTGCAAGCCATTGTTGTCATGTTGCATCCCTACAACATGACAATATCACTTGCTACTGTTTTCTGAGATTTCCTAGCAGATTTCCCAGCTAGTCTACATCAGTTGGAGTTCATTTCCTGGTGACCTAATGGTGTTTTTGTCCAATCCTATTGAACATTTAGATCAATGTATAAAATCCTATTTGAAGTATCAGCTTTGTATATTCTATGTTTGAAACAAGATAATTCAAACAAATTTATAGCAAATTTATGTGTAAGTTATAAGTTTAATTTATAATTAAATGAAGTCTGTAATCAGGGTGTATTAAGAAGATAAAGATTTTTTAAAATCATAATATTGAGTACCATAAACTGAGAAAAACATCAGTGTCTATTGAAGAGATCACCCCAAAACTTATGTATTTTAGCGCCAAAGTTTTGAAATTTTACATGCATAACTTCCATTTTCCTCCCAATCAAATTTGGCAAAAAGCCCTGTCTGAGAGGAATGCTAAGGGACAAGCCATATACTAAGGGAAAAGTGAATCAGTGAAAACAGAAAATAAATGACTAAACACCAAGGTAGCATAATATGGAATCCGAGTGTGTAAATCAAGGCCCGGACCGAGCAAGAAGGGCCAAAATTTTCACATGAAGAGGAAGGGGTCATTCTCCTGTTTTGGACCATGCCATGTGGCACTTAGTGGCTCATAGTATATAAGAAGTTTGAGGTAGGCTGATTCAACAAAGAGAGCCTTCTGTTGAGTTACACCAATGATACATGTTGAGATGAAAAAAAAAAAAAAACAAAAACCTGCATTCACAAACATTAACATGAGTATTAATTCAGAAAAAGATTCTCTGACAAGCTGGCTTATAGAAAAAAAAAATGAGACTCACAGGTGTCTATGTGTGAGAAGAACCATGTTGCCTAAGAATATGGTTGATTCTTCAGGTTTCTCTGTGGAGGTGGGGAAGAGAGAAATTGAGGAGGAACCATAAGAAAACTAGAAGGTGTATACCCTCTGATGCTTGTCTTGTCCTCCATTCACCCATTCTGAAAAGAAAAAATAATCTTTACTAAAGTTATCCAGCTCATAGTAAGGAAGTGAAGAACTTGGTTTATGTTCCGATTGATCCAGTTATAATTGAGGCAGCATACACAAAAGGCAGATGAAGAAAAATAAGAGGAAAAGACCTGCTGGAAATTAACAGACATGTAGGATAGATTAGAGGATCTTTCAACTCCTTAACACTGTAAAAGTAAAGGTTTATGTCTAGCGTTTGGAGTACCTCTTTTCTACATGCCCTATATTTTATACCATGAGGGTGTGTCCTGAAAAATCATACAATAACACTCACATTTAGAACCTTATTTCTAGGCAATCTTAGGATAAATAATTGCATTGATGTTTGTTTTGGAAAGTCAACGGTCTAGAAGTTGAAGAGCACCATAGCAGGTAGCTATTTGTTAGCCTGATATTTTTTCTCTTTTTTCCCTTCTTTTTTGGGTGACCCAAAATAGGCACTTTGAAAACCCTTTATAACGAAAGGTTGTAAGTAATGGAAAATTGATTAGGAAGTTGCATATTTTTTAAACTCATCACAGTTATTTGGAATAATTGAGAACCATTTGCTTTAGGTTCAAAATGCATTTTTAACACAGAAAGACATTTTGTAACTCTGTCAGATCTTCTATTAGTTTAAATAGAATCTGCATTTATTCATTATATTCACACCTTTTTTCAGGAAATGGAAAAGTTAACATCACAGAGTTCCCTTGATGAGCATTGAGGGTATTTTATTCATTTTTCACTTGTGTACAATAACAGTGAGACTTTTTTATGGCTAAGTGACAGGGTATCTTTTCTTCCCACAACTTTCCCATCAAAGATTATATGTTGTTAGGATGATAAAGTTGTAGCTACTGTATTAATTAGAGGATAAAATATCATTTGTGTTGGCCCTACTTTTATCTAGTTCTCAATAGTAAAAAATTAGTCCAAGACATCTTTCCTATAATTAGAGCAGAATAGAAATGATTGCTATATAATCACATTTGAAAAACTTCTGTTTAATTAGGGTACATTCAACCCAGAGTGCAGTGTCAGAGTCTGGCACAGCCAAAGAAATAGAACAGATGGATAAAAACAAATACTCTGCCATTCCTACTTATTTTCATATTAAGATGGTGTAAACAGGTCCAAGGTCTAGAGGCATGTTTGTTTAACAGTCTCGTAAGTGTATTAGAGTTTTAAAAAAAAGATAAAAACGAAATATATTCTTTTTTGTTTTGTCATTTATATCTGACCATTAAGAGTTTTTTATGTACTCCAAGTAATCTGCTAATTCTATTCTTTTTATACTTCCAAGTGCTAATGATACTAAGCTTGATCAACCTCCTCCCTAATTTTCCCTTATATTAGAAGTGCCTCTTCCCCACCTCCCATTTCTGCATGATTTTCTTTATATTAAATTACCTATTCCTCCATTTAAAAAATCCTATCTCTTTTGCTACAGTTACAGATTCAGGAAGGAGCATGTGACCCAATGCAATCCAAAAAGAGATGAAGAGATACTACTGGCTGAGGCTTTTTTTTTTTTTTTTTTTTTTTTTGGTCTCTCTGTAGAGATAACATGACATATCAACCTCCCTTCTTCCTGGTACTAAGTGAGGAAACCCATAGACCAGTGACCCCTGACACCCATTCCATGACTAAAAAGGAACCAAATTCAAGACGAAGCCAGTCTATGGTGACTCTGCAGAATGTCGGATTTTGTTTTTTAATTATGCGAACTTGATGATAGTATTAAGCCCTTGAATCAACTAACTCTGAAACCTGACATTTCTCTGAATTCCTAGGTCTATGAGCTAGGAAATTTCCTTACTGTTTAAATCATTTTGAGTTTTCAGGTTTTTGTTGTTGGCTGTCAAATCAGGTGAGCACCTGAATTCATAGATACAAGACATCTAACATCACTAGAAATCTTCCCTTAGCAAAATCCAATACTAAATGAGAGAATAAAAAAAAATAGCCTCTGAGAATTCTGATTTTAACTTCTTGTCCATCCACCATCCTACAACACCTTGACATTCTATTTTTGAATCCCTCCCTTCCCACTCAAAGCAGGTACATGCTCATGACTTCCCAATATATGTCCTCTATGCTAGACATATTTCCAAAATTCATATTTGCTATGAATTCCAGACTTATATTTTCAACTGCATACTAGAGATCTCCATTCAGATGTCTAGAAGATATTTCCAACTTTCAAACCATACCAAGCCTAAAAAAGAACACTCGATTCTATTTTATAAATAAATAAATTGCTCCTCTTTAATACCGTGCTTCCCTAACTCAACAAACTACACCACCTTCATGCAACTAATCACTTTAGTCCAAGCCGCCTTGAAGATACACTTAATTCTTATAAAAGCCCATAAGCAATCTGTAAACAAGTCCAGTTGTCTCTATCTTCAGAACATACCCATCCTGGATCCAGGATGCTTTCCAAACTTCTATTCTTATTCTCTTACATTTGATGCTCCACATAGGACCCAGAGTGAGGCTTTTAAAAAGTAATTAGGGGTACCTGGGTGGCTCAGTCAGTTTAGCATCAGACTCTTGATTTTGGCTCAGGTCATGATCTCATAGTTGGTGGGATCCAGCCCTTATTGCAGTCTGTGCTGACAGTGAAGGGCCTCTCTCTCCCTGCCCCTACCCCACTTGTGTGTGCGCTCTCTCTCTCTCTCTCTCTCAAGATAAATAAACATTAAATAAATGAATTACAATATAATTAGAAAATGACACTCCTCTATGCAATATTTTTAAAAAATATTTATCAACCCAGAAAGAATGAATCTAGCCTCCCACCACCTCTTCACCTTTGTATTCAAATAACCCCCTCAATCTCTCTGCTAAATGGAGGCTGCCTAGAGCACAGATAGGACTTGAATGTAGTAAGGCAGCTGACTTCAGGCCACCCCACAGATCCATAGTCCCTAAGATCTACTACCAGGGCTACCATTGGCTGAAGCCGTCCAGAAGCCAGAGGATACGGGATAGCCGTAATGTGGTCTGTACCTGTCAGCCTTCGCAGGAACCTGACAGCAGGTCAAAACAGAATGGCAAGAAGGTGTGGAAAGACACATGGAGAATATATGGCATGTCTTTCGAGGAATCTTTCTTCCACTTTTTGAAGACTACTTTAAAACTATTTTTAGGATATGAATTAGGAGGTAAAGTATTTACCCTTTAGGGATTACTGAATAAAAAAGAACAAGTCCAGACAGTGAGTACCTCAAGGCAAAGCAAACCTAACTCAAACTGGTTGTTTTTGAGGGTAAATAAGCAATCTGGGAGAAAACAGGAACAAAGACACTTTTCAGGACATAACTGGGATTTGTGATGAGTTGTTAATCTAATTCCAGTTTCATAGGACCCTTTAGTAAATACAATTATTTATCATAGTATTTTAGTACAATTATAAATCCTGGAAAGCCTGTTTAAAAATTAATGTAAGGATGAAATATTAAAATTCTAAGACTTCCCAGTAATTTTACATGGGATAATTTCTATAAGCCTATATAAACTTTACAATTTTCTAGCTTTCTTCAGAACCAAATAGTAAAATACACAGTACAGCTAGAGTCACATTTGTAGATTGATGGTTTAAGTATATTCTAATTATAATTGCATAGTTTGATTATATTCAGATAGCTCCAAGATTTAATATGATTTTCCAAGTTATCTTTGGCATATCCCCCATTTTTTAATGCAAGAAAATGTGTGGGAGCAAAATTTGCCACCCCAAAATATGTCTCTTTGGCGTGTGGATTATTTTAGGCTGATTATTTTTAAGAAACAGAAGGCTCAGGATGAACTTTGCACCTTCTCCCCAACTGCCTAAAAGAATTCAGATAGAGGACATATTCCAGAAAGTGAGCTATTACCATAAATAACTACAGTATAATATGAGCTGAGTATGATAGACAGAAAGGCATTCAGCAAAATCTATTAAAATTTCTCTGTATGTCATTTGTTTCAGAATGGCCCAGCAACAATTTGATTACCAAATCTGCAAACATTTGATCATTCTTGTTTATTTTCCTGTGAATTGCTTTCCTTCCCTTTGAAGTCCCGGACTCCTTACCCCCTTGTCCTTAGTTTAGAAAAAAAATATATATATATACTTCACTTTGCCTTGCTGTCTTTAGAGTCTCTCATGTTTATGGATTCCCTGTATATGTACAATTAAATTTTATTTTCTCCTGTTAATCCATCTCTTGTCAATTTGATTCTTAGATTAAACAAAAGAATCTTCAATGGTAGAAGAAAGTTTTTCCTTCTCAACACAAACAAAAACAACAGCCATTTAAGTTGGAGTGCAAACAGCCACATTTTTCATAGCATCTTCTGTACTATGTCGGAACCCTAATATTTGCATTCTGTGGTGATGACTACCACAGAGATGAAAAACATGGGCACCACTAAATATGTAAAAGCCCCAAGTAACCTAAATCAAAAGTTTAAAAAGGTTCCTTTCAGGGTCCCTGGGTGGCTCAGTCGGTTAAGCATATGACTTCAGCTCAGGTCATGATCTTGCTGTTTGTGGGTTCAAGCCCCGTGTCGGGTTCTGTGCTGATAGCTCAGAGCCTGGAGCCTACTTTCGATGCTGTGTCTCCCTCTCACTCTCTGTCTCTCCCCTGCTTGAGCTCCCCCCCCACCTCAAAAATAAATAAATAAACTTAAAAAATTAAAAAAAAATTAAGTTTTAAAAAATAAATAATTTTTAAAAAATTTACAAAAGGCCCTTTCAATTAGGACTGTTAGATAATAAAATATCTAACATTTGTCAGATCTTTGCACCATGAATTATACATAAGGTAAAATCAGGTCAGTCTTCTACCATTATGGCCTTTATAAGCTGCCTTGTCTTTAAACAGACATGGAAAAACATTCTGCCAGTGACAAATTCCCTTCCAAAAAAATGCCACTAAAACAAACCTCCAGATTCCTAGAAAAGATAAATCTATACAGACACTACATTACCTTCTTAGAAACGTTTAATCCAGGCCACAGAAAAATAAAACAGGTTCAAATCCGTAGTCACAGAAGTGCTGAACAAGGACATTGGATGAAGATGGCTGACAAAACCTAAGAACTCTCTCCAAACCAAATCACCTTAATTTTTTTTTAAGTTTATTTATTTATTTATTTTGAGAGAAACAGAGATTGTATGAGTGGGGTAGAGGCAGAGAGAGGAGAGACAGACAACCCCAAGCAGCCTCTGTGATGCCAGTGCAGAGCTCGATGTGGGCCTTGAACTCACAAAACTGTGAGATCATGACCTGAATCAAAACCAAGAGTAGGATACTTAACCTACTGAGCCACCCAGATGCCCCCAGATCACCTTTAAGTGCCCAAAGATATTACAAAATAATAAATCTAAAATGGTGATGGAAAACTAGAATATCTTTTATCAATTAGTCTTGTCATTTGAGGAATCCATTAAATAGAGAAAGCAGAGAAAAGAGGTTCATGTAAGCCACAACCCAAAAGGCTTACAGAAGGGGATTGAGCAGCAGATGTGAAATGGTACCAAAGGTTGCTTCAAGCCCAGAGCAACACATTCAAACAGTTGGGGAGGCCCCCAGAGAAGGGATTATTTGGGTGACTGAATGTGGAATAGCTGGACAGAGTCTTCTCCTTCCCTGGGCATCAGCTACATTTGCCCTTGGAGCAAAGTGTCAAGGGTGAGCGCCTGCATCATTGAAGCCAGACATAATCAGACAGAAATTTCTGGCATAGTCTACCAGCACTTTGCTCCCACGATCTCCTGAGGCCAGCTCTTATGTCAGAATGTACATCCACAGCCAGGCAAAAACAAATCATCAAACAAAAATATGAGGAGCCAGTGAAAAAAAACACCAACATTTTGAGGAAAACATGTTTTAACATAAGTCACCAAACCCAATTTGACAAGAAATTAATCTCAAGATTTTAGAGAACAAACAGTAGACTTTAAAAGGAATGTAATTAACATCTTCAAAGTAAGTCTAGATGTTATAAAAATATCAGAAAAAAAGGGACCTATTATAGATGTAGAATATTAAATGAGTATAAAACACTTGGTGTAAAAATTACTTATAAATATGAAGTATTTAATATGTAAATATTAAACAACACGTTGCTACACAAGCAATGGACCAAATAAGAAATCAAATGGCAAATCAAAATATGTCTCAAAAAAAAAAAAAAGGTATGTCTCAAAGCAAAAGAAAAAGTCACAATATTCCAAAACCTATGGAATGCAGCCAAAGCAGGTGTTAGAGTGAAATTTATGCTATAATGCTTGTATTAAGAAAAAAGTTTAGGGGCACCTGAGTGGATGAGTCGGTTAAGTGTCCAGCTTTGGCTCAGGTAATGATCTTGCGGTTTGTGAGTTTGAGCCCTGCATAGGGCTCTGTGCTGACAGCTCAGAGCCTGGACTCCCCCACTCGTGCTGTCTCTGTCTCTCTCAAAAATAAATAAACATTTAAAAAAAATAATAAAAATTACAAATTAAAGAAAAGCTCAAATAAACAACATTAATTGGTGTTAATATTTACACCAATAAAATTTAAAGGCTAACTTAAATGGATAATTTTGGGGGGAAATATAAATTGCTCAAATGGGCTCTAGAGTGAAAGAAACTGAATTAATGAGCCATTATAAACAAAATGGAAAAGAGAATAAAAGAACTACTCTTAAAAAATACACAATGAATGGGGCGCCTGGGTGGCTCAGTCGGTTGAGCGTCCGACTTCGGCTCAGGTCATGATCTCACAGTCTGTGGGTTCGAGCCCCGCGTCAGGCTCTGTGCTGACAGCTCAGAGCCTGAGCCTGTTTCCAATCCTGTGTCTCCCTCTCTCTCTGCCCCTCCCCCAGTCTCACTTTGTCTCACTCTGTCTCTCAAAAATAAATAAATATTAAAAAAAAAATACACAATGAAGACATTTCACTTTTAAGCTGGAGGAGAAACAAAATCTCTGCCAACTTCTAACAAAGAAAATGACAAATAGCAAGTTAGATGACATTTAGCACAGATAATCCCAAACTTTAAAATATTTTAATAAAGGTTACGATGTGCATTGAACAAGGGACCATTTTGAGATAGAAGGCTGAGAGATCACAGACCACTTCAGATCACGAGCAAACCTGTTAGAGCAGCAGGTTTCTAAAGTGGTTGGTGCCAGCCAGTGGGAAATTAACTCTCGTGTTAGAAATCAGGCTCAAATGTGTGGGCTGAAGAAGCTTTCCCAATCCTTTGTTCTCATGGAGCGGCAAGGGAGTTAGAGCCGAAGGGAAAAAAACCTACGTATGTTCCATTTTTGCAACAAAGCTGTTTACCACACTCTTCTTCATGTTAGCCCAAAGTACTCATATGGTCTCTTCCCACTTCAAATTCTGTAAATAACTGGGGCCAGAAAGAATGTCTCACGTTCACAGGTGTGCAGCATTATAAAAGGAACATACAAAAAAATAAATAAATAAATAAATAAATAAATAAATAAATAAATAAAAGGAACATACAAGGCAAAAAGTCATTAAGAAAAAAACCATGAAAAGCTATAAACAAAGATGGCCAACAAAATATTTTAACACAGAGTAAATAAAAACCTTGGTGAAGTATTTTCCTATGGAATCAAATAGCTTTGTTAAAAAAAAAAAAAAAAAAAAAGAGTTCCCCATGCATGAAGATGTCAAGACAGAAAATACAGGAACTCAGAGAAGAAATAATAATACAACAAAAAAAGTGGGAACAAAGATAAAATGATATAAGTGATGCAACAGTTGAAGCATCCACACCATTGAAAATAAAAATCTACCCAAATGAAGGACAAATTTTAGTACCTTAAATTATGTAATAGAAAAAAAAAGCATTTAAATAATTAGGAAGAAAAAGATGTGAAAACTTGCCCACAATAGATCCATTATACACACACCCAGGGTCCACATAAAAAAGAAAACAACAATTAGGACAGAAAGTAGACTTGAAAATATAAATCAAGAAAAAATTCCTGAAATTAAAAAGACACTTGACTCAATAAATTGAAGGTGGACTAATTAAAATTGACTCAGACTTATTAACACTGTGACATTTTCACATAAATTTCCTGGACTTAAAAGTAAAGAAAGATTTCTATGGCACACAAGAAACCAAAACTAAGTAAAATAAAAGATCAACTCACCTCGAGGCACTCATAAGATTGGTTTTAACCTTCTCTACAGCATTTTTCAGCGTGAGAGCAAAGTAAAACAATTCTCGAAAATCCTCAAGTAGAGGAAGTGTGACTAAATATTTTGTATTATTCTAAATTTTTGTTTATCTGTAAAGGCAGCAGACAAATGATAGTGGCTGACTCCCTTAGTATAGCTAGCTCTGAAAAAAATAAGCCTATCTTATTTCTACAACATTTAAAAGGACTTCTTAAAAGCTTCATAGAAGCTTTTAATATGGAAATATGGCTTGTGAACCTTCAACACAGGGAGGTAAAAGTGTTTCTCCTACTTACTCTCTTCTATTTCTATGCATTCTTCTTTTCCCAGAGCACATTTCTGAAAAGGTGTTTCAGATGTGGGTTTGTGGTAATACGTACAAATCTTCCCAATGCAATTCTTTTTAGCCTGTCAGTTACCTTCCTGGGAAAATAAATAATGGAGCCTGGACACAAATAAAGAAAGTTTTCTCCCCGTCCCCACCCCCCCCCACCACATTTATAAGCATAATTTTATTGGGCTGAACTTACCTTAGATATAAATGGTATATATTTCAAATAATGTTAAATTACATTATGGTACACATTTCCTTTCTTAATGAAAGCCATCTGCCTTGATATCACTCATTTATAAGCAGTTAAAAATAAATATTCTTGATTTCTCTCTTTAGCCAATTGTATTTTCTGCATCTTAAGTCTGATGATATATGGCAGGGACTCTGTCTTTGCTTTTCCTTTTCATTTCCGATTTCTCTCTTCTACTGCAAGGGCAAATATAAATTAAAAATAACAGAATTAATTCTCCATGTTGAAAATAAGAGACTTCCTCACCATTTTCTTAGAGAACTTACTGAGAAAACTTGTAAGTCCTTTCTCAGTCTCTTTGAAATGTATATACATCTTTTAGATGAAAAATAGACCCCCCTATCAGCTTTATGGCACAACTTGTCTCTCTCAAGGACCTGAGAGCCATGTCTGAAATATAATTATCAAGGGATATAGCACCCTTATTTCTCCCCATTTCTGTAGCTTCACTTAGGTGGCTGCCTCCCTCCAAGTTGCAAGACTACCTCCTATCATAAATATATAAGAAGTATGTTTTTCCTTTGGATACAGCCAGTTAACTAACACAGATGGTCACATCAATTACCAGGTAAATTTAGAATGAACTATGTATGGTGACAAATAGTGCTGTCAAGTTCTCTTTCTTGGTAAACAAAATTCCTCCATTCTAGACTTGGCATTTTGTTTTAAAAACCTGAACATAGAACCACATTTTTTTTTTTGATTCAATTTTAGCTAGTTATAATCAGCTCGTTTTTTTCCTAGCAGTTCTTTCTGAATGTCAGTGTGTTCTCCAAAGTGTGAGCTGTGATTTCAGTTCTGGGTTAGTAACAGATTTGATAAGTTTATCTTTTATTTTGTTTCTAAATAAGAGATTGACTGGGACTAGTTATTCTCTAGAATAATCCAATATCCAGAAAGATGATAGAAAACACAGACTTGGAAATGTACGTTATTCAACGCATGATATAATAATAAATTATTAGATCAAGTACATCTTGAACTCGTATATAATATTTATATATGCCAGGCACTGTTCCAAATAGAAATATGAGACCAGTTAACCTTTATCACAGCTCAATGAGGTAGTACCATTATCATTCCATTTACAGATGACTAAATTGAGGTACAAAGTGGTTATATAATTTACCCAAAAAAAGCCTTAGATAGTAAATATTAGAGCCAAGATCTCAAACCAGAAAATCTCACTCCAGACTCATCACTTTAAAATCAATCTAAATTCCTGTTCTATGCCAATGCATTATTCTATAGTAACATTGCAGTTTTATTACATGATAGATGAATTATTATTCATTTTTATTACTCATAAAACCTTTGGCAGTATTGCAAAATGCTTTTTTGTGTGTTTATGCTCAGAAATCTATTTTACCAATTACTTTAATTTTAAGAACCCTTTCAAAAATAGTAGTAGTTAATTTTTTTTTTTTTTTTTTAAGTTTATTTACTCTTGAGAGATAGAAAGAGACAGAGCATGAGCAAGGGAGGGGCAGAGAGAGAGGAGACACAGAATCTGAAGCAGGCTCCAGGCTTTGTCAGCACAGAGCCTGACCCGGGGCTCAAACTCACGAACCACAAGACCATGACCTCAGCCGAAGCCAGATGCTTAACCAACTGAGCCACCCAGGAGCCCCCAAAAGAGTAGTAGTTAAATAGCAGAACCTAAGGAAGAACTAAGAAATGAGAAGTTATTTCATTAAGTTTCCACAACTGAATCTGAGCATTTTTATTTTGGAATATAACTGCAAGCACTTAACTATTCTGAAGTTAACACTTTATTAAGATAAGTAGAAGAAATTCACACCTCTCTCTCAGTATTAAATTGTTCCAGGCTGTCTGGCTTCATAGCAGTTTACAAGAAGCGAGTGCATTGATTGATACACAAAGCCCATCTCTGCGGCCAGAGAGGCTCGCCATTTTACTATTTGGTAACTGGAATGTTAGACTGTGAAAATACAGCAAAATCTATACAGAGAAGAGCATGCCTGCACAATCTGTTGTTCATACTCAGAGCTCATGTGAAACTTAAAGTAAATCATCTGAAAAATGAAGCTATTTTAAGACGAAAACAGAGTCATACTCTCACTTCTAATGGTTAGCCATTATCTCTTACCAACCTTCAAAATCTTTCTGTCAACACATGTATCAGGAAAACTGCTAGGTAAGCTATAACACCAATGAGAATCGCTATAAAAAATGTAAATATAACAAGTGACAAAAACTTATATGTTGTATTTGTACTTGACATTATTCTTGCAGTTCTGCTAATTCAACATATTTAAGAATTATTTTAGGACTAATTTTTAATGTCTAGAAAATGAAGTCATCATTTTCAAAATCTCTGTTGGGATGGGCCAGATATTTAACTTTTCACTGTGAATTTTCACCTATTAAATATGGGTAATGCAGGCAGTCATAACTTTTCCCTTTATCTTAACAGAAAAAAGTTCCAGGATATATATATAGTGAGGGTTTTCTTCCTGGCATTTTGGGGAGAATGTAGTTTTTATTTATCAATAACTGATAGACTATTAGATCTTATATATATTTAACAAAAAGCCCTTTATATTTATTTTATGGCACCATTGTTATTTGACATCAAACAACTCAAAGGAAACTTTCAAATGATGAATGATAAAAAAGCAAATATGCTACAAAAACAGATTTCCTAAAAATAAAAATCTTACACTTTCACCTAAATGTGAAAATGAGCAGATAATATTTCCACGGGGGGGGGGGGGGGGAGGTGGGGGGGGGTGGGAATGTTCTTTAGAAATTAATTAACATAATAAAAATGGCACTTCTAAAGATTTTAAAAGATTAAATTATGAGAAAATGAGAATGACATCTATTGGGAAATGCAACAGAGCAAAACAATTCTTCATGAAATAAGTTCACACAGCTAAGGCAGACTATGTCAGCTGTTAATCATGTTGAGAAAGCGTGTTTAAAGCTTCATTCTACATCAAACATATAGAATTCTGGAAAGCCAAATATCTATTTTAATAAACTGGAAGTGTGCTTAAATGAGATCAATTTTCGTCCAAACTGCAAGTTCAAAAATGCATGAAATAATTTCAGCATTTTATATAAAATAAGACAGGTTTACATTTCATAGACGTAGCCATCTGCTCCTGTAAAATCTTTGTGTTGAAGCTAAGAAAAATTCTGGTTATGCAATATAGTACATACACTTATGAGATGTATAGCTTAGCAATTGTTCTAATTGATGGAGTAAGCCATGTTGATAAATCGATACATAGTAAGTGCATTTTGTATCTTTGGTTTTGCTTGTCTTTCCTGAATAAACCCATAGAACTCTAATACAGATACCAAACTTGCTAGCTCTCTAACCAAGTAAGATGGTAGTAGTCAAAGTTGTTGCATGGCTAGAAAATATTCTTGGGCGCTTGTGCTTTGTAAGAAAACCTCTGATTTGTAATTAATGTGTTATTAGAATATTTATTAGGAAAAAATAAATGTTGGTGTTAAAATGCTGATTTATTTATTTTCAAAATGTATTTGACAGCATACAACAAAGGAATGGCTTTCCAGAAATGAAGACATTTTGACAAGAAAAAATTTAAATGTTTAAAATTTTATTTTAAAAATATATTTAGTATGGGGCACCTGGGTGGCTCAGTCGGTTGAGCGTCCAACTTTGGCTTAGGTCATGATCTCGCAGTTTGTGGGTTCCAGCCCCGCGTATCAGGCTCTGTGCTGACAGTTGGGAGCCTGAAGCCTGCTTCAGATTCTGTGTCTCTCTGTCTCTCTGCCCCTTCCCCCCCCCCCCCATGCTCTGTCCTCTGTCTCTCAAAAATAAATAAATGTTAAAGAATTTTTTTAACGTTTAAAAATATATTTCATAGATGAACTTTTAGAATAGTGTCATCAATATAAGTAAAATTAGAGCTTTAAAAATATTAGAAATATTAGAAATAAGTATTTATTTTTTGTCCCTTCATTAGAAATGAAAGATGGATAGTCCATCTCAAAAATTAAAGATAAATGTTCTCAAGATTAGTGTGGTTTGTTGCATCACTTCAGTGCACTAATAATTGAAGTTGGAAAGTTTTCCATAACTAATTATTTTTTTCAGTAAAATAGTTAAAATTCTCTCTGGAACCTTTGTTCTGAGACCTTAAAAATCAATTATTCAAATCATGCATCTCTATGAATGTTTCATTGCAATGAGGGAGAAACAACATTTAGAAATTGTACGCTTCACTACACTATAACCTGCCTTTATATTTCACTAAATGGCCTCAACTTCAAGTAAATAGAACCTTATATATAATATAGAATGACAGACAGCAATTTTTTTTATTTCAAAATCCATTTGTAAATTAGTTATTTTATTCAGAAGCATTTTTTCCTATCAAGAAAGAAATATAATATTAAGTAACTCCTAAAGTAAATCAGACACACAGGTAATTCAATGTATAACTAAATACTAATAACAAAATTAATATAATAATTCCATTTACTGAGTGGCAACTAACTTATGCTAATTACTAATACACCGGCTCAGACTATCTCATTTAATCCTGATAATAGCTTTGCATATTCAATATATAAATAATTCAGAGTATTCATGTTAATAGAATTTAGAGTACTTATTTTTTGTCTTCATAGGAGAATATAATCCATATTTGAACATTTTCATCTGTGTTTGAATTTTCAATGTGGACCTTTGAAGTTGTCAAAGAAAAATAATCAGTATATTTGAATTCTGCTTCCAGCAAAGATTTTGACCAAAATGTCTCTACTCCCTTAAATACTTAGAAGACATAATAAATTGCAACTCAAAGTGATAGATACAGATATAAATATAAAAACATATCTATAAGTGTGTTTGCAATGAATAAATACAGATCTTGAAGTGTTAAAAATAAAGATCAATTAAGAACACAAGTTGCTGTACATCTAGGAGGTGATTATCAAATTCAGAGATGAGTTACAATGCCCAAAGTCTTGAGTTTAACAGCCACGCAGAGACAGAGGTGAGACTTTGGGAGCAATTAAGACATGAAATTGGAATGAAGGCACCTGCACGTATCTGGGGTCCTTTGATTTTTTACCTTTGGTGATAAAGGGATTACAAAATGTTTCCAGTGACCTAATGAATCGAGTTATCATGTGTATGTTTAGTTCTCTGAATAGAAAACAGAAATATCTCACAAGAATTCAAAGCCAAGTGTGTGCAATGCATGAGTTTGAAGACTGATCCTAAATTAATGTTTATATGCATGAATCCTATACGCGTGCATCGTGAAATAGAAGCATAAATATTAAAACTGGTAGTTTGGGTTATAAGGACAGACATATAGATATATGGGATAGAAGGAAGAGAATTGAAATTCCAGAAATAAACCATTACAATTAAGGCCAGTTAATTTTTGACAATGGTACTCTATTAGTCAGGGTTCTCAGGGTTCTCCAGAGAAAGAGGACCAGTAATATAGATGTGTGTGTGTGTGTGTGTGTGTGTGTGTGTGTGTGAGTGTGTGAGTGTGTGTGTGTGTGTGTGTACGGATGGATAGATAGATAGATACATAGATACATAGATACACAGATATATAGATAGATTTTAAAGAATTCACTTACACAATTGTAGAGGCTTGACAAGTCCAAAATCTTTCAGGTAGGCCTGCAGACTGGAGACCCAGGGAAAAGTTGCAGCCTGAGTCCAAAGGCAATCTGCTAGAGTAATTCCTTCTTGCTGAGGGGGTGGATGGGGTGGGTGGGTGGGAATTAGTCTTTGTTCTATCAAGGCCTTCAACTGATTGGCTGTAGTTAATGGGCATTGTGAAGAGTAATTTGCTTTACTCAAAAACTACCTGTTTAAATAATAATCTCACATAAAAACTCCTCCAAAGAAAAATCCAAAACAATGTTTGACAAAATATCTGGTTACCATGGTCTAGCTGAGTGGACACATAAAATTCATCATAGATACTAAGTCAAGTCAAAAGCAAAGATTGCCTTTTCACCAAATGGTGCTGAAAAAAACAAATATCCACAGGCAAAAAAGTGAAATTGAGCCCCTTCCTTCAACCATATACAAAAATAAAATCAAAGTGGATCATAGACCTAAAAGTAAGAGAACTGTAAAATTCCTAGAAGAAAACATAAGAGTAAAGACATAAATTTTCATGAACTTGGATAAGACAATGGTTTATTAGATTTGACACCAAAAGCAACATAGACGAAAGGAAAAAATAGGTAAATTGGACTACATCAAAATTAAATTGCTTTTTCTGAAAGTAATACCATCAAGAAGGTGAAAGGACAACCCAATGAATGGGAGAAAACATTTGTAAATCATTTATTTGATAAGGGACTAGTATCCAGAATATATAAACACTTATAGCTCAATAATAAAAAGACAACACAATCAAAAAATGGGATGATCATCTGAATAGACATTTCTCCAGAAAAGATATACAAAATTCCACTAGGCCAATAAAAAGATGCTCAACATCATTAGCCACTAGGGAAATGCAAATCAAAATTGTAATTAGATACCACTTCACACTCACTAGATGGCTCATAATAAAAACAATATATCATAACAAATGATGAGGAGGTGGAGAAATCAGAACCCTCAAACACTGCTGATGGGCACATAAAATGCTGTGAACATTGTACAAAACAGTTTGGTAATTCCTTAACATGCTAAACATGGAGTTACCATATGGTATAGTAATTTCATTCCTGGGTATATACTCAAAGAGAAATGAAAACATACATCTGCGCTAAAACTTACACATGAATAATCATAAGTGCATTATTCATAATAGTCAAAAGGTAAAAACCACCCAAATGTCCATCACCTAAAAAAGAATAACAACATGCAGTATATCTATGCTGCAGGATATTGTTTGGTGATAAAAAGGAATAAAGTGTTGATACATGGATGGATTTTGAAAACATGATCAACCAAAGAAGTCAAAAGACCACATACTGCATGATTCCATTTATATATAAAAAAAATCCAGAATAGGCAAATCCTTAGAGACAGAGAGTGTATTCGTGGTTGCTTGGGGAAGGGGAAAGGATGGGAAGTAACTTCTAATGTGTACAGTCTTTCTTTTTGTGATGATACGCTTTAAACTCATGAATTTTATAGTACGTGAACTGTACCTCAGTAAAGATGCTTAAAAAATTATTTGTGGGTCAGCGTTTCTCCTGACACACTTGGAAAAAATAAATGTAAAACTACTTCCAAGAGATATTTCTATAATCTACGCTGCACAAAATGCCTATGGAGTAGTTGGTTTGCAACTTAAGATCACAATCAAATATTTAAAAAAATCACAAGGAAATGATCTACCTGAGACCGAGCAGATATATTTGAAATGTATAAAAGAATAATAAAACAGTTTGAGACAGAAAATAAAATGAGTTTATTTAATACAGTTAAACCCATCTATGAACAGAAACCATAAGAAAAGAATTAGACACGAGGAAAAAAAATGCAGACTGATTTGAAAAATCACCACTTAAAACTCCTAAAAATTAAAAAAGTTTACGGATCCTTGAAATGAAAACGAGCAATGAGCAGGCCAAATAGTAGATGAAATAAAGCCAAAGAGAAAATGTTGAATTGGATGGCTGGTGAAATTTCTCAGGATGTAGCCCATAGAGATGCAAAGATTAAACAAATGGAAGAGAGATTAAGACACATAGAGGACAGAAGAGAAGATCCAACATATATATTCATATAAGTTAAAGAAGTAGGAGAGGGGCAATATTTGAAATGATAATGGCTAAAAGTTTTTCCCAGTTGAAGAAAAATAAGAATTCTTACAGTCCAGAAGCAAAATGATTTCTCACCAGGCTAAATAAAAATAAAGTTTTACCAATAATGTCTAGTAGAAATGGCTGGACCCTAGAGGCAATGAGAAAATAAAGACAATCAGGAGAAAGAAGGTTACCAGGAAAGAAAAGGTGAGAGAGGAAGAGATTAACTACACAGTAATAACATTTGGACCACAGCAGGTATGTCAAAAATAATAAAAAAGCTCAAAAAATAAAGCATAAATTATAGTCTCACAGTGCTTCAAGAAAATAACTACCAGTTTAGAGTTCTATACCTCACTAAATAATTCTTCAAGAGTTGTGGGTGGAGATATTTCCAGATAGAGAGGACTTTTTGTTTGCTGGATTTTTTTTTTTTATTCACCAGAGACCTTCCATCACTTAAATTACCACTCAGCAATTTACTGTAGGAAGAAGAAAATTATACCCAGAAGGTAGTAGCAGGATTTAAAATGGATAGTAAGAATGGATATTGAAAAATATGAGGCAATCTAAATTAAAATTACTATAAAAATAACTAATTGCATATGGTTTAAAAATAAGACAACTAAAACATTAGACATGAATTACAGGGGAGGGATTAGAAGTTACTTATATTATGGGTGAGGAGTATAAGAATATTAATATCAGACTTTGTCAACATAGGTTACAAATATTAGAAACTTAAGGGGAATTGCTAAATAACAGAAAAATAATGTGTAACTTCCAATAGTTTAGAGGAAAAAAATGGAATAAAGACAGTTCGTTGGTCAGTGCAACTGGAGACAGTAAAGGAACAAAGAACATAAAAATACAAAGTAAGTTGGCAGAAATAAAATACTAAGAAACACAGTAAAGGAAAATGCAATAAACTTGACAATTAAGAGGTGAAAATTTGATGACTGGATTCCGAATTTCTAGCTGTACGCTATTTTAAAAGGCACATCTAAAACATAGTAACACGGTAAATTTGAAAGTAAGAGGAATAAAAATTATATATCTGAAAAGTATTAACCATAAGAAGCTGGTGTAGCTATACAACTCCCAGGGAAAATAGTTTAAGGCAGAAAACATTAGTAAGGTTAAAGAGAGTCATTGTAAAATTATAAATTAAAAAAAAATACTTCACTAAGACAATATAATAAGAAAAAAGATGTAGAAATCCATTTTCTTATTACTTATGCATGTATAATTCTCAAAAGGTTTAAAACTAGATTAGTCCTACTTGAATAAACTTCCTTTTATTCCTTGACATCTCTCCTTGAAAGCTTAGAACACATTTCTTTCACTAAGCTTTCCAGTATTGATTTTTTTCCAACCTTTTTCTGTCTCCCCTTTTGCTCTTACATGGCATATTGTATATCGAGTTAGATGGGAAATCTCACAGGAGCTTTGTCTTTTATGTGTTTGTAAGTGCCATGTACCCTTACAACTATTATAAATAAATAATCATCATTATCTTGGGATAAAAATGAAACATAAAAGTGTCAACCTTTCAAACAAAAATGAGTTACCTTTCTCTTTTTAACTATACCTTAGAGATGTATTCTTGTAAAATTCTAAAAACTCTTTCAAGTATATTATTCAAGTTAAAAAAGAAAAAAATTGTTCTATCAGTCTAGGGTGAACAACCATCTTGGTTTGCCTGATTTTAGCACTCAAAGTCCTGTATCCCAAGAAACTCTTCAGGCACCGGGGATTCGTGGTTGCTCAATAATATCATGTTTCTTATAAGAAAGCCAAAGCATATACATTTTACACTTTTGATTGAAAATTCACTTAAGTAAATGTTTAGGCAAAAAGACAAGAAGTTAATATACATAATGGAGAAAAATATAAAGTTTTCCTTACTCTGAGCTCTCTATTTCTATTGTTTAAAAAATGTTCATATTTTGTACCCTCTTTCTAATTTGTTTAAATGTAGGGTATCTATTCTATTAAGTGAAAATTTTGCAAAGCAGTGGAAAATGACTTTTGCTTTAAACTAACATCTGTTGTCAGGAAGTCTCTGGTATTCCTGGAACTTTTATTAAGTATGTTAGAGAAACAATTATTTTCAAACATCACAGCATCTGATAAGTTGAAGAAGGTAAAGAAATTCTAAGACTAGTACCCAATTTTTAGAAAGAATACATCAGAAATGCTTCTTAACCTTGCATTTGCCTATATTGAACAGCTATTTTTTTTTTGGTCAAAGAAGTGGATAAAATTGACTATAGAATTTAGGTAAGGAGAAAACGTGTAGTTAAATTATGATACATTTCCATAAGCAAATAATATAAACCTCTCTGCTATCTGGATTGTAAAAAATTGTATTTTCCACATCTGATAACTTACAAAATTTAAGTTTTTTCATGTGGTCAATATGGCTCTGGAAACCTAATAATATTTTCTCAAAAGTATTCATTCACTCACGAAACTATATACTAAATGGTTGGGAGTTCTAACAAGAATTATACAGGACCTAATCTTTAAGGGACTCATTTTATTAGAGATAAGAAGTAAACAAATGAGTTTATTAAAGCAGAATACCATTGTATATAGAAGGTGCCATCATTGTAACAAGAAAGAAATTACTAAGCTATATAGCAAAAAATTCACAAAGGATATAATGCTTGAACTAGATCTTGAATTCATTCATTCATCCATTTGTGCATGCATGCATGCATTTATCAAAATTATTAAACATCAGTTTTGTGCCAGGCACTGTTCATTACTGCTGGCTATAGCTGTAAACAAGAAAGAGGCTCCTAACATCACGTAGCATACACTCTGTTAGGAAAGAGAGATAATAAACACATATCACAAATAAATAAAATACATTAATTTCAAATGGTGGCAAAGCCTATCAAAGAAATAAGAAGATAATTGAAAGAGACCGACCACTGGAGGAAGCTGAGGAATGTATAGTTGTTCAGGCAGGTGAGGTGGGGGTAAACAAATACATTCCAAGGGACACGCTGTCTGGCTCCTTTCTGCGACATGCAGTTGGCATTTCACATAAGTGGTCAGCAGCATCCTTGCATTTTTCCTGGTAACTTTCATAAAGACTAAATCCTAGTATTACATCCACCACATTCTAATTTGTCTCTAATCTTTCACTATTTTGACCTCACATCTTTTTTCTGTCTTTATTGCCTTGCCCGACTGTTATTTAACACCATTTTCTCGCTTGCAAACTTTCCTTGATTCTGATTCTCATTCTTTCTCTGGCACGGCCAGAGGTAAAGGGAGTCCGAGAACAAGGGGTGAATATCAAAGCCATTGTCTTCAGTAACTTCCAGGGCAACACACGTAGGAGCAGGAAGAGCCAAATAAAATCAAGAATAGATCTCAAGGGGAAAAAAGAAAAGAGAAAAGAGCAAGAAAAGAAGGTCCAGACATTTTGCCATTAACAAGGATGAAATAACTAAAATTCTACCTCATTAGATACAAATATAGGAGTGAGTCAGCCTCAGATGAAGGTCCAGGGCTTTACGAAACTGCCAAACTTTTGGCACCAACCAATACCATTACGAACTTGACCAATTCCCGGTTCTATAATGAATTGTGGGAACAATGAGCCAAAGCAACATTTATCACTAGAAATGCTCTATCAACATAAGTCTGTCCTTCCTTGCCAACCAGTCCTCTATGAGGTCCCTCAAGACATTTATAACCTGTTCCAACAACTAGAAATGGGGAATTAGAGTGCTTGTATACGAGGGCTTATATTCCTCCTACCATAAATATCTCCTTTAGAACCAGGATCTGAAGAGAATGATCATCTTTCACCTGTATACTGCTCGGGTCTACCATGGCCATATATTGAATAAATTCCATTGATAACAGTTGCTTTGATGGAAAACTTTAGCAGGTTATAACAATAATTACACAATTATTATGTTTCAAGGTATTACTGTCTTACCGGTTATTAAAAAATGGCTTTACAATGAGAAAAAAAAAACATAGCAACTTAAATAGAAGTGCTAAGTGATCCACAATCTCACCGATGCTTGTGATCCTTTTTTTTTTTTTTCCCATTTTCACCATTAGTGTCTTAACTTATAAGGTAGGTGAGAGATTCATTTGGAGATTGTCATTTCCTTTACATACTTTAAAAGAATGCAGAAGCACTTGTTTAAAATGAGATATCTTTTTTTGGCACCCGATTATGCCTTCTTTTCATTTAGTGTTACACTAATTAGTTCAAAACTATCATCCTACTGTCAGATCGTATTTACTGCAATTAGTTTCATTTCCACCCAATGCTTTTCCATAAAAGTAAGCAATAGTTTATTGTTTGTTTTCATCAATAATCTGTCATAGCGACTGCTCTATATTCAGGTGTAATATTCCTTACTTTGGAATATAAAAAATTGTGTACACAGACACAGACATGTAAATTCTAGCAAAAAATAATTGCACTTACTTTGCTAATGAATTATCTCATACATAAGAATATTTTTATAGAACTTTTTATGTGTCTTCAGAAATATTTCACTTTAATTTTCTAAGTGAAGGACAGTATAGGCACATGACATTTTTAAAATACAAACTTAAAACTATTTTTAATACATGTTCACTAAGCATTTAACATTATAAATATTTGCCCTGAATACTTCTTTATAGTATTCTTAAAAATTACATGTGGCCATATAATCTGTGACATGACAGTTTAGTAGCCAATTAAATTTTGAAAGTTAGTGTTCTTTTAAAAGTGAAAGAAACAGGCACAAAATAAACATTCTGTACTGAGCAATTATGAGTAGGATGTTTTTAAGGATGTAAAAAGTTATTTTTATGAATGCAATTTTACTTCCAAATGCTGGCAGAATTATTTCTGTAACTGTCTATGTAGAAGGAGATTCGTATTTGAAAACATTATCAAATTTCTCCCTGTTTGGTACAAATTCGTTCCCAAATGTGTTCTAATTTTCTCAGTGCATCTGGATCAAGACATTAGCCAGGAAGATAAGCAGACATAATTCCTAAAATGACTAACTTTTGGTCCAGAGAGAGATGAGGTTTGTTAATCTCCCAACCACTTTTTTCTCTGTGTTTGGAGCATTCTTGCTCTCCTCGGTTAATATAAACATGCACTCGGGATAGGCTTAACGTAAAGGGAATGTATAAATATCCCTAGTCTGCATGATTTTAAGGTATTATCTCAGGTCTAGGCTTAACTTCCAAGAACTGGGAGAAGAGTGTTTTGTGTCTCCCTGGGAATGAAGACAAACTCCGTGACAATGGGATTGACAAGACAGAGTCAATGGGCAGTGAGGGCACCTGGAATACCTAAACTAGAGAGGCAGGTTGACTATAAATAAGGAAGGTCAGATTTGCTACAGATTTTTATTTTTAGAATTAATGTTTAGCTTTTACAAGTTTTGACAAGATTTCCCATCTTAGTATTCTTTAGGGTAAAAGTATATTCATAAGGAACACTCCAGATCTTAATGCCGCCAAAAATACACCATCCTGTCCTAAAATACAACTTTTGAAAGATAAATTGCCAAGGTTAGGCTTTGAATGATTTGCCACGTCTCATTCCAATGTCTCATTGTTATGAGAGATGGAAAAAAGGTGTGATTAGTATTTTAGGCAGGTAGGAAAGAGCAAGTATAAGGTGAATATTATTAAATATTTCTAACGTTCATAGTTCATGGCAGAATTATTCATAAGAGTGAAAAAAAAGAAAATAACACAAATGTTCAACTATGAGATACCTGTTATAGATACCATGAGTATTAGACGTTAAGAATTATGCAGTCCTTTGGGAAATGTTTAAAATATATTAAATGAAAAAAAAGTAATTTATGAAAGAGTAATCCATAGATAATGTCTTGAATACATTATGTAGATGACATGGGGACATGCCATGCAGTTCCCTTCTTCAAGGATAGATTTCCTGCTCAGTCACAGGAAATGTGGTTGGTAGACAGCCTCCAGCTGTCCATTCCTTTGGGGTCAAGCTCAGCTTTGGAGAGCCTCACCTCACTCCCTTCCTGGGGCAGCCCACACCCAGTGATTGATGCAGGTTGGGGTATAGGGACTTGACAATTTGGACCTCACATAAACCACCCTGAAAGGTGAGATTTGCTCTAGAAGTCCTCCTTGGGTTGGCTGAGGTTTTTCAGACCTGACAAAGCTTAATTTCTTCCTCCACCCAAGCCTGTTTTTCCCTTCCCTTTCACAGGTGAAATTCTGAAAAACATCTTCCAACCAAAACTCCATCTCAGCATCTGCTTCTGGAGAACTCATCTGTGGTACAACTCCCCCCCCCCCCCCCCACAGAGATATCCATATTGTAATCCCAGCATCTTATGAATATGTTTACTTACATGGCAAAGGGGACTTTGTAGGTATGAGAAAGTTTAAGATTTTACAATGGGTAGAGATTATTTGGTGGGCCCAGTTTAAACACAAGAGTCTTTACCAATGGGAAGAAAGGAATATCAGATTCAGAAGAGGAGATATGATTTAAAAAAATGGGTCAGACTCAGAGAGAGGTTCTAAGATGCTAGTTTGCTGGCTTTGAAAATAAAGAAAGGAGCCATGAGCCAAGGAAACCAGGCAGCCTCTAGAAGCAGAAAAAGGTGAGGAAGTGGATTCTTCTTAAGGATCCTTAGAAGGAACGTGGCTCTGCAGACAACTTGATTTCAGCTCAGCAAAACCCATTAAGATTTCTGGCTTCCAGGAATGTGATATCATCCATTTGTCTTGTTTTAAGCCTCTAAATTTGTGATAATTTGTTACAACAGCAATAGGAAACTAATTTATCACCCAACATCTCATTTTGTATGATCTTATTTTAGTGAAAAAATATTTTTCAGAGGAAAAAAATTCCTGGGACAATATACACTGAAAGGGTTATAATCTTTATCAATAAGTAAAGTTTTTCCTAATTTTGCTTATATCATTTTCTATTTTCTATAATACATGTTTCTTCTATAAAGGGTATTTAAAGCAGAAAAAGAATTGTCTTCATGATCTTAATCAAGATAAGAACACTATTAATAATAGTAATAGAGTAATCCTTTCCAAACAGAATGGTGAAATCAGATCAACTTGAATAGATCAAATAACAGCCTAATACCTGCAAAATTAAGTCATTAATAAATTTTGTTCCATTCAATCATTCCTCTGTTAATGGTTATTTTTTCACATTGTTTTTTTTTTTATCTTTTCTTCACTATTAACAATGCTACCATGTATCCTTCTATTAGATTTTTATCTAGTAGCTATTTAATGCTAAAGGGATAGAGGAATTTGTATATTTTCATTTCTAACAGATGTTGTAAGATTGCTCTGCAAACATCTAACAATTTAACTTTTCACTAGTAATACATAGGGACTATGCGTTCCCCAGAGTGCTCTTTTAGGTTTTTGCAAACTGAGACACAAATGACATGACTGGGCTTAGGAAGCAGGCAGAACTTGCAGCAAAGGCGATTTGAGACTTAAGATTTTTAGCTGGGAAATGTTTGTAACTCTCTTATTTCTGATCGAGATTGGTCCTGAAAGCAGAAGTTTCAGCTGTTGCTGTTAGCAACTAGCTTGGGTCATACACAGCCCACCTTTCCAGTCTCATCTCCAATTAGTTCCCTTAGCTCTAATCCAGCCACACTGAGATGTACTCTCCTTGCCGTCCTTCAGTGATTCACAATTTGATTTTCTTCTGCCTGGAATGTTGCCCGTTATCAATGTTCATATCTGTAAGATGGTGGAATCAAAGAAGTTCAGAATTTCGGGGCAAGATATACACACTTGCACTTACTCCAGTAATCATTGCTCTTCTCCTAACGTATTCTTTAACACCTAAACTTACAACTGTAGTCGTGGGAAGCTTTTTTCGTTTCTTCAACTGATGTCATTTTCACCTCTATTGGAATCTATAATGCTTTGTTTGTACAATTTTTAGAAGTTTAGTAAATACCTTTGAATTTAGATAGTCTTCTGAATTAAAATTTAGGTGGTCTTCTAAAATAAAACATCCCTGAAGGAATGAGTTACCCTTGTATATTTTTGTAAACCCCTGTTCTCCTAAAACAGTATTTTATGATAAATAGAGATGTAAATATTTGTTGAATAAAGTATATGCCTGCTTATAGTACAAATGTGAAAGTATTTGCAGTTACAGCCCACAAAATAAACAACAACAAAACACCCTGAATCCCGCTAATACACCTAAGACAAAGACTTTGAGAAGTTCTCTTCTCAAAAAGAAAAAAACAAAAAACAAAAAACAGAACTGTATTCGAGGCAGAGAACCCGTACCTATAGAAGCAGGGGTATATTTATCTGGGGTCAGAAATTCTAATACTTTTGAACAGTCCTAAATTTCTGCTAACAAATGTGACCAGTCAGCCTATAACCATTTGTTATGAATTTAATTGTTTTCCAAAAAGATATGTTGAAATTTTAACCTCAACTATTTCAGAATGCAACTTGATTTGAATGTAGAGTTGTTGCAGATGTAATTAATTAAGATGGAGTCATACTGGAGTCAGGTGGGCTCTTAATCCAATATAAATAGTGTCCTTATATGAAGAAAATAGGAGAGGGGCGCCTGGGTGGCTCAGTCGGTTAAGCGTCCGATTTCCGCTCAGGTCATGATCTCGCGGTCCGTGGGTTTAAGCCCTGCGTCGGGCTCTGTGCTGACAGCTCGGAGCCTGGAGCCTGTTTCAGATTCTGTGTCTCCCTCTTTCTCTGACCCTCTCCTGTTCATGCTCTCTCTCTCTCTGTCTCAAAAATAAATAAATGTTTAAAAAAAATTAAAAAAAAAAAAGAAGAAAAGAGGAGACATAGAGACAAAGACACACAGAGAGAACACCATGAAGTGTTAAAAGCAGAGAATGGAGTGAGTGCATCTACAAACCAGGCTCACTGAGGATTGCCAGGGACCACCAGAACCTGAGAGAGAGCACAGAAAAGATTATCTCCATCAGGGTTTGTCGATACCTTGGTTTTGGACTTCTGGCGTCCAGAACTTGGGGAGAAAAAATTGGTTTTTTGAGGTCCTTCAGTTTGGGGTAATTTTTTTATGCCATCCTGGAAACCTAATATGTCATTCTTCTCCCTTATCCTCTCCTTACAGTGAACATTTTTATCAATGCTTTTAATAAGCTGATGGCCAATTGGTATTTGAGAAAAGATGAGAAAGTGAAAACTATTATTTGTGATTGTGTCTTCAAGCAGTGGATAGAGAAGCTCCTTGAAGAAGTGTAATGAGGGAAGCCAAACACAGACAAACATGCCATGTCCAGGCAAGGGAAGTATCCAGTGCCCAGGTAAGTAGAATAAGAGACAAAGCAGAGCAGGAGGTGTAAGTTTCATGTATTAATCAGGATCAGGGAGATCTGAAGAAACTGAAGCAGCAGTAGGAGATGGGTTGGTTACGACTCTGATGGATCAGACATCTTCATCAATTGAAGGAACAAGGGCGATGTAACTCACGAACGGAGACACAGCCAGAGAAATGAGAAAGAAAAGGAATACTTCTGAAGCCGAGGTTGTTTGTTTCCCCAAATCTCAACTTTCTTTATTCTTGTCTCACGAAAGATGTTTCAGGCCTAAGTAACTCTTGCCTGGATGCCTATAGAGGTATTAGAATCTAAAAACAAATAACTGAGTACTGCGAGATTGCCAGAGCAATCCGCCAATTTTCTGGCGGACGTAATTCTTATATTGATCATTTAAGCCAGTCTCTTCATAAAATATTAACATTACAAGGCTTAGTTAGAAGATGTTAACTGCTGAGAGCTCTGGTGAGGTCTGAGTTTATGTTGGACTATAACTCCAGCATAGTCTTTTTTTTTTTTTTTTTTAAATCAGTAAACCCAAAGATACATTTCCCCTTCACTACAGAGGAAACTTCAGAATGTTATTGCAAAACACCCTGCAGTTATGGCAGGGTAAAGAAATACTCCTCATTTTAGTCTAGTGTCTGAAACCATACATAGATATAAAAGTATATAAAAATTATTGTCAATATCTCATGCCTCCAACTTTAATTTTCAGCCTTCAAAGTATAGTCTGTGTGTTTTGCCTGGAGACCATCGTTACCCCAAATGAGAAGGAATATGTGGTGCTAAATGAGAAATGAATATGTGATGCTATAGTCAAGATCCAGGAGATAAATAAGGCAAGTCTGAGAATTTTTCAAAGATACATTATTTCTCTAGAATAATACCTGGGTGTTCAAATGGCAAAGAAGATGTGGGGCCGAAGACCCCAGGGGATGTTTCCCCCTTTATATAAAATGGGAAATCAAGGTCTGCAAAGCCCTTTTGAGGTTTTTGTTTTTGTTTTATACCGGATATTTTAATGAAACATCATCTGTGGTTTGCTAATCTGCTAATTAATTCATTTACAGCTGACCCTTGAACAACATGGGGATTAGTGGCAGTGACCCCTCCACGCACTCAAAAATCCCATATAACTTGATTCTCCCAAAACTTTTAATAGCCTACTGTTGACTGGAAGCCTTACTAATAACATAAATGGTTGATTAACACATTTTTAAATATTATATGTATTATATACTGTATTCTTACAAGAAAAAAAGCTAGAGAAAAGAAATGTTATGGAGAAAATTATAAGGGAGAGAAAATACACTTATAGTATTGTATTGTATTTATTAAAAAGAAACCCTAAATCACCTATAAGTGGATGCATGCAGTATAAACCCATGTTGTTCAAGGGTCAGTGCTAGTCAAATTCCACAAACCTTTCAAATATAAATGAGATACAAAGTGACTAATACAGTTCCTATGCTCTAGGACTAGATATAGGAAAGGGACAGATATATAAAATTAACCATAATTTATGGCAAAATGTGATGAGTCAATTACAGAGTCAAAATCTGTATGTACAATGAGAGCATAATTCTCACTAAGAAATCAGAAGTGTTGAAGATATGAGATTTGAGTATGTGAACTCAGCTTTAAAAGTTAGGTAAGGTCTCAGCAATCAGAGAGAAAGAGGAATTCAGGCAAAGAGACTAGCGGTGAAGGCTTTAGACAGTAAATGTAGACATCAGGTAAGAGGTCTAATGTGTCTGCTGGAATGTTGGGAATGAGGACAGACACATGGCATTGAGATCACAGAGGGCCTAGAATGCCAAAGTTAAAGTAGTTGCATGATATTCCTTGAGAAATGGCAAGTCTTAAAAATATTTTAGTGAGGGGTGCCTGGGTGGCTCAGTTGGTTGAGCATCTGACTTTGGCTCAGGTCATGATCTCACAGCTCTGAGTTCGAGCCCCGCATCGGTCTCTGTGCTGATGGCTTGGAGCCTGCTTCAGATTCTGTGTCTCCCTCTCTCTCTGCCCCTAACCTACTTGCATTCTGTCTCTGTCTCTCTCAAAAGTAAAATAAAACATTAAAAAAATTTTTAGTGAGTGATAGAGTTGTTTTTTTAATCATATTCCACTGAAGATGTCAACTATACAACTCTTTCTTGTTCTCATTACCCAGATGACAGATTGCAGGTTTTTGTCTGTTTCAGAGAATTACCCTTCATCCCTATTCCCTGACAGTTTTTCCCTTCAGATTCTAACTTTTGACATTTGATAGATAAAACTCTGAACAACAGGGTTTGTGTTGAATTACTTGATCAAGCCATAAGATTGTATTTGTATATTATCAATATTTGTTTTGAATCTTAGTAAAACCAAGCTTACCCTGTGATAAAATTTTGGCATGAATATTCTGATAACATTAGCTAAATGCTTCAAAATCAATCTGACTCACTTTAACCTGATTTTTAGCATGAGATCCACAGAGATTACTCATCTAGCATCAAAATATGATGTAGAAATAAGATAACTGATTTGACATGTATTCCTTAGAGCAATTCTATCCACTATTTTTTTCTCCAAAAGAGTTTTGACAGCTTGTCAAACATTTTCTTACAAAGAGTCATCATATGACTACCTTCATCAAACTACCTGTCGGTTCACACCCATTCAGGCTTAAAACAGAATCAGTGTTTCCCCATTTGTTTCTAGCATTGTGAATAAGAATTGCTCAATTCGATACACCCTAGAGATAACATAGTCGAATGGATTGAGCAACAAAGAGAAAATTTAAAGTTTGGGCATCTATTTCTAGTCGGTTCTTACTTTTATTTATTTATTTATTTATTTATTTATTTATTTATTTATTTTTAAATAAATATTTGCCATATACTTCAGAGGATTTTACTTCACTTCTTTCTATATTCTCTTGTCCAGCTCCTAAACTTCCTCTGTGGTATTTGCCACCTGTCATTAGGAAAATGATGCTAATGTACAACATATAATCTATAGAGGAGAGCATTATTTCTAAAAGCTCTTGGGAAGATATTTATTGAGAAAACACTCTTCTGTTCTCTCCTCCAGTTGTAAGTTCTTGCATCCTGATTCATTATGCGGCTCCAAATTAAAAAGAGTTCTCAATCACTCTTGTTAACATTTTTTGTCACATTTTGCCTTTGGTTTTAAGATGTTAGTTCTGTCAAAGTGAAACTTTCCATATGACACTTCTGTTCCTTTGGGACAAAAATGAAATGTAAGCAATTTCTAAAGGAAAAAAAATTAGCTCCCCTGGATGCTTGTGCACTCTGTCTCTCTGTCTCTTCCTCTCCTTCTCTCTCTCTTTCTTTCTCTGATTCTCTGTCTCTTTCATTCTTGAGAATGATCTTAAAAATGTATATTTTCATGAATTGCCCCTACCCAATTTGGGGGCTTATGTATTTTTTAATATTAAATTTTGTGTTGATAAACTTATTTTGGAGTTCAATTTTACTTTGAATATGTGTGAAAAGTAGAGGAGGCACCAATGAATTTGAATACAACTTAACCCTTACTATCATGAAAACAACTTCATTAAGTTCTACACACATCTCAACCAATCTTTAAGAAACAAAATCGTGTATGATGTATCAATAAGGACTTTAAAAGGATATCTGAAAAGTAAAATGTTCAGTGTAAAATTATTTTTCAAGTACATGATGCCAGGCATGCTTTTATTATTAACTATTATTTTAAATGATTCTGTTTGCAAGTTTTCCAATGAGAGAAAGAAGTTTTAAAACTAGCTGTCAGGATTTAATTAATTAACTAATTAGTCAATTTGTCAGGATTCATTTTAAAACCAGGAAGAAAAATAAATAAGAAAACATGAAATGGCAACCATTGGAAAGATGGCCAAAAGTAGCCTCCTAGTCCTCTTAACTGAATGGTGGGTGACCACTGGAAATTGCTTCGCAACTTTTGATGTAATTATGCATCAATTCTATCCCGGCCTTTTAAGAAAACTAATGGCAAACACTTTATATTTATGTGATAATCAAATTCTTTCTTTCATTGCACTTAGTCATAAGCATATTGAGTCCATTTATACCTAAGGTAATCCAACTGATTTTGTTTTGTTTCAATTTTTTATTTAAATTCTAGTTACTTAACAGATAGTGTAATATTGGTTTCATATAATCTTGGTTTACATCTAACACCCAATGCTCATCCCAACAAGTGCCCCTCTTAATGTCCATCACTCATTTAGCCCATCCTCCCCCCCACCCCAGCAACCCTCAGTTTGTTCTCTGTAGTTAATAGTCTCTTATGGTTTGCCTCCCTCTCTGTTTTTATCTTAGGTTTCCTTCCCTTCCACTATGTTCATCTGTTGTTTCTTAAATTCCACATATGAGTGAAATCATATGGTAATTGTCTTTCTCTGCCTGACTTATTTCACTTAACAATACACTCTAGCTCCATCCACCTCATTGTAAATGACAAGATTTCATCCTTTTTAAAATGTTTATTTACTTATTGGGTGGGGGGTGGAGAAGGCAAAGGGAGAAAGAGAGAATCCCAAGCAGACTCTGTGCTGTTAGCGCTGAGCCTGACCTGGGGCTCAAACTCACAAACTGTGAGATCATGACCTGAGCTAAAATCAAGAGTCAGACACTTAATCAACAGAGCCACCCAGATGCTCCAAGTTTCATTCCTTTTTATGGCTGAGTAATATTCCAGTGTGCATATGTGTGTGTGTGTGTGTGTGTATTCTTTATACATTCGTCAGTTTATGGACATTTGGGCTCTTTCCATACTTTGGCTATGGTTGATAGTGCTACTATAAACATCAGGGTACACGTGACCCTTTGAATCAGTATTTTTGTGTCCTTTGGATAAATACATAGTAATGCAATTGCTGGGTCATAGGGTAGTTAGTTATATTTTTATAACTTTTTGAGGAACCTCCACACTATTTTTCAGAGTGGCTGCACCAGTTTGCATTCCCACCAACAGTACAAGAGGGTTTCCCTTTCTCCTTGCCAACATCTCTTGTTTCCTGTGTTGTTGATTTCAGCTATTCTGACAGGTATGAGGTGGTATCTCATTGTGGTTTTGATTTATATTTCCCTGATTATGAGTGATGTTGAGCATCTTTTCATGTCTGTTAGCCATTTGTATGTCTTCCTTGGAAAAATGTCTGTTCGTGTCTTCTACCCATTTCTTAACTGCATTCTTTGTTTTTTGGCTGTTGAGTTTGATAAGTTCTTTATAGATTTTGGATGCTAACCCTTTATCAGATATGTCATTTGCAAATATCTTCTCCCATTCTGTTGGTTGCCTTTTAGTTTTGTTGACTGTTTCCTTCACTTGTACAGAGGCTTTTATCTTGATTAGTCCCAAGTCATTTTTTATTTTGTTTCCCTTGCTTCTGACAATGTGTCTAGTAAGAAGTTGCTATGGCCGAGGTAGAGGTTGTTGCCTGTGTTCTCCTCTAGGATTTTGAGGTTTCCTATCTCACATTTAGGTCTTTCATTCATTTTAAAATAATTTTTGTGAATGGTGTAAGAAAGTGGTCCAGTTTCATTCTTCTGCATGTTGCTCTCCAGTTTTCCCAATACCATTTGTGGAAGAAACTGTATTTTTTTCCATTGGATATTCTTTCCTGCTTTGTTGAAGATTAGTTGACCGTACAGTTGTGGATCCATTTTGGGTTCTCTATTCTGTTCCATTGATCTATGTCTCCGTTTTTGTTCCAGTACCATACTGTCTTGATGATTACAACTTTGTAATATAACTTGAAGTCTGGAATTGTGATGCCTCTAGCTTTGCTTTCTTTTTCAAGATTGCTTTGACTATTCAGAGTCTTTTGTGGTTTCATACAAATTTAGGATTGTTTGTTCTAGCTCTGTAAAAAATTGTAACAATTCTAGAATACAATTGACTTTTATATCACTATTGAAAAATACTATCACTTCAATTGATTTGACCTCTCTCAATGTCCATTTTATTTTATTTTTTAAGTTTATTTATTATTTATTTTGAGATAGAGAGAGCAAGCACGTGAGTAGGAGAAGGGCAGAGAGCGAGGAAGAGAGGATCCCAGGCTCCACAAAGTCAGCACAGATCCCAACGTGGGGCTCGATCTCTTAAACTGTGAGATCATGACCTGAGCTGAAATCGAGTCAGATGTTTAACTGAGCCACCCAGGTGCCCCTCAATGTCTGTTTTAAAATCTAAATTCAATTGGTATCTGGAGAGTAGATTTCTGAAAAGTTTAGACAGTGAGTTCTTCAGAAAATATTTAAGTCTCAGTAACAGGGAATCTCTTGATTTTTTTTTATTTGAAGCAACTATTGTAAAATAAATGGATTGTTCACAAGATTTTGAGCATTGCTTTTTCTGTATTTTATTATATTGTATTATACTTACTTGAAAACTTGATAAGTTGTTCAGATTTCAGGGTCTTATCATTATTTTCTTTCAGGGATGGAAATGCATTTCTCTCAGCAAGTAAAAAATTCTATGGCAATAAGGTTTGTTACCTTTGAGTATGATTCACTGTCATTTTCTCACCAAAATCTATGAAAATTCAACATGGGAGATACTATTCTTTTAGGTGATGACATAATTCATACTCAAAATGATTCACCTCTATTTTATTTGAAACCTGCTTATTTTTCTGCATCCTAGGATGAAAATAATTTTATTGTTGGGATTCTCTGTGATCTCTAATGCTATTCATTTCAGCTGGTCTTTACATATAAAATTTCTCTATGCTTACATTTGTCTAAAGTTCCAAATAACTGAGAGTTCTCAGGGAAAAGAAGATGCTAGTACAAGTAGAAAGATTATCATATCATAAAGACCAAAGAACAATAGAGAGAAACTGAGATTATGATGATTTTCCTCTCAAATATTCACCTATTATTATTTGAAGACTTTAATGCTTACACCAATGCTGCATACACATTACACATTTGATTAAATCTTCTTCAATAAATGAAATGAACTTCGAATAAAACTTGCATTTGATTTTTTTTACTTTATTTAATGCAATAGTAACATATTTTACTACATCATTTTACTATGTCCAGATGATTTTATGACTTTGTCAAGGACATTTTTTTCATAATTAATTTGATTTTATGACACACAGATTATGAATATTAGGATATTAAATAAATAGCAATGAATAAAAAAACTTTCCACAAAATATGTTTTAAACTTGTCTAAATAATTTCCCTAAAATTTTAATATTTATTTAGTCTACTATTTCAAAACTTTTATTGGTACTCTAAAGACTAAATTAGGCAATATTTCTGCTATCTGGAAGGATCATAATGACAAAAGTTTATGATCCTAATAATACAGAAAAATATTATGTAAGAAGGAACCCTTATATTGAGCTAGTATTAAAAGAAAAAAAGTAACATACATCTAGGGGATATATCAATTGGTATCTATTCATAGATAAAATGTATTGGCAAAATATTATTCAATATTATGTCTACTTATATATCATTTTGTTTCAATGATGTTCTGTTATACATACCCTTTATTTCAATATCATATTATGTATACCCATTAATGTATAAGTCATTTAAAATTTCAGGGTAAATTTACTTTTCTCAAGGGAAAAATTACCAGATCAATCACTTCATAGAAAAAAATTATCTTATACTTTAATAAAATCTTAAAGACAATATAGCTTAACCCCTATCATCTCTTTTCCATTTCTTTTATCCTTATTTCATGCATGGATATTGAAAATGAATGATATTACATATATATGTATTGAAGGCCATGCTATAATTAGTGACAGTGAAAGAACCAAAATATCTGACCTCGAATTTGTGTGATTTTTGCCCACTACAACATTCTGCTTCTGCCCAAATTTTGAGCTTTTAACATAGCCATGACTTATGAAGACTCTAAGCCTTTCCGAGCACAATTTTCCATTAGTTCCTTTTAATCTCTGCATGAAAAATACAACCAAGAAATCTGGTTGAGATAAGGGGCATTCACAAAGTTTAAGAGACATGTTTAAGACTGTGCCATGCACTTAGCATAAGAGCCAGGATCATAAATCAAACCTAAGACTCTGTATTCAGTACATTTTTTCACTAGATCACACAGCTTTTGGTTTAAATGTGTATTCAAGCCAGAGCATAGTGCCATGCTGGGGGAAAAGCAAGAGGGGTTATGGCCATAATATGTAAATGAGCACCTGCTGAAGACCACCAGAGCCATCTGCTACTTGGATTCTCATACCCATTTGCCGACCTCTTTATGCTAGCTTTTTCCCTCCGTTTTTCAGGATGTCAAGGGAGGGTCACATTTTCTAAATGATGTTCAGGCGTTAGCATTCATTGAGATCACCTCATAATGAACTTGTTAAGGAAGTGCCTACTTGATTTAGTGTACTGGTGTCCTAAACTACTTGAACGCTCTGTGGGTCATTCTTTGATTGTGGCTTACGAAAATACTTAAAGTTGACCCTATAGATTCTCAGTCATTCATTCCAGTATTCATTCCAGCATTGACCATAACTCTTGATTTATGATTCTAGTATCCTTTAGAATCTAAATTTTCAAATCAAATCAATGTACTCATTAAATAATTTTTCCTAGTCTTATCAGTGTCTATAAAAAAGTCCTTTAGAAGATCATTCAATTGTTATTAACATTAGAAAAATAACACATAGTTAAATGGAAAATTGGAACTACACAGAAAAAAAAAACAGAAAAAAGAATAAAAGACACAAGAAACTACCACACAGATATAGTTGCTCATTTTAGGTACATGTTTTTCATTGTGAGCGTGTGTATAATTTGTATGTAAATTTTAAAATATGAACATCATTATTTATGCATAACCAAAACATAGTTACATCATCCCAGGTATACAAATTTTACCATTTAACAATATACCATTAAAAATGTACCCTGTTGTCCAATAGTATTTTTCAACATCATTTAAAATGGTTTCATAGTGTTTCATGATTCATAATGAATCATGATTAATTTAACCATTCCCCTTTTAGTACTTAGGTTGCTAACAATATTTTTGTTCAAATTACCTTCTATAAAAATCATTGCATATATATATCCAATTATTTCCTTAGGAAAAACTTCTCAAGGTGGATATTGCTGGGTCAAAGTATGAAACTTACTCCCAACATACTTTTTTTTTTTTTTTTGAGAGAGAGCATGTGAGTGGGGGAGAGGGGCAGAGGGAGACAATCTTTCTTAATCTTTCTTAAGCTCAACGTTAAACATGGAGCCTACTGAAGATTGATCAAGGCTCCTCACCACCCATGTGGGTGGGGATTGATCCCATGACCCTGGAATCGTGACCTGAGGCAACATCAAGAGTTGGATACTCAACTGACTAAGCCACCCAGGGGTCTCTACTCCTCACATACTTAAAGACTTTTATATGCATTTCTCTCCTTTGTCACTATAATTTCCATTCTTGGACATTTACTATGGTTGAACACAGTTCACTTTACATGGATTTTCTCATTTATTTAGTTCAACAAAATCCTTGCTGCTGTTATGTACAACTTACAGATTTGGTGGAATATAACTAAAATTTTAATAATTTATCATATTTTTAATATACTTTATCATGTCAGCAGTATATATCCTTATGTTGTATGTAATCTGGTTTAGAAGCCTGTACCGTTAATTATCCTTCGAAGATCTTTTATTTTCTGACATAGAGAGAGGCACAAATTAAAAAATTACCCTGCTCACTCCTTCATGCACTTGTGACAAAGACCTTCCTTCAACCAAATTGTGGATACAACTACTTCCTACCATTCTGCTCATCATTTCCTTCCTCTCTGGCTCTTATCTCCAAATCCAGGTGGGTAACTCATAGGTGTGTGCTCATTAAGAACCAGTGCATGGAGTCGTTCTCTTTCTGAATTAGACACTGCCAAACAGAACTGACTTCTAAAAAAAAAAAATTGATCAGAATTAATTTTACTACCAAATAGAGATACTATAGAGGAGAATCTGGTGAATGGTTAAGAAGTGCCTGTAGTGAAACTAGTCATACTACATATTACATTATATGTGAGTGATGTAATGTGGTACATCACGTATTTAAGACTATGTGACCACAAACTTTTTTGTAATAAATTACATACTGTTCCTTAGCTGGCAATTCTTTTCTGACTAATGATACAGAATTAGGCAGAAAAGGAGTTCTTGGAATATGGTATTTCAGTATTAAATCATTTCATTCTATTTTTACTTTTTATGCTTCTAGTTTGGTATTTAATTCTACTCTGCTGGTATGTTAGGCTACATATCCATGCGTGTCAATGGATCATAATGAACATTTACTAGTGACTTCTTTACCAATAATAATGCTTTAACAAGAATAACTTAATATGCTGTCCTTTCTATACATGAATCAATAAAAATGTAAAGTAGAGGCAATAAATAAGATTCTATATATACCTAAATTATGAAAAATAGGTAAGTCAATTTAACTAACATTTTCAAGAGTATTATTTACTCGCAGTTGCAAAAAATTATCACTTCTTTTACAATATTTGAAAGACAGCTAAGTAAAATTTTAGTCAATTCTCTTGAGATTGCATCTTTAATCATCATGCTTCTCTCTAATTAAAAAAAAAAAATCTTTGTAGCTCTTAGACCCATAGTTATATTTTGTGGTTAACAACGTTATTTCACTACAAAGAACACTATTCAAGTTAGTTTCAACACTTTCAATAAACTCTAAGCTTTTAATAAGAGTAGTTTTTAGTTTCATTATCTAGATTTGTTAACCACTGTCCCTGAAAGTGTAGTGAAAAGCTTCCACGAGCTTGGAGAGGAAGAACATGCTGGCCGAGCAATTTATCACGTAGGCACACAGGCCAAAAAACACTTTGGCTCCCATGAAAGCACTTTTGAGAGCTGCAGTAGTTCCCCCTTGTCCACAGGGCATCCATTCCAAGCCCCCAATGGGTGCCTGAAACTGCAGATAATACCAAACCGTATTTATGCTATGTTTTTTTCCTATACATATATGCCCATGATAAAGTCCAAGTTATAAGACAGGTACAGTAAGAGATCAACAATAGCTAATAATAAAATAGAACAATTATAAAAATATACTGTAATAAGAGTTAGCTGAATGTGGTCTCTCTCTCTTCCTCGAAATATCTTAGTGCACGGTACTGTACTCATCTTTCTCCTTCTTGTGATGTTGTGAGAGGATAAAGGGCCTACATGATGAGGAGAAGTGAGGTCGATGACATAACGTTAGGCTACTACTCCCCTTCTGGCCGTTTGTCACAAGGAGGATCATCTGCTTCTGTACTGCAGTTGACTGCCGGTAGCTGAAAGCATAGAAAGTGAAAATGTGGAGAAGGGGGGACGAGTATACATTGAAAACAACCAGTCTGTTAGTGTCACAGGTGTAGAAATCTCATCTTTTAATTCTAACATTTATTTTTGGTTTTCTCAAGAATTAAGCAAAATTTCAGGTTTGATCATGCTACCTTTTTTATTGTGGCATGATTTTATCGCTCCCTCTGTCTCTTAAATTTTTCTGCTAGGAATTGGCAAGTACCAACAAATAGGATGGCTTCATTTCTTTCCTGAAACCAGTTTTCATTAGTTTTGCAGCAATCAAAATGAATTCCATTTTCACCTTTTATTATGTGTCCCATTCATACAATTTTTAGTTTAGTACCGAAAACCCAGGGGTGCCATTTTATTACTGACTTTTTAATTGTACCTAATTCATCAGAAGATTTTGGACCTTGCAAAATAGCTTACCAGAGTTGAAAGCAGCATGCATTCTACTGAAACCTACTGGGCTTGAAGTATCATTTATCCAAGATCTCTCTCATGGAGCATCAGCTGTGGGCCCTATATTTTCATATTCCCAACAGTTGGTGTAGTCATGGGGATCACAGAATAACTAAGTTGGAAGAGATTTTTAGCAATCATTTTGTTCCAACCATTTGTGGCATATTTCACTGTAACTCTTCCCAATCGCCATTAAGCCATGTTTCTAAACTCTCCTGTTTTGTTGATCTTTCCAGTGAAATAGCTCTTGCATGTCGCCAACCTATTGGTTAACTTCTCTATCTTTATCCTACTCCCTTTTTCAGCAGCATTAGATGCAATTAACCATTATAGCCTTCTTGGACCACTCTATTCTCTTGACTTCTCTGCCATGACACTCTTTGAGTGGTGTCTTACTCATCTTACTTTTCTGCTTCTCATCTTACTTTTCTGGTTCCTTCTTTTATGTCCAATTTCTAAACATTGGTGTGCCCCCCAGGATCAGACTTAAGTCTCTTTTCTCCACACCCTTTCTCCATAGATAAATTCATCTGGTCCCATGGCTCTAAATAATATCTGTATTACTTTAACTCTCAAATTTGTATCTTTAGCCCTGAAAGTCCAGGAACTCCAAATCATGTTATATGACCACTTCCACCTACCAATCTAGACATCTAATAGGCACCTGAAATTTTACATGTGCAAAAAAAATAATTGGTTCCCACAATCCTTTCCCTTGCATTAACAACTTACACAAGCTATACACACAGTAGCAACCTTTGAATTCTTCATTTTCCCTTAAATCCCATATGAAAGTGTATCAACACAACATGTTAACATTACTAGCAAAACTAATCCAAAATTTATTATGTGTGAGTTACCCCTAAGTATTTCTCTAGAGAATACCCCATGACACTCTTTTTCTAGACCATGAGAAATAAATGGTGAGTGGAGTGCCAACATCTTTTGGAAATGAATTGTGGAGAATTGCTTTCTCTAAAGCAGGGATACTCATGGTCTTACATGGATGGAAATGAAAATATCAACCAAAAATATCAATGCTACTATAGGTTAGCTATAGACACCAAAATTCAGCAAAAATCAGCAAAATGGATTTTTGTCTCCATGAGAGATAATGCAGATGAAAAGCGCTCTCTCATTTCTATGAGAATCTCTACAACCCAAGAGAGAACAAAGAAGGATACTTACCTATCAGAAACACAGTAAGTATTGGTGGCTCAATAGAAAGCAGCATTTGTGTGGCAATTAGGATTATCTAATTTATGAACTTTTGGTGTTAGCTAACTAATGGTGAGATTATGGCTGAATAAATGGGAAGCTCCTTGAATAAAGCAAATACTACAATAATAGCAAGTATGTCCTCTGAATATCTCTCCTACCTTTCTACACAGGGACCTGGGCCATTTCCAGGGAAACTCTATGGTGAGAAAGAAAAATACTAAAATTCTTGGTGACTTTGGATACTGAATTTCATCTTGAATGAGAGGAATGCCATAAAGGTGATCAGTTAGGAGATTGTAGAGATAAGGAATAAAGTGAGTGCTCACCTTAGTCCAAATATATGTTAAACCTAATAGAACCTGGTAGTCAGTTCTGTGCTTTTTTTCTTTTTGAGTGGGTGAATGGGAAATGAATATACTGAATGTTTCAATTTGAGTCTCAAGGGCAAACAGAACACTCAGAGTAAGATAATTCTAGATGTTTTATTTATTTGCTTTTACACAAAGGGGCTTATTCCAAAGGCATATGAGGGATGTAGAGGAGCACAAAGTAAGGGAAACAGGGGCTAGCAACAGTGTAGTTTTTACCATCCCTAGGCCCAAAGAGATAAGAGGAGGAAGGTGTTACCAGAAACTGAAGGTTAGATGAGAATTTAGACAAGAATGCCTTGAGAACAGCAACTTCTCAACAAAGAATGTAGCTAGCATGACTTGAATTTACACAGGGAACCAGGAAAAGAAGTACTCTGATTTCACTCCTTTGCAGAGAATCACTAGTTAAAACCAACCAGACATCAGAGGACTCAAAAGTTCATGATGTAATCCATACAGGTCAGCCTCCGGAGGCAGAGATCAGGATAGAAAAGGATGGCAAGTGAATCTGGAAGGGCAACATCAGGCACATTCAGCAAATGACAAACTCTTCACATTGGTTCCCTGACTTAAGAAGAAATGGACAGTGTGGAGCAAGAGAAGATTCTAGAAGTTTTTTGTTTTTTTGTTTGTTTTTGTTTTTTGTTGTTTTTACAAAACCAATATATCAAAGATAATATCAATATTTTGAAGTTGTACTTTGGTGATTCTTATCACATCCTTAATTAACCATCTGGCTTGGTGGGGGCAGGAGAGGGAGGCATTTTGGAGAATGTAAATTATCATAAATGCAGTCAACTGTTGGTCAAATGGTGATTTTTCCCACCGAAGATTTTATTTCTACCTCTGATGAATGGTAGGCAGATATTAACCTTAAAACTTATGTTTTGTTTTGCCCAGTGTAGCTGAAAACTCCAGGAGAAGTTTGATTGCACTGAACTGGGTTAGTAATACAAATTCAGTCTTGTCTCAAAGATTTATGGCAAATAGAGCCAGAGCCTTCAAGAATCTTATCTCATGCCATAGGTTAGTACTTTGGCCCACTGATGACATCAAGTTGATTGACAGACCTAGAAAGCCAGAATTTGTTTGTGTCTTCAAAGTCCACGTAGGACAAGTGTGTACTGAAGGGTAGGAAAGCCATGGAAAGTTCCCGCAACATCAGTGGAGCTTTTAGGGGACCAATGAGCAGGGTGGCTGTCCTGTCCAAGGAACAAGTTGCTTCATCATGTATTACTTACTTTAAGAAAGAGGCACAATACTTGTTAGACCACTTGTTATTTTGATGACAGAGTATAGCTCTGTGTAATTCAAAAAGGCAAAAATTCAATAAACAAACATAAAAGTGTGCATTTATCAATATTTTGAGATAGAACAAAGGCTTTCTTTGTGCAAAAAAATAAGCTTTGTTTTTCTTTGCTTGGATTACTAACAGTATTTTTTTAATATAACCACATTTGAGTTAAGTGTTTCTAAACTGGGTGAGAACTTAGAAGCACTTGCAAAACAATTTACATGCATAGATCTTTACAGAATAGGTTTCCCCCATTTTTATTATTGTCTCATACCTAACTGATCATAATTTTAAAGAATTTAATTTTATTGAATATTTCCATACATTTAACTTGGTTTTTAAAGAATTAACTTTCTTTTCACATTCATATTTCACTACTTTATGTAATGGTTACTTAATTTAAGCAATTTTAGATAGAAGCACAACATACACAAATAGGTATTAGAATAAATACAATGGGATTTTGGGAAGCATATAACAACTCGATTAGTAGATATAAAAGTGTTTGTGTATATAAGAGCATTTGTCAATTATGCAGATAGGTAAAAGTGAAGTAGAGATAGGTTAAGAGGGCTTCTAGTTTACCATATTTGTGTGTGTACTTACCCAAATCATCTGACAGGTGATTTGAAAGGTACTCACTCTTAGTGGGACCAAGACCAAGAAAAAGGTACTGTGTCCACAGCTTTACTTCTTAGCCCTATGACCCAACAGAGCCAATGGTGCTCAAATTGTTTATGGCAGATCAGGATACTGTATGGACTGTTAAAGAACCTCGTATGTTACTGGTCCAACCAGCTACCTAGTGGCTGGTTAGTTACATTGGGCAGTTTCTATCATTCTCATGAGAATAGGTATTTATTTTGGATAAAAACAAAACAAAGCAAATAGACTTACTAGTACCAAGGTGCATAGAGGAGAAACACGAAGTGCTGACCTAGGCTATTAATAGAATATAGGGTATTGATACACAGTGGGAACAGAAGGGAATATGAACAAAACTCAGCTGGTTCCCTGGGGAGACTCATGGTACTTGAAATGACCAATGATAGAAGTTAAGAAAAGAATACTGTAACCCTCTAGAGTAAAATCACTAGATCTTTTTTTTTTTTTTTTTTGGCTTATTGATTTTAAATCAGCCTAATATTTATTGAGCTACTACAGGATTCTCTTTGATTTCACTTGCATTATATGTTTTTAATATTTTTTAATGTTTATTTATTTTTGAGAGAGAGAGACAGAGAGCGAAAGGGGGAGGGGCAGAGAAAGAGAGGGAGAGACAAATTCTGAAGCAAGCCCAGGACGCATGGCTTGAACTCACAAACCTGAGTCGAAGTCAGATGCTTAACCCACTGAGCTACCCAGACGCCCCTAATTTGCATTATTTTATTTCAAGTACGTGAAGTGGAACATTGAAAAATGTTTGTTTACATTTAATCTCTTCTTTGGCAAATTATCTTCCAAGTTATATATGGAAGATTTTGTATATGTGGCACATATTCTCCCCCATTTTAGTAGCCTCTTCAATTTATTTTTATAATTTTTGCCATATGAAAGTTTTAAATTATTATTTTAGTGAACACAGCAATCTTCTTCATATTTTTCTCCTTTATTTTTGACCCTGGGCCTTGGTTACACTGACACTACTCTTTGTCGCTTAATCAAAAGGGAGTAAGAACAGCTTCCTGTGGTTGCTACATTTTACATCATCTTTTTGGTTTTTCAGCAATTCCATCATAGGAAAAATCAATATTCTGTATTAAGTTTCCTCTATTGAAAGTGTCTAAATTTGGGGTTGGGGGTTACTTTTAATTAAGTAGAAAATCTCTGGAATTTGTTTCTCATACGAAAGGAATTTAATTGATCAATTTCTTAAAAATTTGACCAGTTACAAAAAGAGTTGTCTCATCATCCAATGTTATGCTGAAATTTAGAAATGCCATTTAAAAAAAAAAACAAAACATTGAATAAGTCTGTTTCTGTATTTTCCAACTGTTCCATTAGTGTTTCTCTGTATGTATGCTCTTCACAGTTTGTTTATAATCTTATAATATCTGGAAGTTTAGGATTGTCATTATTTGATGTGGTTTTCAAAATTATCTTTGTTATTTTCTTCCATTTATATTACTTTATTATCTGTTTGCATTGTATTATTCTCTCAGAAACATTACTCTCATTTTTATTAAGCTTGATAAAGAATCCTTTGGGATATTTGTAAGAGTGGCATTATTATAGAAAAGAACAAATATCTTTATAATATCCTATTTTTGTAGCTAGGAACATGGGATGCTTTTCATTTGTTCAAGTTTTGTTTTAGATATTTAGTAAAATTTTGTAATTTTAATTATATAGGTTTGGCAGTTATTCCCAGATATTTACTGTTTTTAGCTACAAACCAAAAATATTTTATTATATTGCTTACATTTACTGATATTTTAGAAAACTTATACTAAGAGATATTTTACTTAAAGTTTAAAATACAAAAATGTGGAACTTACGTGTAAAATCTAAAAAACAAAACAAACAAAGACACAAAGAAATAAACAAACAGAAAGCCAGATTCTTAAATGCTGAGAAGAAACTGGTGGTTAGCAGAGAGGAGGTAGGTGGGGGAATGGGTGAACTAGACAAAGGGGATTAAGATGTACAAACTTCCGGTTATGGAATAAATAGGTCACAGAGATGAAAGGTACAGCATAGAGAATGTAGTTAGTATTGTAGTGATGTTGTATAGTGACAAATGGTGATGACACTTACAACGAGCACTGAGTAATGAATTGTTGATTCAGTATGTTTTACACCTGAACTGAATATAACATTGTATGTAAATTGTATGTCAATTAAAAATTGTTTGCACTATACAAAAACCATATTATATATAAATTTGAAAAAATTAAGTAAATTCATTAGCAAATTAAAAGTAATACAAAACTGGTTTCAAAATAGCAAACTAACTTCTCTGTATCCACCACTCAGATTAAACGATTAGCAAAATTTTATTGCATTTGCCTTATCAATCCCTTTTGTTATTGTTGCTATTACTCAAATATTTTATAAAATTTTCTTAACATTTATTTATTTATTATTGAGAGGCTGAGAGAGACAGAGCGTGAGCAGGGGAGGGGCAGAGAGAGAAGAAGACACAGAACTCCAAGCAGGCTCCAGGCTCTGAGCTGTCAGCACAGAGCCGGACGCGGGACGTGGGGCTCGAACTCAGAAACCGCAGATCATGACCTGAGCCGAAGTCAGACGCCTAACCGACCGAGCCACCCAGGTGCCCCTACTCAAGTATTTTAAAGCAAATCTCTGACCTATTTTGTCCCTCAGTATGCATGGTAAAAAATATGAGTATTTGCTATATATATATTAATGCCATTTTCACACATAAAAATTGGGTTACATAGTATGCATATTAAATACATATTCAAATTTCCCTAACTTTTTAAAATGTCCTTTTACTGTTGATTTGTTTCAGTTAACATCAATGTGCCAAATTAGTGTTGTTTTTAAGACTTTCGAAAATCTGGATTAGTCCTACTTCCCACTGCCTTCCTCCCCCCAACTTCCTTTTTAAAAACTTTTCTTTATGCCTTTGGCTTATAAAAACTGAATCAGTTGCTCTTAGCAAATGGATTCTGGATTTTTGTTTTCTTCTTTGTGGCTCATTTAACTTGTTCTTCTTTGTCTCGTTTTCTATAACTGACTGTTGGCTTTCAAAGCTTGATTAGATTCAGGTTCAATTACTTAGGCAAGGATATTTCCTGGATATTGATGTAAAATGGATTTAACCCATACAGTTATGGCATGAATATAACCTGAAATATAAGAAAAATGGAAGGGTTACAACCTACTTAGTCATCCAGTAATGTGTGTTTAAAATATGGGACTATACATTTACTTGATGTGTATTTAAAATAAGGGACTCGTACCTTATAATTTGGATATTGTTCTTCTCACACAATGTATTTCTGGGGCAAGTCCATGCTATAATTTCGTCTAACTCATTTTTTAATGGTTTTATATACATCACATTTTATTTACCATTTCTTTACCAGTGAAAATCTTAGTGAAGTTGCTAGTTTTTTTGTACCATGCTGCAATAAACATCTCATTATGCATATGCAAAGTGTTTTGTTAATATAGATACCTAAAAGTTTCATTGATCCATCATGAGATATGTACATTTTACTTATAACAGACATCATTAAAACACAATGCTGAGTTGCTTTTTTACAACTGTGCACTGCTAGCATCAACACTAGAGTGCCATTTCTTCACAACTTTTCTAGTGCTTGGAAATATCATTTTAATTTTAGAAAAACTATTTCACGTGGGTTTAATTTGCATTTCTGTGATTTGTAAGTTACTACAGAGACCAACTATCTTTTCACATTCATTAGCCATTTGGGTTGTTTCATGTGGCGACTTTTAAGACCAAATACACGGTCAATGTTTGTAAATTTTCTGTATGCATATGTTACTTGCAGGTTTATGCATATCTATGACAATATTTCCTTATTTGTGTTATTCAAGATATCTATATCCTCATTTAGTTTTGTTTACTTGGTTCATTAATGTCTGAGCATTGTGATTGTAGGGTATTCAATTTCTGCCTGTAGTGTCACCATTTTTCCCATGTATTTTTTGAAGCTAGGTTGTTAAGTGTATCCACATTTATGACTATTATATTATTTTGGAGTAACAGTCTCTATATCAACATGAAATGTATTTTATTATATCTACTTTCTTATTAAAAATGTGTCTGGCATTTAATTCTTTTTTTTCCCTGATGTAAATATTGTGATAAAGCAATATAGATATTGCCTTTTATTTGTTTTTAACTTGGAATATATTTTATTTTAAAATATTATATATATTTATTGAGAGTACATTTATCTTGATGAGCACTGAGTAATATATAGAATTGTCGAAACACTACACCCGAAACTCACATAACACAGCTAACTATACTGGAATTAAAAGAATAAAGGAAAATTTTAAAAAAAGAACCTTCTGGGAGTTGAAACAGTTAGTGTATTAGTAATCACTGCTGCTCCTTATGCCCTTTCCTCACGACCTGAAGAAAAAAGAAAATCAAACAAATAATAACAAAATGCTTTGTAATTATAATAGAATCTCAAATCTCTTCACTTATCCTTCATAGAAAACTGTGTGTAATAATAGCAGGAAAAACTTGTTGAGCACTTCCAAAAAACTTTAAAATTAAATATTATATATTTACATATTTAAAGACTTTCTTTTCTTTTTTTCAAGTTTTTATTTATTTATTTTGAGAGAGAGCCGGGGCAAGCGTGGGAGCACAAGTAGGGGAGGGGCAGAGAGAGAATCTGTGCTGTGAGCACAGAGCCTGATGCAGGGCTCGATCTTACAAACAGTGAGATCATGACTTGAGCTGAAATCAAATGTCAGACGCTCAACCAACTGAGCCACCCAGGCACCCCAAGATTTCATTTTCTTAAGAGCAGTGTTAGGTACGTGGCAAAATTGACAGGAAGGTATAAAGGTTTCTCATTTACCCTTGCCCCCACACGTGCATGGCCTCCTCCCTCATTCACATCCCCTTTCAGAGTGGCACATTGTTGCAACTGATGGGCCTACACATCATCACCGAGAGTCCATGGTTTATTTACATTATGGTTCACTCTTGGTGTTGTACCTTCTGTAGGTTTGGGCAAATGTATAATGACATGTATCCACCACAATAGCATCTTAAATATTTTAAATATACAGAACACACAGTTTATTCCCTTGTATGCATGAGCCAGCTCTATCAATTCTAACATTCCTCTATTCTTGACTTACAATCTGGAAGATGAAATAATACTCTACATACTACTGAAACCTCCTACAGACCATTTGTCAATCACATTTTCCTTCCTCCTCTGCTCCCAGAAATAGAAACTCACTTGAATTTGTTGTTTATCAATCCTATGCATAATTCATACCATTATTTTACATGTACTTATTCACAACAAATATATTGTGTGTTTTCACGACTTCTATGTGTCATCATACTTTATGTGTCATTTGTAACCTCTGTGTCATTTCTACTTGTTTTCATTGCAAAAGTTGTTTCTGCATTTAACGGGTATTATATCTTCATTTATGTCTGTGAAAAGCTAAACATTGTTATTTTTAAAGTTCTTATCTGATTTTTCTGATAACTTATGCAGTAAATTCATAATCTGAATTTTATTTTGATGGCTGGCTTTGCCTCATGAGCATTCTAATTTTGTATGCTGACTTATTTGATTGCATTTTTTTTACTTTTTCATCTCCCTCTCCTTTCCCCTACCTGTCTGCCTATCCCCTTTCTCTCCTTTTATCTCTCTCTTCCCTTTAGAGGATTCAGAAATTGCCATTGCTTTTACCTGGATCTTTGCTTCAGACTGGATCCTATTGTGTCTCATAACAACGTTTCAACCCACCCCACCACTCCACAATGATGTATCAGTTATTATTACTTCTGGCTTTTGTAACAGAATCAGTGGAAAGAGCAAAGGCCAGCTATAATGGTTTCATCAAATAGAGATTAGTTTTTCTCACATAAGAGAAATCTGGATGCAGGCTGTCCGTGAAATCATAGGTGTCCAAGCTTTTCCCAACTTTCTGCTTCCCTATTGTTAGCATGTGATTTTCATCCTCAGAGACTCCAGAGAGTTCTTATACTTCCATGCATCCTGAGGGAGAAACGGAAGTGAAAAGAGCAAAGGTCGATAGAGCATGCCAGCTCTATTTAAACTTGCACAAAAGTTGGGGAAATTCCATGAAGTATTTTCCATACATCTTCTTGGCCTCCTTTTATATATGTGACAACTTTACATCCAAGGGAGTCTGAGAAGGCGTGCATTTTTTATGTTTATTTATTTATTTTGAGAGAGAGACAGAGAGAGCATGAGAGGGGGAGGAGGAGGGAGAGAGGGAGAAAGAGAGGCACAGAGCCTGACGTGGGGCTCCATCCCAGGAACTGTGAGATCTTGACCTGAGCCTAAATCAAGAGTTGGGTGCTTAAATGACTGAGCCACCCAGGTGCTCCAAAGGCAATTATTTTTAATTAGAAGTTAAGAAAAAACTGGGAACATCTTAGAAAGAAGGGGAGAGGGAACACTGGGAAGAGGCAGAGGGAAACTAGCAGTGATTTGACAAAGATGTTGGGGTTAGTGCAGATTCATCCACCAGGACAGGGGCAGCTTGGCTTGGTGTCTGCTCACTGGCTGTATCTTAATCCTCTCACCTCTTCCAGGCCTACTTCCTATAAAGCATTGCTGGTAACTCCTGTTGGCAGGATTTTTACATTTTTTAAAAAGGTTGTTCAAAAATAGAAGAAGAATATGTGTGGGCACCTGGGGGGCTCAGCCGGTTGAGCATCCGACTTCGGCTCATTATCTCACGGTTTGTGGGTTCGAGCCCTGTGTCAGGCTCTGTGCTGACAGCTCAGAGCCTGGAGCCTGCTTCGGATTCTGCGTCTCCCTCTCTCTCTCTCTGCCCCTCCCCTGCTCACACTCTGTCTCTCTCTCAAAAATAAATAAACATTTAAAAGAAGAAGAAGAATATGTGATAGAGACCCTCAAAGCCTAAGATATTTACTACTTTGTTCTTTGTAAAAAAAAAAAAAAAAAGTGTGCGATCCTGTTTTAAAGATCCAGACTCAGGCTCCAGTAGGCTTTCCCCTCATCTTCCTATTTAGCCGACCGTAGCTACCAGATATTGGCGAACATTTTTATTTTGCCATTACTCCATGGTAATTATGTTTCCTACTTTTACTTTCTGCTTTAGCTTGGAAGCCCAACATGCCTGCGACTTCATCCCACTCATTACATTACACACACACACACACACACACACACACACACACACACATCTGCCCATATATACGTTTATAACAATATATGTGTAATGGTAGTGAATGACTCACGTATCCCAGCTCTGAATCAATCAGTAGATGAGATGGCATTTTTCTGGCTGCAGGAACTGCTTCAATAGGTCCAGGGAACATGAGATCAAGCTTTTGGTTAATTTAGGGTAAGTGTTCTCTCTAGCTAGACATAAAAGAGCTCAAATGTTTCTTGTAGACATCCCATGATCAAGGTGAAATCAGTCTTAGAACAAAACTGACATGGTAGGTGGGGGGTGGAGAAAACAGTACACCAATCACAAATTCTTTCTGCCTCTGGATTTCTGTTTCTGCGAGTCAATTATGTGCTTACTGTTCTAGGTTTCGCTCCTCAGAGCTAATGCTCATGCTAATGACCCCATGCACCAGCAGCATTACTAGGGTCTGGGAGCTTGTTGGAAGTAAAGACTCTAAGGACCCGTCCTAGACCAACAAAATGACGATCTATATTTTATCGAGAATCTCCAAGTCATTAGCAGACATCACAATTTCAGAAGTATTTCTATAGGAATGGCTCTCTGCATGTGGTGTGTGGATCCCTGGGGATTTCCAAGGTCTTTCTGTAGCATCTGTGAGGTCGAACATGATTTCATAGTTATAATAAGACATGATTTGCCCTACCTACAGTACCTACTATTATATAGTCTTCATGGTCCTGGTGAGAAATAATGCAGAAGGGACTTTTTCTCCCTCTTTACTCTATAGTGGGCTTTTGGTTTTTTAGCATATTTTTCTCTTTCTTCTTATGCCAATGATGTGATGAGACTTAGAAGAGCCCACTCTTAGTCCGTGGAGTTTAGGTGTGGATGACCGCCTGCCCTTACTGCTCTCAGCAGGTATGGAGAGATAACCTAAGTTTGGCCAATTAAGTCATTTAATTCTCTTGGCCACAGTGATGGATTCAGAAATCGGCATATGACCCTATGACCCACATTGGTGCACTCAGAAGAAACGCCAACATTGTTTTTGTTGTTGTTGTTGTTGTTGTTGTTGTTGTTGTTTTTTGGCAATATTGGGAACAAGACTCTCTCCTTATCTTATTTTCTTTATAAGAGGATGGTATAGGCTAACATTGCCAGGAGCTCCCTTTGGAGATGGCTTCTCTGTTATAGCCAAGTATTGAATTTAGGTCTAAAATAATTTTGCTTAGAATCTTGAAGCATCTGCTGTGTTACTGAAGGCTGAGTCTATTTTGTGAAACAAAGGCAAGGTATAATATTAACTAGAATCTTGGCAGTTTACCAGTTCACATTAATTTCCTTCCAGACACTGGTATTGATTTTTATTCATCTTTGGAATTGATGATATTGAAACCATTATTTCCCCCTTTATTTTCATGAGTTTTTGAGTGAAGTTTGGGTAGGTTTTATGAATATCAAAAACCAGATAAAAGTTTTTAAAATTTTTTTAAATGTTTATTTATTTTTTAAGGAGAGAGAGAGAGAGACAGAGTGTGAGCAGGGGAGGGGCAGAGAGAGAGGGAGACACAGAATCCAAAGCAGGCTCCAGGCTGTCAACACAGAGCCTGACGTGGGGTTCAAACCCATGAACCATGAGATTATGACCTGAACCAAAGTCAGATGCTTAACTGACCAAGCCACTCAGGCACCCCTCAAAAACCAGATACATTTTTTTAAATGTTTATTTTTTGAGAGAGAGAGAGAGAGAGAGACGGGGGGGGGGGGGGAGTGTGAGTGGGGGAGGGGCAGAGAGAGAGGAAGACACAGAATCTGAAGCAGGCTCCAGGCTCCAGGCTTTCAGCCCAGAGTCCAATGCGGGGCTTGAACTCATGAACCGTGAGATCATGACCTGAGCCAAAGTCAGACACTTAACCGACTGAGCCACCAAGTTGCCCCTATTTATCTTTTTAATTCTCAATACCTAGCACACTGTTTGTTTCACACTCATTGCTGAAATGAAAAAGGAATATAGTCATTGTAACTTCAAATCCTTCTTTCACTACACTGAGTTAATATGTTAATTCTGCAAGGAGTTGAAAACATTTTTTCAAGGTTGACATCCTATTATCTTACAAGGATCCTCAATTATACTTTCATTTCTAAAGCTTCAAAAAATATTATGAAAAACCTTACAGAAAAATGTTCCTTTAATTTAATGTTTATTGAGTACCTAATATATGCCGGGCCTTACCTTGGTTGAACAAGACACGATCCATCATCTCCACACCCAGAAAGATCCTATTTAGTGGTAAGATGGACATAAACATACTTTTAACTTGTGTTATAAGGGCAGCAGATGCAAAACCCAGAGAGATACGCTTTATCTGTGAAGATCAGAGAAGTGCCATTGAAGTGCCTGACAAGCAGAGATGGGGGGATACTTTTTTAAAGATTTTTTATTTATTTTTGAGAGAGAGAGAGTGTGAGAGGGAGAGGGGCAGAGATAGACAGAGAGAGAATCCCAAGCAGGCTCTAAGCTGTCAGCACGGAGCCCAATGTGGGGCTTGATCTCACGAAACATGAGATCATGATCTGAGCTGAAATCAAGAGTCAGATGCTTAACTGACTGAGCCACCCAGGTGCCCTGAGATGTGGGATGTTAATAGGCAAAAGAAAGGCATTTTCAGATGCATTACTATTTGATGCATCAATATTTGGGGGGGACTGTAAACAGTTTAGAATTGTTTGAAAGAGGGATGGTAAGAGATGAGACTAAAGAGAAAGGCTGAATTCAGATCAAGAAGGCTGTGTTTGGGGTGCCTGGGTGGCTCAGTCAGTTGAGCGTCCGACTTTGGTTCAGGTCATGATCTTGCAGTTTGTGAGTTCGAGCCGCGCTTCGGGCTCTGTGCTGACAGCTCAGAGCCTAGAGCCTGCTTCGGGTTCTGTGTCTCCTCCTCTCTCTGCCCCTCCCCTGCTCATGCTCTGTCTCTCTCTCTGTCAAAAATAAATAAACATTTAAAAAAAATTTTTAAAAGAAAGACTGTTTGCCATATCATTCAGCTGATCACTGCTACTCACTTTTAAAGAAAATCCACTCGAAAAACATACAAATCCCTCCTGAAATAATTAGAGATTATAGTGGTGTTCTGTGCATTCCGCCTTCTGTGGGAATCATTTATACAGACAAAGGGGAGCCTTTAAAATGTCTTGCAGAAAACAGGGAAACACCCTGGAGACAATGGACAGGTGCATCAGCTGATAGACTTGAAAGGTGGATTTAAGGCAGTGGCTGTGTGAGAGGAAGGGCACTTTAAAAATAATTATTTCTTGGGGTTTCATGGACATAACCAGTGGAATTTAGAACTGATACTATATGTTATTTCACTTTACAAATATGGAGGCTATTTTATAGCCCCTTTAGAGAATGATATTTATAAATATATGAAATAGAGAGGAAGGGGTTACAGCCTCATAAACTGAAATCATGAATTTGTAGCTTTCTTTGAGACTCTTGACAAAAGATGCCCACTCACTCCTTCACTTTAGATTCAATGTCATATTCATGCATAGTTTTAAACTCTTGTAAATAGCCTGAGATCTGTTGGTTCCAATTTTATACAGATAATATTAAATTAGTTTTGGTGACCCTGGCTGTGACCTTTTCCTAAATGTCTTCTGCCTTTGATGTCTTTACCTTCATTGTAATTTGCATTTTTGGTTTTATAACTTGGTTAGAGTAATACTTCTCAAAATCTTTTACATCATGACACATCTAAAAATGATACATGAATACAGTACATGAAAGGCAACAGATAAGGCTGCTTGCCTTCGGAGATCACAAGCACCAGCCTACCATACTTTGTTAGATCACTTGACACTGAAGAGAATTGCTCTCTGCTCAGACCCCGTAGCCCGTTTGCGCTGGTTGGAAGGCTCTGGGTTATGGAACGGAACATAAAATCTCGTGACTATGGGATGCATACCTGCATTGTTTAGCAAGTATTATGATGGCATTGGACATATCATATGTCCATATGGACATATCATATGTCCAATACCAACTGGCAAAAATACCAACTGGCTCAAGGGACAGTTGCTAGTGGCCCCATAGGGATCTTGCAACCTGGTGTGCATAACTCAGGACGACCTGCAATCATTACAGAAAACATGACTGAAAGCACATATTTGATTGATGGAGGTTCAGGAGCATTTGATAGGATATTATAAGTATCCAATTCTTTTAGTTCACAAACAAGGACACTTGAGACTAAAGGAATTATGTGTCTTGACTTGAATAGAGGTTAAATGACTGGAATGTAAGCTTTATGAAGTCAGGGCAGTTGTGTTAACCGCTACATCCTATTGCTTAGTAGAGTTCATAGCACATGCAAGAAGTTTTCTGAAATGTTGAGTGCACGAGTGAATGAATTGGCCAGGGTCACACAGGTAATGAGAGCTAAGATGAGAATTACAATCTTCCATATCCCAGCTCAATGATTTGGTCGACTGTGTGTTAGACTATGTCACACTTGTTATCAATGCTCTATGAGTAAATCATTATGTGGCACAAGGCACAAAAGGTCATGAACACATTCTAGAAATTAATATTTTAAGGACTCACCTTTTCTTCTGTTTTGTAACAGATCCTACCCATCATATTCACAGATCAAACATGAAATATTTGGATTGCCAAAAAGCTTATACTTAACATATTTCTATAAACATAGTTAGAAGCAACAAAGTTGCTGTTATATGGACTTCCACAACATTTTTCCCCCCTTTGGTGGTTATAATATTTTGTCATTTTCTTCAGCAATAGAACATATTGAGATCTGTCTTTATTTCCCATTAATCAAATGATGAAAGGTAAAATTTTAAATAAGTAATTACCGATGTGTCCTCTTTGCACTAAAATCAAAATGAACACTGTCGCTGAAAGCTTATGTCACTCATGAATTCATTAAACATTCATTAACCTCACCTCAGGTATAGGTGTCCTTGTTTACATATTTCAGATTTGCATACACATGCCCTGAACAAGATTTCAAAAATGTTTATGACCCAATGACTGCCTTAATTATGAATCCCCAGGTAGATATTTGTGAAATCCTCACCCAATGTGGTTTTTTCCCCCTCTACCAGGTCCTTTATGCAGTTAATAACACTAAGATAAAACAAGTTTTCTCTTTTTTTAAAGTTTATTTATTTATTTTGAGAGAGAGAGAGCACAAGGGGGAGATGGGCAGAGAGAGAGGGATAGAGAATCTCAAGCAGGCTCCAGGCTGTCAGCATGGAGCCCGATGCAAGGCTCGATCTCACGAACGTGAGATCATGACCTGAGCAGAAAACAAGAACTAGATACTTAACTGACTGAGCCACCCAGGTGCCCCCAAAACAAGTGAAGTTTCTTGTGGGTGCCCCCATCTTCCTTGTGGCTGCCAAAGCCAGAAGAGACCTGGAGTAGAATGCTTAGTCATGGGGAAAGCTGCTGTGCTTGGCCTGGCAGACGGGGAAAGGAGAAGGGTTCAATTCTTCACAACCTGAATGGCATCCTCATTCTCCAATGTATGGTATTATCCCACTGTTTGAGAATTGTGTTTCACAGAGAGACCCCCCCCCCAGACCAAAAGATATTTAAATTCTTTGATAAGGCTTTTGGGATTATTCATTTAGAAATCTCCCATGTGATCCTGGGGGAAGGCAGCACCACTGGAGATATGTAACCGGGCAACTGGGCTATGGGTTTGGTGTAAATCCTCACTAGTTTTTCTTAGTACCGGATATTTTCCAACAGGTTGCCAAAATTGCATCAGCGATGGGCAGAGATGGAGGCACAGTGAGGCACCTTATAGATGATACCCGATTCTTCAATGGAGACCTGATCAATCTTATTTGACGCGTAGATACAGCAGATATAAACTCTGTTTCCTTCTACCGCACCAACGAGGTCCTCTACTGTGGCATCGCTATGCAGAGCCACACCAGCCTTATTAATTTTGTATTCAACCAGAATGCTCTTCACAATTTCAGCATCCAGCTCACTCTGAGAGCAAGTGGCTGTGAGATTAATGCCTCCCTTATCCTTCTTTTTAAAGCCAATGTAAGCAGGGTTGTTGTTCAAGTGAATACTAAAGCCTTCCAACTTGTTTTCAATTATCTTCTTATGTTCCAACGGTTTCAGAACACCAGGAACCAATCAGGATCAAGTTATTTGCTCAGGCCACTGCAATGACTTCCTCTACTTTTCCCCATTCTTGGTACCCTCACTGATAACTGGGAGATTCAGGAGCTGGATCTTGGCACCTTGGTATCTGATGACACCAGGAACTATAGGTGGTGAGAGTAGTGAATTCAGGCTGTCATTTGTAATATAAGTAGTGTTGACTTCTCCTAGGATAGAAAATCTACAAACCCAATTTGAGCATCACTTAATCTTGACCACATCAACATCTTCTCCCAGCCCGCTATCTCGAGCTTTTGAAGTAATGTGTTCTCTGAAGCTTAGAAAGACAAGACTTCATCAGGCATAGGCGGTGTGGCCTTGTTTTTCTTGAATGTAAGCCATCTTGGCTTCAAGATCCGTGATCTTGATTCAGGTGCTGCTCCTGGTGGCAAATCCCAGGGGATGCGGTGGTCTCTATACTGCTTCCCGTCAAACACCTGGTGCAGAGCAGCCACACCCATCAGGTGTTAATGCAGTACCTGCGCATAGGCGAGTACTTCCTACTTCTAGAGAGAGTTCTACCTGTGAGGCTTACGGAGCCACACAACGTGAAGCATTCTCCTCTCCCCCCAGCCAACTCCCCATTTTTTAAAGTCTTTGTTGTTGTGTGGGTGCCATTTCTTTATTGGGGAAGGGGATGAGTCATCCACTACGTACCTCTGTGCTGGCCCCTAGGTGCACACAGGTCGCCAAACTCTGCATACTGAATAAAACAAAGCAGAAAGACAAGTTTATTGCAACAGTTTTGACCTGCAAACTGGGAAACTGAAGGCTACCCAGAGGTATGAGTTCCGAGTTGCTCACAGACTAAAGGGTTTTAATAAGGCAAAATGCAGAATATATTTGTTTTTTTCAGAATGATTGCCTGATGGTTTTCTTCCTTATTTGCATCAGGGTAGTGGAGTCAATGAAACAAGGAAGTCCAAAGATGATGTTAACAGATGTGGTGTTGGGGGATTGGCTGGCATCCTTTGCTGATTTCTAAGAAGAGCTGTAAATTTCTGTAACTTAGGTAAGTCTGTTTTGTTTTTCTTTAATGAGACTATACAGCCCAGTTCCATTTTGTCTTCAATATACGTGACTCCATTTTTGTTTTGGTTCTCTAGTATACATATGTGTACATACACATCTGCAGTACGCCAGAGCTCTGGTGGGTTGGGGACGTCAAGCTCTTTTACAAGAGGGTATTATTAGAAAGAGCTGATTCTAATAGATGGGAAGCTGCAGCTCCACCCTGGTGGGAAGCCATCTCTGTCTTCATGCCCAGGTGGAGCTAATAACACGGGGGTGGGGAGTCGTGGGGGTGGGGGTAGCTGAACAGTGAAAGGACCTTGGGTGGACAGAACAGCCTCCAACCCTCCCACTCTGCCGGGACTGGTGGCCAGGACACACCCTACCTCAAGGTAGGTCACTGGACTCTGCGGGGACAGGGCTTGGAAGACCTTGAATGCTCCATGGGACCACTCCTTGGTATGGTATGGCCATTCTCCATGCCATACTTGTCAGAGTTCATGACTCTTCATCTCTCATGATAATTTATATCAATCAAATGTTTGCAGGTGAGGAATGATGAATTGAATTGTTGATTATAATAATTAATAGCAACTTGGCAGAGTGCTGTGAATTATGCTGTTGTCCCTTTCACCCCTTCTCCACCTAGGCTCTAGTGTATGAGAAAGTGGATGCCAAAGTGGTGATTTAGCAATTGCCACATTAGTTGTGATTTTTGAGACATTATAGAAAAAAGGAGAGGTTACAGAATTTAGAGTAGGAAAAAACTAACAATTTGGGGTTTTTTTTAAAGGTTTTATCTGAAAATTGTGGGTCATTCGATTTGTAGTTGATACTAGAGAAGAGTCTGCATTTTGTTATGAAAGGGATGATTTATTCACAGAGAGAAAAGGGTGTATTGATTAGTAGGAGTTACTATGTGGTGATTTAGAATAAACTTTGTTGAAAAAACCTTAATTTCAGGATTTGGCAGGGTTTGGCTGGTATACCGGAAACAACATGTTCTTAGCTAATCACTTACAGTTTTTTAGGACATGCTTGGAGGCAAAATAGAGACCTGCAGACAAATGATTCTGGAGATGAGTAAGCTTTTAGCTTGTTATAACAATGTAACCGAAGATTCCTACATGGAAGTTGCAAAAATAATTGGCACATTTCTGTTTGAAATGTATTAATGACTTAGAACACAGAGAAATACATAAAACTAATCAACATTCATCTAGCAGTTCACAATTAATAGCTCATGTAATCTGGAATAGAATCAGAATTCAGAAGTATCTCTATGACTTGGAAATAATGGGCTCAATTCAATAAGAAAGTATTTATGTGAAATGTCCAAAATAGATGAATTCATAGAGACAGAAAGTAGATTGATGGTTGCTAGGGCCTGGGGGAAGTGGGGAAAGGGAGTGATTACTAATGAATTGTTTCTTTTTGGAGTGATAAAATGTTTTGGAATTAATTAAGGGTAATGGTTGCATATTTTGTGAATATACTAAGGCCTACTAAGTGTACACTTTGAAAGGGTGAATTTTATAACTAGTTATATCTCAAAAAAAGTTTGAAAAGACATGTATGGCTAATAAACTGGGAATAGAACAAAAACTTACGAAAAACATAAAGAAACTAAATATAGTAAGGAGGTTTTATCTTGCACATGTAGCCAGGTAAAGCTAGCTGCATTCCCATTAACTTATGCATTAAAAATGAACAATAAGAGTATATTATCTCCATTATTGTTTAGCATTGTTTTAGATATTCTAACCAGGACGTATGTTTTAAATACTCTAACATGATATATATCATATTTAAATACCAGAAAACAGAAGGCAATGTTATACTCAGTGCAGATGATTTGATTGTCTACATAGAACACAGAAAAGAATTAAAACATTCATTTTCATTTTATTTAAGTTTAGGTGACAATGTTCCATTAGTTTCAGGTGTATAACATAGTGATTTGAGAACCCTATACATTGTGTTGTGCTCACCACAAGGATAGCTACCATATGACACTATCACAATACCATTGGCTGTATCCCTTAGTTTAGCTTTCATCCCCATGACTTCTTCATTCAAAATGAAAACATTTAAATTTGAAATTGAAAGAATTCAAAAAGGTAGATGGATAAAAAAAGAATTGTTTAAAAAAATCAACGGTTTTCCTATATGTTATAAACAAACTAACATAACAGAAAATTAAATGGAAAAGAGAGCTCATTCACAATAACAGTCTAAATAATAAAATACTCAGGATTTAAATTAATAAGAGATGTGCAAAGAAGAATTCTTTCATGGGTCTCAGAGATGGGCAATTGTAGGAAATTGATGAAAACGATGTCATGGTAGAGAACTTTACTAGGGAGAGAAAATCTTTTTTTGGGTAGAGAGTTCAAAACTTCTATCAGATTTTCAAATGGCTTTAAGAAACAAGAAGGTTTATATATCATTATCCATAAAGCATCAGTGTCTGTAATAGTGTAATAAGAATACATTGAGGAATAAGTAGAAGAATAACTTGCTAGACAAACGAGTTGGAATTGACAGATAAATGTAACCATATAGAAAATTTAAAAATTATGAAGTGGTATAAGTATTTGGTTTGTGATAAAGGTGACCTCTAAAATAATAGAAAAAAATGAATTCTTAAACACATGCTTTTAAAGAAAAAAGACAATTATTTAGAAAAAAATAAATGTATTTTCTATTTCTTTCCATATACCAAAATTTCAGATTTATTAAAGAGTTTGCATAAAAGTTAAATCTTAAAAAAAAGTATTAGAAGAAAATTTAGGTTAATTTTTATGTAATGTATGTCTTGAAGAAGGCCTCAAACCATTATTAAGAAATGAATATTCTTCTGAGTACAGGAAAATATAGGAACTTTATGTAGAGTATAAAAGGCGAATAACAAACTGGTAAAAGCATGGCAATATATATGACAAGGTTTAATGTACTTAATACGCAAAACTCTAAAAACTTCTAAGAGAGATCAAAAGAAAAGTGATCAAAGGCCAAGAAAAAAGCAATGTCTAAGAAGAAATACAAATAATCAGTAGACATATAAAATGTTCAAATGTACTATTGGTCAAAGAAGTTCAAGTTTAAATAGCAATAATATAGCACTGGCTAGTATTAAGAAGTCTGATAATACCCAGTCTTTAAGGCTGGAGTTAGGAAATAGGCTTTTCTATTCATAGACTGGTGATCAGGGTCAAAAATTGCCATCACGTTTCTAAATGGCAGTTTGCCAATATCTACCAAAAGCCTTAAAAATGGGGCTAAACTTGGGGCACCTGGGTGGCTCGGTTGAGCATCGGACTCTTAATTTCGGCACAGGTTGTGATCTCATTGTTTGTGAGACTGAACCCCACGTGCTATCAGCACAGAGCCTGCTTGGGATTCTCTCTCTCTCTCTGCCCCTACCCTGCTTGTGCACGTGCTCTCTCTCTCTCTCTGTCTCTTAAAATAAACAAATAAACTTTAAAAAATAAAAATTAAAAAAAAATTATGGGTAAACTTTGACCCAGTAATCACTGTTCTCAAAATGTATCCTAGGGAAATGATTATGTAAATACTCACAAATGTATATTTGAGAAATGTCTCTGCAGCATTTTTTATAACAGTGGCAATTTTAAACAGTATTAAGTAGGTTACATGAATTATGGCTGTGGCAACAGTAATTTCCCAAAATATTTTCAAAAAATATTCCCAGTCCAGGGGTGCCTGGGTGGCTCGCTCAGTTAAGTGACCAACTCTTGATCTCACCTCAGGTCTTGATCTCAGGGTCATGAATTCAAGCCCTGTGTTGATCTTCATGCTGGGTGTGAAGTCTATTTAAACAACAACAACAAAATTCCAGTCCCGTTCGCTCTTCCTTAACCTTGTCTCTCCCCCATTTACAGTTTGAATCTGTTTTGCCTTGCCCTGAACCTAGGTAGGACTTTGTGGCTCTCTCACTGAATAGAATATGATGAAAGTGATGTTTAAAGGCAGTATCTGGCTCTCTTTTGGAATTTTCTTCCTCAAAACCCAGTCCATTTGTTTCCATATTGTGAGGAAGCCCCACCTCCAGGGCAAGGTCACCTGTGGGCATTCTAGTGGCATCTAGTGTTCATGTAAGCGAATGAGATTTCAGATGAAACCAGCCTCCAGCCTTTGAGCCACTACAGCTGATTCAGAGCAGAGAGAGAGAGAAGTCTGCTGAGCTCTTTCAAACTGCAGATATGTGAGCAAAAGAACAATTGTTTACAGTCACTTCATTTTGAACCGGTTTGCTACATGGCTATCGTACCTTGGACAGTATTGTTACATCTAAAACCTGCATATTGTGAAGCCATTTCACATGAAAGTATACAGGAATAACTATCTTAAAAATTTAAAGATATTTACAAAGTTGCAACTTGGAAAAAGTTCATAAGATCATAAGAATATATATATATATATAATTACATTTTGTATGCATGTGCAAAAAATGCACATAAATATTCAACCAGCATATGTATGCATAGAAGAGGTTGGTAAGATATTTACCAAAATGGAAATGCTGGTTTTCTTCAAATGTTTGGAATGAAGGGATGATTTATACTTAATTTTTATTCTTACTCATCTTGCTTACTTGCTATATTTTCTAATTTTTCTTAAAGTGGATATCGATCATTTGTTAAATAAAGATGGAACAAGTTTGGACTTAAATTAGTTAACTGATGAAGTACAAAATATAGAGGAACCTGGCTCAATAGCTGTTCATTAAAAAAAAAAAAAAAGACAGGAGTTTTAGTTGATTACAAGTTCAAAATCAGTCAACAGTGTGCTGTAACTGCCAAAATGTTTGTTAATGGAAAATCAGGTAGCAATTACCAAGTTTGAGAGTCCAAAGGATCAGAGACAATAGTCCTATTATATGACTTTGAGGTACCCCAGTTTAAGGACAGAAACTGCATTTCTTCCAGAAGAGACTGACCTGGATGATGGTAAGTTCTGCAACAAGGTTATATGAGGGACAGTAGAAACAATAGGGAATCCTGTTATGCTAGAAAAGAAACAAAAAGGGGTGCCTGGGTGGCTCAGTGGGTTGAGTGTCCAACTCTTGGTTTTGGCTCAGGCTTGGTTCATGAGTTCAAGCCTCACATCAGGCTCTGTGCTGATGGCTTGGAGCCTGCTTGGGATTCCTTTGCCTCTCTCTGACCCATCCCCACTTCTCTCTCTCAAAAATAAATAAATATTAAAAAATATATTGGAAAAGAAACAAACACAATTGGTACAGGTCTGGAAAAGTGGGGCTGACTTCATCTGGATAATTTGAGAGAGCAAGAATTAAAGACATCGAGACAGATTCGGCTCAGTTGAAGAACATACTTTCAGTTAAATTGAGATATTCCAAAACTGACCAAAGAATGTAGTGAATCCTTGTCTCTGGTGTTGAGGTCCCTGGATGTCAGGATATTTAGCTAACTCTCTATTTCATGGTTTGGGTAGGGGAGGGTCTAGATGGATATCATCTAAAGTCCTGTCCCTGCCAAAATCTATAAAAGTCTCAGTCATAGCATCAGAGCCCCAACAATACACTCTCGGGGCAATATTCTGTAAAGTCACTCCTTAGCTTACCTTTTCCTAACAGGCTAGTTTTCTGAATTCCCAGTGTCTGCTAATTAGCACAGCTGAGCCAAGTTTGGCAGTGATTTTTCTCAGAATTAAGGACTCCTACTTCTGAAGATGATGTGTGTTTTAATTAAGTCTCCTCATTAAAACTTTCTAGCTTTGATTGTCAGTGTCTGTCTCCATGCAGCACATAATAGATATTTGCCCATTTCTTATGTAATCTGATTAATGTAGACAGCTCATCTCAGTCACTCAGCCCCACAAAGTGAATTTTAAGCCTTTTTTTTTTCCAGATAGGCTGAGTATAGATCTGTTTCTTATATACTTCCTTTAAGTGGGGTTCCTGACACACCTTAAAACTCTAGTTAGCTACAAATACAAGATTTTATCAAGTTCGTTGAAGGAAAAAAGATGTATTTTCTTCTTTCTCTACCAGCAATTATGAGAAACCAATTAAATGGAACATTTGAAAGAAAAATACATTTTTTTTTTATTAAGAAAGAAAGAAGAAAATACAGAAACTCTATGGGTTTTGTTAAGACCCATGCAATTTTCCTGTCATGAGAATCCCTGCCCTCTCACTCATGTTTAGCTAGCACTGGTGGATTTCAGGAGGTCTGTATTTATAATAAAGTGTCAACCTGCCTTACTGTGCTAAAGCACAGACACAGGTCTTTACATACTTGATATTTGGACCAAATGGTCTTGCTTCCATTACCTCCTTCCATAGCTCTCCTTTGATCTTGAAAATAGGAGGTCATGAGTGGATTGTGATATTAAGAGCATGTTCCCAGAAAATACATGGTTCTAGTCTCTTGACTTTCATCTAGATACATTAAAATAACTGGACCCAGCATATGGAACTGAAAGGGGATTTTATCGTGTCTACAAAATAATTAAATTTTATTTGTTAAACTATATCTAAAATAAATTTAGGCAGCTCAGAATAATATAATTCAAACAAAATCTTAAATAATAGCAGAGAAACTCTGTGTATAAAATTCAGGAGAAAATAAAGATACAGTATATAAAATAAAGATACATTCTAGATCTTTATTATATACATTAGAGATATTTAAATATTCCATTTACTAGAAATGGTGTCTCTGTAGAATATATCTAATAAAACAAAGAATTTCTGTGGAAATATAAAAAGACAAATTCCTACTTAGAAGATAAATAATAAGAAAAAAGAAGAGATATATAAATGTATGGTATATCTGTCTTTACTAATCATTTGGAAAGCCTTTTCAGCAAAAAGTCACAGTGTAGACTATGTTCAGGTGATCTGTACTGTTTACTATCAGTCAAGATATAAATCACTTTCAGTTAAAATTGTTCCCAGAAATAATCCATATATGGCTACCTTTTGCTTTACTAGCTGTAAAAATTCCTGAACTACTTGCCAAATTGGTGAAATGTCCTTTTCCTTGCAGGAAATTCCATATACTGATATATGGCATATATAATATATATATATATATATATATATATATATATATATATATATATGGTATATATAATGGTATATGGGTGAGGAGGACTAATCTTATGGGTCTCTTGAAAGGGACCCATTCAATAGGACTTATCATTCAATTGCCACCAGTGAATTCTGTTCATTTGGTGGGCAGTCCTTGAATGCTATTACTTTTCATTGATCAAGCACCAAAGAAATTTTCATCTCACCATAAGACATACAGAAACAAAAACAAAAAATCCTCCCCCAAAATAAAGGAAAAAAACCCTACATTTTAGCTTAATAATGTTCTCTAAGCGTGAAGGATTAGAAGATGAACATAGTAATAGAACCCGAAGTTCTCTTCATTTACCTGAAGTATGCCTTGATTGCTGAGTTTGGGAGAATCTCAAGTTTGGAAGTCAAATTTGTAATCATCACTAAGCATGTGATGAGAAATCATGACCCTGTTTTCAGATCTTGTCACCTGCCTCTGACTTCTCTTCACCCTTACTCTTCTTCTAGCACAGGTTGTAGGAATGGTTGAATGTGTGGGTTTTGGGTTATGATGACCTGGGTCCCATTCTAGCTCTATCACTTACCAGCATGTGAGTTGGACAAGTTGCTGAACATTCTTATGTTCTGGATTCTTGATCTTTAAAGTAGGGATAGTAATCCTGCCTCATGATTTTGTGAAGATTAATAGACGAATGCTAGTAACAAGCTTAGTGAAAGGTCTTGTGGAGGCTACGGTTTGGGACTCAATGATAGCCACCATTGCCATTATTACTTTAACAGTGTTTGGTGTAAACAAAGGAAAGAAATAGCAAACCTCGCTCTTTGTACTGATTCTGTTTTCCACTAGTTTATGTGTTATTGAGCAGAAAATCTCTTTTCTGTGTGTTCTGTGGTTGCCGTTGTTCATTTGTATGCATTTCAGCATTTTGGGGGGGGGGAGAAAAATGTACCAGTCTTGAAGATTCAACACATGGAAGTGTCATCTTCCAGCCATAGCCTGAAGAAACTATTCGAATTCACAGGAGCCAGGTGTCTGAAGTCTGGGAAGTATACCTCTACCATAAGACTTTCTTTATAGGCAAACCTTGGAGATATTGCAGATTTGGTTCCAGACTACCACGATAAAGTGAATATTGCAATAAAGTGAATCAAATGAGTGTTTTGGTTTCACAGTGCATATAAAAGTTATGTTTACACTGTACTGTAGCCTATTAAGTGGGCAATAGCATTATGTTTAAAAAAACAATGTGCATGCCTTAATTAAAAAATACTTTATGGCTAAAATTGCTAACCATCATCTGAGCACTCAGCAAGTCATAATCACTGATCACAGATCATCATAAAGACATAGTAACGGTGAAACAGTTTGAAATATTGTGAGAATTATCAACAGAGAGACACAAAGTGAGGAAATGCTGTTGGGAAAAAATGGTGCTTGCTCGACACAGGGTTATCACAAACCTTCCGTTTGTGAAAAATGGAATATCTCTGCAAGGCACAGTGAAGACAAATTCAAGAAAATGAAGTATGCTTGTATTTAGTGACACAAAATTTTCTCTGCCTAGTAAAAGCATTTCAAAGAAAACAAAAGAATAATTTGTCTCTTCTGAGGAAATAATTTATACATTATGATTTCTTTAGTTCCAAGAAAACACAAATGCCATTTGCAGCAAGATTAAGTGAAGAATCTAGGTTCAGCTATAAACTTGTTGATAACATCAATGATTCCCAAACTTGGTAGTTCATCAAGATACTCTGGGAAGATTTTTTAAATAAGGACTTCTGTAAAATCAAGATTCTTTGGGAGCTGGTGAGGGGCAGGAGGAGGTGGGAATGTGGTTACAGTGTGGCCTAGTGTGGATCTTGCACCCGAGGCAGGAGGGTATGGGAATACCAGACAAAGACTAAAGCTAAGGACGTCTCAGATTCTGAGACCCATCGCACATCCTTCCTATTGCTCTGATGCTCTGAGTTTATCCCAATTTCTTTGAATTTCCTCAGAAAGAAAATTTGACAAAGCTATAGACGGTTACTCAGTGGCCCAGTTGTGGTCATTAGTTTTGCAGCTGCCACCAACACATCTCTCCAAGGGTAAGAATCCTTAGGCTGTGAAGTATTTTTTCCAGAGGCAGCATGAGAGACCAGGAGGCACAGGACCAGGAGTAGGCAAATGTCCTCTATGTCTGACCAGTGGACTCAGGTGAGTAAAGTAGATGTAAGCATCTACTTTCAAGATGTCTACTTCACTCTGAGAAGATGGATGGGTTAGGGAGGGCTTAAAGGATTATTCTAACACAGAAGGCCCATCTACACAACCTCCCATACTGTTAACCCTCTTTGGTGTTTTGAAGTCCTAATATGGCTTCCAAAGGAGATGGTTTCATAATTCTAAGACTGTTTGAAGTCAGAGGGCAGTTGAATGGCCTTTGTTCTGTGGTACTCGGAAAGAAGCTGTACTTCGTTTAGTTGTCCTTATTTCAGTAAATGCAGGGGGATCATACGTTCTACTCTGCCTGGTGTTGGAGTGTGCAAAATGGTGACAATACTTTGCAGTAGCTCTCATGAAAAGGTGGAGTCTGGTTCCCCATTCCTTAAATCTAGGATTGGCTTTGTGGCCTTCTTTGACACATTGAATGTAGCAGAAATGATGAGTTACAGGACATGTGATTTATGAACCTAGGCATCAAGAGGTCTTGTAGCTTCAACTTTTGTTGCTTGTAGACACCTGTTACCACCATGTGAGTGAGCCAGCCTGATGGATAATGAGAGCTCAGTGACACATTTTGTGCAGTATCCCTGGGTGACAACAGCCAGACATAGAAATCTATAGTGATTCAAAGGCCATCTTAGATTATTCAGCCGACTGGAATGTGTTGCTACATGTGAGCTATTATTGTTAGCCTTTATCTCTCCAAATGATGTGATTTTTTTTTTTTACACCAGATACTATGTATTTAAAATGTATTTTTTGATAGGGATTAAGTGCTTTCCTTGCGGTTCAGGGTCCTTGCTTGCCTGTATTTATCTCAAAAATGAAAAAAGCATTACCAATCCCACCCCATCCCTTTTTGCGTCTTGTGAGTTATTATTTCTTTGGTGAGTCTGATTGAGCTGAAGGCAAAATGGCAGTGGTGGCTCATCTTACTATAAGTCTTCTGTCATGTATTTCTTGTGTGTCAGAGTATAGTTTTGTTCTGTTTTGTTTTTCAGAAAAAAACCCACTCAGTTTGAAACAAATAGACTAGTTTTTGCTTGTTTGTTTTACAGATGCTTTTCCTCTTTCAACTGAAACAATAGCTTGGACTGATATCTCATCTTACCACCTGACTCTAGTTTGAAAATGATGAGACTTGCTCCTGATTTGATGTTGAATGATTACAAAACTATGATAATTTCAAAACTATTGGATTATGGGGATCGAAAGCTAATGCTCTTTTCAAAGAAATACTTCTGAATATCAGTACTTGTAGATAGAGCACAATGTAGTTATTCTATTAATAAATAAAGTGACTAATGAAGCGTCATACAGCACAGTGAGAATACATTTCACAAGGGCCTTTTAAAATGATTGTATAAAACAATTCAAAGAAAAGGAACCAAACTATGCTTTGTAATATATTTTTCCCAAAGGCATATTCATAACATTTATAAAATACGTATTTTTTGTGTTGATAAATTGCCCTAAACACCCTCTGTTGAACAGGCTGACCATGGGCAAGACTGTGATGTTGACAGTTTGGACCTTGGCTTTCCTCCCTACAGTTGGCATCCCTTGCCAAGTGGAGGATAAATAACACACATTCAGGATAGGTCGTTCTCTCTCTCTCTCTCTCTCTCTCTCTCTCTCTCTCTAACTGAAAATGTAGCATGCACAGAGCAAAGCTTTCAGCAAGTATAATGTGTTTATAGTAAAATAATCTTCTTCCTACTGTAGATTCTTGGTTCCCCCTGGAAGTAATGTCTGCAGAGCTTCCTTTATGTGTCCTTCTTCTGCATATACATACATATTGTATATACATATAAATGATGCTTATCTTAAGCATTAAGAATCTCTTGTCCTTCAAATGGTTCTCTCCTTTGGACAGCTGTCTTCACCTTTGTTTATCTCAGATGCCTCATCTACAATGTAATTAACCCGACTTCATAGAGTTAGTTTGGGATTAACTGGTTATTATTCATAAAGGCCCTGGAAGAGTATCTGGCACAAGGGAACCACTCTGTGTTAGCTGTTATCGTATTCACAGTTTTGCCCACCATCTTGCATCATTGATTGACATAATTATATTTTTATAGGGGTATTTAAATTTTGAATCCAAATGGTTTCATCTCAAAACAAAAGATCTATGGTAAAGACTGTAAGAAGCTTCACACGTAGAAAATTCTTACCAAGTTCAAGAGGCTTCAAAATCCTTTAGGCGTGAACTTAGAATATACAGTTTATTTACTACAGAGCAAAATTTACCTTTTGTTAGATGCCTTTGTTCTAATACTAAATGCCAGAGGAAAATGAAGTCATATAGATAGGGACTTTCTTTGTCTTTACTCATTTGTTCATTTATTCATTTAAAAATATATGTACTGTATACTTTATATCTGACACAAACCCAGGTGAATAAGAGGCAAATAAAATAATCACAGTTCCTATCATTGTGGAGTTTACAGGATGGTGGGGACAAAGTTTACCAGTGAAAATGTTATGCCCAGAATTCGTGATCCCCAAACACCACCAGGGAGCCGAGTCCCATGCAAAAGCAGAAGAGCCTTTATTCGAGCTAGCTCGAGCTTAATCCCCTACCTGCACCGACACAGCGGTGAGATACCAGGGAGAGAGAGTGAGTTTCAAAAGGACAAAGGTTTTATTGGGGCCTAGGGGCAGTTGGTGAGGTAATGGCTGTGGCCTCAGCTGATTGGCTGGGGAAGGGTCGGAGTCCTGTTACGCAGGTCGCTGGGCGTGTCTTGACCAGGAAGTTTGAACGGGTGAGCGGGAGGTTACTCAAGGGGTGGAGGCGTGGTCTAGGTGAAGGACACAGAACATGATGGAGTGGGCCGGCGTAGGCCCGCCCTTTCAAAATATTTACATATATATTATAACAAAAGGTGAAATACAAGATGTATTTGTGTGTATATGTATCATCTAGTCCAGTATAGGGTGTGATGGAGGCCCTTTCAGTAGAATTTTGAAGGAAAAATATTTTGATCCAAGAATTTTATTTCAAGCCAATTTGTCATTCAATTCTGAAGGCAACTGAGAGTTATTTCCTATTATTGAAAGGTTTATGAGATATACCTCTCCTATACTTTCCTAAAACATACTGTTGGATGACATATTCCAGCAGAATCTTTCTCATTCTCTCCTTTTCTTGACAAAGCCCTACTTCTTGTCCATACAGAGATATGCAAAATCAGTGTGGAATATGCACGCAAATTTTTATTTACTTCATCTGATTTCTTACAAACTTGGGCTTGTGTTACTTTCTGCAACTGTACTTTTAGTTGCAGTGTGTATTGTTAATACTAATTTTAATTTTGTTAGGCTTGTAGTATTTCTATGAAAATAAAAACAATAATTTCAGTCCTCATAATTTATTTCTTCTTTCTCCTATTGTTATATATTTTGATGTAAACCCTTCCTATTAGACAACATTCTGCAATGAATAAGTGTGTGCATCTATTTAATTTTTCACCTGAGCAAGTATATCTGAAAAATGTCAGATCTTGGATCGCTATGTCAGAGGTTTTGGTAATTTTGATAGTTATTGCCAAATTACTGATAATAGTAATTGCCCCAATATATATCCTAATCAACAGTATATGTAGATGCCTGTTTTCTCATCATCTTATGAATAGAATGTTTTCTTAACCTTTCAGTTTTTGCATATATGATAAGATAAAGTGGCATCTCAAAGTAGTTTAATTATACTTTTCTTACAGGTGAATTTGAACATCCGTTTATGTGTTTAAAAGTTACTTGTAGGGGCGCCTGGGTGGCTCAGTCGGTTGAGCGTCCGACTTCAGCTCAGGTCATGATCTCACGGTTTGTGGGTTTGAGCCCCACGTGGGGCTCTGTGCTGACGGCTCGGGGCCTGGAGCCTGCTTTGGATTCTGTGTCTCCCTCTCTCTCTGCTCCTCCCCTGCTCACATTCTGTCTCTCTCTCTCAAAAATGAATACATATTTTTTTTAAATGTTACTTGTATTTCCTTTCCATAACTTTTGCCTAATTTTCATTTTTAAAATTCATTTTTTATCAACTAATATATTCTAACAAGAGTAGTGCTTTGTGATAGAGCTACAAATATTTTTCCTGCGTTGCCTTTTGGGTTTATTTATGGTATTTGTTGACATGTGGAATGTGTGTGTGTGTGTGTGTGTGTGTGTGTGTGTGTGTGTGTGTGTTTCAAAGTAGTGTAAGTTATCAATCTTTTCTTTGAGGACTCTGGCTTTTGAGTGATGGTTAGAACATCCTTTTCTATTCCAGATTTATATGTGAAGTTTATACGTGAAACTCCATAGCTTTCTCCACTACTTTTATAGTTTTTCTTTTTTTTTTTTCTTTACAATTACATTTTTGCTTAGAATTATTTCCTGTGAAATATGTCAGAAAAGAATCTACCCTAATTTTACTTCAGACTTCTGGGGGGAACAGAAATCAGAGTCCAAGTCCCATGAAGTCAGTTGGGCTCTGGTATGTGCCTAGCTTTGAAGTCTCAGAGGATAAGCTAAAAGTGAGGGTGAAGTGTGTATAAAGAGGCCTAATGGACACTGAAGTTAGCTCTGAAGCATTTCCAGTTCTGGGAGTGGATGAAGATAATCCCATGTTTATAGTGCCCCTGGCAGAAACATAAGATAAATCACTTCCGGAAGAAGCTGATGTCATCTTAGGCCCCAACTAAAATTAGTTACACAATCAATTTTGCAAATGCAATGTCTGGAACAAAATAAAAAATATCTGAGATATCAAGGCACGTAAGAAAAGACTGATTGAAAGAAAACCAAAAAACAAACAAACAAACAAAACAAAAACAAAAACAAAAACAAACAAAAAAACCCCCCAGGCAACAGAAAACACTTATCAAAGACCCTGAAATAACAAGTTTATTGGGCTAAAGCATAATTATTTTAGGACTAACTAATATGATAACCAAATTTAGACAAAAGTGGTAAAGATTTGACAGCATATTAGATCCAGATGAGGACAACATTTGTGAACGAATAGGTCAGAAGAAAATATCAGAATAAGCATGGACAAGTCAAGACTGAAAATAAGTAAGAGAGTGTATGGTACATGAGTGGGGCATCCTAATGTAAATAAGCTTGTTGAGAGAAAGAGAAGAGATGGTATGAGATATTAAGAAAAATATAAGAAAGGATGCTGTATTTTGTCAAATGCTTTTTCTGAATCTATTGAAAGGATCCTATGGTTCTTATCCTTTCTTTTGTTAATGTGGTGTATCATGTTGATTGATTTGCAAATATTGAACCAGCCCGGCAACCCAGGAATGAATCCCACTTGATCATGGTGAATAATTCTTTTAATATACTGTTGAATTTGATTTGCTAGTATCTTGTTAAGAATTTTTGCGTCCAGATTCATCAGGGATATTGGCCTGTAATTCTCCTTTTTAGTGGGGTCTTTGTCTGATTTGGAATCAAGGTAATGCTGGCCTCATGGAATGAGTTTGAAAGATTTCCTTCCATTTCTATTATTTGGAACAGTTTGAAAAGAATAGGTTTTAACCTTGCTTTAAATGTCTGGTAGAATTCCCCTGGGAAGCCATCAGGAATGGAAAATAAGATAAAAACAGAGAGGGAGGCAAACTATAAGAGACTTTTAAATACAGAGAACAAACGGAGGGTTGCTGGAGGGGAGGTTAAATGGGTGACAAGCCTTAAGGAGGACACTGTTTGGGATGAGCACTGGGTGTCATATGTAAGAGATAAATCATTGGGTTCTACTCCTGAAGCCAAGACTGCACTGGATGTTAACTAACTGGAATTTAAATTTAAAAAAAAAAATGAAAAATATAAGAAAATGTTATATGTAGCTGAATAAAAAAAAAGATGAATTTGAAAGTGGCGATGATCACAGGCAGGTGACTTCTTGCTAGAAAAATATGTGATCTCATAGATAATGAAATAGTAACTTCAAAATGCCAACTGAAAATCTCTTATTGAGAGAAAAATTTCTTTGAGGATGAAAGTTAAGTAAATGAATTTTTGAATGCACAATAACTGTGCATTTGCCATCAGTAACCCGGGCCCCAAAGAAAATGCTAAAAGGGTTTTATTCAGGCAAAGGAAAATTTTTTTCTGATAGAGATCAAAGATGCAAGAGGAAATAAAAAACAATGGAAATAGAAACTATATGGTCAAACCACTTTAATCTCCATTATTATTTTAGCCTAAGTTTTATAGTAGATCATTTCAGTCTGACTGACATTTTTTTTTTTTCATGAATTCTCCAGCAATTTCCCAAGAAGATCCTCAAGAAAGTTCACGGGAACAATAATTGACCAGGATATTGCTCAGTGTTGATCATTCTGGGTCACTTTTATCTAGCTTTTCTAGTATGTATATTCAGCAAAAAATTTATGGAATTGAATATTTAAATATTATTGATATTTTTCTTTCCACGTTTTCCTATGGAGACTTCAGCTGTGCACCTATTGGCTCATTTTGCCTGTCTTTTGTATTTATTACATCTAATTCCCCTCAACTTTGTTTACTCCATTGCTTTATGTTGGATACTTAAATTTGTATTCTTTATGTCACCATATTTTCACCAGTTTCTCTTCTCCCTTGTGTTTCTTCAAAATTTGTCATTTCTGTGATTGTTTTTATTCCTTCTACTTCTTTCCCAAATTCTAACAGCTCACACGTTATCTTCTCTGTTATCTCACCTTCCTTGCCCTGAGTTCTTGTATTTCCCCTTGGTGACTTGTTTCACAAAACAGATGGCTTCATTAAGTTGTTTTTTAATTGTCACAAAAGAACTGTGACAAAAGAATTTTAATCTTATTTATGGTGAATGGAATGAGGTTTTTGGAGGGGTGGGGGGTTCAGAGTCTATAGACAAGAAAGAATTCTTTAGATGTCTTTGGTGCAAAAAAAGGTGATTTTATTAAAGCATGGGGACAACACCCATGGGCAGGAGGAGCTTCCCTGGGACCATGAGGAGAGACTGATTATATACTTGGGAAATGGGGGAGGTACGGTCCAGAGGAAGTTTCCAGTGAGATTTTCATATGCTAAAGAAGACTCCCAGGATACTGGAGGCCTAGATATTGTCAAGCTAGGGTTGTTTTTTTCTCTAGCAAAGCATTAGCATTAAGACAGCAGGGAGTTCCTGGAGAAAGTTTTACTCTGCCAGCCTCAAGTATTTGTCAATGGGCTGCAGGTTATAAGAAAATTTATTCTATATGCCATTTCCTTCTGCCTTTGTTTCCCACCTCAAATGTTGTCTATTGGTAGTGTTATGCCCAGAATTCGTGATCCCCAAATACTGCCAGGGAGCCGAGTCCGATGTAAAAGCAAAAGAGCCTTTATTCGAGCTAGCTCGAGCTCAATCCCCTACCTGCACCGACGCAGCGGTGAGATACTGGGGAGAGAGCGAGTTTCAAAAGAACAAAGGTTTTATTGGGGCCTAGGGGCAGTTGGTGAGGTAATGGCTATGGCCTCAGCTGATTGGCTGGGGAAGGGTCCAAGTCCTGTTAGGCAGGTGAGGGGGGGTTACTCAAGGGGAGGAGGTGTGTTCAAGGTGAAGGACACAGAACAAGATGGAGTCAGCCTGCGTAGGCCCGCCCTTTGGCTGGGGAAGGGTCCAAGTCCTGTTAGGCAGGTGAGGGGGGGTTACTCAAGGGGAGGAGGTGTGGTCAAGGTGAAGGACACAGAACAAGATGGAGTCAGCCTGCGTAGGCCCGCCCTTTCATCCCCCCCTTGTCATGTAGCTGAGGGACCCAATCATGGGACCGGCTGCATTTATGGTGACAAGGGGAACAGAGTTTGGAGGTTTACGCAAAGTTCTGGGAACCAAGTGTCCCTGGGGTGGCTCTGGGAGGTCTGATTAAGTATTGTCCCCAAGCTGGTGTTTATGATCTGCCAGGTGATGTTTTGGGGGGCATGGGGACTCCCGGCAGCATGAGCAATGACAAGCAGAGTTAACAGAGTTACCAATATTAGGTGGGTCGAATGCGCTGTAGCTTGAGATTGAGCGGGTTGTGTTGGTCCCGACTGATGGCCCATCGCGTGACGAAGTCCTTCCGGATCGAGGAGGGGTCCACTGGCCGAACGTGGGTGTGATGGACCCAGGTCGTGATGCCGTCTACCTTGAGAGCGGTGGGGGTTGTCAACACCATGATGTAGGGTCCCTTCCAGCGCGGCTCGAGGGTCTCTCGGTGGTGCCTCTTGACATAGACTGTCTCCCGGCCTGTACTGATGAGGTGTCGGGGTCGGGCCAGCCTCATAGATGGCACAGAGGCGCGGCCAAATGTCCTCGTGCACCCTCTGGAGCCCTCTCAAGGAAAGAAAAAGTTCTTGATCTTTAAACTCAGCAATAAGTTCAGCTCGAAGGCTGGGAATAACAGGGGGTGGCCTGCCAAACATGATCTCATAGGGAGTAAAACCCAGAGTGTAAGGAGTGTTTCTAACCGGGTAAAGGGCGTACGGTAGGAGAGTCACCCAGTCCCCGCCAGTCTCCATGGTTAATTTGGTAAGGGTCTCTTTTAGGGTTCTATTCATTCTTTCTACCTGTCCTGAGCTCTGGGGCCTATAAGCACAATGTAATTTCCAGTTTGCTCCCACCGCCTTGGCTACTGCCTGTGTTACCTGCGAGATAAAAGCTGGTCCATTGTCTGATCCTACCATGGCAGGAAAACCATACCTGGGTAAGATGTCTTCTAGTAGCTTCTTAGCCACCGTCTGAGCCGTTTCATGCTTGGTTGGGTATGCCTCCACCCAGCCAGAGAAGGTGTCTGTAAATACTAAAAGATATTTAAAACCATACTTTCCTGGTTTGACTTCAGTGAAGTCGACTTCCCATTGGGCTCCCTGTCTGGTGCCTCTGAGCCTGGTTCCTTTTTTATTTGATGTGGCTCTCGCGTTGGTGAGTTGGCAGGTCTTGCAGGCAGATACAACTTGCTCTATTTTGGTGCCCTGTTGGTGAATCTTGATTTCGGCATGTCGGATTAAGTCTTTTAATTTTCGGGCCCCCATGTGAGTAGACTGATGCATGTGCTCTAATATTGAGACTCCGAGCTTGTCTGGCAGCACGAGCTCCTTGTTAGGTGTATACCACCATCCCTTTATCTCCTGGGCCATGGGGAGTTTCTTGATCCGCTGTAACTCCTCCTGGGTGTATTTGGGCTGGTCTGGTAAAACTGGGTCTCCTGGGTCCGGTAGTTGTTAAGCCATTTTCTAGCTCCCAATGTTAGCGCCTTGGTAAGGGCGACGAGCTCTGCTTGCTGGGCTGATGTTCCGGAGGGTAGAGCCTCCGCCCATACGGTGTCCGTTTCGGTGACCACCGCTGCACCCGCATACCTGTGTCCATCTCGCACAAAGCTGCTGCCATCAGTGAACCAAGTAGCCTCGGCATCAGGGAGGGGCCGGTCGGTCAGGTCCATCCGGAATCCATGTACTTGTTCCAGGATTCCGGCACAGTCATGTAGTGGAGCACCTAGGTCAGGGTCGGGCAGCAGGGTTGCAGGATTGAGGGCTGCACTGGGGTGGAACCGCACTCGTGGAGGGTTGAGTAGGAGGCTCTGGTAATGAGTCACATGTGTGTTGCTCATCCATCTATCAGGAGGCTGTTTCAGGACCCCTTCAATGGCATGTGGGGTCGTGATCCAGATCTCCTGTCCTAGGGTCAGTTTGTCTGCATCCTTGACTAGGAGTGCTGTCGCCGCAATAATTCTTAGGCATGGCAGCCAGCCAGCAGCCACTGGATCTAGTTTCTTAGACAGGTAAGACACTGGGCAGTTTCAGGGGCCTAAGGCTTGAGTTAGAACCCCTTTTGCTATTCCCTTATGTTCATCTACAAAGAGGTGGAAGGGCTTCGTAATGTCTGGTAGGCCCAGGGCTGGGGCACTTAGGAGGGCCTTTTTTAACTGATTAAAGGCAGTTTCTTCTTTTTCAGCCCATTTAAATGTTTTCCCTCTTTGGTAGCTTCATATAGGGGCCTGGCGATCTCAGCAAAACCTGGAACCCAGAGGCGGCAGTAGCCGGCTGATCCTAGGAATTCCCTCACTTCTCTTCGGGAGGTGGGAGTAGGGATCTTTAGGACAGTTTCTTTTCTGGCATCTGATAACCGCCGCTGTCCGCCCTCCAGGATATATCCCAGGTAACTTACCCTCTCCCTGCATATCTGAGCCTTCTTCGGGGATGCGCGGTACCCTAAGGCCCCCAGGGTAGCCAGCAGGTCCTGGGTCCCTCGCTCACAGTCTTTGGCCATGTCGGCAGCAATCAGGATGTCATCTGCGTACTGTAGAAGGGTGAGGCCAGGGTGCTCCCTTCTGTACTCACCCAGGTCCTCGTGTAGTGCCTCGTCGAAGATGGTGGGTGAATTTTTGAATCCCTGAGGTAGCCGTGTCCAGGTGAGTTGCCCACTGTAGCCCTCCTCCGGATCATGCCACTCGAAGGCGAACAAGGGTTGGCTCTGGGGTGCCAGCGGCAGACTGAAGAAGGCGTCCTTTAAATCTAGTACAGTATACCAGACCCTGGAGGGCGCCAAGGAGCTCAAGAGAGTATATGGGTTGGGAACAGTTGGGTGTATGTCCGCGACCCTCTTATTTACTTCCCGGAGGTCTTGTACCGGTCGGTAGTCATTTGTGTGAGGTTTTTCGACCGGCAGTAAGGGGGTGTTCCAGGCAGACTGGCAAGGAACTAGTACCCCTAGGCTTCGTAGTCTCCGGATGTGTGGCTGGATCCCCTTCCAGGCCTCCTGAGACATGGGGTATTGTTTGATCCTTACCGGACTCTCTCCTGGCTTGAGCTCTACCAGGACTGGGGTCCTGTGAGCGGCTAGTCCCATCCCCCCTGTCTCTGCCCAAACTGAGGGGAATTCTTGTAGCCATCTGTCTATATTATTCTCTCTCGGGAGCGCCTCCTGGTGGAGGAGGTATTCATCCTCCAGTTTCATGGTCAGGACCTGGATGGGGTGGCCCTTGCCATCGGTGACCTGAGGCCCCCCCTTGTCTGAAAGTTATCTGAGCTCCAATCTTGGTCAGTAAGTCCCATCCTAACAGCGGGTAGGGGCATTCTGGTATTACCTTAAAGGAGTGGGATACCTGGCCCGTTCCCAAATCTACTGTTCTTCGGGCAGTCCATGAATACTGGCTCATACCAGTTGCCCCTTGTACCCAGGACTTCTTGCTAGCTAGTTTTCCTTGTGGGGTGTGGAGGACCGAATGTTGTGCTCCGGTGTCGACAAGGAAGTCAACAGGGGTCCCCTCCACTTTAACAGTTACCCTGGGTTCGGGGAGAGGGTCCGAACCCTGACTCCCCTAATCACTTAGTTCATCTAGCTCTAGGACTTTTACTCAATCAGTCTTGCTTCCCTTCCCGCTGGCCCTTTTTGGACAATCTCGGGCCCAATGCCCTATCTCCTTGCAGTATGCGCACTGATCCTTTTGCAGCCTCTGCTTCCCCCCTTGGTGGTTCCTTTACCTTTTCTTGCGTCGTCTGCCAGCTGCCGGAGACGGCGGTCTCGTTCCTCGGGGAAGTCAGCAGTGGTAGCTAGTAGTATTCTGGCCAGGTCTCGAGTCTGCTTACTGCTGGCAGCCGCCATGGAGCGAGCCTGCTTGTCCTCAGGAGGCTCCCAGTTATTATATACCTTTTTAGCTACCACCAGAAAGTCCTGCAGACTTTTTTCTCCTAGTCTATCTATTTTCTGTAATTTTCTCCTAATGTCTATGGCCGATTGGTTTACAAAGGCCATGATAACAGCTGCCTTGCTTTCTGGAGCCTCTGGATCCATGGGGGTATAGGTACGGAATGCCTCCATGATCCGTTCTAAAAAGGCAGCCGGAGATTCATCTTTTCCCTGTTGTACATTTCCTACCTTGGCCAAATTGGTTGGCTTTCTAGCAGCCATTCGGAGACCCCCCATTAGAGTCTGGTGGTAGACCCGGAGCCTCTCCTTACCTTCTGCCGTGTTGAAATCCCACTGGGGCCGAGTTAAGGGGAAGGAGGCATCTATCTGAGCCTGGTTGGTGGTGGGATTCCCGTCTGCGCCCGGAACTAGTTTTCGGTCCCCATTGAGGATTCTTTCTCTTTCTTCAGTCGTGAACAGGACCTGCAAAAGCTGCTGGTAATCGTCCCACGTGGGCTGATGGGTAAAAAGAACAGAGTCTAATAGATCAATAAGCCCTGCCGGTTTCTCGGAAAACTTAGGATTCTGAGCTTTCCAATTGTAGAGGTCACTAGTGGCGAAAGGCCAATAGTGATGGGGCTGATTCCCCTCCGCATCTGGGGGTCTGGTGGCTTGCAGGGGCAGAATAGTGGAGTCGGCGGCGGAGGTGGGTTGCTCCCTCTGAGCCCTTTGTCTGGTAAAGGGCGGGCTTCCCACTGGAGCGTTTCTGCCTCCCGCTCTCGGAACAGCATCTGCCTCCCCCAGAGGGGGAGGATGGTGTTCTTCTGGCATCCTAGAGGGGTTATACGGGAGAGGAAAAAATTAATTTTTCTTCAGTACCCCCCTGTAGGACAGGGTAGAGGGGTGCTGAAGGCTGGGTAAGACTTTTCTTCTTTGTCCCCTGCAAAGCAAGAATGGGTTTGGCTCCGGAGGGAGCGGGGCTAGGAAGGGCTTAAGCCAAGAGGGTGGGTAGAGGGGTAGTCTGAGTCTGTCCCATAACGTCCGTCCAGTAAGTCCACAGAACAAAACAGAGAAACACAAAAACAGACAAACAGAGGGCCCCTAGAAAGTCTTCCAACTCCATGGAAGGAGCTTAGAAACTGAAAGCTAGCTTAGACATTTGAGGGGATTCCACGTCCCTCCAAAGACGACAGCCTCACGCCGACCAGCGGGAGCGACCCGCCTCGTCTCAGACCTTTGAGGGGATTCCACGTCCCTCCAGAAGGGAGGATTGGAACGTCTTCTGAAACTCCGGCCCGTGGTCCTCCAGTGCGTCCACTTAGACCGCGTCGGGCACTACCAGAATTCCAGAAATGAGCTCACACAGAAAAGGCAGAACAAACAGACACTAACCGTGGCCAGTCAGGCTCTCCGGGTCGGGGGTCCCTCGGGGGTCTTGGGGATCCCGGGCCGAGCCCCCAAATGTTATGCCCAGAATTCGTGATCCCCAAATACTGCCAGGGAGCCGAGTCCAATGCAAAAGCAAAAGAGCCTTTATTCGAGCTAGCTCGAGCTCAATCCCCTACCTGCACCAACGCAGCGGTGAGATACTGGGGAGAGAGCGCGAGTTTCAAAAGGACAAAGGTTTTATTGGGGCCTAGTCCTGTTAGGCAGGTGAGGGGGGGGGTTACTCAAGGGGAGGGGGTGTGGTCAAGGTGAAGGACACAGAACAAGATGGAGTCGACCTGCATAGGCCCGCCCTTTCATTAGGTTTTGCCGCTGTGGCTCACATTTTTTATAGTGTCCTCTAAATACTTGATTCAGACCTACCATCCCTCCCTGATTTCTGGCCATTTTGTTGCCTTCTTATTTTTACCTGCCATCCAAAGTTCAAATATTTGTCCTGAGTTAGAAATTCACAATGCGAATTTTTGTGTAGGCTTTATTTGAGTTTTATCATCTCTTTTCCCATATTTATGGGGTTCGCATTGTGTGTCAGGCTTTGCACTAAGCTCTGCAGATATAAAAATGAACAGTAAAAGCAGGACTTCTGTTTTCATAGGGCTTATAAGATTAGTCGAGGAAAAAAAATTAAATAAGCAAGTTCAATACGGTGCATGCTAAGTATTATAAGAGAAGAAATATAGGATACTGTGGAAACACATTTTGATGATATTAAACATTTAGATTCTTCTAATGTTGATATGCCCCGATTCGAGAGACCCCCCCCCGCCGAAAACAAACCACCAGAGTCCAGAATCAAAGCCAAGCGGCAAGGGTCGTTTATTGCAGGTTCGAACCCGGTCCTCCGCGCCCTTGTTGCCGGTGACGCTAAGAGGCCCTGAGTAAGGATCTTACAGCTTCTTTTATAGACAGGCACAAACAAGTTAGGGATTTTTTTTAGAGGTTACAGAGCTGTTGTTGGTTGACATTTAAATTTGAACACTCAGCAGAACTTGATTGGTTCCCGCCTTTATTTCAAACCATTCAGCAGAACTTGATTGGTTCCCGCCTTTATGTCAGACTGCAACCGGGCACGCCCTGGCTGGTTTCGGGAAGGGGGGGGGGGGCGGGGGGGTCTTTTCTTTGCAGTTGTAAGTACGCCTGGTAATTTTTCTCTTAGTCTCTCAATGTGTTTTGCACAAGTCCTGTATTTTGAGGAGAGTCAAGGATTCTCCCAGTAGTGTTGAACATTTGAAAGAGGAAGTGGTTCCTAGAGAAAGGAAGGTCTAAACTAAGATTCAGATCGAACTAAGAGGGATCTAAGTGGAAGTAACTGTTTCATAACAATATATAGAGATCAGAGAAAGAGCAAAAGAATATAACATGACAGATGTATGAGGTTCATTGATTTGTTTCATTTTATGAATCTATTTGATGAAGTTTTGGGGTGTTGGTGGAGTTTTGGGGTCCAGAGCCGACAGCCAAGAAAAAATTCTTGAAGATGTCTTTGGTGCAAAAAGGTGATTTTATTAAAGCAAGGGGACAGGACCCCTGGACAGAAAGAGCTGCACTGCAAGTGTTGGGGGGGGGGGTAACCGTTTTATGGAGCTGGGGGAGATAAAGTCAAGAGGGAGTTTCCAAAGAGACTTTCACATGCTTAAGACTTACTGGAGGGCTAGCTATCATCAAAGTAAGGTTTTTTTTCCCTCTAGCAAAATATTAACATTAAGACAGTAGGGAGTTCCTGGACTTTAGGCCATTTATGGGATTGCCTTTTTCGGCTAAACTGGTGGAGACTCATCAGTTTAACCTTTTTTTTTTTTTTTTTTTGGTCCTTTCTTGTTTTTGGCGGAGTGTCCAAGGAATATGTACATGTCCAACCAGGAGAGGGGGGGAGGTTGCTAACTTGTACTTTGACCTCTGCTTGCCTCAAGTTCCCTCATCCTATCAGTAAAGGAAATCTCTGCAATTCCTCATTTTAGAAGCACAATTTGAATTTTAAACAGGATTTATTAGCTCCCTTTAGGGCTGTCTTCAGAAGCAGGAAAAACTGCGAAGTGCACTTAAAAAAATTATTCTCTGTGAGAAAACTTCGATGAAAAAGTTAATAGAGTTAGCAGATTTTAGGTAAAATATAATTTCTTAGTTGGTGTTCCGATGAGGATTTGGAAAATTCTTCCTTTGGAAAATCCTTGTTCTCAATATCCGTAGTGATATTCTTTATTTTTTTTTGTTATTATTTTTTTTAATGTTTATTAGTGGGGGAGGAGCAGAGAGAGAGGGAGACACAGAATCTGAAGCCAGCTCCAGGCTCTGAGCTGTCAGCTCAGAGTCCCATTTGGGGCTGGAACTCAAGAACCGGGAGATTGTGACCTGAGCCGAAGTTGGAGGCTTAACCGACTGAGCCACCCAGGCACCCTCCCCCCCACCCCGCTGATATTCTTGAATCATTTACCAAAGAGATCTTTCTGGTCTTTGTCTTCCTAGCACCTCCCCCCAGTTGAACTTTGAAGTTAAAATGCAGGTATTCCCTGCTTTTCAAAAGTTCCATGTTATACCACTTTGCTTTCATGAAAGACCTACATGAGTACCTGTTTTTGCTAACCAATGGAAATCCGAAGAGAATTTTTGCTTTTACAGAAAAAAGTGACAAGTGAAAATACCTTTCAAGTGGGCAGTTATACAGAGGCGGTGTGTACCCCAGCAACAACAGTAGCTACACCTCGCTCCTTCCCTAGGAAGTACACTCAGCATCTCAGCATCAAGCCACCATCATTTTGAACCACGTCTGTGAACATCCGTGTCTATTCCAATTTATGTACTGTATCCCTGAGCAAGATGTATCTGAAGGTATCAGCAACACTTTTTCTGGGCCTGGGAATGCTCAAAATTTTTTCCATATACAGTTGATCCTTGAACAACACCAGGGTTAGGGGTACTGACCCCCATGCAGTTGAAAATCTTCATGTAACTTTTGACTTTCCAAAACTCAATAGACTTCTGTTAACTGGTAGCTGAGCTGATCACATAAGCAATTGATTAACACATTTTTGTATGTTGTGTGTATTATATGCTGTCTTCTCACAATAAAGTAAGCTAGAGAAAAAAATGTTAAAATCATAAGGGAAAATGCAGTTACAGAACTGCACTGTATTTATAAAAAGAAAACATCTGCCTATAAATGGCCGTGCACAATTCAAAGTCATGTTGTTCAATGGTCAACTGTAAATTAAAGGTAGTTTCTTCTTCACGTTAGGCCACTGCGGTTTACAAAAGGTTTCATGGGAACTGTACTTCCAGATAGTGGGGGGGACCTTACATCTAATGTGATCTAGACTACTGAAAATAGCTTTTGGGAGTCTTCAGGATTATCCTTTTGAGAGTGATATTTTAGGCCCTCATTCATGGATTCTTGTTTTGCAACACAGGTTGCTATTAACATTTTTTTTCCTGTAACAGTTATCACCTCCATAAGACTATATTAATTTTTCCAATATTTCTGCTCTGCCCTGAAAAGTTCTATAAGGAATAACAGCATTTTTTTTTTTTGTCCAAGAGTTGTCAGCTAATTGCAACTATAATAGTACCCATATGGCAAATCTCCAGCTTGTCAGCTGTAGTACAGCATTCAGGCTGGCTTGCTAGATACTTCTGTTTGTTTCTGTGTTTAGAGAAAACACACAAACATTAACTAACCTATCATATTGATGTCACAAATGTCAATGTCTTGTTATAATTAAATCCTCTGAGTATTTTCTTTTATGTATGAAAAGGAAAACACATTTGGGCAAGCGTAAATGCATGTTTTTTGTTTTTGTTTTTTTTTTTTCCGAATGGAAACTACAGCTTGTTTACTTAACTGATTTGGCAAGGAAAAAACTGTTAAGAGAACAACAGAGCAACTAACCTGTGGTCTCTTCTCATTTATCCTATGTTTCTAAATATAAGCAGCTGATCCTTCTTGTAACTGAGGACATACACCCAGTGAGGCTAGAAATTTGGAAATTATAATGAGCTACACGTAATAGTGTGAATCCTTAGAGTGAAATCAGCATAAGAGAATAATCTGACAAATACACGTTAAGCTGTTTTTCAAAATGTGAGTCCATTAAAAAAAAAAAAAACTGTTGTGGGTGAATAATGGAAACCTAAAGCAGGTAATATTTTATTGCCAGAAACACTAAGTTCCAAATCTCTCTAGGGTCAAACTGGGGAAACACAGAATAGATAAAAGCTGAGAGGGAGGTCAATTAAATTTACTCTTTTGATGCTACCAAGCTGGCTTTCTGGTTTTGAGCTTGGTAGGTGTTTAAAGTTTTTTTCTCTCTTAGGTTCCTATGATATGGGGATATACTTTCTCGGATTGGTTCCTACCCTTCCTCCTACCTATCTCTTAGTTTTCTGGAGGTCGGCTTTACCTAGCCTTTTCTGTTTATGTTACATAGTGTGGGGCTAAAGGAATTCTGGAACTTGGCTGCCTGAGTTCAAATCCTACCTAGTTTTACCACTTACTAGTTGTGTAACTTTAGACAGGCTACTTAACATCTTTTGCTTGTCTCCTCATCTGAACATGGGATGATAATAAATAGAACTGACTTCACAGAGCTGCTGAGAGTAAATTATATCTACCCACCATCCATCCATCTATCCACACCATGGAAGGATGTAATATTCATTATCATTATCATTTTCCCTCTAAGAGAATGTTCCTTTCCTGATCCACAGGAAAGGCTCATCTGCCTCCTTTACCATGAGCAACCTCTGGAGGTGTAAGTGATAAGTGATGCCTTATATGCAGCAACCTCTTCACTGCCTATTTTGCACCTTTGGCACAGTTATCTGGTGTCTCTGCCTTTTAGGCTTTCTAGCCAATTGTGCCCCCGCCCAACCTCAGGAGGCACATATCCTCAGGATTGTTATGTATTTCAGGTGAGTTATCTTTTCATTTCTGTGATGATGAGTCTTACCTGTCAACTTGGCTGGGCCATAGAATCCCAGTTCTTTGGTCAAATAATATTGGAAGTATGTCTGTGAGGGTGTCTTGGATGAGGCTCACATTTCAGGTGACAGACTGAGTAAAGCACATTGCTTTTCCCCAATGTGGGTGGCTCTCTTCCAGTCACTTGAAGGTCTGAGTAGGGCAGAAAGGCAGACCTTCCCCAGAGCAACAGAAACTACTTCTGCCTGATTGTCCTGGACCTGAGAGATGAGTATTTCTGCCCACCCCCTCTCCCCCACTACTGTGGCCTTCAGAATGGAACTGCACCATTGTCAGTGGTACATCTTGAGACTTATTATCCTTCATAATTGAATGAGTTTATTTCTTATAAGTCTCTTAATGGATCGACTGATCCATAGGTCCTATTGTTTCTGTTTCTCTGGAGAACCCTGAATCATTATGGGATATGTTTCCTTTTCCTCCTTACCTTGATGTGTATTTGTCTGATATTAGTATTAGCTGCTTCTATTTTTGTTTTCTGGTAGCCTTTGTGTGTGTGGCATGTATTTTCATCCTTTCTTACAAACTTCCTGTTTCTTTTCATATTTAATGTGTGTCCATTTTAAGCAGTATACAGTTTTTTTTTAATGTTCATTTATTCTTGAGAGGGAGAGAGAAAGACAGAGCATGAGCAGGGGAGGGGCAGAGAGAGAGGGAGACACAGAATCTGACGCAGGCTCCAGGCTCTGACCCGTCAGCACAGAGCCCCATGCGGGGCTCGAACTCACAAGCCGTGAGATCATGACCTGAGCTGAAGTCAGATGCTCAACTGACTGAGCCACTCAGGCGCCCCTGGTTTTGTTTTTCTATCCAGCCTGACATTTATTTGTTTGTTTGTTTGTTTATTTATTTGAGAGAGAGAGAGAGAGAGGCATAGAGAGGGAGAGAAAGAGAATCCAAAGCAGGCTCCGCACTGCCAGTGCAGAGCCTAACACAGGGCCCGAACTCACGAAACATGAGATCATGACCTGAGCCAAAACCAAGAGTTGGATACCCAGGAGCCCCAGCCTGATAATCTTGTAAAGAAATTTGGAGTATTTATTCAATTTAAATTTCATATAATTAATGGGAGCACTGATGCACGTGGAATTTAAAGCTGTTAGTTTACCTGTTTTTCCTACTTTTCTATTTGGCTTTGTTTTTTTCCTCCATTCTTAATTTTTTTTTTTGAGTAATCATATTATTTTAAAATATTTTCTAATCTTTCTATTAGCTTTTTAATTATGTACCTATATTTATTATTCTTTAAGTGAAATTTTTAGAGGATTCAACAGCCTACAGCTTATTAATATTTTTGCCATTTCCTGGAGAATACGATAAACTTACACATTTTAGGCTTATTTTTCTACCTCCTGAGCTTTGTGCCATTGTTGTCATATTGCACGTAGAAACATATACATGCATACTTTATGTGTATATTGGTCTATACATACAAATACATGTACATATGTATGATATGAATATGTGTGTATGTATACACACACACACACACACACACACACACACACTTCAAACTCCACAAGATATTATTATCAGGACAGTCAGTATTCATTTAGATTTACCCTCATTTCTACACTTTTGAAATTTATTTCTCCTGTTGCATTATTATGCTTCTCCTTTCTGAAGAACTACTTTATTATATCTTTTAGTACAGTCGTCCTTGAAATGACTTTTCTCAGATGTTATTTATTTGAAAATTTCTTCATCTCACCTTTGTTTTATTAAGGATACTTTCATTGGAGGAAGGAGTCTAGGTTGGCATTTATTTTTTTCCATACTTTAAATCCATCATTTCGTTGTCTTCTAACTTGCATCATGACTGCTCAGTGAGCTGTCAGTCTTATTGTCTGTCACTCCTTTGAAGCGAACATGTCCTTTTTACCCTTTTATCTTCTTTTACATTTTTCTCTTTTTCTTTTCCAGCAGGTGGACAGCTCATGGACCTAGGCCGTTTTTTCTTTATCCTCCTTCATCTCAGGGTTTTTGATATCTTTTAGGTTTGTTTGAGATTGCTGGCTAGTTTTTATCCATCTTGGAAAATTCCCTGTCCAGTATATCTTTAAATATTCTTTCTTTCAATTCCTTCTTCGACTCTAATTTCATGCATGTGAGGTATTTTCAGTGTTTCCATATGACTCATTCTCTGTTATGTATTTAAATGTTTTTCCAACTTTGTACTTCAATAGATTAATTTTTCTACTGACCTGTCTCCTAGTTATTAATCTTCTTTAGTGCAGTGTCTAATTATTTCTTAAGATATCTTTAAATTTATAATTTAACTTATTGCATACTTAACTTTACAGAATTTTCAATAGATTGTTTTTAATGAATTCAGTTTGCTGGTAAAATTCCTCATCTCATCTATTTTCCTGGATACATTAGTTATAGTTATTATAAAGTCCTTGTCTGATTCTTATAATATATAAATGGACTACCTATGGATCTTTTTCTATCATCTGGCTTTTGGTGTGTGTGTGTGTGTGTGTGTGTGTGTGTGTGTGTGTGTGTTAGAGTGAGAGATTTGGTGAATGCCACTATTTTCTAGGAAAAACTCATAGAGGTACCAGGTGATGGTTTCTTCCTCTAGAGATGATTTAATTTCCGTTCAATAGGCAAAGAAATCACCCTTATCCAGAAATGGATTGAAACAATTTCAGAATTTCTGAGTGCTATTCTAATTCCAGTTTGTCTTACACTAGGATGTTGCTTTTGGGGAATCTCAACTGAAAACCTTACATATTTACCATAGACTGTCCTCCTTGGAAAACCCTGAACTCCAAATTTTTATAACTTTAGTTAGAACTGTGAGACTGCCAAAATCTCTGCATAGCTATTGAGTCTTTTAACTAAAGCTTTTTCTCATTTTCTTGATTTTTCTTTTATGCCAGCTCAGATTAGTTCTGAGCAAATTTGGGGGAAAATGTATGGAAAAAGTATGTTATACTTACTTCTTAGTGGTTCCCAATTTTCTAGATCTGGTATTTATCATCATCATCTTTTTTTTTATGTTTATTTTTGAGAGAGAGAGAGAGAGTGAGAGAGACAGAACTCAAGAGGAGAAGGGCCAGAGAGAGAGGGAGACACAGAATCTGAAGCAGGCTCCAGGCTCCCAGCTGTCAGCACAGAGTCCTATGCGGGGCTTGAACTTACAAACTGTGAGATCATGACCTGAGCCGAAGTCTGATGCTCAACCCACTGAACCACCCAGGTGCCCCTCATCATCATCATTTTTAATTTGAGAAAGAGAATGTTAAGTGGTGGAGAAGGGCAGTGGGGGAAAGAGAAAGAGAATCTTAAGCAAGTTCCATGCTCAGCGCGGAGCCCAAATTCCATCCCACAACCCTGGGTTCATGACCTGAGTGGAAGTCAAGAGTTGGTTGCTAAACCAACTGAGCCACCCAGACGTCCCTAGATCTTGGTCTTTCAAATAATGGCTACCTTGCCTGTTGACAGATAACTTCCCAATTGACTATAAATTTGAGAAGATGCATGTAAATTTTTAATTACAGCTACCTCCCAGAAAACATTATAGACAAGTCTCTAGGTAAACTCTCTTTAAGAAATTATTGTCATTTAGAAGGAAAAGACTCAAGGTGCCTGGGTGGCTCAGCTGGTTGAGTGTCCAACTTCAACTCAGGTCATGATCTCACGGTCTGTGAGTTCAAGCCCTGCATGGGGCTCTGTGCTGACAGCTTGGAGCCTGGAGCCTGCTTTGGATTCTTTGTCTCCCTCTCTCTCTCTGCACCTCCCTCATTCACTCTCTCCCTCTCTCTCTCTCAAAAATACATAAAACATTTTAAAAAATAAGGAAAAGACTGATAAATTAGCTATTCATGGACAAAATAAATGCATAATGTCCTAAAACTGAACTTTGGGGTTGCTTTAGTCTATCAAAAATAATAGTAACAACTTTAATATCAATTCCTAGGATAGTTTTTCTTAAAATGTACTATGTGCAATGTATTTTTATGTATATTTTACATAAGAACAGAAGTTCAGAGAATTTAAGTCATTTGCTCAAGGTCACACAGGAAGTGACAGAACTAAGTTGATTCTAACCCTACAGTCTGTTTCCTTTCTTCGTGTGACTTTGCTAATTAACTATACCAATCTTTAATCATGCCTAATTTATTTTATAACTATTTTAGCATAATGAAGCTTATAGTCATAATTGTGTGTTATATACTTAAGTATAAATGGAGATGTCTAGAAAAAAATTTTTTTAAATATTTATTTTTGATGAGAGAGAGACAGAGAGAGAGAGAGAGCGAGAGACAGCATGAGCAGGGGAGGGGCAGAGAGAGAGGGGGACACAGAATCAGAAACAGGCTCCAGGCTCTGAGCTGTCAGCACAGAGCCCGATGTGGGGCTCAAACTCAGAGACCGCGAGATCGTAACCTGAGCCGAAGTCGGACGCTCAACCGACTGAGCCCCCCGTGCGCCCCTAGAAAAATTTTTTAAATGCTATAATTTAGATTAGGAAATATGCCATTATGAAATTTCATAGAAGTAGATTTTGAAGTCCTGTTTAGGCTGTCTACTTATAGTGTGCTCTTATGCTTTTGGAATATCAGTCTCCACATATTCAATGTGGAGATATTAACTACTTCATAGAAATTTTCTGAGGAATAATTGACTTATATGTTTGTGAAATTTTATGGAAAACTCAATGTATTAATTAGTTTCTTAATTGGTTTTATATTTCTTGTCATAATTTTCATTATTATATAGAGAGAGACAGGTCCTAAAGGTGTGGTGATGAGAGAATTGAAAAGCAGCGGCCAAGACTCTCCAGGAGCCGAAGCATCAGTCCCCTGGCTCAAGCCTCTTTTATTTTTGCAGTTTGTCTGATAACAGCAAGCACATACAACATAGTATTTGGCATCCTGACAGGTCATCCACCCGCAGTGTATTCCATACTGGGTCACGAGTATATCTGGCACCAGACAAAGCATTCTTATCTCCAGACCTGGCACCCTTGTGATGTCCTTCTGGAGAGAACAGCAGTCCCGTGGCCTTCCTCCTGGGAATGAAACTGCTTTCAGTTTCTTCTCTGTCCCTTTCCTTCAGGACATTCCTATGGTGCCTCCCGATTCTTGTTCTCCAACAATTATACATTTAAAATCAAAAGGCCAGTGAGTTCCCGGGGGATCTACTAAGATAAGAGCTCAGATAAGAACTTCCCTAAGAGTTGTGTTATCACACTTTTAATAGAAACAACTATTCAACTTCTTTTTTAGGTTCTAGTCCCTGCATAATTTAGAGTGAAGCTTTTCCCACTCTGGAATGAATATGGTTCAAAAGTCTAGAAGTTTTCACAAAGTGTAGTTACATGATTTACAGACTGATTTAAATTTATGACCCAAGAAATACTTTTGCTATAAGACGCTAAAAAGTGGCCAGTATCACAAATTTATTAAAGAAAGCTTATAAAAAAAACTACTGTTATCTTTTCCTTTAATGTAATGATGGATTTTTTAGATAAGGGAGTACTAGGAATCAATGTGCTATATATTATAGATTCAATAAACTGTTTGATGAAATGTCATATAGCACAGTAACAAAAACATCAATTTTAAAATACCGGGACTTAAATAGTGTTTATTTACAAGGCAAGCAGCATCAGAAGGAAGAATGATCAGATATAAAGTTACTCTAAGTTTGTTTGGCAAATGGTCTGTCCACCTTCTGTGCTTTCTGGCATGTTATATGCACCTTTATTATGACATCAGTATAGTGAGTTACAGTTATTTATTATTTTTCTTTCCCCACTATACTGCAAGATCTTTCAGATAAAGGGAACCATATTTACTTATCTCTGGATCCTCAATGTCTAATAAAATAAAATGTCTTGCAGAGATTGGAAATCCCTTTATTATTACCTAAAAATGATCAATTTCATAATTAATAAAATATATTAATTTTAATCTTAAGCTAGGTCAAAATCCTCAGACTCTCCCAAGGTATGCAAATTCCCATGTGGGAAAGGTTGAAAAATATTTCTCTGAGAAAAGAAATACTGTACATGAAAATATCTGGTTTCAAACGTATTTCCGTAAATGAAGAGAAGCCAATAGGAAAGAGGTCACTTGTAGACCGTAGGGAAGGATCTTCAGTCTCTCATCTGTAGAATAGGTGATTGAATGAGTCAATGCTTCTAAACTACTTTGTTTTGCTTTGAAAATACTTCTGTGAGATCAACTTTTCCCATTATAGTGTCATGATGCAGTGCTCAGGGACAGGAGTGTAGAACGGATTCACAGTCAGCCTACCCTGCCAGTGTGGGGAATCTGTTAAGAATTTAGGTAAGGTAAGAGCTTACCTCAGAGTGTGGCCTTATAAATCTGACCATAGGAAATGTGCTACTATTTTTTTTTTTAATTTTTTTTTTCAACGTTTATTTTATTTTTTTGGGACAGAGAGAGACAGAGCATGAACGGGGGAGGGACAGAGAGAGAGGGAGACACAGAATCGGAAACAGGCTCCAGGCTCCGAGCCATCAACCCAGAGCCCGACGCGGGGCTCGAACTCACGGACCGTGAGATCGTGACCTGGCTGAAGTCGGACGCTTAACCAACTGCGCCACCCAGGCGCCCCGCTACTATTTTTTTTAAAAGAAAAAGATAGGCGTTTGAAATACTATATTGTTGTCTTTTTGGTATGGGACTTCCTTAAAGTTAGAAGTTCTGTTTCACAACAATTAATTGATCCAGGAGGGTTTATGATGAGTAAATATATTTAATAAAATCTGTCAGTGTAATTTAGTATTAATTGCAAAGTTGCTTCAAGTACAGTGGCTTCAGGTATATAACTAACTCGACTGCCAGCTGACAACAGTTTATTGTATATTTTAGGAAACATTAGCAGCTCCCTGCTGAGAATATAAATAAGGAGAAAGAGCCAGAACCATGGGGCTAGGTGAATATACAATATAACCTCTTTATGGGAGAATTTTGAAGAATCCTGAAAAAAACTAATATGAAGAAAACATTCACTAAGTTTTCTGAAAGTAGATGTTTTGTGCTGAGAAATTACACCAAAATAATTGTAGGAACTCTAGTAACCATGAACATCAGAAAAATGCATTTGAGGTGTTTCATTTTCTTGTCCACTAATTGAAACTTCTTTCCTGAAACTAATTATTGTACAAAGTTCTGCTTGCTTTGAAATACTGAAAGTAAAACAAAAAATGCAGATGTTGCTTTTTTTTAAAATTGTCTAGAACTATAAATTTTCACTGAATTGATCTTTTCTACATTCTCAATATAGAGTTAAAATATGGAAACTGTGGAAGTTAAAATATGGGTAAAGAATATGCAGTTATTTATTTACCAAAGTATAAGGAGTAGTCCAAAACCCAAGTAAGAAGTCATAACAAAATTTCTATGTAGAGATGAAATATTTTATAGATATATTTCACATACGATGTGTGTTTGGTGGAATCCTTACGTAATGAATGTGTTGCTTCAAATTGTTACTAAACATTGACTAACTGGTTACCTAGGATCCTGATCCTGTAGAAGACTTCAAACGGTAGTTCTTTGAAAAATTAACTCAGGGACTATAAATAACAAATAAGAATATTTGCTCATCTAACCTGACTCTAAATGGGCACTGAAACTTGTCTAGAATTTTGTAATTCATTGAACGAAAGCTGGCTGCATTATATTTTAGTAGAAAACCTTACATTAGTGACAGTTTAGGAGAAAACACCTTCTACCTTTTTCCACAATAGGGGTAAGAACTAAAAGGCTCTATTGGGGTTCATGGTCTGCACTTTGGATTTTTTGCAAAGCTTGAGGTGAGGAGTCAAAATAAATGGAAATGCTTCTAGGCACTGGTTAACAAAACCACAGCTGCTCCAGTAATAGGGACTTTGGAGCACAGTTAGCAAGAAAAAGTAAAGGTAGGAGAAATGGCAGGGGATACAGCCCAAGGAAGATAGTCAATGGTGTTGTAATAGTGTTGTGTGGTGACACATGGTGGTTAAACTTGTGAGCATGATATGCCCCGATTCGAGAGACCCCCCGAAAACAAACCACCAGAGTCCAGAGCCAAAGCCAAGCGGCAAGGGTCGTTTATTGCAGGTTCGAACCCGGTCCTCCGCGCACTCGTTGCCGATGACGCAAGAGGCCCCGAGCAAGGATCTTACAGCTTCTTTTATAGACAGGCACAAACAAGTTAGGGATTTTTTTGAGGTTACAGAGTTGTTATAGGTTGACATTTAAATTTGAACGCTCAGCAGAACTTGATTGGTTCCAGCCTTTATTTCAAACCATTCAGCAGAACTTGATTGGTTCCCGCCTTTATGTCAGACTACGACCCGGCGTGCCCTGGCTGGTTTCGGAACGGCGGGGGAAGGGAAAGATCTTGTCTTTGCAGTTGTGAGTACACTTGGTAATTTTTCTCTTAGCCTCTCAAGCACAGCATAACGTATAGACTTGTCTGATCGCTACATTGTACACCTAAAACGAATTTAACACTGTCACCTGTACTTCAATTAAAAAAAGATTCCACTGATTAAAAAGATCAGTGGTAGGGAAAGAAAAACAAGAGGGAAAGATGAACACAAGCAAAAAGTGAGCATTAAACAGGAGCCCTTTGCAGCAAATTGTGTATATTAATAAATACCTTTTACACCTTCTGAGAAATATAAAATCTAGCTTAGGCTTCCCACGGAATTTATGTGTTATTTGTTTTCTTTTCAACATCAGCCACCATAATTGCGTCCTCTTTTATTCATCGCTAGTGTTCCAAACCGTCAAACTGCAGGGTCTCCTGAAAGAGATCAACCCAAACGTTCTCTTTACAAAGTGTGGGTATGTAGGAAACCAATATATATTGAATACCCACTAAAAAGTGTGTTATCTCTCTAGTTTCTTGTATCTTACAGCTTAAAAAAAATCAAACTTGTAAAAAAGGGATTCAAATTCAACTCCAGCTATAAGGCTTATAATATTTTTATTACCAACTACTCTGATGTTTGCTTACTTGTTAAAGGCAGGTGGATAATATATAAAAACAGAAAATAAAGTTCTGTACTAAGTAACTCATGTTAACCTTGCTCAGATGGTTCATGTGGTAAGTCTATCATTGTAAGAGAGAGCCCACAGAGAATGTTGCACGTTACTCAAGCAGTGACGAGGCATTCTTGGGACAAGGTTGGCAATGATGGTTGTGTCTGAGCTGAATACAGAAATGTTCTCAGAGGGAGATTAGAATGCCGATATGTTCTATTTACCCACTTAAACTCAAACATAGTTCCTCATTTTCCCCTCATTTAAAAGTCTGAGAAGCATGGAACATTGTGTCTTTTACTTTCCCTTTACATTGCAAAGGACAAAGTAATAAGCAGCAGATATTAAATTAGTATTTTCTTAATTACCATCATAACTATAGCAGCGACATTCTTCTGAACTTAATGACTGTGCATAGTCTAATTCTGCAATAGCACGGGTATTTAAATTATAGTTTTCCACACCAGTTTAAGTAATCATCCAGCAATTTAAAAAATCTTCATTAGATGGTGGAGCAGGTAAAGTTAGTCTTTAGTGATACTCTAAAATCTGTCTTATTTTATTTTCTTCATATTCAAAGTGTCTACACTAGTTTGCTAATTGTAAGTAGTGCATTTTTCACATTTTAGCATCTCTAAAATTAGAGGTGTGATGTTAAGTCAATGTGATAAGAAAATCATCACAATTGTCATGACTAATTGGCACTTTTTTCTTTGTGGTAGGTAACAAAAAGTTGGTACATTTTACAATTGATGGCATCTTAGATTTAGTGAAATTAAACATAAGGCAATAAAGTCACAAAGGCAATGTATCCCTGTAGAGATTTCTGAATATTCAATAATATTTAGGTGAAAATCTTTAGGCATTATTTCTTTAAAAATTTTTTTTAATGTTTATTTTTGAAGGAGAGAGAGACAGAGTGTGAGTGGAGGAGGGGCAGAGAGAGAGGGAGACACAGAATCTGAAGCAGGCTCCAGGTTCTGAGCTGTCAGCACAAAGCCCAACCCGGGGCTGGAACTCACAAACTGTGAGATCATGACCTGAGGTGTAGTCAGATGCTTAACCAACTGAGCCACCCAGGCACCCTGTAGGCATTATTTCTTTTAGGGATATATATACATATATCACTATGATTCAAAGTCCACCTTTAGTAAGTCATCGTTCGGAGCCCTAAAGTTATTTTACTTGACCTCTTTTTTTTCATTTTAGAAGATATATATATATATATATATATATATATATATATATATATGCATATGTAAATATATATACATAAGTGGTGGCAGGTATATATACATATATGTGTATATGTGTGTGTGTGTGTGTGTATATATATATATATATATATATATATATATAAATCTTCTAAAATGAAAAAAAAAAGAGGTCAAGTAAAATAGGGCTCCGAACGATGACTTACTAAAGGTGGACTTTGAATCATAGTGATAAGTGGTGGCAGGTATGTTTTTGGTCATAGTCTATTTCTGATACCATTGATATCTGTTCCACTTGCTCCAATCTTAGTTTTCTACACTTGTTAGTGATTTGACCACGGCCAAAGATTTAGTTAGCCTCTCTCCATCAGCTTCCTCATCTGTAAAACAGAGGTATAAATTCTATCTCATAGAACCATAAAAAAAAAACAAAAACAAACAAACAAAAACTACATGAAATGGCAGATATAAAGAAGTAGCACAGTCCCTAGCACATAAATGTTAATTTTTCTTACAGAATGACTTTGAAATAAACTTCATTTTGAAAACTGAAATTTGTCACAGGTAGTAGAAAGTATTCCTGATTACTGGCTTAGTCTGACTGCAAACTAGAATGACTGTGTATTTAAACCAGACACTGTTAAAGCAGTCTTGAGGACGAATGTCCTCTCCTCATATTAGTACCTGATTAGCAGGACACAACAGCATGAAGGATGGAGGAAACAAACTCCTGTTATGAAGTGATTATACTCATCAATCAAAGGACTACACCTAAATTTCTAAAACAGAAGGTGTGTGCATCACATTGGGCGCATCTCACTGTGAGATGAGCAATGCAATTAAATATCAAAATACTTTTCACAACATTTAACAGCAGGTGGCTACAGGCATAATCCCTGCATAGGTATGTAGGTGACTATTTATGAATTCAGTCCAATCATCTCCTCAAATTGTCTGTCTCGGGGTTTGGGATCCCTATCATTAGAGTCACTTTGGTTTAACTACATGATCTCTAGAAGGACATTGCATCAGTGCACCACTATTACATGGAGGGGTGAGAGATGTCATTGATTAGTATACATCAGTGTGTCAGATTAGAAAGGGAAGGGAATAGATCAAGCCAAATACGTTGATGAAGATGAGAGAAGTCTAGATATTCTCAAGAGAATTGCAGACTAACAGTAGGAAAACAAAGCAAGTAATCTGTCCAGATGGGAGACTCTAGGAGTGTTGTTACTGGGAGAAGAAGAAACATAAAATTACAGATCTGAAAAATAAGAAATACACTGATATTTCACTGCTGCCTCTAGTTACTGGCACAGAATGTGGTAAGGAATAATTCCTGAATAAATATTTGTTGAATAAAAGAATTAACTAATGAGACATTTAAAAATGAAATACAGTTTTACTGTCTATGTATTGCTAAAGTATCACAGAGTGCAAAGTGGATTACATACTTATGTACACGTGTAAGGCAAGAACATCACAGAGCATAGACAAATCATCCTGTATCAGGCTTTTGTTGATTTTAAGAAATATTAGATAATCTATAAAATGTCTAAACCTATGCAGTAAAGAAATGACTTAAGGGGTGCCTGGGTGGCTTGGTCGGTTAAGCGTCTGACTTCGGCTCAGGTCATGATCTCTCGGTCCGTGAGTTCGAGCCCCGCGTCGGGCTCTGTGCTGACAGCTCAGAGCCTGGAGCCTGCTTCCGATTCTGTGTCTCCCTCTCTCTCTGACCCTCCCCCATTCACTCTCTGTCTCCAAAATAAATAAACGTTAAAAAAAAAAACAAAAAAAAAAAAAACAAAAAAAAAAAACAAAAAAAGAAATGACTTAAGATGGCAAGTTCTTGACTGTGTGGACCATGCCTGTTTTCATCTTTGTAATGCCAGTGTTTATCATAATGCATGAAATATGATAGGTATTCAATAAATGTTGGCTAAATTAATGGGATTCTAATATACAGTTAATTGTCCAAAAGCTTTGTGCATATTTCGTCTAATAAGCCAGAAAATTGATTGTATAGTTACCATGCAGACATAGTCAATGGCACGCCTCTCTCATCTACTGATGGGTTATAATTTGGTTCATTTAATTGTGTTTATGTTTTACTGTGTTGTATTTTCTTTGTGAGAATGCTGTTCTTCTGCCAAATTTTTGCTTAGCCACATTTACATGTGTACTGACAAATTAATATATTTCAGTGGCCTTATGTTTCTGTTGAACAGCCATGAGATGTTTTATTTGCAGCATCTGTGTATTTTAAAATATCATTCTGCCTAGGAGATGCCAATTTTTCATGTAAACATAGATAAAAAATTAGAATAAAGCATTGGTAAAATAAAAGTGAATCTGTAGAGTTTTCTCAAAATATGTACTCCAGTCCCTTCCTGAATTTTCTGATTTAGTTTTGTAGGAGGAAGGAGTGAGGGTTACTGAAAATGGAATGCACTAGTTGGTTGCAGTCTGTGGATTTACAGATACCTTATCTCTACCCCTATTTTGAGACTTTGTATTCTATCAGGTATATGGGTATTCTATCAAGGCTAAGCAAAATCTGGGGAAAGTACTCCTGCTTCAAAAAACTTTCCCCTCACCGCCTATATTGATTTAACTCATAACCTTGCATTCTTATGCCAGTGTAGGATTCCCAATCCCTTAACATTTACAAATACTGATTTGTGATCTGAAAATATTTTAAAATGGCAATTAATTCCATATTAATTGTTTTTGAGCCTTCTCAAGGAGATTGCTTCTGCTTTCATTATCTTGTTTCCAAATTCATTTGAAATGCATCCAGGGAATTTAAGGGAAGAAATAGAAGAGTTTCAAAATCTAGGAGCAAGAGTGAACTGGTAAAGGTCTCACTGGGAAATTTGGGTTAACAGATTTTGCTTTAACCTAATGATGTCCTCTTATCTAAAAACTCTCAGACTTTTCTAAGTAGGTATATACAGGAAGAAAAATGTTGTCACATGATTGAGAAATAGTGCTTTTCAAATTATTAGAAAACAGAGTTTTGTCAAAGTTAATAAAATTTATTCCTTTAGAATACTGACTACAACTCATACTTACCCACTCTTATTTTCTATTCTACAAAAGTCAGAACAAATTAACTGGCGAGAACAACATTGTTATCTAAAAACTTCTAATGAGTTGAGTTTTGTTTTTGTTTTTGTTTTTAGAAGAAAATTGCTCAATTATTAATTGCATCAAGGAACTAAGATGGTCATTGTCGTAGCAAAGATATTAACATTAAAATAGATGATCCTTGATCTTTGCCAATTTAGAGAAGAAGGGAATTAGACATCATCTTTGTATAGACTATTTGGGGTATGACTGAGGTTGCAAAATATGTTATGGAAAAATTTGGTATTATCACACTTATTGAGAATATAAACTCATGTATGGTTCTGGATTTTAAATAATTAAAAACTTTTTAGAGATAGACAAAAATGGAGGCAAAAGTAGAAGAGATAACTCCAGTGTCCAGAAAAGTGTCAATTACATAGTTAGTGATCAATACATATTTGTTGAATGAGTGAATTTACAATAGCGTATTTTTGGCAGGTTTTAAACATTATAGACAGATACAATGGACACTGAAGATCCAACATTCTTTATCCTTCATATGTTGTAGCCTGTAAGAACCTTTTTATTTTTCAACCCTTTACTCTTTTTTGTCTAAATATTAATAAAAAAATGAAATAGAGACATTAGATTTTTGATATTTCTACAGTGCTAATATTTTGATACTAGGCAATTTGGCCACCAATATTCTTGTTCCTCTAGGGAAGTTTTGTCAGTTCTAATGGTGATTGCTTTAGAAGATTTCTTAAGTTACCATAGTGTCTTCAAATGCAGAGAGAGAGGGTGAACATACCCACTTACCAAAGCACTATTAGCAGGATAGTTTTGTCTGGTCTAGCTTGCTAACAGGAATTTACCACACTATTCCAAATTCAGTATTCCCAAACTTTGTAAACATCCAGGATACATATGTACACAAATTTGATGCATGGCTTCTCTGAAAATCAAGGATCAAAACTGGTGTTTGTAGAAATTATAGTCATTAATGATGTGTCATTGATTTTATTTGGATGTCTCTAAATGAATGTTTTTCAATTAGAGTAGAATATTTGGAAGGTAGGGTATGGGTTAAGTATGTATCAGAATGACTTGGCAATTTGAGAATTTTGGAAATATTTCTGGATGACTGTCACGGACCTCCTGTGAGTGAGCCCAACAGCAGAGATTTGCATATGATGATGTGTTTTTACTGGTTTTTTTTTTTTCTGTTTTGTTTTGTTTTGTTTTTCAAATTACAATACTCATTCCACAACCCATCCCCTTTCTATTATTTTTTTATTTTGGTAAGGTTTTTATTTTAGTTCCAATATAGTTAACATATAGTATTATATTAGCTTCAGGTGTACAATACAGTGATTCAACAATTCTGTATATTGCTCAGTGCCCATCATGATAACTGTACTCTTTAATCCCTGTTACCTATTTCACCCATCCCCCTCCCCACCTCTCTGGTAACCATCAGTTCTCTATAGTTAAGAGTCTGTTTCTTGCTTTGTCTCTCCCCAACACCCTTTATTTGTATTGTTTCTTCAATTCCACATATGAGTGAAATCATATGGTATTTGTCTTTCTCTGACTGACTTATTTCATGTAGCATAGTATACACCAAACCTTCTTTATCTATTCATCTCTTAATGGACACTTGGGCTGATTTAATAATTTGGCTATTGTAAACAATGCTGCAATAAACATAGGGGTGCATATATCCTTTCAGATCAGTGTTTTTGTATTCTTTAGGTAAATACCCAGTAGTGCAATTAGTGGATTATAGGACAGTTCTGTTTTTCACTTTTTGAGGAATCTCTGTACTGGTTTCTGGAGTGGCGTCCCAGTCTGCATTCCCACTAACAGTGCACAAGCATTCCTTTTATTACACATCCTTGCCAGGACTTGTTGTCGTTTCTTATGTTTTTAATTTTAGCCATTCAGACAGCTGTGAGATGATATCTCAATGTGGTTTTGCATTTTCCTGATGATTAGTGATGTTAGGCATCTCTTCATGTGTCTGTTGTCCATATGTATGTCCTCTTTGGAGAAATGTTTGTTTATGTCTTTGCCCATTTTTTAATTGGATTATTCATTTTTTTCAATAATGTTCAAAAAAGCAATAGATTTTATTGTCTGGTTTTTGGAGATTGTTTTTTTTTTTCTCTTTACTTTATGGTTGTATCTCAGTAGCTCCAAATATTCATGGGGACAAAATCAATTTTCCTTGTCCTTAAAAGGAAAGGTGTTGAGTTGTATCAGTTCTTTATATATTTTAGATACTAACCCTTTATCGGAAATGTCATTTGCAAATACCTTCTCCCATTCAGATGGTTGTCTTTTAGTTTTGTTGCTTGTTTCCAGAAAGATTGTTTTAAAGAAAATTCACTTGGTTCAGAAATAGCACTGTTTATTTCCCTCTCCATTTGAGGGAGACTGCTCAGATGATTCTCCCACAATTTCAAGGTTTCAGGAAGATGTGGTGTGGGTGATTTTATGCACAGAACATATATGCTAAGGTAGTGGTATTTCTCCATTATCTAAAAGTTAAGACTCTGGGCCGTAATTACTGGGGTGATTTTCTAGCTCATTTTCAAATAAGCAGAAAACTTAAAATCAAGTTTACAATTCTTTGGGAGGAAACAGTATATGATGAAATGCTTTCATCCTATATAGTATAAATGCATTGCAAATAGCAGAGTGAATACAGTCTTATTATGATGGGATATGGCAATAAATAAATGAGATAGATTTTATTGTCTGGTTTTTAGAGATTATTTTATTCTCTTTACCTTATGGTTGTATCTCAGTAGCTCTGAATATTCATGGGTATAAAATCAGTTTTCTTTATCCTTAGTAGTTTTCAGTATATACGCATATCTGAGAAATCACATAGACCTGCCACTTTCACTTTACAGATGAGGAAACTGAGGCTCAGAGATCTTTCATACCTTAATTCCCATTTCATTGCTGTTGATGCTAGAGTATGACATTGTTTATCATTCTTACCTTACATCCTATACAAATGTGCCTAAACATGAATAGCTGCATCTGTAAAATAAAAATAAAAATAAAAGAGAGAGAGAGAGAGAGAGAAAGAGAATGGTTTGGCTCTATTTCCCTCCCTTTTCCTCATTTATATCTTACTGCTTATTATTTATATATTTCTGATGCACTATAAGGGTCGCATAGGCTGCCCTCTATATTCATATTCTCCAAATATCTAACAGCAGAATTTGAAATGTTACTATAACATATTAAGTGAAGTTATCTTCTAGGTAACATTTAAAATATAACTATTCTTATAAACTTGGACAACCATTGATATCAGGGCCTGATTTTACCTCTTTAGTGTCTCTAGTACCGAACACTCATTAGATATTTGCTAAATAAATAAACTGCTTGTAAGCAAGTATTTATTGCCATCACTTTCCATCTTGCTTAATTTTGTGTTAGTTTACAGTAAATAAATACCTATTCATACAGACATTGTAGAGTTTAGGGTTACAGAAATACTTCCCTATCATTGAAGCTATTTTATTATGGAAATGCTGTTCCAGTTTTCCCAAGTGTCCATTCTTTCCTTGTCATCAAACTAGGTGTTGCTAGATTGGCAAGGAGAGCCTGTGAAGCATGTCAGTTTTCTTCACTGCCTCCAAATAAAATCTGTATCGAACTAAAGCCATATTGAGTTATTTCAGAGAAAAACTGTTCAGAAGGACAGTTTCATATCTTCAGGCAACTCAGCAGGTCAGTTGCCTTTGGGTTCTTTGCATGACTAAGTTAAAGAGCTAGAATGTATATAAAAGCTTAGTGAATTGTGTTTGCAGTTTCACTGAACAGCCATAGGTAAAACTGAACTTTTGGGGTTTCACATGTAACCACAGAAGTGGTTGCTTATGATTGAATTACAACTCTGTTGAAAAACATCACTGAAGATGGACAAGTTGCTGGTATGGCGTTTGTGGGTTACAGTTTGGTTTTGATGTTTGTCTATATGAAGACTCTCTTCATAAATATTACCCTCAAATGGAACATTAAACCAGAAAATAAGAGTGATTTGTTTTGAAGAAGAAAACTATTTGCTAATAAAACAAAACTTCTACCTACGATATATCCCAAGTCATTATTTCTGGATAGAAAATTTCCCTTAAAAATCAAAGATTTTAAATTTATTATACTGATAAACTAGCTCTGTAAAAATAATCGATAAGAAACTTTTCTTTATTAACCACTGTGAATATTTAAGGGTGTCAATAAAAGTGAAAATTTTTAAGGCATAAATTCTCTAATTACTGTTGAAATCAAAATTAACATGAAATTATCAAAGTCTAAATAGCATTTGCCAATGTATCATCTGGGACACATTTTATCCTGGCTGTGCTTCCTACCACTGCTGGATGAATAGTCAATAATTATTATTTGGGATCACACATTTCATAGAAACTGTCAGAACATGCAATTAGTCAGGAATGATAAAATGGCAATAAAAGAGTTAGGAATAATGAATTGCCAATATAAGTCATCAATGTGTGATACATACATTTCTTAAAATGTTTTATAGCCTACTGGTTATTAAATGTTACCATGACTGGTAAAAGCAGATGAGATTTGATTTAGGGACTCAAATATTTAACTCTCACCGAAAGTGGACCACATTTGTTTGATTTACTTGGCCCTCACTATACAGTAAACCACTATAGAATTCTCTTTATGGAAATCTTCTTGAGATCTGCGGCCATTGTCTGAAGGCATTTATTATAGAAAGTTGTACAAAGGCCTCAGCTATAATACAATTTTGCAGCATGAATGCCATGAACAGCAAGCCTCCAGAGAAACTAAAATGTTTACAGTAGCTGAGCTCTAAGGTTAGAGTTGAAGACAGAATTGATTACAAAACTAACTTTTGATATAACTTTTTAACTTTTTAGCACACAACTTACATAGTCAAAGAATGCTAAATATACCACTTTTTTTATTTCTTGAAAATAAACATATGGGTAACAACAAAAAGGGTATCATAAACATCCTTATTGTCACCAGTACCTTTCAAATGCTATTTTGTGAATATAGTAGATATAGATAGATATAGATACATAGTAGTCTTCCTTATCCATCAGAGGATAGTACTGAACCCTATATACATTATGCTTTTTCCTATGTACCCTACCTATGATAAAGTTTAATTTATTTTTTTAATGTTTGTTTATTTACTTTTTGAAAGAGAGAGAAAGAGAGAGAGAGAGAAAGAGAGAGAGAAAGAAGAGAGAGAAGGAGAGAGGCAGAGAGAAAGTGAGAGAGAGAAATCCCAAGCAGGCTTCACTGTCAGCACAGAGCCTAACACAGGGCTCAAACCCGTGAACCCGTGAGATCATGACCTGAGTCGAAATCAAGAGTCAGACGCTCAACCAACTGAGCCACCCAGGCACCCAATAAAGTTTAATGCATAAATTAGGTACAGAAAGAGATTAAGAGATTAGCTAATCATGAAATGAAACAATTGTAAGAATGTATTGTAATAAAAGTTATCCGAATGTGGTCTCTCTCTCTCTCTCTTAAAATACCTTTTTGTAGTACATTCAATTTTCTTGTGATGATGTGAGATGATAAAATGCCTATGTGATGAGATGAAGTGAGGTGAGTGATGCAGGCACTGTGACTTAGCGTTAGGCTATGATTGATCTTCTGATGATACATCAGAAAAAGAATCATCTGCTTCTGCACCGTGGTTGACCACAGGTAACTAAAACCGTGAAAAATGAAACCGCAGTTTAGGGAATACTATTGTATGGCTCTAATTTAGACTGTGCTGCTCCAAAAAATAGGGCCCTGCAATTCTCATTTTGAAAAATGCTCAAGCTTACCAGGCATAATAACTTAAATCATTAATTAGTAAAAAGTGATGATCTGTTATTCTCCATTTCACCTTTGATTGTGGAAATCACACCCTAGAAGTAACTACATTATAGTGATGGATGAAGTATTTGGAAAATTTCTGTGATCCAGAGCTTCTGGGATGCAAAAGAGTATTTTATAGGTGTGCAACCAAAACAGAGTGGTTTAACGTAATATTTCTCATCCTATAATTCATATTACTTTGACTAGAGGAAGAGAACTGCTTATTTATGAATTCTTGAAGATGGTGACATCTGACATATACCTGAAATGAGAGACTGAATTTAATATGCATAATTGTCAAAACTCATGTTTCCTTCTCATTCTTGGTAATATCATACATTACAGGAGAGCGGTACAGATCTTGCTGTTATGTAGCAGATATTTTTAAATGACTTTCATGTTCTTTAATTAATATTTTTATGGCTTTTATTTTATTTTTTATTAAAGTATAATTGACACAGGCATGTTCGTTTCAGGCTCCAACATAATGACTCAATATTTACATACATTGCAAAACGATCACCACAGTAAGTCTAGTTTCCATCCATCACTATCAGAGTTACAATTCTTTTTTATGATGAGAATTTTCAAGATCTACTCTCTTAGCAACTTTCAAATATACAATACAATATTGTTGACTATAGTCACCATGCTATCCATCACCACCCCATAACTTACTTATTTTATAGCTGGAGGTTTGTACCTCTTGATCCTCTTCATGCATTTGGCCCACCGTCTATCCCCGCCCCCCCCTTTTGGAAACCACCAATCTGTTCTCTGTATCTATGGGTTTTGTTTTTTGTTTGGTTTGTTTGGCTTGTTTGTTTTTTAGATTCCACATATAAGTGAAATCATTTGTATTTGTCTTTTGCTGCATGACTTATTTCACTTAGCATAATATCATCAAGTTACACTCATGTCACAAATGGTAAGATCTGATTCTCTTTTATGACTGAGTAGTGTTCCATACATCGCATATACGTCATATATTCTTTATACATTTATCCATCAATAAACACTTACTAGGTTGTTTTCATATCCAAGCTATTGTAAATAATGTTGCAATGAATATAGGCATGCATATATCTTTTCAAATTAGTGTTCATTTTCTTTGGATAAATACCCAGCAGTGGAATTGCTGGATCATATGGTAGTTCTATTTCAACTTTTTGAAGAATCTTCATACTGTTTTTATAACGGCTGCACCAATTTACATTCTCATCAACTGTGCATCCCTTTTCTCCACATCCTTGCTGACACTTGTTATTTCTTTTGATAATAGCCATTCTGACAGGGATAAGGTGATAGCTGTCTCATTTTGGTTTTGATTTGCATTTCCCTGATGCTTAGTGATGTTGAGATTTTTTTCATGTGTCTGTTGGCCATTTGTATGTCTCTTTCGGAAAAATGTCTATTCAGGTCTTTTGCCCAATTTTAAATTTGATTATTTTTGTTATTGAGTTGTATGAGTTCTTTATATATTTTAGATATTAACTTCTTATTGGATATGATATATATTGGAAATTTTTTCTCCCATTCAGTAGGAAGCCTTTCATTTCATTGAGGGTTTCTTTTGCTGTGCAGAAGCTATTTAGTTTGATGTAGTCCCACCATTTTATTTTTGCTTTTGTTGCCCTTGCCTTTGGAGTCAGGTCCAAAAAATCATCACCAAGACTGATGTCAAAGAGCTTACTGCCTATGTTTTCCTCTAAGAGTTTTAGGGTTTCAGGTCTTACATTCAAGTCTTTAATCCATTTTGAGTTAATTTTTGTGTATGGTATAAGGTAGTAGTCCAGTTCCACTCTTTTGAATGTGGCTGTCCAGTTTTTCCAACACTACTTATTGAGAGATTGTCCTTTTTCCGTCATATATTCTTGCCTCCTTTGTCATTAATTAATTGATCATATATGCAGAGGTTTTTTTCTGGGCTCCCTATTCTATTCCATTGATACATGTGTCTGTTTTTATGCCAATACCATATTGTTTTAATTACCATAGCTTGGTAATACAGCTTGAAATCAGGATGTGTGATGCTTTCAGCTTTGTTCTTTCTCAATATTGCTTTGGCTATTCAGGAGCTTTGATGGTACCTGATAAATTTTTAGATTATTTTGTTCTATTTCTGTGAAAAATGACGTGGGAATTTTGATAGGGATTGCATTTAATCTGTAGAATGCCTTGGGTAATATGGAAATTTTAACAACATTAATTCTTTCAATCCATGAGTATAAGATAGTTTCCCATTTATTTGTTTCATTAGTATCTTATAGTTTTCAGTGTACAGGTCTTTCATCCTTTTGGTTAAATTTATTCTTAGGTAGTTTATTCTTTTTGATGCAATTTTGAATGGAATTGTTTTCTTAATTTCTCTGTAGTTGTTAGTATATAAAAATGTGACAGATTTTTATTTTATTATTTTATTTTATTATTTTTAATGTTTTATTCATTTTTGAGAGAGAGAGAGACAGAGCATGAGCAGGGGAGGGGCAGAGAGAGAGCGAGACACAGAATCCAAAGCAGGCTCCAGGCTCTGAGCTGTCAGCACAGAGCTCTATGAGGGGCTCGAACTCACAAACCGCGAGATCATGACCTGAGCCGAAGTCGGACGCTCAACCTACTGAGCCACCCAGGCGCCCCAGAAATGTGACAGATTTTTATGTTGATTTTGTACCCTGCAACTGTACTGAAATTTTCTAATAGTTTTTTGAAGGAGTCTTTAGTATATATAAACACATGTTGTCTGCAGATACTGACAGTTTTACTTCTTTCTTTCCAACTGAGATCTCTTTTTTTCCTATAGTTGCTCTGGCTAGGACTTCCAATACTAAGTTGAATGAAAGTGGTGAGAATGGGCATCCTTGTCTTGTTCCTGATCTTAGAAGAAAAGCTTTAAGCTTTTCACCATTGATTTCTACATTACCTGTGGGCTTCTGTTATTAGATTTTTATTTTGTGTATCCCACATGGCCTTTATTTTGTGAGGGATGTTCCTTCTATATCCAGTTTGTTGAGAGATTTTATAAATAGATTAATTTCATCAAATGCTTTTTCTGTGTTTAGTGAGATGATCATACATGATTTTCATCTTTCATTTTGTTAATGTATTGTATCACATTGATGGATTTGTGGTGTTGAAACATCCTTGTACCCCTGGAGTAAATCCCACATGATCATGAAGTATGATCATCTGAAAGAATTTTTCTTTGGTTCTGTCAATATTTGCTGTATATATTTAGGTGTTCTTATGTTGAGTATGTAAATATCAAAAATGTTATATCTTCTTGTTGGATTTTCACCTTTATCATTATGTAATGCAATACTTGTCTTTTATTGCAGCCTTTGTTTCAATGTCTATTTTAGTATAAGTTTAGTTAACCCCACTTTCTTTTGGTCTTCGTTGCACAGAACATCTTTTTCTATCCCTTCACTTTCAGTCTGTGTATGTCCTTACATCTGAAGTGAGTCTCTTTAGGCAGCCAATAAATGTCTTTTTTTTTTTTTTTTTTAACCCATTCAGCTAGTCTGGGTTGGGTTAATAGAGAATTTAGTCCATTTACATTTAAAGTGATCATTGATGCATATGTACTTGTTGGCATTTTGTTAACTGTTTTTTGGCTGTTTTGTAGTTCTCTCTGTTAATTTCTTCTCTTGCTTTCTTCCATTGTAGTTTGATGACTCTTCTGTAATGTTATGCTTAGATTTCTTTCTCATTTTCTTTTGTGTTTCAACTATAGCTTTTTCGTTTGTAGTTATCATGAGTCTCACATATAGAAGCCTATATATAAAAAATATAGTCTATTTTAAGTTGATACCTAGTTAAGTTTGAATATATTTTAAAACTTTAAATTTTTACTCACCCTAACTCCTATGTTTTATGAATTTGATGTTACTTTTTATATCTTTTTATTTTGTGTAACCCTTAACTAATTATTATAGTTATTTTTACTACTTTTGTCTTTTAACCTTCATACTAGCTTTATAGGTGATCCACTACCTTTACCATATATTTACCTTCCCCAGTGACATTATTGCTTCCAGATGTTTTCCTGTTACTAATTAGTGCGCCCTTTTTTTCAGCTTACAGAAGTCCTTTTAATATTTCCTGTAACTTCAGTTTAGTAATGATGAACTACTTTAGCTTTTCCTTGTCTGGAAACCTCTTTATCTCTCCTTCAATTCTGAGTGATAATCTTGCAAGGTAGAGTATTCTTGGAAGTTTTTTTTTTTCCTTTCAGCACTTTGAGTATATCATGCCACTCACTCCCTTCTGGCCTGCAAAGTTTCTGCTGAGATATCTGCTGATGGTCTTATGGAGATTACCATGTATGTAACAAGTTGTTTTACTTTTGCTGTTTTCAAGACTCTCTTTATCTTTAACGTCTGACATTTTAATTATAATGTACCTTGGGGTAGGTATCCTTGGATTCATCTTGTTTGGAACCCCTTGAGCTTTTTGGATCTAGATTTCTGTTTCTTTCCCCTGGTTAGGGAATTTTCAGGCATTATTTCTTCAAATAAGTTTTCTGTTCCTTTTCTCTCTCTCTTCTTCTTCTAAGACCTATATAACGCAACTGTTACTCTGCTTCATGTTGTTTCATAGGTCCCTTAAACTATATTCACTTTAAAAGACTTTTTGTTGTTGTTGTTGGGTGAGTTTTATTGCCCTATCCTCCAGGTCACTGATTTTTTTCCCTCTGTTTTATCTAATTTACTATTAAACCCCTGTGGTGTATTTATCAGCTCAGCTATTGTGTTCTTCAGCTTTGTGACTTATTTTTTGGTACTTACGTTTTCTTTCTCTTTTTTGAAGTTCTCACTGTGTTTATCCATTCTTCTCCCAAGTTTGGTGAGCATCTTAATCACCATCACTTTAAAATCTTTATCAGGTAAATTACTTATGTCCATTTCATTAAGGTTTTTCTTTTCCTGAGATTTCATTTTCTTCTTTCATTTGGAACATATTGCCCTATTTCCTCATTTTGCTTGATTTGCTGTGTTTGTTTCCATTTATTAGGCCAAACAGCCTCTTCTAGGCTTGAAAGAGTGGACTTGTATAGGAGATGAGCCTTTTCTCTGACCTCTGTCCTAGCTCTGGTTGTATCTCAAACCTTCGTGATTGTCTAAGCAGCTTGATTTAGTGTTGATAGGTCCTAATTGTTCAGGATGTGCCAAGAATTGTGAGTGTTTCAGAGGTTAGGATCTAGTCAGCACCTACTTTCAGGTTCATTGGAAGTTAGTGCTTCATGCAGCAGCTTTTAAGATATGCAATTATATACAGTCCTATGGGACCACAGTTATAAAGTCTGCTAGCCTCCAGACAAGGCAATCTGGAGTTGTCCCCCTTCATAAAAGTTGCAAAAAATCGGGGTTCCAGACAAGTGTAGAAGCTCCTTTCTGTAAGGTACCAGTAAGCTGTAGTGAGGCCAAGGGATATGTAGCCTGAGAATACTTCTGTGGCCTCTAGATGGTAAACCTTAAGCCTGCCCTCAAGCTGAAGCTCCTAGACAATAGGGCTTTTTCACTGGAAAACTGGGAGTGTGTTTTAATCTGTTGTCTGTGCAGTGCTCTGGGGGTGGTAGCCTGCCAAGAACTATCTCTTCAATTGTTTTAGACCTGTGGGGCCCAGAAATGTAAACTCCCAGTCACCAGAACCAGGTGGTCAATGTGTAGGTTGTGCAAGATTTCCAGCTTTGGCAGGGCCATGGGAGAAACATAGAGGCAGGGCATTTGCCTGTTGGCTTTGGTGGGACTATGGGATTGGTGCGAGAGCAGCATGAGCCCATCAGCACAAGCAGGTCAGAGGGAGAGTGCAAAAATGGTGCCTGACAACACCTCCATCCCTGCAGAGAGTCCCAGCATGCTTCTGTGCCTTTGGCAGATGCTGTAAGGTTAACAAATGGATCTCCTTCACATATAAGTGTAGGTGCTTTACAAACTGCTACTTTTGCAGTGGGTTCCAGGGTGAATGAATCTGTGTTCTTAAGAGTTCTTTAAGAGTAGAATCTCTGTTCCCTACAGTCTTATGGCTTTCCTGGATATAAGCCTCATTGGTTTTCAAAGCCAGATATTTTGGAGGTTCATCTTTACTGTGCAGATCCCAAGGGTTGGAGCATGTGATGTGGGGCACAAACCCCTTGCTCCTCAGGAAGTGGCTTCATATTTGTGAGCTCTCTTCCAATTATGGGTTTCCATACTGGGGGGGAAGGAGTTTGATGAGTCTTTGTCTTTGACTCTCCTACCTATCTAGATGAGGCCCTTTTATCCTTGTTGTGGAAAAGCTGTTCAGCTAGTTTTTAGCTCCTTTTCAGAGGAAATTCCTCTATATGTAACTGTAGATTTTAGTGTCTGTGGGAGGAGGTGAGTTCAGGATCATCCTGTGTTGCCCCCTTAAACCACATCCAGCAGATTTTTAAAGAAGCATGTTTCAAAGCTTCCTATGAAGCAATGGATTAGAAATTGACTTTGAATTCAACTTGGTTGGCGGCAATTATCTGGTACATAGATCTCATGAGAGAGTAGAATGCATTTATACAATTCTCTGAATTCTACTCCCAATTCTGCATTGCATAACATGGCCATACTAAAGATAATTCTTAGGCTTTCCATCCATATAAAAATTGTTTTGAGAGTTTACTTTTACATTTATGTTGTAAGACTGAGCCTTATAGCACTACTGTGGAGAATGCAGAATTCAGGATAAAGTGTATGTATTTTTGATCCTATCCAAGGGGATTTATTACTGGAAATACCAAAAGGATCTCATTGTACTGAGGTTTCATTTATAATAGAGTCCCATGACATGATCCTGTGGATAGCACTACACTATAGTTTCAGGTCTCCAGGACAAAGAAAAACAATTACATATAAAAGAAAACAATCTCTTTCAGGGGTGTTTGATTATACATAGTAATGTCTTAGGAAAGCTGATTGAGTTAAGATATCCTGAGTACTATACTTGATAAATATTTGATACACATTAACAACTTTGAGGTGTTTCAGGCTACATAGTACATTCAAAATTCTGTTTCTGAGAGAACCAAGAGGGTGGTATTATAAGGCTTCCCAATTATTTTCTATGCTGCAATCTCAAAAGGTTAGCCTTTTACTTCAAAAACCTATAACATACACTTGCTATTCATGACATAGCTATTGTTCATGAGTCTGATTCTCCTTAAGATTTTATTCACTTATACTTAATTTATTTTTAGCCTCTAATACCTCTTATCTTCATTCACTGGAGTATAAAGTGCTATTTTCTTTTATATTACCTGACACTGTGTCATTCATTCATTATGGAATAATCCCAAAATTCTCTGAGCCTGATTTTCTTCATTTGAAATAATAATAGTAATAATAGTAATTGTTATTCATTTATAATATTATATTTTATTATAATGTTATAACATTGTATTATATTTCTAATAAAATACATTTCTAATATGTTTATATTTGTTATTTCATTATTATTATTTCAGTAAAAACAACTACCTAGTACATAGTAGATGCTATTTTGTTACAGAACCTATTACCTCTATGGGTCATTTTCACGGTTTTATAGAATTCAGTTACGTTCCCTTTCCAATTTACTTTTTTGAGATTGATGAATCCCATTATGTCAGATGAAAATTTTTACATATTCCTGATTTTAGCTACCTTTTATTGTACCTTCTTTGAACCCTACACTGTCTTCTTTCAGAGATGGCATCAGAATCATACCTAAGAGTTTAGATTTTTAATCAACTCTTACAGTCAGCTTCCACTATTTTTTTTTTTTTTTGCATTCCAAAGGGAAAGTGAATTTTTGTTGAAATTAGAGGGAATGAAGAATTGCTCACTAATTAGGTAATTGCTTCTCTTGCCATGTAAGACTTGAAGTGGAAAGGGGACAGTGTCTGTGATGGTTCGTGGTTGTATCTTCATAATCATCAACATCATTCTATCCTGTATTGTGACAGATAAGAAAAAACAGTTGACACATTGTTACTATATTAATCTTTACATAATACCATTTTTTTATGTCACTTTCATGCCCACACATCCTTGGAAGTTTCCAATAGACTGCAGTAACATTCTCAAGAATTTCTACCCAAGTGGCAGATGGGACAGGGCTAGAAGATCCTGACGGCAATAGAGTTAGCAACCCTCCTCAAGTCTTACTTTATATTTTAAAAATTCAACCTGTCATTCTTTTCTACATACTGTCATATTTGTAGTACTTAAATAATTGAAAATAGTTCCTGATTAAATAGCCTGACATTTTATTCCAAATCTTGAAGTAATTTTGATGTCTGGGAAGGTGTGCTATGAGTCCTATGCATCCAAGCATCTCTGGAGCCACCACATTTTCTTGGAGATATGAGTACCCTGGCTTGAGAAATCAGATCAGATTCAAACTCTTGTGTTGGAATTTCATGATACTCCACAATCCATCTTTAACTGCCGTTTCCAGTCTTTCTTCCATTAATTCCCTGCACAAATGTGACACTGCAGCTAAACTGTTGCACTCATTCTCACATAGACTAATTTCTCTGCTTTCCTATCTTTGTTCACAACTGACTTCCTTATCAATAACTTCCTCCCTGCTTTCATCTCTGCCTATAAAATATTGATTAATTTTCAATGTCAACTTCATACTCATCTTCTCTTTAAATACCTTTAGGGTCGAAGCACTCTTTTCCATGACTGGCTTCTTGTAATCTTCCAATGAGTTGCATTACATTGTTTAAATACTTATTAATTGTTTTAAACAATATTCTGTTCCATATCCTGCTCCTTTCAAAGATTTGTGTTTAGTGGTGATAAAGACTATCTTCTTGACCAAATTTTAGTCAGGGTCCTTAGGGCCTACTTGTCATGTAGGTCTCATCCTTGGGTCCTATCTTCAAGCCTACCTAGTCTAGGTTGTAGCAAGAGTTCTGCTAAGTCAGTTTATTGAGAATCCCTCAAATATTTGATATGTGATCGTCTCGACTGGTCTTCAGCAAGAAACCTGGTGAAGTGCGTTTATCAAGAATTCCTCTACATTCGACTCCTCTTTGAAATTTTTTGTCCAGTGACTGTCACTTTGCTTGTTGACTATAAATCCTAGCTGACATCGCTGTGTTGAGTTGAGCCCAGTCTCTCTCCTGGATTGTGATCGTCTCGACACCAACCACCATACTCCCTAATAAAGTCTTCCTTACCATTTTAACACATTAGAATCTTTTTTATTTATTTTTATTTTAAGAACGAGAAGTGTCAATCATGTTAACCAACACCCTGGACTACAGGGTATGGACTAACGTAATTCAATCAGTCAGAATGTTTTTTTAAAGTGCAGTTCTCTTAATGGAATTTTATGGGTATGAGTATATGGGTAAGGTGTTTGGGACATTCCCTGCTACCACTGCTTGAAGAAGCTGACGTTAGACAATGAAGATGTCTCACACACAGAAACAGAAACAAGGTCAAGGTTTAACTGCTTTTTAGTCCTTCTTTATAGTCATCCTTAAAATCAGCTCTACTTCTGCCCTTCCCAACTGTGAAAGTGAATGATTTTTTCTTTTCTTTCCTTCTCTTTTCTTTATTTTCTTCTCTCCACTCCTCTCCTCTTTTTCTTTTCTTTTCCCTTCTTTTCTTTCTTTCTTTCTTTCTTTCTTTCTTTCTTTCTTTCTTTTCTTTCTTTCTTTCTGTCTTTCTTTCTCTCTTTCTCTTTCTCTTTCTCTTCCTTTTCTTCTTCTTCAGCTTAAGTACATTCAACAAGGCTTCAGGTTCTTTTATGTTGATATAGTCACTCATACAGTACTTTTCTTCTATCCTGTTACATTCTTGATTTGTAATCTTAATTTCTCAATTATAGTATGTATAGTTATGCTTTGTATAACTTCAAAAAACATAGACTTTAAATATTTACTCTTCTTTCTCATTTTTTATGTTATTAGAAATAATTATAATTTGTCATTTTTAGAAGTTCTATGTTCTAAATAATAAATTATTTTTAATAAAAGATATAAAATAAATAAATTCACTATTTAGAACACAGAATATATGGATTAATATGAAGGTAAACTTATCTATAATTTCAATATGCAGAGAGGACTTGTGAATAATCAATGTACATGCATCCATCATTTCCATGAGATCATAATATACATATTACTTTATTTTATTTTCATTTAATTTTTTTTTCTGAACAATATATTGTGAACATCATTCCACAAATTAATACCATAATTTTATCACATAAAGGCACTGCAGTTTGTATGTATATATTAAATATATTAAAAATGTATTTTAAAATCTCCTATTTTAAGACATATAGATTGTTTGCCAACATTCTGTATGTTTGACACAAACAAAACAAATAAAAGTCAAATTTTTAAGTTTTCTTTTTTACATATTTCTCATATGCATGGCTATTTCCTGGAGAGATATATACATTTAAAAATACCTTTGGTGCTTATTGCAAAGTAACCCTTCAGAAATACAGTATAGATTTATACTCAACATGATGAATTCATAGCATTAATTTTTTTCTCAAAATTGTAGCTAAAAACTGTTGCTTTGTTGTTTTTAGCTTATAGTTAATTGTGTATGAGGGTAAAAGTAATTTTGGGTTTATTTACTTGTTTTTTATTTGTTAGTATGCCTTATTTACAAAATTTTATTAATCTCATTTTTTCCTTTCTTAAATTTAAATCCAAGTTAGTTAACATATAGTGTCATAATTATTTCAGGAATAGAATTTAGCAATTCATCACTTACATATAACACTCAGTGCTCATCCCAACAAGTGCCTCCTTAATGCCCATCACCTGTTTAGCTCATCTTCCCCACCTAACACTCCACAAGAAACCCTCAGTTTGTTCTCTGTATTTAAGAGTCTCTTATGGTTTATCTTCCTTTCTGTTTTTATCTTATCTTTGTGTTCCTTCCCCTGTGTTCATATGTTTTGTTTCTTAAATTCCACATATGAGTGAAATCATATATTTGTCTTTCTCTGACTGACTTATTGTGCTTAGTATAATATACTCTAGTTCCATCCACATTGTTGCAAATGGCAAGATTTCATTCTTTTTGATTGCCAAGTAATATTCCATTGTATACACACACACACACACACACACACACACACACACACCACATCTTCCTTATCCATCCATCCATCCTTTGATGGACATTTGGGCTCTTTCCATACTTTGGTTATTGTCAGTAGTGCTGCTATAAACACTCGGGTGCATATACCCCTTCAACTCAGCATTTTTGTATCCTTTGGATAAATACCTAGAAGTGCAATTGCAGGGTCATAGGGTAGTTCTATTTTTAATTTTTGAGGAACCTCCATACTATTTTCCAGAGTGGCTACACCAGTTTTATTCCCACCAGTAGTGCAAAAGGGTTCCCTTCTCTCCACATCCTCACCAATATCTGTTGTTTCCTGAGCTCTTAATTTTAGTTATTCCGCCAGGTGCAAGGTGGTATCTCATTGTGGTTTTGATTTGTATTTCCTTGATGATGAGTGATGTTGAGCAGTTTTGTGTCTGCTTCATGTTGGCCATCTGCATGTCTTCTTTGGAAAAGTGCTTATTCATGTCTTCTGCCCATTTCTTCAGTGGATTATTTGTTTTTTGGGTGTTGAGTTTGTTAAGTTCTTTATAGATTTTGGATACTCACCCTTTATCTGATACGTAATTTGCAAATATCTTCTCCCATTCTGTCAGTTGCCTTTTAGTTTTGTTGATTGTTTCCTTCACTGTGCAGAAACTTTTTATCTTGATTAGGTCCCAATGGCTCATTTTTGCCTTTATTTCCCTGGCCTCTGGAAACATGTCAAGTAAGAAGTTATTGTGGCCTACATCAAAGAGGTTGATGCCTATTTTCTCTTGTAGGATTTTGATTGTTTCCTGTCTCCATTTAGGCTTTCATCCATTTGAGTTTATTTTTGTGTGGTATAAAAAATGGTTCAGGTTCATTCTTCTGCATGTCACTGTCCAGATGTCCCACCACCATTTGCTGAAGAGGCTGGCTTTTTTCCATTGGATAGTCTTTCCTACTTTGTCAAAGATTTGTTGGCCACACATCTGTGGGTCCATTTCTGGGTTCTCTATTCTGTTTCATTGATTTATGTGTCTGTTTTTGTGCCCGTACCATACTGTCTTGATGATTACAGATTTGTAATACAGCTTGAAGTCTGGAACTGTGATGCCTCCAGCTTTGGTTTTCTTTTTCACCATTACTTTGGCTATTCAGGGTCTTTTCTGCTTCCATACACATTTTAGAATTGTTTGTTCTAGCTCTGTGAAGAATGATGGTGTTATTTTGATAGGGATTTCATTGAGTCTGTAGATTGCCTTGGGTGGTATCAACATTTTAACAATATTTGTCCTTCCAATCCATGAGTATGGAATGTTTTTCCATTTTTTTGTGTGTCTTATTCAATTTCTTTCATCAGCTTTCTATAGTTTTCAATGTATAGATATTTCACCTCTTTTGTTAAGTTTATTCCTAGGTATTTGATGGTTTTTGGTGCAATTGTAAATGGGATAAATTCCTTGATTTCTCTTTCTGCTGCTTCATCGTTGGTGTATAGAAATGCAACTTATTTCTGTACATTGATTTTATATCCTGCGACTTTGCTGAATTCATGTATCAGTTCTAGCAGGTTTTTGGTGGTGTCTTTTGGGTTTTCCACATACAGTATCATATCTTCTGCGAAGAGTGAAAGTTTGACCTCCTTCTTGACAATTTGGATGCCTTTTATTTCTTTTTGTTGTCTTATTGCTGAGGCTAGGACTTCCAACACTATGTTGAATAACAGTGGTGAGAGTGGACATCCCTGTCTTGTTCCTGACCTTAGGGGGAAAGCTCTCAGTTTTTCCCCATTGAGGATGATATTAGCTGTGGATCTTTCATATACAGCTATTATGATCTTGAGGTATGTTCCTTCTATCCCTATTTTTTTGAGGGCCTTTATCAAAAAAGGATGCTCTATTTTGTCAAATGCTTTCTCTTCAACTGTTGAGAGGGTCATGTGGTTCTTATCTTTTGTTTTGTTAATGTGATGTATCAAATTGTTTCATTTGCAGATACTGAACCAGCCCTGCATCCCAGGAATAAATCACACTTGATTGTGGAGAATAATTCTTTTAATGTGTTTTTGGATCCAGTTTACTAGTATCTTGTTGAGAATTTTTACCTTCCTGTTCATTAGGAAAATTGGTCCGTAGTCTTCCTTTTTAGTGGGGTAATTTTCTGGTTTTGGAATTAAGGTAATGCTGGACTTATAGAATGAGTTTGGAAGTTTTCCTTACATTTCTATTTTTTGGAACAGCTTCAAAAAGAATAGGTGTTAACTCTTCTTTAAATGTTGGTAGAATTCCCCTGGAAACCACCCAGCCCTGGACTCTTGTTTGTTTGGAGAATTTTGATTACTGATTCAATTTCTTTACTGGTTATGGGTATATTTCTTCAAATGGGTCAAATTTTCTATTTCTTCCTGTTTTAGTTTTAGTACTTTATATGTTTCTAGGAATTTGTCCATTTCTTCCAGATTGCCCAAATCTCTGACATATAATTGCTCATAACATTCTCTTATTGTTTTTATTTCTGCTGTGTTGGTTGTGACCTCTCCTCTTTTATTTGTGATTTTATTTATTTGGGTCCTTTCCTTTTTCTGTTTCATCAATCTGGCTAGGGGTTTACCAATTTTGTTAGTTCTTTCAAAGAACCAGCTCCTGGTTTCATTGATCTGTTCTACTGTTTCGTTTGATTTCGATATCATTGATTTCTGCTCTAATCTTTATTATTTCACATCTTCTCCTGGGTTAGGGCTTTACTTGTTGTTCTTTTCCCAGTTCTTTTAGGTATAAGGTTAGGTTGTGTACTTGAGACCTTTCTTTATTCTTTAGGAAGGCCTGGATTGCTATATACTTACCTCTTATGATTGCCTTTGCTACATCCTAGAGGTTTTAGACTGTCGTGTTTTCATTTTCATTGGCTTCCATGAACTTTTTAGTTTCCCTTTAATTTCTTGGTTAAGCCATTCATTCTTTAGTAGGATGTTCTTTAATCTCCAAGTATTCATGTTTTTTTCCAAATTTTTCTTGTGGTGGATTTTGAATTTCATAATGGTATGGACTGACAATATGCACAGTATGATCTCGATCTTTTTGTACTTGTGGAGAGCTGATTTGTGACCTAGCATCTGATCTATTCTGGAGAATGTTTAATGGGCACTTGAGAAGAATGTGTATTCTGCTGGTTTAGGATGAAATTTTCTGAATATATCTGTTAAGTCCATCTGATCCAGTGTGTCATTCAAAGCCATTGTTTCCTTATTAATTTTCTGCTTACATGATCTGTCCATTGTTGTAAGTGGGTTGGTGAGGTCCCCTACTATAATATACCAATTATGGTATTATTGCCATTTAGTTTCTTTACATTTGTAATTGGTTTATATATTTGGGTGCCCCACATTGGAGGTGTAAATATTTACAATTGTTAGATCTTCTTGGTGGATAGACTGCTTAATTACGATATAATGCCCTTCTTTATCTCATTACAGTGTTTATTATAAAATCTAGTTTGTTTGATTGAAGTGTGGCTACTCCAGCTTTCCTTTGATGACAATTGGCATGGTAGATGGTTCTCAATCCCATTACTTTCAATCTGTAGGTGTCTTTAAGTCTAAAATGAGTCTCTTATAAGCAGCATATAGATGGGTTATATTTTCATATCTATTCTGATACCCTATGTCTTTTGATTGGAGTGTTTAGTCCGTTGACATTTAGAGTGAGACTGAAAGATACAAATTTAGTGCCATTGTATTGTTTATAGAGTTGGTGTTTCTGGCGATGTTCTCTGGTCCCTTCTAGTCTTTGCTGCTTTCAATTTTGTGTGTGTGTGTGTGTGTGTGTGTGTGTGTGTGTGTGTTTTCTCCACTCAGAGTCCCCCTTAAAATTTCTCTCAAGGCTAGTTTACTGGTAACGAAATCCTTTAATTTTGGTTTGTCTGGGAAACACTTTTTCTCTCCTTCTATTTTGAATGATAACCTTGCTGGATAAAGAAGTCTTGGCTGCATATTTTTCTGATTCAGTGGGTTGAATATATCCTGCCACTCCTTTCTGGCCTGCTAAGTTTCTGTGGATAGGTCTGCTGCAAACCTGATCTGTCTTCCCTTCTAGGTTAAGGACTTTTTTTCCCTTGCTGCTTTCATAATTCTTTCCTTGTCTGTGTATTTTGTGAATTTGACTGTGATATGCCGTGGTGACAGTCGGTTCTTGTTGAATCTAATGGGAGTTCTCTGTGCTTCTTGGATTTTGATGTCTGTGTACTTTCCCAGATTAGGAAAGTTTTCCTCTATAATTTGCTGACATAAACATTCTGCCCCTTTTTCTCTCTTTCCATCTTCTGGGACTCCTATGATTCAGATGTTATTTCTTTTTAATAAGTCACTGATTTCCCTAAGTCTTGTATCATGATATTTTGCCTTTGTTTCCCTCTTTTTTTTCCTGCTTCATTATTCTTCATAATTTTGTCTTCTGTATTGCTTATTTACTGCTCTACTTAGTCTGTCCTTGCTGTTGTGGCCTCCATTCGAAATTGCATCTCGGTTATATCATATTTAATTTTGGCCTGGCTAGACTATTTTTTTTAATCTCTGCAAAAAGGGATTCTTTGGTGTTTTCTATGCTTTTTTCAACCCAAGCTCATATTCTTATTATCGTGGTTCTAAATTCTAGTTCAGACATCTTACTTATATCTGTGTTGATTAAGTCCCTGCCTGTGATTTATTCCTGTTCTTTCTTTTGGGCTAAATTCCTTTGTTTTATCATTTTGGAGGAAGAAATAAATTAATAAAATATAAAACAAAAATTAAAAATTAAAAACAAAACAAAGAATCAAATAAAGGAAGCTAGACCCTAGCTTGGTCTGCTTATTGAAAGAAGCTTGATAGAACAGAGCAAAAAGAGAAAGGAAAGAAAAAAAGGTAAGAAAAAATTTAAAATTTAAAAAAACATATAATGAAATGAAATAAAATAAGAAAATTAAATAGAATAAAAATTTTAAAAAATAAAGTAAAAAAAATAAAGTTTTCTCTTTATCTAAGAAAAAGAAAGAAAAGAAAAAACAATTTAAGCAAAAACAGGAACAAAGAAAATGAATAAATGAATGAACCAGCAAACAAGATGAAAGCTGCATGAAGTTATATCTAGTTTCTCCTAGAATTGAAACTATGATGCGCTCTATAGTCTGTACACCAAGCAGGTGGAATGAGTTGTGCTGATCTGGGAGATGTGCTGGGAGGGTGTAGTTGGGCGGAGCTTGGTGTAACAGCTCTGTTTTCCACTAGGTGGCGCTGCTTAGCTTACTGGGGTGGATCAGTGTGCCTGGGATCATGCACCTGTGCGGTGGAGAGGTGGAAACGGCTTTACCCAGCTCTGTAGTAACTTGCGTGGTAACTTTGTGCTCTCATCGACCCACAGTGAAGCACCCCTCCTTTATCTCAGGCCTCCATCCACTACCTGCCTCTACCCTCTCTGTGTCCAAGCTGTCTTCCTGCCAGGTAGCACATCCCTCCAGAGTTTTATTTCAGGTGGGGCTGTATTTCAAAACCCCACACTTCAGAGAGCCCCAGGGCTTGGTCCCATGCCAACTCTCTGAGGGAGGGTCTCACTGAGCAATGGCTTGTCCCAGAGAATGTTTGGGGGTTTGCACAGTGGCAGAGACTCAGAGATTATAGCAAATCACAACACACAGCTGGTGCCAGTTTTTGCTGCACTTTGACATCTTTGTCCTAATGCCAGCAAACTCGGTTGCTCTCCAGGGTGTGCTGGGACCTTGGCCGGTGGGGAGGCTGTATGGCCTCTACCAAATTCACTCCAAGCAGGGGAAATGCCTTTCCCTGGGTGGCACATGAACCCCTCAGGCCAGGCTGCCTGCTCCTGGGGATTCCCCTTACTTCCTCACCAGAACACTGCGAGACATTGGGCTCTTGAACTTCAGACGCTGTGCTCTACTGTTTCTAGAATCCTGATGGTAGTGAAACCCTCTCCTTTCTCCTTGTCAATGGTTTTAGGGAACGGATTTCTTGTTAGGTCTCTTGTGAGTGTTTTCACCTTTTCTCTTCCTTTCCAGCTACCTTTGGGGGGGGGGCGTGCTTTTCTTCCACTATCCTGATGCACCTCACTCTCCCCTTTTCTCTTTCTCTCTCTGTCCTCTCTCTGTGAAAACAGCTCCCTACCTTCTGTGGCTTGCCTCTCCCTGCTCCATACCTGTTGAATTCTGTGGCTCAAGTTATGCAGATTGTTGCATTAATCCTCAGATCAATTTCCTAGGTGTTCAAAATGGTTTCGTGCTGGGGTGCCTGGGTGGCTCAGTCGGTTAAGCGGCCGACTTCAGCTCAGGTCATGATCTCATGGTCTGTGGGTTCCAGCCCCACGTCGGGCTCTGTGCTGACAGCTCAGAGCCTGGAGCCTGTTTCAGATTCTGTGTCTCCCTCTCTCTGACCCTCCCCTGTTCATGCTCTGTCTCTCCCTGTCTCAAAAATAAATAAAATGTTAAAAAAAAAATTTAAAAAAAACCAAAATGGTTTCGTGCTGATCTAGCTGCATTTCAGTTCTAGACAAGCTCAGTCTCCATGCTGCTCCACCATCTTCTGTTAATCTCATTTTCCTATTTTGATTGCTGTCTTTTTCTTACTGATTCATTAGAACTATTGACATATTAAGGAGGTTAGCATTTATCATTGATGATGATTAAATTTTAGAGTTATTGGCTCTTTTTCTTTCATGCATTAAGAAATGTTTTTCAGTTTTTTCTTTGTATTTTAATTTTTGGTATGTTATATTTAGAAAAGCAGTCCATTTTTGATGTTCTACTTTTTTATTCATGTTAATTCTGGCCTTTTTGCATATTTTAGCTCATATATATGTAGAATTTTGGGATATATATATCTATCTATCTTAACTGCTTTTTAAAATGATTGAGTACATTTTGTGTTATATATTTACATGTATTTTATAGTACATACAAAATATGTCAAATATAAAATTACATATTAAATGTAAAAGGTATATAGCATATGTAATTTCATCTTAAAATTTGACTTAATGGACTTTAAACTATGTTGTAGCAATTTGACAATAACTTCTTGGAAAAGGTCAGAAGTCAAGGTTAACGAGTAGCAAATTAATATAACACAAAAATGTTAAGAAAGCCCTGAAGAATGCAATTCTAGACATTTGTTACAATGGATCAATTTTTCATTAAATTCTTTAAATGATTTCAATACTTTTTTGCTACAAAACCAACTGCCTTTCTTAATATTTGCCAGAAGATGGCGCTGTATTAATAAACTAAGATCTCTATATTTTAGGAAATACAGATACATTTTTTTGAAGTATTAAAATAAAAACAATTCCTAGGGCTTGACAAATAACTTTCTAATTATGTGCTCACCTTATCTTTAATGTCTGTATCTTAAAATGAAAAGTTTTCTGTGTACTGTATTTGGAGGGGAGGGCTTAATCATATTTTACTCAGTATGAATTTTTTCTTACATTTTCACTCTTCTTCTTTTTCAAATTATAAGAAAGAACTTGGGTATAAAAAGGTGGCTAAGTAGTGGATTTTAAAACTAAAATTATATAACATATTTGAATCCTGTGAAGGTTGTACACTCACAGAACACACAAGTGCATGCACACACACACACACACACACACACACACAGCTACTTCTCTGCTGAGATTGAAAAAATTAACTGAAAGAAACCAAAGGCAAAGCTTAACATTGTGGTGATTCCATGGGACTAACCAGAAAATAGTAGCTTCCATATTTATAGTTATTTACATTTAACAATGGTCCACTAAAATTTAGCTTTAGGAGAATGTTTACATTGTATTTTATTTAAATCAAGACTCAACCATTCATCAGAGGTTCTGTAACAGAGTAAGGATTCCTTCAACCATTGCTATCATTTAATGCCATTAAATATAGGTGACTTTTAAAAGGCAGCTAATTTGGTATAAGCTGAAATGCCTCAATATGCATGTGTGCCTCAATAAGGGAAGCTTTGTTTAGCATAAAAAATGAACCTTAATAAACCCCTTTCTTCCTGTATTGCTCCTGGCTCCAGAATTTTCTAATGAGTAGCAACGGGAGCTCAGCAACCACTATGTGGTTTCTTAACCTGACAGTAATTGTGTTTAATAAGTAGACCAGAGTATTCAGCAGAAGCTCCATTGAGGTATTCAGTATTACCTAACTAATTCATACTAAGGACTGGGAAACAAATGGGATGCATTAAAATTGTTCATGAGGCCCTGGTTCAGGAGAAAGAACCATGGAGATAAACGTAGAACTTTATTAATGAGCAGAAACAGCATCGGTGATGTTTTATTTTGTTGTGTCTTTGCTATGTACCTTCCCGATCCACATAAATACATAGATCATCAACATCTCACTCTTTTTCGTATAATATGTAGCTCGATAGTTATCCACTACCTTTACTGAGTTCCCTCTATGGGCAGAGTGTCTTCAAAGTATTCAGAACTGAAGAGTACATTAAAAAAGAAATAAAAAGCAATGCTTTTCAGTAACACTCATTAAATTAGGGTGGAAAAACGTATTCATGCAGAAAATAGCAAAAGAAAAAGTAATATCGTGTAAAAGATTGTGGGATTACTTAGTACCTACTTTGGTTTCTGATTGATGCTTTTATTGGAGGGTGAAGAAAAAGTCTAAATATGTTGTTTGATACTCATCATATTCATACTGTGTAGATACTATTATCTTCTCTTTTTGTAAATGAGGACACTAAACCCTACAGAGGTTGACTAATTTACCCACTCACACAACTAAGAGGCCATGGGACAGGATGTGGACTCATCTGCTCTGTATCCAGACCCTGACCCCTCCCCAACATGCCAAACCCTTTCAGTGGACTCCTGGCACCCAGCTTAGCCTCACACTCATTTTGTCTGCCTCCTAATGTGAAATTTTAGGTCGCCTGTCTTTACTCTCTTCAAATAAAAATCCCACAGAAGATTTTTGGGAGTCAGAGTTGAGATTGATTTCTGTGATTCATTTGTCACTGTGAAAAGAGATTAGAGCTGAAAGAAAAGTGACTCATCTGATGGCTCATGTTCACTGCTGCATGACTGGCAGCTTCTAGAACAGAAAAGCAGACTTTTCCTTTCCTCTGGGGGTAAGCAGCACAAAGACATTTCATTCAGTAAAGCCGATGACAATTTTTCTTTAAATTGGGTACCCTAATTCTCCTGGGATCACTGTAGTGTAATATTCCTCCGTCCATAAAATTTCAAGATAATCCTTTCCAAAAGGAAGTTCATTCTCTTTTTGCAACTGTTCATAGTGTTTGCTTCTCTTCTAATAATTTTCACAAAAATTATCTTATGTATTTAGGCCTTGAGAAAAGAGGAATTGCTCTCAGAAAGTTCTGAAAGCGGACCAATTAAATATTCCTTCACGTGATTTGTCCCATTCCCTCTCAGCCTACTGCTTAAATCCATTTGTTCGCAATTGTCCTCTGATTGTGTGCTTTGAAATTCTTTAGAATTTATTACTTTGCCAACTATAAAGAAAGGATGCATCTTTACTAGAAAGTGTTTTGCCTTATTTGCACTTAGATTACTGATTTTGATTCCCGGTTTTTAGTAATTGGAGTCCAAAACACTTTGGGGTAATAATTTACGATTACCCTAGAACGTTCATCTCTAAGTCATTGATAAAGCTATTTCTTAATCAAGCTCTAGTCAACAATGCAGAAGCTTTGTGAGTTATGAATAAATCTATACCAGAAGACAATATCACAGAGGCATTGAAATATGCCTCTGGAGTCAGAAAAACCTGGCCAGGAATTTCAGTGAGAGCTTGAATAAGTTACTTAAATTCCCTTGGCTTTGATTTCTTCTGATTTGTTTCTTCAAAGGCTTCTCATAAGAATTAAATGAAATTACGTGTTTGTGTATGTACTATACATTTACATATACATGTATTATTTAGCAGACTATCTGGCACTTGGTAAGTCCTCAAATGGTAATTCGAATTACTCCGTCTTGATTTTTTATCATGTTTTTTTAAAGGTTATTTATTTCTTTTGAGAGAGAGAGAAAGAGACAGCATGCAAGTGAGCGTGCATGTGAGTAGGGGAGAGGAAGAGAGAGAGGGAGAGAGAGAATTCCCAAGCAGGCTCTGTGTTGTCAGCATGAAGCCTGGTGTGGGGCTCATTCCTACAAACCATGAGGTCACGACCTGAGCCAAAATCAAGAGTCAGATGCTTAACCCACTGAGCCATCCGGGCACCCCTCTTTCATGGTTTTTAAGTCTTTATTCACAAGCCAGACATTTTTTCCCTACTCCTTTTATCAAAGATGGATCAAGTTTCTTAATTTCAGAGAGAATGAGCAATAGTCTATTGCCACGATAGTGCTGTATAACAAGCAAGCAAAGTCCTATTGACGCACAACAATAAACACGTACTTTTGCTCACAAGGCCATGGTTGGTGTTTTTGCCCATCTGGCTGGACTGTGCCAATTTCCGCTGTGCCTGTGGTCAGCGGCAAATCAGCCGGTGGCTGGCTTGTCTAGGATTTTCTCAGTTGGGTTATCTGCTCTCTGACCCATGTGATCTCTCACACTCCAACAGACCAGTTTGGGCTTGTTCTTGTTCAAGAAACAGCATGAGGAAGTATGTAAGATGATTAAGGTCTGGGCTTGGAACTAGCATATGGTCGCTTCAGCTTTAGTCTTCTGGCCCAAGTGTGTACCGTCTGAAGGAAGGAGCTGCAAAATTATAGAGCAAAGGATACAAATACAGGAAAAGGTGGAGAATCAGGGTTATTTTTATTTTATGTATTTTTTTTTAGAGTTTATTTATTAATTTTGAGAGAGAGAGAGAGTGAGGGAGCAAGTGAGAGTGAGGCAGGGGAAGAGAGAGAGGGAGAGAGACTCCCAAGCAGGCTCCACATTGTCAGTGCAGAGCCCCATGTGGGTCTTGAACTCCCAAACCGTGAGATCATGACCTGAGCTGAAATCACGAGTTGGACACTTAACTGACCCAGGCGCCCTAAATGAGGGTTATTTTTATAATTGACCTACCGTGAAGACAAGGTGGCTAAGAAAAAGAGAGACTTCAAAAAGTTGCTAATCTGTTTTTGGCAATTTTTGTATCTGTTGCTTTAAACATCTCATGATTTTTACCTTTGTAGCTGATACCAGGCAAAATACTATTTTATACAAATAATAACAGCTAACTATTTCTGATAAAATACTAAGTGCTAGGCCTATTAGTATTTTACATTCCCTTTTGTATTTAAATTTCACAACTACCCTTCAAGGTAGACATTATTATTATTATTATCATCTCTATTTTGGAGGATAGTAGACCTTAGAGAAATTAGTAATTTATTCATGATCAGGATGCTAATAAACAGCAAAGCCAGAATCGGAGTTCAGGTTGGTTGGAGTACAGAGTTTGCATTGCAGTTCTGCCTTTCTCCCTTCTTCCGTCAATCCTGTTTATTGATTCTTGAATGTGTTAGCCAAAACAAAGAAACAAACACTGACCAGTTAGGTGATTTTCACTTTGTATTAAATAAAAATAAGTTAATTCATACCAGAAGCTATGGTTTTGAGACCTAACTCTTTTATATATAATTATTACAAGAGGTAAGCTAGAGAATACCTCGGAGGTCCTTTTTCCACCTGCAGTGTAGCCGAACTGTAACACGCTCAGAACCTATATTCTAATTGGTAGCCATGTTCCCATAGCAGAACGAACCAATTAACTGAGTTTTCATCCAGCTTCTTGCTATAAAATGTCAGGACTAAAACAGGACTCATTTAAAGGCACACAATAATAAATGGGGTCCATTTAAAACAAGACACCCTAGGCTGTATTCTTAATTAGAAGATTGAAATGATCTCTATCCCAGAAACTATAACATGTTCTTAGTATTTGCCTCATTTTATTAGATGTTCTGATATCTAATATCATCTGAGTCACTGAGACATGTTTGGAAAGTTTTCTACTACATGAAATAACCTTCACACAGAATAAAAATAATTGGCTTAGATGCATATGAACTGTATACATTGACAGGATGACTGTTAAACTGGGTCCCTCGCAAACCTAACAATCATCCTTGGTTTCTCTTTTCCTTTTGCTTCTGTGATTCCCCACCTCTACCTCGGCCCCCCTGTGCCAATTTTCCAGTACACGTGTGTAAATCTATATGAAGTCTTTCCCATTCTCCCTCTTTGCTTCATGGTTTCTGCTACTGCCCTGGTCCTAACTCATCATCTTTCTTTTGGAATGCAGAGCAAACTTCTAACAGATTATCTTATCTTTAGTGTCTCTGTTATCGATACCAATTCCAGTTAACATTTCAAGACACATATCCCCAAATTCTTTATTTTAACATGTCCTTAAGTGCTCTTATTAGTGATTACCCTCATCTTTCTAGAATTGTCTCTCAGGTCCTTGGATGTCTTGGAGAGATCTGTGTGTCTGATGGAAAAATCTCCATCTCTATTTTTAGGTGATGGTGGGACAGGGCTGGGGATGTAGAACTAGGAACGGGAAGAATGGCCTCACATGTCATTCTGGTCATCTGTCCAGGGTATTGACTGCTACTCACAATTCTGTTCAAGGGTACAGGCTATTGATGAAGGGATCAGATGGCTACTGTAAGTTAGGTAAGCTGGAGACTAGATGCAGGGAAATAAGTTAACCTTTGGAAGGTGAGTACCAGAAAATGTAGTTCTATGCCTGAATCATGCAGTGGTCTGGGATGGGTCAGGTAGAGAAGCACAAGGCAGATAGTGCTAAAGCTGGGCTTCCCCAAAACTCCATGAAGAATTAGGAATCTCTCTTTGAAGATCACAGGAAAGATGTACAAAATGATGCTGGATGGAACTGTGCTGTTATGTGACTAGTTCCCTACTCATCACTGGCTTCTTGGGTGGCTCATTCATAGATTCTTCCTATCTGATTTTAGTAGAGGAGAATTGTATGTGGACTTTGTTTCCCATTCTTATTGGATAGAGCCCCATTAGGCTTAACTTCACAGAAAATGGCAGAAAGCAGTGGAAAAAACCTGATAGTGAAGAAGTTATTTAAATGATCAGTGTATGTGAAAAATGCTCAACTTAGTAATAAGCAAAGAACTGAATTTGAAATAAGATAAAATTTTTATTGATAAAAACAACAAATATAAAAATGCAGGGGCTTGATGGCTCAGTCAGTTAAGCATCTGACTTCGGCTCAGGTCACGATCTCACAGCTCATAAGTTCTAGTCCCGTGTCGGCTCTTGCTGACAGCTCGGAGCCTGGAGCCTGCTTCGGATTCTGTGTCTCCCCCTCTTTCTACCCCTCCCCTGTTCATGCTCTGTGCATCTCTCTCTCTCAAAAGTGAATAAACATTAAAAAAGTTTTTTTTTAATGCAGTCAATATTGCTAAGAATGGGTGCAGGTATATATTTCCTGTGATTATTTAAGAGAATTCCTAAATATCCTTTGAAGTTTTGGGGAGTTCAGTACCACTCCTTACACTGCTGATGATTTTATTACAAAATATTAGAATTTGGTTTGGTGATATATATTTGAAGCTTAAAAATATCTACATTGTTTCACTTAACATTCTACTCCTAATAATTTATTCTGCCAAAATAATCGATGATGTTTCCAAATATGTACAAATAAGGACATTTATCACAGCATTTGGAACAAAATTTTATAAATTTGGGGAAATAGCTTAAATATACAGCAATATGGAATTGGTTAAGCAAATGCCGTATGGTACATCATTAAAACTAGGCTATAGGTGCACCCGGGTGGCTCAGTCAGTTAAACGTCTGACTTTGGCTCAGGTCATAATCTCACGGTTCATGGGTTCGAGGCCCGCATCAGGCTCTGTGCTGACAGCTAGGAGCCTGGAGCCTGCTTCTGATTCTGTGTCTCCCTCTCTCTCTGCCCCTCCCCTGCTTGTGCTCTATCTCTCTCTGTCTCTCAAAAATAAATAAGTATAGAAAAGATTTGAAAAATACTTATGCTATAGAATATTTAATAACATGGGGGACATAACCATAATGTTTTATTATGAATATAACAGCACATTAAACAACAGCGTTTCTGTAAAAATTCAAATGTATATGCATATACATATATACCTGAAGCATCCTATTAAGCTATAAACAAAAATGCTCTTAGTGATTATCATTGAGGGTGAGATTACTAAGGTTATTTATTTTTTGGGTGTTTTTATACTTTAAGACATTCTTTAATGTTTATTTTACCATCAGAATAAAACCTATACATTTTATTTTTTAAAAGTATTGGCTAATATATTTTACATTTGCTCTTATTATCAGATAGGAAAATTGTTTTCTTCTTGTTTGTGCTTCTCTAGGAATGATTTCTTTGAGGTCTATATTATTTTAAAACATATCTATGTTGCTACATTATTTGAGTGAAGTGTCACTATTAACACAGTACGTTTCAGCAGCATTAACACATAACACTTATTTAAATAGTAACTTGTTTAATAGGAATTAAATCAACAAAGATTTGATAGGTGGGAATTCTTCACAAAACAACAAAGATATTGAGGAAAGAGAAGCTACAAAGGGAGTCATAATCACTCTGCTGAGGGCTTCTTAAGCTAACCTCCCAAGTTTCCCATCAATATCTGAAAAATCAATTTTCTTCTCTCAGATTTCTTCCTGGTCTTAAAGCTAAGACTAGCTTTAAACTGGATGAGTTTGGAGGTTTTGGGGGATTACCTTATCAGGATAAGTTTGTCCAGTGGGTGATACGTGAAAGTTTGCAAAAATATGTTGGTAAACTTACAATTATAAGACTAGACAGAAATGTTTGATGTTTATTCATTTAATGAAGGAGAGGTCATTTAACAACTCTGTTTATGCTAGTAAATATTCACACAAGGTAAAGTTTCCAGAATAATGGCAGCCATTTGCAGCACATTCTACCCATATGGCATCTTCCATGCCTCCAGAGAAATGGTCTAAACCAAGGAAAACTAGTGAGAAACTTGATCAAGTTATGATTAGAGTTTCATGGGTAGGTGTATTGGGCTTTGAAACACAGTCCAATCTTACCTTGCAGGGAGTGTGTACTTGCAGGACTGCTTTTGGAGGGTTTATAGGAGGAAACTGGAGCTCAGAACATGAGACTTGGAGGCAGCAAGAGAGAGCGCTGTTGCTGAGAATGCTGTTCAGCATTACTGACTTCTAAAGAGACAGTGAAAGTTTCAAAGTAACCATCAGATATGCAAAGCCACAGAAGCCACAGCTATTGATGATACCTTGATATGAAAATATTTTCAAATACATTTGAGATCCAAGCCTGTATTTCTTTGAAATTCTGCCTAATTTAAAAATAAGGAGGTCGAATTAATAGAAGTAACTCCTAAACAGGTTAAACCAAGGTATAACTGAACATTATTATCAAATTGAAGTGAAAATCCTAATTTGGTAATTAAGATGGCTTTATTTCTGGTAGTATCTTGTCATCCTTGGTTAACTTACCACAATAAAGCAGTCCTACATGTAATCATGCTAAACACATCAAATGCTGGACAAGTTCATTTATTTGTTATTTTAACATACTAAAACAGGGGGTGCCTGGATGGCTCAGTCAGTTAAGCATCCGACTTCAGCTCAGGTCACCATCTCGTGGTCTGTGAGTTCGAGCCCTGCGTTGGGCTCTGTGCTGACAGTTTGGAGCCTGGAGCCTGCTTCAGGTTCTGTGTCTCCCTCTCTCCCTTCTCCTCCCCCACTTGTGCTATCTCTCTCTCTCCACTCTCTCTCTCTCTCTTTCTCAAAAAAAAAAACATTAAAAAATACTAAAACACAAATAAAAAAATAAAATCTATTTTATTCCAAATATATTGAGGATTATAGTTAAGTTTTCTGGAATTTTTTAAAAAACTTATCTTTGAAACACAGTAAATAGGGAAATAATTATGGGCATTTAAATGGCTTTTTATGGTTAAAAAAGGTTAACAGACACACTTTTCAATGTTACATTAGAAATGAACATACTTTTCTAGATATCTGACTCACTGAAGGCATTATGCCATGGTTTTCAAATAAGTCTCTACTTGTACAGTATTAGACTGCTCATAAAAAAATATTACAGTGTTTGTTCTTATGCATCCCACAAAGTGAGATCCAGCAATCCTTCCAAACCTCCGAAGACCAAGCTATTCTTTTGTTTGTTGAAGAAGGAAATCATGAACTTCCAGTTTCTTCCTTATCTGGGTGAGGGGCTACTTAATGCAGTCAAAAATTGCAGGGGACTCTAATCAAATGATACCAGTTGCTAAGGATTTTATGTGGGGGTCAGAAGTCCTATCACATTCATTTTCCTTTTTAAGGTATTACATTAGTCTTTAATACTTAATGTCCTGCTAACAACAAAAATTCTTGAGACAAGTATGCATCCAGTAGAGCTGGATTTAACTTCTATAGCAGGCAGCCCTTTCCATTATTTCAGAGCTCTCTCTACCGAATCCGATGGTCAGCTTTGCCCTTCGCTGTCATGGTGCTCTCCTGAACTCTCAGCTCTTGCCATGTTTCAATATGCTTTGATGGGCATTGCCATACTCTGTCGCCTATCATTCAATTAAAATTTAATGAGCCACCTAGACCTATAGGACCTAATAAGTTGTCTATAAAAACAGGAAAAGCTTCTAGATAATATTTCATATATTAGCTGGGCACAAATGAACAAGTCCTTATTTCCTTTGCATAATACATCATTATAGTTTCGGATATTTCAATCCAAATGGTAGACCAACAGAAAAGATATTTTCATATAATCAGCTATTTGACACATACATACATGTATAACATACACGCCTATAGATATTAACATAGATACATAGATTTAGTGCCTTACTGGATGTCAGGCATGGTGTTACTATCAGGAACGTGTTGGTGAACAAAAACACACTATTGCCTATAGGAGATTCATGCTCTGGGGTTGGGAGGCATTAATTAGATAATACAATAATGAACATATACAAGTGGAATAAGTGCAATAAAGACAAGTTTAGGGGCGCTATGAGAGGATATAATTGGAGATTTGACCTAATTAGGAGTTGTGCCAACTGAACTCAGAGAAAAAGAATGTATAAATATTACCCAGGCAAAGGAAGGCGTGAGGTGAAGATGCTCCATGCAAAGGAATCAGATACGGTGGAGTTTCCCTGAAGAATGTTTGTCTTAATGAGTCACCTCCACTTCTTGCTCTCTCAGAGTTAAAGGCAGGGACCAAGGTAGTATTGTCTTTCCTTTATAGCCCCCAGTTTTTCCACAACTGGCAACAACTCTCAGCATAGTTCCTGGGTCTGGGCCCTGAAACTGAGGGACACAATGGAAAAAACAAAACAAAACAAGCAAAATCAACCAAATTATTTGTAAAGTAACTAAGGGAATTAAAAATGCAATTTGCTAGCTTCTTTAGGTAAAGATCTTTAGCAATTTAAATCCCTGTAATCTGATGCTGATTATTTCTTATTTTAAAAATGTTTATTTATTTTGAGAAAGAGAGAATGAGAGAGAGCGAGTGTGCGCATGTGCGTGTGCATGAGTGTGGGAGAAGCAGAGAGAGGGAGAGAATCCCAAGTAGGCTCTGCACTGTCAGCTCCAAGCTTGATGCAGGGCTGGATCCCATGAACCGTGAGATCATGACCTGAGCTGAAATCAAGAGTCAAATGCTTAACTGACTAAGCCACCCGGGTGTCCCTGATGCTGATTATTTCTAATGATTTAACATTTAAATGAAGCCTTATCAAAGATTTTTAAACCTACGAAACAAAAATCCATTTAACCTACATGGAATTTACATATTTATCAATAATATCGTGATTAGCATAAATGCATTTGGATACTTAATATTGCTTTGACATTTTCCACATATCAATTGTTTTTGAATGAACAACCAACTTACAGAGAGAGCATGAAGAGGTTATAGGTCTTTGGTCACAGAAATTCATTAATTCTCTGGCAACATATATTGCTTTATCTGTCAAATACCTTTTCTCTTTGGAAACAATACTACATTCCAAACAAATACTAGAGGTTATCCTCTCATGTCATACGTGCAATACAGTGCGTTCCTTATCACAACTGCAGGTAAGAGTCTCCCAGAGTCCAAGTCAGGAAGCAGTGCACCTCAGAGTCTTAAAGAACAGGTAGATGCTGAAAAAAGAGGAATCAGTAGTGATTCTTCAGGCAAGATAAGGGAAAGAAATAAGAAAAAATAAAATGACATGTCTGCTGTGGAAGTCACTCTAGTGGATAGAGAATGTATTTATATATATTCAATTGCTCTGTCCATGATATATATATTCATATCAGTCTGTCCACTAAAGTGATAAGCATATATATACATGCACAATTATATATATGTTGTATATATAATTATAGTGATAAATAACATCGAATATTGTCAATACCACCTATGTTATTACTTGAAGATGAACTCACTACCAAGGTCTGAAGATAAAAGTGATAAACACAATTTTTTGCAACCCAGTATATATTTCTCCAATACTATGAGACTATTCCTTTTGGAAGAAATCTCACATTAGACTTCTAGTGTGTGGTTTAGTTCTGTGGTCCTAATTAGACAGTCACATAAAAGTCCTGGCCAACCAATCTTAAAGAACACCATGTGTATAAATCACAGCACAGGCCAGGTGGGGATTCTCATTAAACATTAAAAATGTGTTAGAATTGTAGTGTATACTTTTTTTTTGGCATATGTGCTACAATGGATCATAAATTTATATGTCTTTAGGGCTTGGAAAATAATATAAATGCAGAAGTAGTATAGGACAATGGTGGTCAAAATGTAATCCTGGGACCAGTAGCATGAGCATCAACCAGGGAACTCATAAGTATTGTAAATTCTTGGGCCTCAGTGAAGACCTAGCAGACCAAAAGCTTGGGATGAGGCCAGCAAGATGTGTTTTAACAAGCTCTACCGGTAATTCTAATTCATGCTCATGTTGGAGAACAATCACTGTACAAAAATGGTGAGTTATGGACTATAATGTATTTGAATGTGAAAATCCTACAGCATTCAAATCCAATGTCAACAAACTGAGCTGACCAAAACAAAACACAAACACTATATAGGAGCAAAGAATTTAACCCATGGTAGAATGGTTTATATCTACATATTTAAAGGGATTTTGACACCTTTAATTTCTAGAATGTTCAATTTTTAATTGGCCATAATTGAACTATCTAGAAAATACTCCCCTCTGGTTATTTACTTTCCTGTCCCCGATTATATGCCCTCTAAACCACACTGTCTCTACTATTCAAATTATTTGTAGTCAACGAGACCTCTTCATAAAGTGAAAATGGTACACCATGTGGGCACATTTTATAAAATGGAGTGACCTGTCTCAATTGGCTTATTGATATGAAAATCTGTAAGGCCCCTAAAAAGGCTTCCTGAACATCTAATCCAACCTGTTTCTTTACTTTTTCCAATCTGTTTATTTTATAGCTGAGTAAAGTGCTGAAGATCAAAGAGAGAATAGATGTAGGTTGTAGTAGTGATTATGAGGAAGAGTCAAATGCATGATAACCACACACTTAAAAAGCTGTATTCTTTTTGAAATACATATTCATATTTATAAATTATGGATATATAACATGTAGAAAACAAAAATATTCAATAAGAATACATCTATAAATTTATAATCAAGGCCAGTGTGAAATGGTTCCATATTCGCTTCATGAAGGAGTGGCATGAGAATTCTTAAGTATTCCTATTATAATTAATATACTTAAATATGTACAGCATGCAGCATAACAAAATAACTGAATTTTATTAACTCTGTCGGATTCTTTTATCCATGGATCATAGGTTAGAGTGCCATATATACTTGTAGCTCCCTTCACTAAATACAAAATTTATAAGAGAATGGTTCTTGTTTGCCAAGTTTCTATTGTATCCTATTTTCCAGATTCTTGGCACACTGTCAGTACTCAATAAATATTTGTTGAATAGATGAAAGTGAAGACAAGTTATTTAATTTTCCTGCCTACTTTTATCCTTTTTTTCTGAAATTATTCTCCCATAGCCCTAACTGTGTGTACTGTGGGGCCTGTAATTATCACCCTTTCACCGTGGTTGACGGGATGTATAACTGGTAGGATCGGGATGAATTGGGCCATTTACTTCTATGTCCTGGAAATATGGAATTGGGACATGGCGACTTCATGAAACTGTGCTCAGCATTTGAACTGGGTGGTACTAGGTTGGCTATTTTCTGTGAATTTTTCCATGGGCAAGTAATGATTGTCCACCTACTATCCCTGAGGTGACAAGATTACTTTAATAAATAAAGCATGCCCTTATGCTTACATTTATTGGGATGTGTAGATCATTAAAATAATTACAACATAAATAATGTTAAGAAATTAGTGTTGTGAAGAAACATAAAGCAGGGCAAGACGATAGATAGCAAAGGGGGTATGTGTTATTTTAAATAGTCAGGGACTGACTCTGAGCTGACAGCATTTGATGATAGACTTTTATGAAGTGAGGAGCAAATCATGTGGATAGCTTGGAGAATAATGACCCAAGCTAGGAAAACAGCAAGCACAAAGGCTCAAAATGCAAGACGACCAGTTTGCTGGGCTATAGTGAGGGAGATAGGAGATGAAACTGGAGATAGAGTCAGGAGCCAAACCCTTTGAGAGGATAAGATCAATGGAATTTTTTCTAATGGCACCCTTAAACCTTCTTAAGTTTTAAGAAGAGGAGTGATTTATGTGGTCAAAAGACCACATCTTGGGTGACAAACAATGGAAACAGAGAAACCATTTAAGGTGTTCACACTGGTCAAGCAATAAGGTGACAGTAGTGGATGTTCTAATGAGTAGATTCGAGATATATTTTAAAAGTAAGCTGAGAGGATTTGCTAAAGAGCAGATTTACTGGGTGACTCCTCTAGGTGAATGTGGTGACCTTCATGGAAATAGGAACACTTGGGGGAGAAGCAAGTTAGTTTGGGGTTATAGTGGCAACAGAATCAAGAGTTTGATTGTGAACCTGTTAAATTTGGGATGCCTATTAGACATGGAAGTGAATACACTGAGTGGACTTCAGGTTATATGTCTAGAGTTCAGCACAGTGATTGACAAGGGCAGTTTTACTAGATTAGTAGGGACAAGAAGATGTGCAAGGTGAGGTCAAGGGTGAATAAGAAGCAAGGAAGTATAAAGACATTAGATGTAGACAATTGCTACAATGAGTTTTTACCAAAAAAGAATGAAGAATTAGGGTACAAGTATAAGGGACTATCGATAAAAGTATTTTATTAAGATGGATATTTAAAAATGTTATAACTTGAGGGTATATATGACCACGGAATGAACTAGCAGAGAGTGGAAATATGACACAAAAGAGGGGGTAATTATAGAACTGACATCTTTGAGTAGATGAGAGGGGAAAGTGATCTAGTCCATCAATTAAAGGGCTGGCCATGGACAGGGAACAATTTCTCTATTACAACAAGAATGAAAGCAAAGTATATGAAGATGGACATAGGTCATTTGGTAGGTATGATGATAGGGAGAACATGTAAGTGCTTTTCTGATTACTTTTCAGTAATTATGAGGTAAGGTTCTCAGTTGAGAGTGATATATGGGAAGGGGTGTTGGAGAGACTGAGAGAGAAGATGTGTAAAATTGTCTTTTCAAAGTATGTAAGAGTGAATTAATTAGGGAAATATTTTATGCCTGAGAGAAGGGTAAAGGAAGAATGAATCTGAAATCTGGAAAGAAGACCAAATGGTACAATGGTCCTCTTGCCCTTGGGTATGTCTCTTTTCTCTAAGTCTGTCCCTCTTCCCAGCCATTTGTTTTGTTTTGAGTGTCTGAGGCAAGTTTGAAAATATTATAGTTATTTTTAACCATCTTTGATTCTTGATGAAAACTCTGCATAAACATAACAAGGTATTATTAAGATATACTAACCAACCTCTTTTTGATCCTGGTAGGTTCTCCAAAGGCTTTTCCTGTACAGTCAGCAACAATCATTGCCTCATAAAATCAGATGACAGAAGACTTAAGTTTTTAGCTTTGGAATTACTAAATAAAGCCCTGAAGGACACAGGAAATGAAGTTTATGCCATTAGAAAATAATCTTGAAGAACATGAGATCAGTCAGAGTTAGTTTGTTTTTGCTGGCTTAGGAAGATGGAGACAGGTGTAATCGTCCTTGCACAAGTCATGGAATTTATAAAAATTTATATTTGTAGAGGCAATAACTGTGGTCATTCTATACCAAGCTGTAGCCCCAAACAATGAGAAGATCAAACCTTATCACACCTGGAACCCATTTACACATGTGTGCTATGGTACATCCACTGGGAAAGCTGGTAGAGGAAAGAAGAGGGCACAGATATTGGTACCTGTGCATCAGGGGGTTCTAAAAATTTGAGTTACAGTTCTTTCACACTTAACATTCCTGGTCTGAATATTGGGTTTCTTTTTTGTTTTAAAGGGAGAAAGAACATTTTAAGAATTTATGGAAAGGTGAGAGAATCTGGCTGCCTCTATTTTAAGATCAGACAACACAGTTTTTCCTTCCTTTCAGGATGTTGGGTATTGATATATATGATCCCATGAAAGGGGAGAATTGCAAGTTGTAGATGATATATGAAAGCAGCTAACCCACAAGCTTGGGATAATATCTGCTTTAGAAATTTGTTGAATTAATTGAATGACTAAAACTTTAATGAGTAATCAGAATTTAAAAATTCTGATTGGGAGTGTCCTGAATCTTTGGTTTTGTCCCGTTAACATGGGTTTGAGCCTCTTCTGGTTGAGTGTGGCTTTTTATTTCTGGGTAATTTAAAAGTGTGATTAAATGAAATTATAGAACTGCTAAGGATCCAAAAGCGAGTTAATTACTTTTAAAGTAGAAATTTGTTTTTTTAACCCTGAAATGTTTTTATGAAGTAATTTGGGCAAAAATTATGAACATTGAAAAAGTTAAGTGTACATTGAAGTTGCTAATGCTAGAAATAAACTTCCTTTAAGGTCCATGATCAGTAAAAGAAGGCATGGGATTCCCTGAATGACTCATTATAGGAGGCTCAAATAAATCATTCCACTTGAGTGTATAGGATGTAAGTAAGAAAGAAGCATAATGAGGTCAATATATTAGTGGTCCCAAATTGGGGATGATAACTCTTCTAAGAATTTTAATCTATATTTAGTACACAAATTCCTCAGACGAAGTAGAAAAAAAAGAGGCCCCAAAAAACTAACAAGAGGCCAAAAAAAAATCTATGTTTATAATTTTGTATTGATTTTTCATGCTGTATAAAAGATCTGACTGATTCTGTATGTGAAAAAAAATTAAAAAACGGAACTGTAGACCGTGTGAAGAACATAATTATGATTCCCAGAAGTGTGGGACACACAGCGAGGGTTCAGATATACATTCTCATATGTAGGCAGATGATTACAGAGAGAAGTGTGAGTGTTTGCATTTGTGGGTACAGGCAGAGACTGAAATAGGATTTGCTTTTAGGGAAATATTCAAGATTTGTACACCTTGCTCTTGAAAATATATTCAATTACTTGAGAAATCTGAAGAACTTTTTGTCATATTTTCCCATTAATAATCAAAATAAGATGAAATTTATAAATATTTTCAGACAGTCCATCCACATAAACTGCAATAACTATCTGTTTTGCTAAACTGTGATATTCTGTTGTTGCCTGACTTGTGTTATGTTTGTTTAATGTGAAGATGCAGACAGCCTTCTGTTCTTTTGTTTATGGGGTCTCTTAATTCTGTGGCTCCCCTGGCAGTAATTTTTTCTTTTTCTTTTTTTTTTTTTTTTTTTGCTAAAAGGTAACAGAGTTACAAGTACAAAACATTTATTTAATTTGTTTAAATTTATGAAACCATGCCCATTCTTTAGGCCTTTAGGGGCATGAACTAAATAAGAACATATGGCATCATCTATTATTTTCTCGACTCTGGTTATGTAGTGAGGCATTGCTTAAATGTCAGTGAGGAACTCTCGGATTGCTCTCCTTGGAACAGTGATTTCTTGGATAATGTTCAGTTGCATTTAATAAAGGGACATTTTATTTTCTTTAAGTAATCCACCAAGGCCATTGTTTTCAATCTTTTAAGAATAATAGGAAACATTCGGAATTCATTTCTACTCGTCCAAGTCCAACAAACCCACTTAGCCTTTGTTGTAGGGTGTATTTTTAGAAATATCTTAGTGGTATAACTGTAAGTTTCCAACAGTCATGACTTTTTTTTTTTTTTTTTTTTTTTTTTTTTTTAGCACTGGTAGTCTTCATTTCTAAGTGGAAAGAAGTTTAAAAATGTGGTAAATCAGTGGTGTGTGGGTGGCTCAGTCGGTTAAGCATCTGACTTCAGCTCAGGTCATGATCTCAGGATTCCTGAGTTCAAGCCCTGCATCTGGTTGTTGTCAGCACAGAGGCCAGTTCAGATTCTTCGTCCCACTCTCACTCAGTCCCTCCTGCACTCATTCTCTCTCTCTCTCTCAAAATAAATAAATAAACTTAAAAAAAACGTGGCAAGTCAGGGAATATTCTTTTCAAGAGTTATTTTATTTTGAGTAAGTTTGTATTTCCATGATTAAGGTTGATGGAATGGTTACAATTGTTTTAGACAGCATAAAATGACTATACTGAACAGGAAAGAATGGATAAGTTATCCCAGGCCAAAGTTTCTAAAAGCCAACAGTTTTTGTTTGATTGATTGGTTGTTTTTACCAGAAGCCAAACCCAGAAAACATGGATTTAAGGTCTACCTAAATGGTCAACATAAGAGGCAAAAGGATGTTCTATTTTGATCCTATCAGGAAGTAGTCGAGAACGATTCTGAAACATTCACTACCTTTTCTCATTTCTTTCTACTGCTTTCCTCCCAATTTTCTACTGGTGTATGTATATATGCACACGCACTTGCACAAACTTCCAGGTTATTCCTTGATGGTAGGGTAGGTGAATAACTGCTTTTTCTTCCAATTTACATCTTGGCTTTTATCAACATTTTTATTTGAAAGGTTTTGCTGAACCCCTGCAATGCTCATATATTAGGGATTTGCACCTATTTTGCCTGGAAAAATTTAATGCCATCAAAAATCTCCAATGTATTAGAATTACATTATTCTTCCTTTGCTATCTTGGATACGACCAAATGGCTTGTTAAAAGTTTCTGAAGAGACCCTATATTTGGAGAAAACTCCATGTTATATACTATTAACATAAAGTTTGTCCAGAAATATGATATAATTTGGATAAATAGAGCATCAACCACTTGAATATTGCCCTACAGACATTTTGTTTTCACTTAAAAACCAGTGCTATTAACATTCAAAAAACAAAATTTGGTTGAAGTTGGGAGAACAAAATATTGAAGAAAATATAAGGATATTTCTTTCAAAGAAACTGGAATAGACTTTTGCTATTTCTAGTAGTTCGTCTGTGTTTTTTAAGTTTCTCACTAATGATTTATTTGGATAACAGAATTAATGAAAGATCATGACCCTACCTTTCATGTAATAATGAATTTATGTAGGCTCAAAAGATTTTATACCTAAAGAGATATTTGCCTAATATTTTACAACCACAGGCTAGATCCATGTGCTGATGCCTTACTAAGCACTCCTTCTAGGAGATCTCCTTCTTGGGTTCCAGATCCTTGCTGATCATTTCAACTTGACCATTACATGGACAATTAACACACAATAGATCAACAGTAGGTCGAATCAACTTCTTGAATCTGCTTTTACTCTTGTATTCCCCATCTAACAAAATAAACACTTAACTTCTTCCTCTTCCTCACCACCATGCTAAATCCATGACAGATCCTTTTGGTTTTGCCTTTCTAATATCTCTCAGATATAATCAGTGTCCCTAGTTTCTCCACTTGAGTCTAAATCCTTTTTTTCTCACTCCTACATTGTGGCAACACATTGCAGCTCCTTTTCCTGCCAATAATTTGCCATCTCCCAAACTGTGGAAGTAATTTTATGAAGTGTCAGTCTGAGCATGATAAAACCTGCTTAAAACCCTTTGATGGCTCCCTATTGCCTTCATTATGAAACCCAAACACCTTAGCATAGGTCATCAGGTCATTAGTGATTAAACTTTGACTTCTCCACTGTCATTAGTTAGTCTCAAGACTCAACAGAAGCCCTAAGTGGGGTGGTTTAAAGACTGACTACAATGATGTTTCACCTGTATTATACAGGGGATGGCCTTATACTGAGCATCTAAGGTATCCAGTGTCCTACTATCTATTAAGGATGAATGGTATGATATATGAACATTTGAGGATGATATGGTTTGCCTTGTGGAGTATTCTTGAGTATGAAAGCAGTCATTTGTTTTAGAGGATATTTATTTGCACTTTAATTTTATAAAGGGCACACTAAATTTTGGAACTTTTAAATTTTGCCATAATTTCCAACTTACAGAAAAGTTGCAAGAATAGGAATTTCCATATACCTGTTATGAAGTTTCCAGTTGTTCACATTTTTCTCCATTTTCTTTATTATTTATCATTTTTTTCTCTCTCTCTCACACACACATACATATACCATTTTTTCTTAAATTTTTTTTTAATGTTTATTCATTTTTGAGAGAGAGAGACAGGCAGCATGAATGGGTGAGGGGCAGAGAGAGAGAGAGAGAGGGAGGCACAGAACTCGAAGCAGGCTCCAAGTTCCGAGCTGTCAGTACAGAACTCAATGCAGGGCTTGAAGTCACGAACCGCAAGATCATGACCTGAGCTGAAGTTGGGTGCTCAACAGACTGAGCCACCCAGATGTCCCATTTTGGAGCATAATTTGGAATGTAGTCCTTCCACACTCCTAAGTATTTCAGTGCGTATTTCCTAAAGCAAGGACATTTTATTTCAGAACACATTGAAACAAAACTATTATCTAATTCACAGCCTATATTAAAATACCTCCCGATTATATCAATAAAATCATATAGTGCATACGCTAATTTGTCCAGTTTACTTTGCATAGCACAATGTTTGTGAGATCCACCTATCTTGTGCAAGATTTTCCCCTTTTTGTTGAGCAGTATTTCACTAATATACCACAATTTGTTTATCCATTTTTATGGTAGTGAATATTAGAGTAATTCCACTTTGGGAAATTCTGAGAAAACCTACTGTGGTTTTTCGGTGAGCCAGTGTTATGTTTTTATTTATCTTGGGAAATACCTTAGAACAGAATCACTTGGTCATACTGTAGATTTATGTTTAACTTTGTAAAACTCTTTCAATCTTTCCCAAAGTACTTACACCATTTCACACTCATTTCAAGAGCTGATAGGAGCTCCAGTGTCTCTATATCTTGCCAATATTTGTTGTTATCCATTTTAATTCTAGGTATATTAGATATTGTCTTTAATAACTCATTGTGGCTTTACTTAGTATTTCCCTAAAGACTAATGGTTGAATGCCTCTTTATGTACTTATTGGTCATCATATTCCTTCTTCATTAAGAATCCAAGTCTTTTTCCCTTTTTTTTTTTTACTGAGCCATTTTTTTCTATTGCTGAATTGTAAGAGTTACTTATATATCATGAATATAAGCCTTTTTCAGTTATCTGTTTTGCAAGTATATTCACTAGTGGAAATTCTCCCAGTAAAATAATTTCATGGTGTGGCTTGCCTATCCATTTTTTTTCATGCTCTCTTTTGATGAGCATAAAATTTTCACTTTAATGAAGTATAATTTAGCATTTAAAAACTTTTTTGGCTTTACTTTCTGTGTCCAGTCTAAAAACTCAGTGTTTAACCCTAACTAAGGAAGATATTCTCTTATGTTTTCTTTAGGAAGTTTTTGAGCTTTAACTTTTATATTTATTTATTTTTTATTTTTTAAATTATCTTTTTTACAATTATTTTTTAATTAAAAATTTTTAATGTGTATTTATTTTAATTTTTAATTTCTATTTAATTTATATACAAGTTAGCATATAGTGGAACAGCGATTTCAGGAGTAGATTCCTTAATGCCTCTTACCCATTTAGCTCATTCCCCTTCCCACAACCCCTCCAGCAACCCCTGTTCTCCATATTTAAGAGTCTCTTATGTTTTTGTCCCTCTCCTGTTTCTATATTATTTTTGCTTCCCTTCCCTTATGTTCATCTGTTTTGTATCTTAAAGTCCTCATATGAGTGAAGTCATATGATATTTGTCTTTCTCTGACTAATTTTGCTTAGCATAATACCCTCTAGTTCCATCCATATAGTTGCAGATGGCAAGATTTCATTCTTTCTGATTGCCAAGTAATACTCCATTGCATATATATACCACATCTTTACCCATTTATCCATCGGTGGATATTTGGACTCTTTCCATACTTTGGATATTGTTGATAGTGCTGTTATAAACATTGGGGAGCATGTGCCCCTTTAAAACAGCACTCCTGTATCCTTTGGATAAATAGCTAGTAGTGCAATTGCTGGGTCGTAGGGTAGTTCTATTTTTAATTTTTTGAGGAAACTCCATAGTGTTTTCCAGAGTGGCTGCACCAGCTTGCATTCCCACCAGCGGTACAGAAGAGATCCTCTTTCTCCACATCCTCGCCAACATCTGTTGTTGCCTGAGTTGTTCATGTTAGCCATTCTGACTGGTGTGAGGTGGTATCTCATTGTGGTTTTGATTTGTATTTCCCTGATGATGAGTGATGTTGAGCATTTTTTCATGTGTCAGTTGGCCATCTGGATGTCTTCTTTGGAGAAGTGTCTATTCATGTCTTTTGCCCATTTCTTCACTGGATTATTGGTTTTTGGGGTGTTGAGTTTGATAAGTTCTTTATAGATACTAACTATGGATACTAACCCTTTATCTGATATGTCATTTGCAAATATCTTCTCCCATTCTGCCAGTTGCCTTTTAGTTTTGCTGACTGCTTCCTTCACTGTGCAGAGGATTTTTATTTTGATGAGGTCCCAGTAGTTCATTTTTGCTTTTGTTTCTCTTGCCTCTGGAGATATGTTGAGTAAGAAGTTGCTGCAGCTAAGATCAAAGAGGTTTTTGCCTGCTTTCTCCTCAAGGATTTTGATGGCTTCCTGCCTTACATTGAGGTCTTTCATCCATTTTGAGTTTATTTTTGTGTATGGTGTAAGAAAGTGGTCCAGGTTCATTCTTCTGCATGTCCAGTTTTCCCAGCACCACTTGCTGAAGAGACTGTCTTTATTCCACTGGATATTCTTTCCTGCGTTGTCAAAGATTAGTTGGCCATACATTTGTGGGTCCATTTCTGGGTTCTCTATTCTGTTCCATTGATCTGAGTGTCTGTTCTTGTGCCAGTACCATGCTGTCTTGATGATTATAACTTCGTAATACAGCTAACTTTTATATTTAGGTTTGTGCTACACCTCAAATTAATTTTTCCTATGTGATGTAAATAGTGGCTGAAGTTCACTTTTTTCCCATATGAATATTCAATTATCCCAGAAACATTTGCTGAAAAGACTTTCCTTTCCCAATTTAATTACTTTGGCACTTTTGTTGAAAATCAACTGAATGAGGTTTCTGCTTCTGCCCAGCATATATAAAACTGGAAAGCTTGCCTTGTCCATTCTAACAACTCTACATGACTGGGTAAACTATAAAATCAACTTCTTGAGACTATCAAAGAGCCAAAGCAGCAGGACAACTGCGTAACATGGAACACAAGGCAAAACAGCCCCTCCAGGGAGTAACAGCACATGCAAAGTGGCTTATCTGTAGCAGAGCATGGGAGGAAGGGGGTGCTACCAGACAGGCAGAGAAGAATCAGCTAAAAATGTAGTGTATTGTTGAAGGCCAGGTATGGGCTGGCCTGTGTGATTATAGTGGCCCCTGCCTGCAGCTATTCTCTGTTAAGCCTCATAAAGTTTCACCCTGGGCACGCACAGCTTAGTATATGATTAAATACTGAAGGAACATACAAAATGTCAGCAGCTTTTCTTCTCCAGTACTCTGTCCTGCAGACTGCAGCCTACTCAGCCTCCTGGACCTCTGTTCCTTGCCTAGACAGCTTGGCAGGACCCTTGTGCTCTGTTTGGGTTCCACCATTCTGTGTGCAGTCTGGAAAGTGTCCCCAGGAAGAAAGCCGGGGAGATCATTCAGCTTACCTATGTAACTTCCCTATCTGTGGTCCTGTTCCCTGCCTGCTGTCCTTTGAAAAGAATTGCACCATATAATTTACAAAGTTTTATAGTTGTTTTTGGCCAGGGGGCTACTCTGACAGCAGTTGCACTTTCGTGTCCAGAGTATGTTATTTTTAAGATCTGTGCTTTTAGTCAAAAGGCCACAGATACACAAGCACACAAACACACAATACAAACACAGAGGAAAGGTAAACAAGGGGGTGAATTGATAGAGTGATTTCAGCCTTAATAAACCATATGAAATATGGATTTTGAATTTGGTTTTTTAATTATCTTTTTTATTTTTTATTTTAGAGAAAGGAAAAGAAAGAGTAAGCTGAGGGAGGGGCAGAAGGATTGAGAGAGAGAGAGAGAGAGAGAGAGAGAGAGAGAGAATCTTAAGTAGGCTCCACTCTCAGTGTGGATCCTGACACAGGACTCGATCCCATGACCTTGGGATTGTGACCTGAGGCGAAATCAAGAGTTGGACACTCAAATGACTGAGCTATCCAGGCACCCCTGGATTTTGAATTTGTAAGATTTGTCTTAAAAATTATTTCTTTTTATACATTTAACTTTGTTCTGTTTCTTTACATTATTTCTAGTCTTGTGGTCTTATTCTTTTTTCTTCTCTTCTCCACTTCTCTTCTCTTCACACTCCAATAATAGAGATGCCTGGTCCAGGGCACCCCCTACAGTAGATTAGCCCCGGTCTATATAAACAATATGAGTAAAAAAAAAAAGTGTTGCAAAATTCAAAGGCCCCTGTGAAGTATAGTGATTTACTGATGACAATTTAGATTTACAAGTAGAGAACTACTTATGCATTTGTTTATTGTCCAATCAGCGCATAAAACATTTCTTCATAGTGTCCAGGCACCATCTCTTCCTGTTCAACTCCAGGAACCATCTTATTTTTTAAGTTTTATTTTCGGCGTCATATCTCCTACTATACCATGATTAAAAACAAGTTAGCAATGCTATCATTCTATCTCACCATGCTCTGGCTCTTTGGAAACTGTTTGCATTGAAATAATACAGGTATTTTTGCCTCTGTAGTTAGTTCCTCAGTACCATTTATATAATCCTGATTATATCAGTATTCATGACGCACCATCATTTCTCGTGCTGCTTCTGAACACTGGCTTCCAATGATTCAGAGGTAGTTGCTGTGTTTCATCGATGACAATGACGAGTGTCAGTCTTATCCAGATTATGCAAGTTAAATCATAATAATTCATTTCCTGCTAAATTTGTCATTCAAAATTTTATAGCTAAAAGCAGAATTACACACCTTTCAACCGTGTATTATTTTGGCTCTAATCATTGCATTCACTGCATTTTTAGAAGGTGATCTTTCAGTGTTAACTACACCTCTTCCTTCCACCTACTGTCTCCTAGATAGGAGCAGTGACCCATGACAGGATAGGCAAGAGGCTCACGGACAGAGCAAGAGTAGTATCCTTAGTTCAAAGAATATTGATCCCTGTCTGGCATAGCTTAAGACTGATCCAGGAGATTATAACATTACCACATTGATCAGAAAAGGGAGGACCATTCAGAAGGACTGGTGTTGTAGCAAGAGTGTCTAAAGCTTTCATGGGAAATAGTGCCAAAGCCTGCTCAGGGAGTGGGGTGATGTACAGCCACACCCAGGCAGACTCTAAGCCAAGGATGAGCAATGACCCAATGAGACTGAAGAAAAGACTCAGAGACACAGAAGAGGATGTTGGTTATTGGGCAAACTTATATATAACCAGTCTGGGAAAGGTAGGCTGGACAAAGCATCTGCTGCTGGGATCTACATGCAGCAAGCTTTAGCCTAGCAACTCTCTATAGCTTTGCCCCTCCTTGCATGGCCAGTGTTCCAAGATCAAAGTCCACCACCTGGACATTCTGTGTTACTAAGGAGATGTCACAGGTTGGCCACCCTTGAAGCCCGTGACCAGAAATATTGAACGACATACTGTTCTTCCTATCTTGATTTCAGGAAATAACACAGAGAGAATGAGATCTATACATTCTCAAGATAATGAATAACAGGGGTATTAAGAGTGTGTTTGTACCAACCAGCCATCTGGCAATTACCATACAGATGATCTCTTTGGGTATCAGCAGCAAGGGCACATATAGTAAAAGTCACCTGTCACCTAACCTGGCACCATTGTGTGCTAAAGACTAGAGGTGGCACTATGTTTGGAACAAGGGCAGGAGCTAATGCATGGGCCCATACATGTGACTCAACCCCAAGAGTCAGTGGTGGTCCATTGAACTCACCCTCTGTCCAATATGAGGGAAAGTCACCCAAGTCAATGTGTCTACACCATTATGGTAGCTCAGTTTTGTGAGATCCTGCAAAAGAAATACCTTGTGGAGGAACTGGAACAATCATTTTGCTAGACTATCTTCCCAGTCTTGGGGCTCAACCATGAAGACCTGGGAAAACTGTGTGGGTTGAGTGAGTCCCAAAGCTCCTTGGTGCATCTGGTTGAGCCCATGTACCAGATGGAAGGTCAGAGAATGCTCCAAGTAGAGAAATGGGCACCAGGGCTCATCTGGTCCCCAGTCTGGTCTATGGAACTGTGCACAGATGACATTATAGGCCCTGAGCTATCCCAGGGACAGGAAAACTTAAAGCATTTTGAGAAGAGCTCTTAGAGGCATGCCTCCTCTAAGATGTAGGACCTAAGGCAGAGGCCCTACTTGTCTAGGTCTAAAGGCAGTACTAGGTCAGCCCTTGAGTTAAAATGCCCAGGATATCAAACTTTCAAAGCGCTTGAAGAGAATAATTTTTGTTAAATGGACATAAACGGAGCTGAATTAATGAAGTGTAAATGCTAATTTTTGAGCATTCAATGTCACGTATTTAAGTATTCACAATAATTTAAGAATTAATAAAGCTGTATATATGCACATACAAATTGTCCCTTTTACCTGAAGCTTTGTAAATCTGTGACATTATCTCCCGAAGGGGAAGAAAGAAGGAACACCAAGGGATATTATGCATGAAGGGATGTTTTCCCTCCATAATATTACCTGCAAAAGTTGTATGGCATAATGCAGAACATTCACGTATTTGTCCTAAGTAAATGCCCTCAAGATTGAAGAAATCGGAAAAAAGTTCTAGTACTCTTGAATTTGTGCAACAAATATGTGCAACAAATATTATCCATGAGCTCTGTATTTTTAGAAATGTCAAGGAGCTGCAGTCATCTGGAATCATTCATAGCTCCTTATGATGTCCCTTTGTCTATACATATTGGCATGATTATTTTTTTAATGTTAATGAAACAACTTTACAAAGCTCTTGATCATTTATTTTTCTATTTTTTTAAGTGAGTCGACTTTATTTTTTATTTTTGAAAGAGAGAGAGCATATGCATGCACAAGCGTGGAGGGGCAGAGGACGAGGGGCAGAGAGACTCTTAAGCAGGCCTCACACCTAGCGTGAGCTCCGTCCCAGGGTGGTGAGATCATGACCTGAGCAGAAATCATGTCAGACACTTAACCAACTGAGGCACCACCCAGGTGCCCCTTTCTCTTTTTATTTAGTACAAAACTCTTGATTTTTAATAATTTCTTTAATATTAGAAATTGTATACTGCAAAGTAAAAATTTTTTTCATGATTTTACAATATGACTAAAAGATAAAATTTTTCTCTTCTAATTTAAAGTTTTTCAATTTAGAAAAATTGAGGAGTGTGAAATCTTTATTTAACTTTGAAATACAGGGTTTCTTGGGTTTGTAGTTAACATTCAAATAATCTAAATTCACACAAATCCTGCATCTATAAAATATTGCTAAAAGAACTGGCAAGAGTGAAAAGCTCAGCAAATTCAATTAAATGCTGTTAACAGACCCAAACTGACACAAGACAAACAAAAATATATCTAGGTACCAATAGATATTTTAAATGTTAGCCCTTCTGAGCCCTGCTTTTAGGAGGATAAATTGAGTGAAATTAGGGGTGTATTTGGCCATAGATTAGGATGAACTGAAATTTTCAGGGTGACTACCTCCTTAGTCTAAATGAATTTGATGCTTGTCAGAATTTAAGAAAATCTGACTCACTCTAGTGGTGACTTGAAACCTTAAAAAATATGAAAATTCTACCCAGTGCCCCTGAGATATGTACTATAAATATAATATAAATGCCCCTGAGAAAATGTAAGCAGATAACTGGCATTGATTATGAATTAGAAAATGAGAGAAACTTTTCAAGAAAGAGAACCAACCACCCCTTTAAATAATTACTGAGCTCAAGAAAGGAGCAACCTTCTTGGACCTGCACATGTTGGTTATCTACCCATAGAGCTGATTTATCAGGAAATTTGTTTCTAAATGTATTTTTATTGATAAAACTTAAGTTCCCTAATAATTACATGGTAACCCAGAAGATGGAAAATACACCCAAATGGACTAATTTATCCTGTTGCAATAACATTCCAGTGTTAGTATGTGATTGTTTATTTTAGTGAGCTCAACCCTTTTGAAATTAATCTCCAACTTTTCACTTAAAGGATATGACAATAAATAAAAATGGGAAAGTCTAAGGAAAATAAAAACAAAGACTGATTTACCATTAAAAAAGTAGCCAAAATAGCAGTCTGTGATCTAGTATTAGTAATTACAGTAAATTGAATATCTCAATAGAGCAGCGTGAGCTCTGAACACGGTAGAAGAATCAAAGACTTTAAAACACCCAGGCTTGCGGAAGAGAAAAATAAATGGGAATTAGTTTCCTTCTTCCTTTTCTTTTTCTCAAAAATTTCTGCTATGAGAGGTAATAGGAATAATAAAACTGAGATGAAACAGACACTCTCTTCTAGATTGGTTTTGACCAACAGATAAGTGGAATGATATTAAAACACTCCACAAACTGGGAACCATTCCTCTCTTATCGTATACCTCTTAAGTCCTCTCATCCCTTTTTATCATTTTTTTTTCTTTTTCTCCTACATGAAGCTTCCATGAGAATTTGGTGATCTTGTAGCCTGAATTTCTTAACCTCGGTTCTATGGACATTTAGGGCCAGATAAGGCTTTGTTGTGAGGCTGTCCTGCGCATCGTAGATTAACAGCATCCCTAGTTTCCACTCACTAGGTAGCAGTAGCATATCTGTTCACCATTGTGACAACCAAAGATGTCCCCAGACATTGCCAAATGTTCCCTAGTGGGCAAAATGACTCCCAGTTGAGAACCGATGTTATAAAGTAAAATGATACAGGATTTAAAATTTCTTTGTCAAAAGGTAGAAGCCGCAGAGTTTTTCTGCTTTATCAGAAAAACAAACATCTTACCAGGTAGAAAGAGACAAAGAATGTTACGACTGCATACATTTCACTGTTTATGTCTATATAGCACAGAAGTAAGACATTTAATACTATAACATCAACAAATGCATATTGTTTAATCCAACAAAATGATCCTGCATACTATAATTGTTTGTTTCTTATTAAATTGGAATTTGTTGCTAGCATGTAAAATTGAAATAATTTCACTCAAATACCTCGATTACAACTTCTGAAAAATCAGAAGTTCTATCAAAACTATCTTTTAATTCCCAAAAGAACAATTCACTGTATCTTTAGATAGGACAGGTGCCCTCTAATTTATCATAACTTTTAACTTACAATACATTACCTACGTTGTCCCTACAATCGTTTGAGTTTGAACTCAAATAAATAAGTCATCTATTGTTTCATCAAAAGCCCACTCACTGTAAGGGATAGATTCTAAGCTCCAAAAGGTATGAATAAAGGGAGAAGCATTAGTGGAGAGAGAAGGGCTCTTGGTGAGAGGAGAAGAAACAGGATGATTTCCTATTTTCTTCAGTGTAATGCACTTGGATATTAGGTATTATTATAGCTCCCTAGCATATTAGCTTATTAGGAAATCCTTTGAGCTTTTCAATACCTCTTTATTTTTAAACTTGTAGTAGAATAACCAAGACAGCATACAATAATTATTATCTGGGCTGCAATCATAATACTGAAAAGATCAGAAAGAATCAAGCTGTAGGCAAGAGTCTTCGTCTTTGTCAGATAGAAACTATGGGTCAATTCTTTCACATCATTCAAGGAAACTTTATTTGTCTCTGAAAATCTATACTGAAAGATTTATAGTATGAATGCATAGTCTCTAACTAGTAAAGAATATGGTATAAATCACCACCAGCAGTAGGTCATCTGCTTTTACTTATTTTGTATGCCAAAGGTGGAAAACTGTGCTGAAATAATATACTCTCTCTAGGATTCTTTTGAAACTAAACACAGGTGTTTGTATTGGGGTGAGTATAGAGTGGATAGAGAAGTGTAAATTTCAAGTTCTTAGTACTACTCTGGAAAACTGCCTTCTGAATCATAATAAACAGTGATCTTTTATTGACTAAATTGAGACAGTGTGGTTCCAAATAAGCATGAAATGGTATTTAAAGAAATTTTAGAAATCTAATTTTTTTGTGGATCAGAGAATTCTGAGAAAATAATTTTTTGTCTAGGAAAGGTGACTATGGTGCAACTTTTAAAGTAAGTATAAGTTCTTATCTATACACTACATATTAATCATCCTTGGATGTATTTTACTTTTGATTTAGCACATGCCTGTCCTGCTTCAGAAAGCCAAATAAGGTGCTATTTGAAACAATTTCAAAACCACTTTGTTATTTTCATCTAGTTATAAAATTTAAGCAAATAAAATGTATTTCATAATGTTTCAGAATGTTAATACTTTCAAATCATTTGAAGGCAAAGGTAGCCATCCATAGTTGGAAAATCAGTAGCTTAATGAGCAAATATTTAAAATAAGAATACTGTTTACCAATACTTAGCTTTTTGCTTTAGTTTTTTTTTTTTAATCAAACAGACATTGAGACTAACCCATGAAACTTTTAGTGAGGAAGTATTACAGTCCCTTTGAGGGGGGGTTAAGAAAAACATTTTACTTTAAGAATTGATGTTTTGGGGGGCACCTGGGTGGCTCAGTCGGTCAAGCATCTGACTCTTGGTTTTGGCTCAGATCATGATCTCACACTTCATGAGTTCAAGCCCTGCATCAGGTTCTGTGCTGACAGCACAAGAGCCTGCTTGGGATTCTCTCTCTCTCTCTCTCTCTCTCTCTCTCTCTCTGCCCCTTCCCTGCTCACACTCTCTATGTCTCTCTCTCAAATAAAATAAATAAACTTAAAAAATTTTTTTTAAATTGATGTTTTTAAAAGATTTAAAGCATGCAGATTTTATACTGAACCAAGAAAAATAATATTGCTTAGATGACATCTTTAATATTTATAATTTATAGTAGACTGAAAACCTTTAAATTAATTTTTGATTAGCATTTTTAGTTATCACTGATTTCCCACATGGAAAGAAGGCACAGTATTCTAATCTGGTGTTTTATCTTTCTTTTTTTTAATACATTAACATTGCTTAGCAGTGGGTTCTGCTATGAGAAACGGAAACCTTAGCTAATAGTAACTTAAATAAATGAGGTCTTTTTTCCATGCAAATAACTTGAAAGTAGGCAGCAACTGGCCTAAGTTCATTTTTGTTGGTAATTTCTTTGGATAGTGACAGATCACTTCTATATTTAAGGCAAAAGAAAGAAGAAAATGTGCCAGCCACATTTTCCTCTTTTTGTTAAGAGTATAAAAGCCTCTCTAGTCTTCGTTTTGTGTCCCATAAACCAGCGCTATGTCACATGGCATTTCCATATGTAAAGGACATTGGGAAATTGAATACTTCTATTTCTAAACCTTTACAGTTATGGTCAACCAAGGAGGTTAGGAGACAGTATTGGCCACAATCTATGCTTAACTAATAATTTAATTTGATCATAGAATGGCATATCATGTCAATGGAATGGAAGTATCAATATTTTAAAGAAGGAGATTTTCCCCCAAATACTCCAAATTTCTGGCAGGTTTTTTTTCCTGAAAAATCAAAGGTAGTGAATAACCAAGGCAATCTTAGATAAGAACAAAGCTGGAGGATTTATAAACCAGATACAAACTTTATTATTTAACAATGGTAGTTAAGACTAAGGCATTAGCAGAATGATAGACACATAGAACAATGAAGCAGAATCATTTTCAGAAAGGAACCACACCTGTATTATCTCCTGATTCATGACAAAGGTGACATGATAGTTCAGAGGGAGAAGGATGATCATTTCAACACGTGGTGCTGAGTTAGTTAAAAATCTGGGTGGAAATGGAGATAAACTGTGGTTTCTACTTTATAACACATGTGCTAAATCTCAAGATGGATTGTAAATTCAACATGAAATCTAAAACAATAAAACTTTAGGAAATTTTTGAATATCTGTCTCTATCTCTTGCTGTTCTTTAAAATTCAAGTCCCTAGCCATTTTGTTAGGAGGGACTGGGATTTGGTTTCTTGGAAGTTGTGTAATTAATTGCTCATGTTATGAGAGTTGGGTAGATCTGAGAGAAAAGCCTAAGCAGGTCTCTAAAGTCAATGTATAGATTGCATGCCTGCCACCTCCATGCTTTTACTTTCATTCCGTATCCAGGATGCTGTAGAGGAGATTTTGGAGTATTTGTGTGGTCTCAGTTGGTAGCAGATGTCTGAAACTGGTCAGGTTTGTTTAGACCCTAAGGTTTTCTAATTGACTGCTTAATTCAAAAATTATGTTGAAAGAAACCTTTCTTATTTATTTTTGTCCATTGCTTTTCATGGCCAAGATAAAAATGTATAGGTGTTTCAGGTTGATGTTTTCCTAGAGATTTTCTTTAGCAAATGCCATTCATTTGTTCATGTGATAAGTACTTTTGGTTTAAGTGTACAAATAACCAAGTCTTCTTTGAAGAAAGATTCTGAGACAGACAAGTGACTACAGTACAGGATGAAAAATGATGAGTGCTATTATCAGGGTGATAGAGCTTCAATGCTGTGGGAGTTTAGGCATGGGGGAATTCCTTCCAGCTGAGGGATCAGGGTGATTCTGTGGAGAAACTCACAGGGATTAATTAAGGGGTAAAGACATGTACCTCGGGATAGGTAGCTAAGGTTTGGAACCACAGAGATGTAGTATGAGGCATTCCTGATGGTGGAAAGACCATGATACAGAGTGATAGTGGCATGAAATAGACATATTCTAATCACCAGAATTCATTTAAGTAATTCAGTAAACTCATTAGAATTACTATATAGGAAGCCCATGGATTATAGTCACAAAATTACAAAAGCAAATGGGAAAGTGACTTTTTAAGAAAGGGAAAGGTTGTAAACTATCTACAACCAATGAGAATCTGGAATTGCTGTGGTTGAACTGCTGAAGAAAAATAAAGGTTCACATCATTCACAATTGTTAAAACATGACAAACTGCTTGGAGATCATTCTTTCATATCTGGCCTGTTAAATGTAATCTGCAATGCAAAAACTCAGCACTTAAATATCACAATAAAAGTCACACATAATCTTACACAGCACATGTATCGAAACTAGCGTGACCGCGTGCTCCACTTTCTTTAATAAGAATCATCCAGAGAAGTTCAAAGCAAAAGTAGGTTGCATAGGATGAATAGGTATTTCATATTGCCTGACACTCTATCTTGCAATAACTTAATTTTATTTTATACGAAGTAGGTCATTTTGTACTGATACAAACTTTCTGTTGTGCACTGTTTTCCCTTGATATCCATGTCATATTGGCTGCTTGTTGTAATATTTTTTCTCTTGTTCTCATCAGTCTGTCTTCCATCTCAGTTTGTAGAACCAAGAAGTTTTACCTCTGTTACATATTACAGATTGGTACCAGCAATGATAGCCTATCTATAACTGTTGATTTTTAATACTCAAAGACATCAAAAGAAATTCTTCTTTCTGTATTTCCTTCAGAGAATATTAAAACAACATATTTATTTATAGCTTGTATCAATTTCATTTTATGTAAAAATTTATGAAGTAGGTCACAGAAAAGAGAAGCAACTTGATAAGTATGAAAATAATGACTTTAGCAAAGGATAAATTGTATAGAATCGACTGAGCCTCAACTATTTCATTGTCAACTTTTTTAGCTTAGTTTTTTGTTTTTGGGTTTTTTTGTTTGTTTGTTTGTTTAGTTTTTCCCATCATCATTAGATAAATATGGCCAGGATAGAAAGATTTTAGTACTGACAGCTGGTACCCAGGCCAGTATGTGGGAAAATAGAATTCATGAGAGCTTATCTTGAGAGTCTTGCATAGAATAAGATGCCATTTGGAGTTTAAGATTTGCACACTCTCTTTTTATTTCTTCTCTTCTTTTGGAGAAGCCATAACAGGTCAGAAGTACAGGTGTAATTAGGAAATTAGTTGGATGAGGGAAGTAAGTAGATAGAGTTTGTATAAATAGGAGTAAGTCACATCAGAGCACCTGAAATCGTTGTTTTCTTGTATAGCTTTTTGTGTTTGCCTAGTGTTCAATAACTGTCTCTGTTTTTTCTTTGTATAATTTTCAGTGTACATATTACTTAACCACCTCTAAACTTTTCCCCAGGACTCTAATTTCTTCTAAATGTGTTTTAACTTTCAGGTTATGTCCTTGGAGCCTCCCTTTCTCATCATCCTGGGATTTGGGTTTTCCTCTCTCCCTTGTGGCATCTTTAGTTTTCTGGATCTCTTCTTATTTCACTTCTTCATTTTATTGAAATGTATTCCTTAAGAGGTTCCTGAGAAAAAGCACAGGGGATGTAAATCTTCTGAAAACATGAGAACTACATGTTTAAAAATGTATATATCCTACCCTACACTATTTTGAGAACATGGTTCAGCATAGGATGCTAAATTGAAAGTTATTTTCTTCTAGTGATTGAAAGTGTCCTCCATTGTCTTGCTTCCAGTGTGGCTGTTGAAGAATTTAATATCGTTTTTTTCTTGAACTTTCATAACAACTTGCTTTGCCATGGATCATTTTTCCATCTCTCTTCCTGGACACTTGGTAAGTTTTCTAATCAGAAATCTCATATCCTTCAGATATTCTTCTAGAATCTTCCTGGAACTATTTTCTTGATAATATACCCTTGTTATTTTTTCTGTTCTCTGTTTCTAAAACTGTACTTATTCAGATGTTGCATGTTCTGAACTGAGCCACTTGCCGTTCAGTTTTCCATCTTTCTTTATCCCCTAGTTTTTCAAAGATTTCCTCAACTATATCTCCTAAATACAATTTTTCTTCAATCATGACTTTTACACTTAGGGATACTATACTTCTAAAAAGGTCTTTTTGTCTTAATTTGTTTTAGATATTTTCTTTTGACCATTCCTATAATAAATATAGAACAGATCATTAAATTGTGGTGTATCCATATAGGTGAGCACTCTATAATAATAAAATGAGTGAACAGTAGCCAACATAGCTATCATGTGAAGACTTTGAGATTTAATACCCTGGACCTATCCCATAAATTTTTTGTATAACAGACAGGTTCACAGAAAAATGCATATAGTATAATTTCATGTGTATAAATTTTAAGAAGGACCAAAAGCTAAACAATAGGTTGGTTTTATTATTCACAAGTGGTATAATTAAAAAATGGATAGGAATCATAGGTACATGAGTGACAGTAGCTGCTGCTGTGGGAATATACCACGAATGGGTTCAAAAGGAGTTTTAGGGGCGCCTGGGTGGCGCAGTCGGTTAAGCGTCCGACTTCAGCCAGGTCACGATCTCGCGGTCCGTGAGTTCGAGCCCCGCGTCGGGCTCTGGGCTGATGGCTCGGAGCCTGGAGCCTGTTTCCGATTCTGTGTCTCCCTCTCTCTCTGCCCCTCCCCCCGTTCATGCTCTGTCTCTCTCTGTCCCAAAAATAAATAAAAAACGTTGAAAAAAAAAAAAAAAGGAGTTTTAAATTTCTGTTCACCAGGAGGTTAGTACTTGGGAATTCATCATATTCTTATTTAGATGAACAGAAATAGTCTAAGCATTATTTTGTTTGTATGATTTTCTTCAAAATTAAAAAAAAAAAAAACTGGCCACAATGTTGAATGTTTCATGTGTGAGAGGTAGATATAAAGGAATGAGTCCAGGCTGTGATAAAGAAACATAAGAAAAGATGAGAAGGAAACTTCCAGAAGAAATGAGCCACAAAATAGGAGAGGCTTTGTCTGTAGTGGTCTGCACAATTAAATAGAAAGCAAGAACATTGACTCCATCACCTGATATGAGGAGAGAGGGAATAAATACCCATTTGAAAATGCTGCAGGAAGAGCTGTGTCATAGGGGTACATTTTGAAAGCTTAATCAGTCATATGATTGGGCAAAACATAGGAGGGTAATATGTTGGGAGACAATGGATAGGAAGTACAGCGTTTTGTTCTAGAATGAGGTAAACAGGGCTAGTCCTTAAAATCTGTTCCAGGACAGTATTCAATTGGCTCTAAAAAGTTTAGTTCATGACTGACGATGTGGCTTGTATTTAGGTGCTAGGGAAGGCAAACATTTCTTTCTCTTGTGGTTGGCCTGATGGAAGTGAATGGTAGCAAAAGTGACCTCTAATAAGATGGTTCTTTCTGTGGGGAAGAATGAGTTTTAGCTTAATTTCAAAGTGGATGAGTTTGGCCCCTTGACCTTATTAGGTATTTATTCTTTATTCTTCATAGTCCCAATGGCCTGGTGACACTAGTGGGTTCCTATTTCTGACACTGGGAATCTCTCAGAATTTGTAACCAATGTACGTATAGTAACCTGAAATGATTTCTGTTGTCACAGTTCTGATATAAGCTACTTGGATATCTCTAACAGCACAATTAACTTGGTCACTTTTCTGTCCTCTTGTAACTTTTTATTTGAGAACAGAGGGAGGGATTGTTAATAAAAGTATTTCCCTTACCTCTCTACTTGGTTAAATCCTGTTCACCCTTCAGATTCTAGTTTTTACACGACTACATCAGGAAAACCTACCTTAGTCTCTCATATCTGATTTAGATCCTCCTCATAACTTCCCCGTCAGTGCCCTATTCTCTTTCTGTCAGAACACAAATCTCTCTAAACCATAATTTCTGGCTCAGCTAAAATTTCAATATTTTGTCAATTTCCTCTAGATAACTTACAATATCTTTGGCCAGTAGCCATGAACTTCAGCAGTTTCAGGAAACACTATTATCAAACATTTTATTAATGCTCATCTCTGCACAATGCTGTATTGGGACAACTTTACCACATATCACTTGAAAAGTTTTCTTTTTATGATTGGCAGCTAAAACTGACAAGGGTCAACCAGTCGACACTGGCTTGTTGAAAGAACAACTTCATCTTGAGCTGCCAAGAATAGGTGACAGGAGTGTGTTTCCACACTGTTAATATGTTAAGAGAGGGCAAGTAGGATTTTCTTCCCAGCTAAGGCAATATAAGCTAAGTCAGGCTCCTGTCAGGCTAAGCTAAACAGGAGTAGGCTGGGTCAGTATTTGGTGATGTCTCTGAGGAACACCTTCTGTAGAATATTATTTTAACAAATAATCAGCAACAGGACTATCTTTGAGTCGGTTCTGAACCAGCCTTCTGGCCAGAGGTTCAGAGAGTGCTACATCCATGGAAATGCTGTCTTAAGGATGATTTGTTATACTTGTGATTATTATTCATCCTGGGAGACTTGACTTTCCCAAGCAGGATGAGTCAGCTGCTACAGTCTTAGAAGCAGGAGGTACTCAAACTGAAACCTGTCAAGAGAACACAGTTTACAATTTAGTCAGTAAGGGCACAATTTATACTTCATTTTTTCCTCCACTCTCCAAATGCCTGGGATGTTCTAGAGAAAAGAGGACAGGCAGAAGAGGCTACTTGCTTGATGCCAGAATGGTAGGGATATTATATAAAAATCATAAACGAATGCTAACAGGGAAAAAAATCCACTAAACTGCATATTTGATATCCCAAGGGAAAAATAAAGTAGAAGTAAACTTTGTTCTGAAAAGAGTGAATGGGACAGTTTTTAAAAGAGCCAAATATTTAATAATACACTGTTAATGATCTTATAGAAACTATATGAACTACTGTGTTAAGTAGTGATTTATATTCGTGTGCGTGTCGGGGGCGGATTATTATATGTAACTATCTAAAACTTCCATCCTTCTCACTCAGGAAGGCTTTTGTATTTCCTTCCTTGACTCCTTCAGTTTTGTTGTTGACTTAGGTAATGGATGAAAAAGATACAACATGATTACATCTAGAGCAATACCGATAAGCCAATGACAGACTTTTAAGGAGGGTGAAGACATGTTGGCACAGATTCTAAGCCAAAAAAGATTCCATTGGTGGATATTAAGAAAAGAATGTCTCTGCAAGGTGGGTAGAGTGGGCAGGTGTAGAGTGACAGTAGAGTGACAGTACATGCATGGACACAGAAGAGTAAGAGTATGTGCATGGCCAGAAAGTTAGGGAGAAAGCAACAGAGAGATTTGAGTTTTGGGAGCTGCTTCTCTAATGAGTAGATAGTTGGAGAGATTGATGATTAATGGCTTCACTGTAGACTGAGGTTAATGATGACTTTTTAATACATTTTGGATGCCAGACTTGTGGGTAAGCTTGTTTGTCTGTTGTTCTTAAACCAATAGGAAATTTTTATTTTACATATTACATGATCTATATTATCGTTTCTCACAACCAATTGTTAGGAATTTGAGGTCACAGAATTAAATAAAATTGTATTAAACCTCAGGTACTATTTTAGGTTCTTCATATAATTGAGAACAAATTTCAAAGAATCTGAAAACACAGATAATCAGGCTTATACTCTGATTATTGTATTGTATACCAAAAATGTAAAAGAGTATAAAGTGATTATGGAAAGGTCATTAATAGACCAGTTCAATAGCAAATGAAGATTTATTAATTTTTCTTTGGTATTTTAAAGAAGTTTCAATAGTCTCTAAATAAGGAAAAAAGTGTTTCTTATTTGGTTTAAAATAACAGTTTAGAAGAAAAGAACTTTCCAATTATTAATTGATAAATCAATCTGCTAACCTTTAAACAAATTTTTTTGAGTGAAAACTCTCTATGTGGTATTGCCACAGGTTTTGCTTTTTTTTTTTTTAAATTTAATGCTTATTTATTTTTGAGAGAGAGAGAGACAGAACACAAGCAGGGGAAGGGCAGAGAGAGAGAGGGAGACAGAGAATCCAAGGCAGGCTTCAGGTTCCAAGCTGTCAGCACAGAGGCTGATGCAGGGCTCGAACTCATGAACTGTGAGATCATGACCTGAGTCGAAGCTGGATGCTTAACCAACTGAGCCTCCAGGATCCCTGCAACAGGTTTTCTACTACTTAAAAATTTACTATTAATAAGAAACTTTTGAGAAGGAAATGACTGGCATTTTGTCCTAGAAGAAACTTGGAAAATTAATATTATAATGAAATTGGAATAACCACTAAATTAGTAAAAAAATGTTAAATACATGGTCATTCAGAACAAAACTTTCTGTTTCTTTTTGAAAGACAGTTCTGTGGATTTCAGTATAGAATGTTTGGGCCTGTATTGTTCTTCAATTTTAATAAAATTTATTTTGGCAAGCAAATAAATAATGACATAAAACATAAATTGTTTTTTTGGTGAGACAGTGGAGAACATTGCTAATAAATATTTTATGGCAAGTTACACATGGGAATGTGGCATTTTTTAAAGGGAAAACATAATTCTGAGGAAAGCAATTCAGTATATTGAGGTCCTTATTTCCATGTCTGAGCTCTAAAATTCTGTGGATGAAGTGCTAATTGATCATCATAAAATGTTGGTAAACAAAGATAAGAAAACACATATTGACCTTTGCTATCATTTATGTAGGTTTGATTGTTTTGCCAAATCCCACAATTTGTTCTAATTTTAAAGATCATGTAAGTGAGGTTTGAGCAAGCTACCCCTGGATGATGTGTGTGCAGAGATGTGTGTGTAGAGTTTTAGATATAGCAAGAAAGAGCAGTTTTCCCACAAGCCATCTTTAATAGGTCAGAGTAAATTCATTCATTAGAGTATAACTCTGAAATTCACAAATAATTAGCTTTATCTAAAAGCAAATTTCCTTTTACGGAAAGAACACAAGACACACAGCTTGTCCTTTTGACATTTGTACTTACCTTCTCTTATTTCTGTGTATATAAACAGTAATGAAAGCTAGTACAAAATTCTGCTTAAATTCTTGATTCTTTTCTGAGCCACAGTCAAGCCCCTACTCTGTTATGGACTCTTAATTACTTACTGGCTCCAAGCTTCAAGCAATAAGCTGAAGCTTGGTGGTATGGTGGTATCCTTATTTAATTACAAATTGCTTAATTTTTAGATCAAGGACAGGAGTTAGAGGTATCATAATGAAAATAAAATCATGAACTATATTTCCATGGAAGACAGGTAATTTTTAAGAATCACATTGACCTAGGGGCACTTGGGTGGCTCAGTTGGTTAAGCATCCAACTCTTGATTTCAGCTCAGGTCATGATCTCAGGGTTCATGATATCCAGCCCCACTTCAATCATCACAGAGCCTGCCTGGGATTTTCTCTCTCCCACTCTCTCTGCCCCTTCCCTGCTTTCTCTCTCTCTCTCTCTCTCTCTCTCTCTCTCTCACACACACACACACACAATGTGCACACACACACACAATAAATAAATAAACATGAAACAAAATTTTAAAAATTAAAATAAAATAAGAAAGAATCACATTGACCCACGCTAAAATCAATTCCAATAGAAGTCTGATGGACTCCATAAACTCAGATTTCTGAAAATAATATTTCTAAATTTCTGTATTCAGTTCCAATATTCCTTTCTGTCTCAATCTTAGATAATATCCTAACTTTAAACCAAACTCTAGTCCTATGATTTTATGAAATAAACAAAGTAGCAAGGAGATCTGTTGATCATCAGTTCAAACTGGGCTCTTTTGGAGCATGACTTGGGAACTTTCGGTGAAGTGGGAGCTCCTAAGAGAGGGTACTAGATACATTATGCAGAGAATTCAGCCTCCCCTTTCCTTCCTAGAATATTCTTCCACCTTGTCAAAAGTCTGCCTCACTCCCCCACTCCCACTGCTTTCAGTGGATGGGTTTGGCCTCCTATCATCTTTGGATTTAGGCTGCATGGTTTTTGATCCCCAAATGAGAAAAAATGCCTCTTGTTACTGTGACTACTTCTTGCCTCTTTCTGTAAGAAATAATCGTAAAGAAAGAGTGCTTTGTTCTTCCCACTATCTTTCATACCACTTTCTTCTTTCTACACGCATTTGATATTTGAGGAATCCATTCTCCCCTTAATTCTTACATGCTGCCAGAGGCAATAGAAGATTATTGCAAGAGTTAATCACTGGCCTTGCTTTTGTAATATAGTTCTCAGATAAAGTTTACTTACCAGAAAAAAATGAACTAAACTCATTTCCTACTGAGAAAAAGATTTTCACTTAATTCTTATAGCTGACACGAATACCAATAACCTTTACCCTACAATGAGCTATAATGTCATACACATGATTCATAACTCTGCCACCTAATAAACAATTCAGGAGGTATATGCATACATCCAATATATAGTCTAAAAATGTGAAGGAATGGTTACCATTGAAAATAGAAATTATATGCTAGAATTATGCCAACTACATCATAAGTTCTACACTGCATCTAAGGGAAGCTTGTTCAGGAAAAACTGCTGAACGTGGTTGTGGGTGCATAGTTAGGAAAAAGTCAAGAGTTAAAGCAAAAAGGGAGAAGGTGGCAGGGTTGTAGAGTAAGTCTAGAAAGAATCTGCTGAGACTACTGGGGTGGGGCAAGACCTACTGTAGGCCTTCAAATATGTTAAGATGCTCTCTTTCTAGAAATCCTTGGATCAGTCCTTAAGTAGCAGCTCTTGCAAAGAGATGCCTTTACTACAAAAGTTTTTCTAGGGTCAATCTTATTTATTAAAAACATTTTCGTTTAAATATATTAGTTCAAATACATTCATGTAAATACATGTGAAGAGGTAAGTTTACCTTGACCTCAAATATTTCTAACTAAATGGACGATATATCTTGAACAGATTAATATTTAAATAATTAAACATTTTTAGACGATAACAAAAGAATATTTTTTCTTTTCGAAAGTCCTTAAGGTAATGTTAACAGTGTAGTATAAGAAATAACCATGGATAAAGCCCGACGTATGGAGAACCTGGAAGCCAGTGTTTGCTTATATGATCTTCTCTGCAATGGAACAACATGAAAAAGCTAGAGATATTGTTAAAAGAAGGGGTTTAAAAACAAAAAAACAAACAAAAACATATGCAAATACTTAGGCATCAAAGAAATAGAAGGCCTTGCCATCGAGGGGACGTTTGGCCCCACAAGGATCCAATATTACTTACTGGATCCTGCAGCTGTGAGCAAGTGAGCCAGAATAAGGAAGAAAATAAGGAAGAAAGCCTGGGTAGCAGAACTAGAAATAGGAGGTAACGGAGTACCCTTAGGTAGGACCAAGGAAAATTAAAGGGAAAGGGTCAGATGGAATAACAAGGCCAGAAGATGAGTATTAGTAGCAACAGTCTGTATCTGTACTGAGCAAACTAAGAATTCTGCATGAATACTTGTCACTGAAGCTCTGTATTCTTCCTCATTCATCACTAACTCTGTAAGTATAGCCATGGTATCCTGTCTTGGTGATGAATAGCAGTTGTATCGATTCTCAGATTCCTTTTCTGGAAGGACCACATCAATGTATTTGGACATGTCCAGATCTAATATTATGATGCCAAATCAATCAAATAACAAATATTTTAGTCAAATTGACCTTTTAACATTGACTGCATAAGTTATAGGTTTGCTTATATGATCCTCTTTGCAATGGCATAACATGAAAAAGCTAGAGATATTGTTAAAACAAAGGGTTTAGAAACAAACAAACAGCAACAACAACAAAAACCATATGCAAATACTTAGGCATCAAGTATTTTGTAGCTCTTCAAGTCTATAACACATGTTGGAATTTCCTGGAGCTTGTCCTGGATAATCACCAGAGTAAGCAAGTGACATGAAATTACAAAAAGATCTTTTAAATATACATACAAATACACCCTAGCCATCATCCCTTCTTTTCACACTAAGTGACAGCACTTACTATTTTTTTAAATTATTTTTTATTAAAAAAATTTTTTTCCACGATTTTCTCTATTTTCCCAGTCATAATTGACAGGGGTACAAAATTCTAGGGGCATTATGATTGTGTTTTATCAAGGACATCTTTGTAGGGAACCAGGCTTCTGTTCTTGGGAAACTTTGAGCACAAAATTGCTAGAGCCCAGAGCATCAAAGATGCGAGAATCAAAGAGAGAATCAAAGTTTACCTAGTCTAGTTCTTATATTATTGGTGCCCATCCTTCCTGCAACATGCACACTTTCTTCATCTTTGCAATTATTGCTACAACCTGTGGACCCTTGTGGCCCTGTGAAGCGTACATCCATTTCCTAGTAAGCAATAGACATTCTAATCACTCCTGAGTTTATTTCGTTAAACTTAATATAAATTTCAGCTATATCCCCAAAGATCACAAGTGATTACGACATACTCTGAATGGTTTTATTTTCTCCTCTCCGTATGGATATACATGCAGTTTTCTTATTTCAGTACTTTAATGTTTGTTTGTTTGTTTATTTTTGTTTTATTTATTTTGAGAGAGAGAGAGAGAGAGAGAGAGAGCGCGCAGGGAAGGGGCAGAGAGAATCCCAGGCAGGCTTTCTGCTGACAGTGTAGCCCATTGTAAGGCTTGAACTCATGAACTGTGAGATCATGACCTGAGCCGATATCAAGAGTCAGATGCTTAACTGACTGAGCCACCCAGGTGACTGTCTTATTCCAGCATTTAAAAATTATGTCATGAAACTATTAAGCCAGTCTAGGAATGTGGGGCAGCAGAATGCTATATGCTATGAGTAGTACTGAGCTTATTATTAATTTTTTAATGATTAAAATATTATAATAATGTATTAAAATAAGTATATTTGCTTAAATGAAGAATATAAAAAATAGTTGTGAAAAATCTGCATTTGCTGTTATTGAAAGTAAAAAATAGGGCTGTGAAATAAAAACAAACTTGTAGGATAAAAATATTCAGAGTAAATGAAGTGTAATAAAGAGTGACCTAAAATGAGTATTAATTAATCAGTGTTAAAGTGGAAAACCATCTGAATGAGATGACTCAAGAATCAATAAATTGCTTCAGATATTTGTAGAGTTGGACAAAATTACATATCCGTATCTGCCTGGTCAATTGTCATTATTTAATGTCCATTCACTTAATTTTACTATTAGAAACTCAACTGGAAATTTAAAAGCTAATAATGGAGACGAGATGAGAGAGAAGAAGAGGGGTGGAGTGCAGAGGGGAGAGAAAGGGAGGAAGGAAGAAAGGAAGGAGGGGCGAGAAAGATTGTGGGTCAAGAATGCCAAATAGCTTGGTTCATACTCAGCCAAATCTGTTTTAACATCAAGTAGAAAAATAATAAAACAATAAATAAAACAAAAGTCTAATGAGTGGTTGAATTTTTTACTTCTCAAGGTTTTGTTCTTGGGTTTTGCAAGCACGCCCAGAGGAAACTGAAAGAAAGCAGAACCAGGTATTCCTAAAATAAAATCTATGGGAAGACATTAGACTATGAACCCATAGGGAATTGGTCTATTATTTTATCTTCATATATTTCTTCTTTCATGCTCTTCCTTCTGTTATGTAGATCTGTGTGTCTGACCTATATTATTTTTCTTCTCTCTAAAGACCTTTTACCCTTTCTTGCAAGGCAGGTCTACTAGCAACAAATTCTCTCAATTTTAGTTTGTCCTAGAAAGTCTATTTCTCCTCCACTTTTGAAGAATAATTTCATAGGATTCAGAATTGTAGGCTGCTGGTTTTTTCTCTCAATACTTTAAATATTTCACTTCCCTTTCTCCTTGCTTGGATTGTTTCTGAGGAGAAGTTGGATGTAATCTTTATCTTTGTTCCTCTATAGATGAGGTGTTTTTTCCCTTCCAGCTTTTTTCCAAGACTTTTTTTCTTTATCTTTGATTTTCTGTGGTTTGAAAACAGAACACCAAGGTGGAGATTTTGGGGGCATTTATACTGATTTGTGTTCTCTGAGCTTCCTAGATCTGTGATTTGGTGTTTGACACTAATTTGGGAGGAAATTCTCAGTCATTATTGTTTTAAATGTTTCTTTCTCCTCCTTCTGATATTGCCATTATGTGTATGTTATACTGTTTGTAGTCATCCCACAGTCGTTGAATTTTTTGTTCTTTTTTTTTTTTGTTGTTATTTTTTTTTCTTCAGTCTTTGGTTTCGGTTTGCTTTTCAGTTTTTGGAGGTTTTACTAAGCTATTCTTAGGCTCAGAGATTCTTTTCTCAACTGTGTCTACGTATTAGTCACTAAAGTCACAAAAAGTCACTTCCGTTATGTTTTTGATCTCTAGTTTTTCTTTTCTTTTTTCTTAGAATTTTCATCTTTCTACTTACATGGCCCATTTGTTCTTATATGCTGCCCACTTTGTCCATCAGAGTCCTTCGAGTATTTATCAGAGTTGTTTTAAATCCCCAGCTGCTAAGTCCAATATCCCTGTCACGTCTCATTCTGATGCTTGCTCTATTTCTTCAAATTGCGGGGGGAGGGGGGGGGGTTGTTTGTTTTTTGTTTTTCCCATTCGAAATGCCTTGTAATGTTTTCTTGATAGCCAGAAATGATGTACTGGCTAAAAGGAACTGCTGTGAATAGGCCTTTAATGATGTGGTGATAGGTGTGGAATATAGCAAGTGTTCTATAGTCCTATGATTAGGTCTCCGTTCTTAGTGAGTTTATGGCTCTGATCTGTGAGCTTCACAGGTGTTCTCAGTATTTTTTTCCTCCCCCTTTGGGTGGGAGATGATGACTATAGTGGGCAGGAGTTGGCTATTTCCCTTCTCCCACATGGGAGGCTAGAGGGGTGTGCAGTTGGGTGTTTCTCTTTCCCCAGATCAGTTAGGCTCTGGTAATAACCAGCTGGTTAGGCTTGGATAACTAGTGTCTCCTGAGGCCAGTCCTTATTAAGAACACAGTGCTTGGTGTGTTTAAAAATGGTTCCTTTCGGGGTGCCTGGGTGGCTTTGTTTGTTGAGTCTCCAACTTTGGCTGGGGTCATGATCTCGTGGTTTGTGGGTTCCAGCCCTACATTGGACTCTGTGCTGACAGCTCAGAGCCTGAAGCCTGCTTTGGATTCTGTGTCTCCCTTTCTCTTTCTGCCCCTCCCCTGCTCGTGGTCTCTCTCTCCAAAGTAAATAAACATTAAAAAAATTGCTCTGCTCTTTTTTTTTTATAAAGTTTATTTATTTTTGAGAGAGAGAGAGACAGACAGAGTGCAAACAGGGGGAGGGTTGGAGAGTGAGAGGGAGACACAGAATCCGAAGTAGGCTTCAGGCTCTGAGCTGTCAGCACAGGGCCCGAAGCAGGGCTCAAACTCACAAACTGGGAGATCATGACTTGAGCCAAAGTCAGATGCTTAACTGACTGAGCCATCCAGTTGCCCCAGCTCTGCTCGTCTTTAAAAAAAAAAAAAAGTTTTGGGGTGCCTGGGTGGCTCGGTCGGTTAAGCATCCGACTTCGGCTCAGGTCATGATCTCACGGTCCGTGATTTCGAGCCCCGCGTTGGGCTCTGTGCTGACTGCTCAGAGCCTGGAGCCTGTTTCAGATTCTGTGTCTCCCTCTCTCTCTGCCCCTCCCCTGTTCATGCTCTGTCTCTCTCTGTCTCAAAAATAAACGTTAAAAAAAAAAATTAAAAAAAAAAGTTTCCTTTCTCCCTCTCCTAGCTAGAAACCTGAGATTTTCTGATATTTACTGTGAGAACATAGTCAAGCTCTTGGAGGTAAGTCTCAGAAAATTGTGTGTTTCCGTATGACTGGGACCCCTGTAGTTTTTAAGTCTTAGGCTTGTCCACACTGAGCAACTCCTGAATTTACAGTTCAGCCTTTCCTTCCCAGCACTGGTTCCTGGGTCTCCACCCCCAAGGCTTTGCTCTAGTAAACGATGAACTTCCTGTTTCACCTGCTGGACTCTCGAATCTTGAGGGCAGTAGTTTGCCCTTTGTCTTTACCTCTCATGGATCCTGGACATATGGAACCAAAACTGGACATTGGTGTTATTTTTTTACTTTTTCTTTGCTCATTTTAGTGTTGATGTAACATTTTATTGAGCTGCTATGTCATAATGCTTTCTGCTATATAAATGTAAGCATGAAGATATGTTCTCAGTCATTTGCAATAAGCCCCTAACTCGGTTTAAACATACCTAATCACTAATGAGAAGTACATCATTTTTTCATCTCAGTAGGCTGTGAGCTCATGGAGAATAGTACCTACTTATTTATGATTATATCTTCAATGTCTTTAAACATTATCAAATGAAGGTGAAGTCTCTCCCAGCACCTTTAAGCTGAGGTTAGAACTCTTTTGGTATGAAAGTTACACCACACAATAGCTGAGTATCAGTGGACTTTTCACAAATGAATTTGCCCGACCCAACTTGTGCCAACCAGATAATGCATTAAGTATTTATTCAGTATCTACTTGGGTCAACTTCCAGAAACTGGAAATAAATGCATGAACAAAATTAGCCATGGCCCTGACCTCATGGCACTTGAATTCTACTAGGACAGCATAGGAATAAATAAAGATATAATAATACAAGAATAAACATAAAGCAGGATAGGAACTTAGATTGAGATGGGAGTGATATTTTGGTTGGATGGCCAGACAAGGTTGAATGATCATTTTTAGAATATTTGCTTTTTTTAAAAAATGGATTCATATTGCCATTTAATGTCTTGCCTTTTCTGCCTTTTTAGATGATCAGTCTCATGATTTTGGCCCTTTTCTATCGCTTTCTTTTGACTCTCCTCTGGCTATTCAGACTTAAGCTATAGGACAAACCACAATCACATCTAGTTTGACCTGTCCTTAGGACACCGTATCTCTAAATGGAGGGAGTTGGGGCTCAAATGATGGGGTAAATAGTGGCAATTTATCTATGAATCTACCTAGTACTTACCATTTTTCTGAGAGTTTCCTTTCCCCTGTAGGGATATGCTCTCCTTTCAATTTAAGTATGACTTCTCTTAAGAATGACTTTATTACACCTGACTTCCCCAGGGCAGTCACAGGACAATTACACAGGTTGAGCTAATCACAGAAATCCATCTTTCTGGTTACAGTAGTTGGTATGGGAGTGGGCATCGAGCTCAAATTGGGTCAGAATTGTCCCACAGGATTTTAAAACTAGAAGCAGTTGGTAAGAATTTTTTTTCTCTAATTGCAAAACCATAGGGATATTATATCGTTTAAGATTTAGTCAGAAAACCAGAATGCATTTTATGTATTCCTGGTGTTAAGGGTTTTAATAGAGATTTAGGAGCTTACCCCTGTGGGAAGAGCTGAGGATTTAAAAGTCTGAAAACCACCACTGACTTTCTGAGCTGTGGCTCTGCACTTCACCCAAAAGCTACTGTCATTTTGGAGATTCTGGGAATTTCCCACTGAAAGCTACAGTGGGTTGAAGTGGAATAGCAAACCAGGAGACAATGAGTCTTACTCTGTTTGTGTGTGCTTCTTCCACCTTCCAAATTTTGTGTGAGTGTCTCTCTATTGGCAAACTACAATTCCAAGTATACAGCACAGGAGACTCTTGAAAATGTATTTTCTTTGGTTTTCTTCTGTCATTGCAGTGTCCTTATAAGAAGGTAGTTGTAATGTGTAATGGAACAGAATCCAGCTACCTGTGATTCTTTGTTTCATCTTTTTATTACTTTTTTAAAGTTTTTATTTCAATCACCCAATGCTCACCACAAGTGCACCCCTTAATCCCCATCACTTTATTTTACCCAGCTCCCACCCAACTCCCCTCGGGTAACCATCACTTTTCTACAGTTAAGATTCTGTTTCTTGGTTTGTCTCTTTTTTTCCCCCTTGCTCATTTGTTTTGTTTCTTAAATTACCCATATGAATAAAATCCTAAGGTTTTTGTCTTTATTTGATGGACTTATTTTACTCAGTATTACCCTCTCCAGCTCCACCATGTAATTACAAATGAAAAGATGTCATTCTTTTTTTTTTTTTTTTATGGCTGGATAATAGTGCAGTGTGTGTGTGTGTGTGTGTGTGTGTGTGTGTGTGTGTGTAGTACATCTTCTTTATCCATTCATCAATCAATGGACATTGGGCTGCTTCCATACCTTGGCTATTCTAAATAATGCCGCAAGAAACGCAGGGGTGCATGTATCCCTTTGAATTTTTTGTATTCTTTGAACAAATACCCAGTAGTGCAATTGCTAGATCGTAGGGTACTTCTACTTATAACTTTCTGAGGAATCTCCATACCATTTTCTAAAGTGGCTGTATCAGTTTGCATTATCACCAATAGTACAAGAGTGTTCCCCTTTTTCCACATCCTTGCCAACACTTGCTGTTTCTTGTTTATTTTTTTAATTATTTTAACTTTTATGACAGTTCTATGATGATACCTCATTATAGTTTTTGTTTTGCATTTCTCTGATAAACGACTATGAGCATCTTTTCATGTGTTTGTTGGCCATATGTTTATCTCCTTTGGAAAAATGTCTGTTCAAGTCCTCTGCCCATTTTTAAATTTAAATTGGATTTTTTGGTGCTGTATAAATTTTTTATATATTGGGATACTAGCTCTCTATTGGATATGTCATTTGCAAATATCTTCTCCCATTCCTTAAGTTGTCCTTTAGTTTTTTTTGGTTGTTTCCTTCACTGTGAAGAAGCTTTTTATTTTGATGTAGTCCCAATAGTTTATTGATGATTTTGTTTCCCTTGCCTCTGGAGTCTAATCTAGAAATAAGGGCTCTTTTCTAGGATTTTGATGATTTGCTGTCTCACATTTAGGTCTTTAATTCACTTTACATTTATTTTTGTGTTTGGTATGAGAAAGTGGTCCAGTTTCATTCTTTTGCATGTTGCTGTCCAGGTTTCCCAACACCATTTGTTAAAGAGTCTGTCTTTTTCCCATTGCATATTCTTGCCTCCCTTGTCAAAGATTAATTGACCACACAATTGTGGATTCATTTCTGGATTTTCTATTCTGCACCATTGATCTGTGAGTCTGTTTGTGCCAGTATCATAATGTTTTCATTACTACTGCTTTGTAATATAACTTGAAGTCCAGAATTGTGATGCCTCCAATTTTGCTTTTCTTCTATGGGATTGCTTTGGCTATTTGGGTATTTTAGCGTTCCATACAAATTTTAGGATTATTTATTCTAGTTCTGTGAAAAATGCTGTGGGTGTTTTGATAGGGATGGCATTAAATGTGTAGATTGCTTTGGGTGGTATAGACATTTTAACAATATTTGTTCTTTCGATCCACGAGCATGAATGTCTTTCCGTTTCTTTGCATCATCTTCAATAATTTTCATCAGTGTTTTGTTGTTTTCAAAGTACAGATCTTTCACCTCTTTGGTTAGATTTATTCTTAGGTATTTTATTCTTTTTGGTGCAATTGTAAATGGGATTAATTCCTTAATTTCTCTTTCTGCTGTTTTATTATTAGTGTTGACAAATGCAACAGACTTCTGTACATTGATGTTTATGTCCTGTGACCTTACCGAATTCATTTACAGTTCTCATAGTTTTTTGATGGAGTCTTGAGGCTTTTCTATATATGGTATCATGTCATTTGCAAATAGTGAAAGTTTTGTTTCTTCCTTACCAATATGGATGCCTTTTATTTTTGTTGCATGATTGCTGTGTCTAGGACTTCCGTACTGCATTGAATAAAAGTGGTGAGAGTGTATATCCTTTTTCCTGACCTTAGGGGGGAAAAGCTCTCAGTTTTTCCCCATTGAGAATAATCTTAACTGTGAGTTTTTTATTTATGACCTTTATTATGTTGTGGTATCTTCCTTCTGATATCATGAATGGGGGCTATACTTTGTCAAATTCTTTTTCTGCATCTATTGAATTGATCATATGGTTCTTATCATTTCTCTTACTGACGTGATGTGTCACATTGATTGATTTGTGATTATCGAAACACCCTTGCAATCCAGGAATAAATCCCACTTGATTGTGGTGTATGAGTTTTTAAATATATTGTGGGATTTAGTTTGCTAGCATTTTGTTGAGGATTTGTACATCTATGCTCAGCAGAGATATTGACCAGTAGTTCTCTTTCTATGTAGTGTCTTTATCTGGTTTTGGCATCAGGGTAAATGATGACCTCGTAGAATGAATTTGGAAGTTTTCCTTCCTTTTCTATATTTTTGGAATAGTTTGAGAATAGGTATTAACTCTTCTTTAAATGTTTGGAGAGATCCTGGGAAGATGGCGGCGTGGGAGGACGCTGGGCTCACTGCGCGTCCTGCTGATCACTTAGATTCCACCTACGCCTGTCTAAATAACCCAGAAAACCGGCAGAAGACTAGCAGAACGGAGTCTCTGGAGCCAAGCGCAGATGAGAAGCCCACGGAAGAGGGTAGGAAGGGCGGTGAGGCAGTACACGCTACACGGACTGGTGGGAGGGAGCCGGGGCGGAGGGGTGGCCTGCCGGCCAAGCAGAGCCCCCCGAGTCTGGCTTGCAAAAGCAAAGGGGCTGGACGGAGTGTGTTCCGATAGCAAGCGAGACTTGACATCTGGAAAGTTATAAGCTAACAGCTCTGCTCGGAGAACGGGAGGGCTGGAGGACAACGGGAGGGAGAGTTGTTGAGCCCCGGATGACAGAGCTCAGCTTGGCGGGGAACAAAGTTGCTCACCAGCGCCATCTCCCTCGCCCATCCCCCAGCCAAAATCCCAAAGAAAACCAATTCCTGCCAGGGAACTTGCTTGCACTGCGCAAACACCCAAGGCTGTGCTTCTGCGGATCTGTCCCTCTGGCGGGTCTGACTCCCTCTCGGTGCTGCAGGGCCCCTCCCGAAGTGGATCTCTGAAGGAAAAGCGAGCTGAGCCTGCCCCTCCTGCCCCTGTGCACCTTGCCTACCCACCCCAGCTAATACGCCAGATCCCCAGCATCACAAGTCTGGCAGTGTGCAGGTAGCCCAGATGGGCCATGCCACCCCACAGTGAATCCCACCCCTAGGAGAGGGGAAGAGAAGGTACACACCAGTCTGACTGTGGCCCCAGCGGTGGGCTGGGGGCAGACATCAGGTCTGACTGTGGCCCCACCCACCAACGTGAGTTATTCAAGACAGCACAGGGGAAGTGCCCCGCAGTCCAGCACCACTCCAGGGACTATCCAAAATGACAAAAGGAAGAATTCCCCTCAAAAAAAAGTCCAGGAAATAACAACAGCTAACGAACTGATCAAAAATGATTTAAACAATATAACAGAAAATGAATTTAGAACAATAGTCATAAAATTAATCGCTGGGCTTGAAAAGAGTATACAGGACAGCAGAGAATCTATTGCTGCAGAGATCAAGGGACTAAGGAACAGCCAGGAGGAGCTAAAAAATGCTATTAATGAGAAGCAAAATAAAATGGAGACAACCACAGCTCGGATTGAAGAGGCAGAGGAGAGAATAGGTGAACTAGAAGATAAAATTATGGAAAAAGAGAGATAAAAAAAATCCAGGAGTATGAGGGGAAAATTAGAGAACTAAGTGATGCACCAAAGAGAAATAATCTACGCATAATTGGTATTCCAGAGGAGGAAGAGAGAGGGAAAGGTGCTGAAGGTGTACTTGAAGAAATCATAGCTGAGAACTTCCCGGATCTGGGGAAGGAAAAAGGCATTGAAATCAAAGAGGCACAGAAAACTCCCTTCAGACATAACTTGAATCGATCTTGTGCACGACATATCATAGTGAAACTGGCAAAATACAAGGATAAAGAGAAAATTCTGAAAGCAACTAGAGATAAACGTGCTCTAACATACAAAAGGAGACATATAAGACTCATGACTCATCTCTCTACTAAAACTTGGCAGGCCAGAAAGGAATGGCAGGAGATCTTCAATGTGATGAACAGAAAAAAAAATATGCAACCAAGAATCCTTTATCCAGCAAGTCTGTCATTTACAATAGAAGGAGAGATAAAGGTCTTCCCAAACAAACAAAAACTGAAGGAATTCGTCACCACTAAACCAGCCCTACAAGAGATCCTAAGGGGGATCTTGTGAGACAAAGCACCAGAGACATCGCTACAGACATGAAACCTACGGACATCACAATGACTCTAAACTCCTATCTTTCTATAATAACACTGAATGTAAATGGACTAAATGCACCAACCAAAAGACATAGGGTACCAGAATGGATAAAAAAACAAGACCCATCTATTTGCTGTCTACAAGAGACTCATTTTAGATCTGAGGACACCTTTAGATTGAGAGTGAGGGGATGGAGAACTATTTATCATGCCACTGGAAGTCAAAAGAAAGCTGGAGTAGCCATACTTATATCAGACAAACTAGACTTTAAATTAAAGGCTGTAACAAGAGATGAAGAAGGGCATTATATAATAATCACAGGGTCTATCCATCAGGAAGAGCTAACAATTATAAACGTCTCTGTGCTGAATACAGGAGCCCCCAAATATATAAAACAATTACTCACAAACATAAGCAACCTTATTGATAAGAATGTGGTAATTACCGGGGACTTTAGCACTCCACTTACAGAAATGGATAGATCATCTAGACACACGGTCAATAAAGAAACAAGGGCCCTGAATGATACATTAGATCAGATGGACTTGACAGATATATTTAGAACTCTGCATCCCAAAGCAACAGAATATACTTTCTTCTCGAGTGCACATGGAACATTCTCCAAGATAGATCACATACTGGGTCACAAAACAGCCCTTCATAAGTATACAAGAATTGAGATCATACCATGCATACTTTCAGACCACAATGCTATGAAGCTTGAAATCAACCACAGGAAAAAGTCTGGAAAGCCTCCAAAAGCATGGAGGTTAAAGAACACCCTACTAACGAATGAGTGGGTTAACCAGGCAATTAGAGAAGAAATTTAAAAATATATGGAAACAAACAAAAATGAAGATACAACAATCCAAATGCTTTGGGATGCAGCGAAGGCAGTCCTGAGAGGAAAATACATTGCAATCCAGTCCTATCTCAAGAAACAAGAAAAATCCCAAATACAAAACCTAACAGCACACCTAAAGGAAATAGAAGCAGAACAGCAAAGACACCCCAAACCCAGCAGAAGAAGAGAAATAAAGATCAGAGCAGAAATAATATAGAATCTAAAAAAACTGTAGAGCAGATCAATGAAACCAAGAGTTGGTTTTTTGAAAAAATAAACAAAATTGAGAAACCTCTAGCCAGGCTTCTCAAAAAGAAAAGGGAGATGACCCAAATAGGTAAAATCATGAATGAAAATGGAATTATTACAACCAACCCCTCAGAGATACAAACAATTATCAGGGAATACTATGAAAAATTATATGCCAACAAACTGGACAACCTGGAAGAAATGGACAAATTTCTAAACACCCACACACTTCCAAAACTCAATCAGGAGGAAATAGAAAGCTTGAACAGACCCATAACCAGCGAAGAAATTGAATCAGTCATCAAAATCTCCCAACAAATAAGAGTCCAGGACCAGATGGCTTCCCAGGGGAGTTCTACCAGACATTTAAAGCATAGATAATACCTATCCTTCTCAAGCTATTCCAAGAAATAGAAAGGGAAGGAAAACTTCCAGACTCATTCTATGAAGCCAGTATTACTTTGATTCCGAAACCAGACAGAGACCCAGTAAAAAAAGAGAACTACAGGCCAATATCCCTGATGAATATGGGTGCAAACATTCTCAATAAGATACTAGCAAATCGAATACAACAGCATATTAAAAGAATTATTTACCATGATCAAGTGGGATTCATTCCTCGGATGCAGGGCTAGTTCAACATTCGCAAATCAATCAACGTGATACATCACATTAATAAAAGAAAAGATAAGAACCACACGATCCTGTCATTTGATGCAGAAAAGGCCTTTGACAAAATTCAGCATTCTTTCTTAATAAAAACCCTTGAGAAAGCAGGATAGAAGGAACATACTTAAACATCATAAAAGCCATTATGAAAAGCCCACAGCTAACATCATCCTCAATGGGGAAAAACTGAGAGCTTTTTCCCTAAGATCAGGAAGACGACAGGGATGTCCACTCTCATTGCTGTTGTTGAACATAGTGTTGGAAGTTCTCGCATCAGCAATCACACAACAAAAGGAAATCAAAGGCATCAAAATTGGCAAAGATGAAGTCAAGCTTTCCCTTTTTGCAGATGACATGATATTATACATGGAAAATCTGATAGACTCCACCAGAAGTCTGCTAGAACTGATACATGAATTTAGCAAAGTTGCAGGATACAAAATCAATGTACAGAAATCAGTTGCATTCTTATACACTAATAATGAAGCAATGAAGTATAAAGAGTATACTCAGACAAATAAAGAAACTGATCCCCTTCACAATTGCACCAAGAAGCATAAAATACCTAGGAATAAATCTAACCAAAGATGTAAAAGATCTGTATGCTGAAAACTATAGAAAGCTTATGAAGGTAATTGAAGAAGATATAAAGAAATGGAAAGACATTCCCTGCTCATGGATTGGAAGAATAAATATTGTCAAAATGTCAATACTACCCAAAGCTATCCACACATTCAATGCAATCCCAATCAAAATTGCACCAGCATTCTTCTCGAAGCTAGAACAAGCAATCCTAAAATTCATATGGAACCACAAAAGGCCCCGAATAGCCAAAGTAATTTTGAAGAAGAAGACCAAAGCGGGAGGCATCACAATCCCAGACTTTAGCCTCCACTACAAAGCTGTAATCATCAAGGCAGCATGGTATTGGCACAAAAACAGACACATAGAAATAGAATGGAATAGAATAGAATATTCTATTCTATCCAATGGAATAGAATAGAAACCCCAGAACTAGAGCCACAAACGTATGGCCAACTAATCTTTGACAAGGCAGGAAAGAACATCCAATGGATAAAGACAGTCTCTTTAACAAATGGTGCTGGGAGAACTGGACAGCAACATGCAGAAGGTTGAAACTAGACCACTTTCTCACACCATCACAAAAATAAACTCAAAATGGATAAAGGACCTGAATGTGAGACAGGAAACCATCAAAACCCTAGAGGAGAAAGCAGGAAAAGACCTCTCTGACCTCAGCCATAGCAATTTCTTACTTGACACATCCCCAAAGGCAAGGGTATTAAAAGCAAAAATGAACTACTGGGACCTTATGAAGATAAAAAGTTTCTGCACAGCAAAGGAAACAACCAATAAAACTAAAAGGCAACCAATGGAATGGGAAAAGGTATTTGCAAATGACATATGGGACAAAGGGCTTGTATCCAAAATCTATAAAGAGCTCATCAAACTCCACACCCGAAAAACAAATAACCCAGTGAAGAAATGGGCAGAAAACATGAATAGACACTTCTCTAAAGAAGACATCTGGATGGCCAATAGGCACATGAAAAGATGCTCAACGTTGCTCCTCATCAGGGAAATACAAATCAAAACCACACTCAGATATCACCTCATGCCAGTCAGAGTGGCCAAAATGAACAAATCAGGAGACTATAGATGCTGGAGAGGATGTGGAGAAATGGGAACCCTCATGCACTGTTGGTGGGAATGTAAATTGGTGCAGCCACTCTGGAAAACAGTGTGGAGCTTCCTCAAAAAATTAAAAATAGACCTACCCTATGACCCAGCAATAGCACTGCTAGGAATTTACCCAAGGGATACAGGAGTACTGATGCATAAGGACACTTGTACCCCAATGTTTATAGCAGCACTCTCAACAATAGCCAAATTATGGAAAGAGCCTAAATGTCCATCCACTGATGAATGGATAAAGAAATTGTGATTTATATACACAATGGAGTACTACATGGCAATGAGAAAGAACGAAATATGGCCCTTTGTAGCAACATGGATGGAATTGGAGAGTGTTATGCTAAATGAAATAAGTGATACAGAGAAAGACAGATACCATATGTGTTCACTCTTATGTGGATCCTGAGAAACTTAACAGAAACCCATGGGGGAGGGGAAGGAAAAAAAAAGAGGCTAGAGTGGGAGAGAACCAAAGCCTAAGAGACTTTTAAAAACTGAGAACAAACTGAGGGCTGATGGGGGGTGGGAGGGAGGAGAGGGTGGGTGATGGGTATTGAGGAGGACACCTTTTGGGATGAGCACTGGGTGTTGTATGGAAACCAATTTAACAATAAACTTCATATACTGAAAAAAATAAATGTTTGGTAGCATTTGCCTATGGTCCTGGACTTTTATTAGGGAGGTTTTTTTTATTACTTACTTAATATCTTTGCTGGTTATCAATGTGTTCAAATTTTCTATATTTTCTTGCTTTAGTTTTAGTAGTTTCTATGTTTCTAGGAATTCATCCATTTCTTCTAGGTTGTCCAATTTGTTTACATATAGTTTTTCATAATATTCTCTTTTAATTGTTTGTATTTCTGTGCTGTTTATTCTTTCTTCCCTCTCTTTTGTGATTTTATTTATTTGGGTTCTTTCTCTTCTTGATAAGTCTGTCTAGAGATTTGTCAATTTTAATGTTTTTTTTCAAAGAACCAGCTTCTGGTTTCATTGATGTGTTCTTTTTGTTTGTTTGTTTAGTTTTTATGTCATTTATTTCCTTTTTTTAATTTCCTTTCTTCTGTAGTTTTAGCTTTTATTTTTGTTCTTTTTCTAGCTCCTTAAGGTGTAAGTTTACATTATTTATTTGAGATTATTCTTGCTTCTTGAGGTAGACCTGTATTGCTGCAAACTTCCCTCTTAGAACAGCTTTTGCTGAATCCCAAAGGTTTTGAACTATTGTGTTTTCATATGCTTTATTTCTTCTTTTATTTCCTGGTTGACCCATTCATTGTTTAGTAGCATGTTATTTAACCTAAATGTAGTTGTGGTCTTTCCAGAACTTTTGTTATGGTTGATTTTCTACTTTCATAGTGTTGTGGTCAGAAAAGATGCATGGTAAAACTCTTTGGAATTTGTTGATGCTTGTTCTGTGGCCTAAAATGTGATCTATTCCAGACAATGTTCCTTGTGCACTTGAATGTGTATTCTGCTGTTTTAGCATAGAATGTTTTGAATATATCTGTTAAATCCATCTGGTCCAGTGTGTCATTCAAAAACATTGTTTCCAGGTTGATGTTCTGTTTAGATGATCTGTTCATTGATGTCAGTGGGGTGGTAAAGTCCCCGGCTATTATCATATTCCTATTGATCAGTTCCTCTATGCAAATTATTAACAGTTTTATGTATTTGGGTGCTTTCATGTTGGGTGCATAAGTATTTACATTTGTTATATCTTCTTCTTTGTGCCCTTTATTATTATATAGTATCCTTCTTTGTCTCTTGTATAGTTTTTGTTTTAAAGTGTATTTTGTCCAATGTAAGTATTGCTACTCCAGCTTTCTTTGGACATCCATTTCATGTTAGATGTTACTCTATCCCTTCACTGTCTATCTGCAGGTGTGGTTAGGTCTAAAATGAATCTCTTGTAGGCAGCATATAGATGAGTCTTGTTTTTTAATCCATTCTAATCCCCTAGGTCTTTGATTGGAGCATTTAGTCCATTTATATTCAAAGTAATTATTGGTAGATATGTATCTATTGGCATTTTATTACTTATGTTGTGGTTGTTTCTGAAGATTTTCTCTGATCCTTTCTTATCTTTCTCACAGTTGGCTGGTTTTCTTTAATGATGTATTTGGATTTCTTTCTCTTTCTTTTTTCTTTGGATATTTATTAGTGGTTTTTGATTTGTGGTTACCATTATATTTGTATATAACATCTGCATATAGCAGTGTATATTAAATTGATTGTCATTTAAGTTTAAACCCATTCTTTACTCCTTCCTTCCCATATTTTACATACATGGTGTCCTATTTTACATCCTTTTATTTTGTGATTTCCTTGACTGATTTTTAAGGAAAATATTCATTTTTCACCTGCTTTTGTGTTTCCTACCTTCATACTGTCATTTTTGGTCTCTCCTTTCCACTCTCTTTGAGAGTCCCCTTTAATATTTCTTTCAGGACTCTTTTAATGGTCATGAACTCCTTTAGTTTTTGTTTGGGAAACCTTTTATGTCTCCTTTTCTTCTGAATGATAGCCTTGCTGGATCTGGATTTCTTGGCTACAGGTCTTTCCAATTTAGCACTTTGAATATATCTTGCTACTCCTTTCTGGCTTGGAAAATTCTGCTGAAAAATCCACTGATTATCTTATGGGGTTTACTTTGTATGTAACTGTATTATTTTATCTTGCTGCTTTTAATATATTTTTTGTATCACTATATTTTGCCATTTTAAGCATAATATATCTTGGTGTGGATCTGCTTTTGTGGATTTTGTTGAGGGTTCTCTGTGCCTCTTAGATCTGGATATTTGTTTCCTTCCCCAGAACAGGTAAGTTTTCAGCTATTATTTCATCAGATAAATTATCTGTCCCCTTTCTCCCTCCTCCTTCTCCTCCTCCTCCTCCTCCTCCTCCTCCTTCTTCTTGGACTCCTATAATACAAATGTTATTATTCAGGCACTGAGTCACCTAAGTCTATTCTCATATTGTATGATTCTTTTTTCTCTTTTGTTCAGCGTGATTACTTTCCATTATTTTACTCTGTCTCCTAGGTCATTAATTTGTTCCTGTGCTTCTTCCAGCCTGCTTTTCATTCCATCACTCATGTTTCTCATTTCATTTATTGAGCCCTTTATCTCTATGCTATTCCTTATCTGTGTTACTGTTCTCGCTGATGTCTTCCACTCTTTTCTCATGTCCAGTGAGTATCCTTATAATAGTTACTTTAAATTCTCCATCAGGCTTATTACTTATATCTGTTCCACTTAGATCTCCAGCCATAGCCTTGTCCTGTTCTTTCATTTGGGACAAATTTCTCTGTCTTCTCATTTGTCTCAATGTTTGTGTCTATTTCTCTGTTATAATAGTCAGACACATCTCCTGTTTTTGAGGGTAATGGCCTTAAGGAGAGTTCCTGTAGTACCCTGTCATATGGTGTACCCTGTTCCCCAGACACTAGAGTTTCTGGGAGTATCTCCAATGTGTGCTGCATGTGCTCTACTGTTGTGTCCTGGCCACTTTATCCTTTAGGCCACTCATCTGCAGAGGCTTTCTCTGCCTGTTATAGGCAATGTTTGGTCTCTGGCCTGGATGTGGCATGTATTAACCATGAGTGCTCTTGTCTGCTTGTGAAATAGGACCTGTCACCACCACCACTGGAACCAAGACCTCACCAAACTCCTGGGTCAGGAGGCATGGTGTGGGCAGGGGTTTGGGCTAGTCTTCTGGGGGAGGGGGCAGGGGCCCAGAGTAGTGGAACTGAAGCAATCATGACTAGGAAGGGCACTTCCTCTGGAGCAGGGGTTGGGGGAGCTTGGTGTAAGCAATGTAGGCGGCAAGTGTGGGCACCACCCTTCTTCCCACAGGTGCTTATGCTGAGAGGTGGGGGAGGGAAATGACATGGTTCCTTTGTTCTTGGAGTTATCTCTCTGGGAACAATGCCTCTCTGGGATAGGTTTCAAGATGAGCAACTAACCTCTCTACTTTGTGCCCCAGGTGCTCTTCAGATCAATATTTCCATGCTGTATGTTGATGGGCTCTTTGCCCTGTCTTTTCTTCAAGAGCAGCCCCAATGTCCTCTAAACTCTTCCAGAGCCAAGCATGCTGACCTTTAAAACCTCAGGCTTTAAGTACCATTGGCTGCAAGAACTTATGAAGTCTGGGCCCTCTGGCTTTCCAACCCAGTTGCTATGGAGATTTGTCTTCCTTGTGTACTCTCCTGTATACTAGTCTGTCTCTCACCCTTCTCCATGAAACTGGATCCCTCCCCATCATAGCGTCCATGATCAGTTTCTCTCCCAGACCATTTCCTACCTTCCCCAATGTGGCCTCCTCTCTGTCTTAAGTTGTGGAGTTTGTTCTTCCAGTATTCCAGTAGATTTCTGGGGTATTTAGAATGATTTGGAAATTATCTAGTTGTATTTGTGGGGTAAGGTGAGCCCAGGGTCCTCCTACTCTGCTGCCATGTTTCCGTTGCTTCCAAAGCCACAATTGTGATTTTTTTTTAATGTTTATTTATTTTTGAGAGGGAGAGATAGATACAGAATATGAGTGGGTGAGGGGCAGGGAGAAAGGGAGACGCAGAATCTGAAGCAGGCTCCAGGCTCCCAACTTTTGTGCAGAGCCTGATGTGGGGTTCAGACTCACCAACTTGAGATCATGACCTGAGCCAAAGTCGGACGCTTAACCAACTGAGTCACCCAGGCACCCCCAAAACTGTGATTCTTAAGTGTTTTCTGATGTTCACCCATTCACTTGAGAATGAAAACATAATATGCTGAATGAAGTAATGGAAAAGGAAGGGGAAGGGAGTAACCAACTGTGCATATCGAATCAGGACAGATCTCCTGTTAATTTAGAGGGGGTACTTAAGTCTTTTGAGTCTCTTTTATTGTACAGATTGCCCCATTTCTCTTTTATTCTTAAAATCTATTTATTGAAGAAACCCAGTAGATTTTCGACCCAAGATGTTTCCCTCAGTCTGCTTGGGCTTATTTCATCACCATGGGATATTTTAATGTGCTCCTCTATATTCTATATTGGAAATTTTATCTAGGGGATGATTCTACTTATGTTAAATTTATTTGGCAAGAATACTTCATAGTCTACTGTATTCTTCCAGGAGGCCTAAATTCTTTTGTTGTCTCCTTTTGTGATGTATTAGGCATAGATGCTCAATGTCTATGACATTTACTTCATTAAGATATTTATTAGTGTAGGGGCGCCTGGGTGGCTCAGTCGGTTGAGCTTCCGACTTCGGCTCAGGTCATGATCTCACGGTTCGTGGGTTCGAGCCCCGCATCGGGCTCTGTGCTGACAGCTCAGAGCCTGGAGCTTGTTTCAGATTCTGTGTCTCCCTCTCTCTCTGACCCTCCCCCACTCATGCTCTGTCTCTCTCTGTCTCAAAAATAAATAAACATTAAAAAAAATTTAAAAAAAAAGATATTTATTAGTGTAATACTTAAAGGGGAACTCCCTCTCATATAGGAATGGCAGAATAAATATGTGATAACTAAAAATTATTTTTAAAAAGTATTGATCTCCTCCTTTGGAAGAAGACAGGAAGCCAGTTTTTTAAAGTATGAATTTTTAAACAAATTTCTCAAGAGAAATTTTGTATACATTCATATACAAAATTCATGTTTAATACCAGATCGGGAAATCTATAAATAAATAAATTTCATTACTCCCTCATTAAATATTATTTATTGGACCATTATTTTCACAGTCCAAATTTTAGTTCTGTAATCACTCATAGTGAATCTGTGATGGAAAATCCTCTGAAAGATGTAACGAAAATGGTCTCCTAGAGAGAGAAATTTTTTTCTCAGTATAGATATTTGTTGTATTCAAAAATCTAAAGTGTTGAGTATGTTTCAACACATAGAACATTTTTATATTCAGTAAAGATATACTTTTGTTTCTAAAGTTTATTTATTTTGAGAAAGAGGGAGAGGGGTAGGGGCAGAGAGAGGGGGAGAGAGAGAATCCCAAGCAAACTCCACACTGTCCATGCAGAGTCCAGCACAGGGCTTGATCCCATGAACAGTGAGATCATGACCTGAGCTCCATGAACAGTGAGATCATGACCTGAGCTGAAATCAAGAGTCAGACACTCAACCAACTGATATATTTACTCCAAGATATATTTTATTAAATAGCCCAATAAAGTAGTTACTGGGAATGTAGGGAACTAGATTGGCAAATCATTCTCAAGAGTGTTAATTTCAGGGGCACCTGGGTGGCTCAGTCGGTTAAGCGGCCTACTTCAGGTCAGGTCATGATCTCGCGGTCTGTGAGTTCCAGCCCAGCGCCCCGCTCTGTGCTGACAGCTCAGAGCCTGGAGCCTGTTTCAGATTCTGTGTCTCCCTCTCTCTCTGACCCTCCCCCCGTTCATGCTCTGTCTCTCTCTGTCTCAAAAATAAATAAATGTTAAAAAATTTTTTTTTTAAAAGTGTTAATTTCATTAAAGGAACAGCATTGTGCTTCACTACTAAAACCAGTGTGACCAATATAAAGAATTTTGACTATGATATGGAATTTAATTTGGAGGAAATGTCCAAATGGACAACGTGTATTGTAAACTATAGGATACACAGACCATGTTTGTTTTTGTTACTCTGTGACTTTCTATTCTCTCAGATGATTCTTAGATGAGGAATTTGGAGAAAGTCAATGATTATGATTAAAAGCAAGGATTCTACTTTCAGAACAGCATAAAGTACAACTTTGAAAGTTGGGTTTTTCTATTTTGTTTTTTCAGCCTAGGATTTTTGGGGACTATTGCATGTTTATATCCTAAAATCATCCCCAAGTGTTCTTAAGAAATAACTCTGCCACATAGTGTTGCTTGTAGCTCTTTTGAATTGTTGTGTCAACACTGCAGGATTCAATAAAGAAAAATAAAAAAGGTAGATGAGAGGACATCTTGTTATCTGTTGCTATCCAAAGCAGCAAAGCTTAACGAGGGTTTTAAAAAGGATGTTAGAAAGTTAGCACACAGGATGATTAGCTTGTATAGTTTACTACCTATTGCCTAAAAGTATATTGAAGTGTTTAGAAGAGAGTTGGGTTTTCTTTAACTTCTTGTTAAGTATGTCACTAAATCAAAGATTTTAACTTGTAAGAAAATAATTTTACCTATCAATGAACCTTATTTATAAAGCAGAGACACAGCACATTTAAGAACTTGTAAATATAGATTCTTTTCAGATGTGAGGAAGTTTAACACTAAGCAATGATTAAATGATCACATTACCAATGTGTTACAGATATTTAGGTCAACGCTATTTATTTTAAACATATGAATATTGGTAATTCTTGACTGCAAAATTACTTAAGAATAATTTGAATTCTAAACATGTAATTTCGTTTTTTTTCTTTGTGGACAAAAATACAAAACAAAGATTGATTTATGTATAAAAGCTTAAAATAACACCTAGATAGGTGCTAATAATCACGCTTTGCTTTATATTTTATGTAAACAAGAGAAAGTGTTAGTTTTAACTTAGCACCCGAACATTTTCAGGCTGGTGGATTGTTCACTAGCCTAGAACTTCATGGCCTGGTTGAGCTGGCATTTCAGTAAGCCTCTTGAGGGAATCATGCTTTCCAGAAGGGGAAGATTTATTTAAGTGCACTAGAATATGTGATGTATAAGTGCAACTTCAGAAGTCCATGTGTGGGTACCATGCATTTGAGTAGAACAGTTTTATGCCATAAAAATGTTCACTGCCTTGTGAATTCAGAACAAGACCTTCTTGAGTCAGGTGGAAATATCCTCTATCTGCATATCACAAACACAGTTTGAAGCTTCCTGGGATAACAATTCTATTTAAAACCGAATCAAATTTTTGGGTGGAGGAATCTAATTTTTAAAACTTTATTTTTTAATATGTAATGAGTATACTTGTTTCTATGCTTAGACTTCAGTTTATTATATGGTTTGCTTAATAGATTTCCAAATATTTTTTACAAGGTAAGCTACATCTTTTAAAGAGAAATAGATCATAAAATTAAAAAAAAAATGGAAATGATCTTTTATTTACCATCAAGAATGGTTTGCTCTCAAATAACTCATTTTCCTATTATACTTAAGGTAACATAATTTACTGAAATTTGAGTTGAATATTACTTTTCAGGAGTTCAACTAATATATTAAGCAAAGTAGCCATCTAATATAATGCAAACATCAACTAAAATCATTTTTAAACTTTTTGAATTTATTTCTTTGTGTTAATATGATTATACATGGTAAGTTGACTTAGTAAAAAAATTAATTATCAGTAAATCAAACAGACTCCTTGTTAGACACAAATGTAATCCTTAGTATACTTTTAAACATGCATCGTACAAAACTATAATTTATTAATGAATCTGGTTACCATAAATTATCCTGGAGTTTCCATATAAATTTCAAATCTTAAATCTATAGGTAAGGCTGTTTCTTACTTATCATCATGTTCGTGACCATTAACAATAGGAATGTCTTAGTGTATTTTGTAACAATTTATATAGTTTGGTTAGTTTGCTCACTGTTTGATTAAAAGAACTTAGCCATAGAGATTATGAAAACCATAATGAAAGCCATAGAGATTAGGAAATACGTGATTGCTTCATAACATACACATGTGTGAAGATTTGCAGCAGAGATTATGCCTGAATTTAAAGTATTTCAGCAGAATAACAAACAAGTGAGTAGAATCGTAAGTTATGTTTTAAGAATAAAATAGTCACCTCATTGCCTTGTATCGCTTCCCTGTAGTGCTTATCATAGAAAAACTTGGATTTTGGTGAGTTCCATGTCCACTTTTCCCTGAAACAAAAATTCTGTGTTATTTAATAGATTTTACTAGATTGGCAAATCAAGCAAAGATTAATCAAGAATTGTATCAACTCCAGTCACACATCCAGTCCTCAGTAAATGGTAGCCATGAGCAGTATCACTAAACAATGTAATTTTCCTTAACAGAAGTTATCATGGGAAGGTCATTTCAGTAACAGAAGGGAAGGATAAAAATTAAGAACTGGAAAAATGTATGTATACTACTCTAAGATACAGAGTACAGGAAAGAGCCGAAATTATTTTCCAGTATCTCAGCAGCACCTGACAAAACCATCTAACCTAGAGAGGAGAAATAGGGGTAGAAGAGGGGGATGACTCATTGTAATATTCTGTTCATTCCTAGTAGTCAAAAGTGAAAATAGCAATTTTAGTCCCTTATAATTTTGAATCGTATACTAGCATACTTTATTTTCCTCTATGTAATAGATTTTCTCCATGCACTGGAACTTGAATAATACCATTGGGGAAAAAAATTTTAAAAATAAACTGAATAAGTTACATATTATTCCTATATTTACACTAATATTTATTGTGGATTTTTTTTTTTTTTTTGGTCCATGACTGTAATCACAGATGATTTCTTTCTTTTTGACAAAAGGCCAAGGACAATTCGATGCCACCATTTCTTTTGGATCAGTTACCATTAGTGACCTATAAATATAGTGAAATAAGTTACTATTACCCTGAGGCAGCAAAGATTTTTATGACTCAGACTCCTTTCTGCCCTTCGTCCTATCTCACCTGAGTGGAACGGAATGCCTCAGTACATTTTGTGACAACTTATATAGCTTGATGGGTTAGTTTGCTCACTGGGTAATACAGTTGCAATAATTCATACTTCATATTGTCCTACAAACGTCCTGGCCCTGGGCTCCACTACACATACTTTTTCACATGAACTTCCAAGGCCAAGATCTATATTCAGATATTCATAAGCAATCCTCACCCAACATTATTAAGCAAATACTCATTTGGGGTAAGGAAGTATCTAGGCATCTGTTTACCTTTTTGGAAAAAAGGTACTGTGATTACAGTGAATTTGCGAGTTGTTACCTAGTCAGTGCCAGCTGTCACACCGCAAAGATTTTATTTTGGACCTGGATTGTTTCCATTCAAATAAATAAATCAACAAACACATTTTGGTGCCTCCGTCTTTAAGTAGCATGCCACAGTATTTTTACTAAGGTTGCTTAGCAACCACAAATAGTGAGATAGCAGGATTGAAGAGCCCAATAAAATAAGTAGTTGTATTTTACATACTTACAGTGAGAGGAATCATGCTGGTTTGGTCAGCCTTCAGACCTATGAAATTTACAGCATTCATTGTTAAAATTGTGGGCCAGTTTTACAATAGTATCTTCACTCATCCTGTCCAGTTGGATTATAGCTCTGAGGAATACCATCTGCTGATTTCCTATGTAGTCATTCATTATACTACTCAGTCTTTGTAAAGATTTTAAAAAGCAGATCACTGTTAAAATAGATAGTGTGTAAGAAAGATTCAAATCGATTTCCCAACTATCCTTTTTCAACCACGTAACATTTTATGGTTATATGCAGGATTTGGTCGGTGTGTGTGTGTTTATCTCTTTTCGTTTCATGAATTCTGTCTCAGTGGGTTTAAGTGGAAAATACTTAATGAGATCTGTTTTAACAGACACAATTGAAGTTGGTATTTATATAGGCAAGAAATAAAATATCCTAGGAGCGCCTGGGTGGCTCAGTCAGTTAAGCTTACAACTTCGGCTCAGGTCATGATCTCCTGGTTTGTGAGTTTGAGCCCCGTGTTGGGCTCTATGCTGACAGCTGAGAGCCTGGAGCCTGGTTTGAATTCTGTGTCTCCCTCTCTCTCTCTCTCTCTCTGCCCCTCCCCTGCTCATGCTCTGTCTCTGTCTTTCTCTCTCAAAAGTAAATAAATATTTTAAAAAATTAAAGAAAAATAAATAAACATTTTTTTAAAAAAGAAAATAGCTTATTTGAAGTAGCAAGTGCTCAATAAATGTCAATTTAATAATTTTCTGCTCAAACGTAATTAAATATCTCATTTAAATTAAGGAATACACATTTGGGGCTTTACAAGAACAGAATCTAGATGCTATATATGAGTTTGCTTTCTGGATAGCTAATATCATCCATTAAATGCTATTGTATGCTATTACACACCGAGCTGGGCCCTACGAGAAAAAAATACCTTTGCCATCCAGGAGCTCGTAATATAGTAAGAGTTCTAAATTCCATATATAAAGAGACGCTGATGTGGAAGTACACCTAACAGTTTGAAAATGTAGAGGAAGAAGTATCCCTTTCTGGAGGAATCTGGGTGGACCTCCTAGAGGAGTTGTCATTTGTTCTGAATGTTGGACAGTGAATAAAACTTAGTTGTCAAGGGAAGAGGAGAGGGTATCTTTAAGTGTACCTGCATGGGGGTAGACAATGTGGAGGTGAACTCAAAAGCAGGCACTTCCAGGGGTGTCTGTGTGGCTCAGTCAGTTAAGCATCTGTCTCTTGGTTTTTGGCTCAGGTCATGATCTCACAGTTCATGAGTTCTAGCCCATGTCAGGTTCTGTGCTGACAGCATGGAGCCTGCTTAGGATTCTCCGCCTCCGTCTTTCTCGGCCCCTGCCCCACTCGCTCTTTCTCAAAAATAAATGAACATTAAAAAAACAAACAAAAAACAAAAACAAAGGTAGGCACGTCCAGAGAACAACCAATGTGACCTGGCATGTCTGAAACTGAGATTGGGTCATGTACAATGGAAGACACATCACTAGAAAGGTAGATTCAGTTCACCTGGTCTTGTAGAGAAATTTATTCTGAAAAAGAAAGGTTAAATAGAATGAAATAATATCAAGAATGGGTCTCAGGGGCTTGACTTTTCTCCAAACTTTAATCCAGTGATGGGCTTTCCTAACATTCCTTATTTGCCCCTCACCAACTATACTTAATATGCTGAACACTTACACAAAGTGATTCATACTTTATAAAATTTCTGAAATTTAATTAGCAAAGAACTGTCCATAATGAATGTCAGCCTTAGTGTTTCCACAGCTGTCATCCCCTCCGACAAGGGATATTCTGAAAATCTGCCTGTCTACGTCCACACCCCATATTTCTACCTTTACAAGTTTCCCACTGCTGCTACTTCAAGAAATATGTAGCTAACAGCATATTAGCAACTTAGCAAGATTTGAAAATCTTTTCTTATTAATTTCACACAAATTCCCTGAACTAATGACAGAAAATAACATTTGATTTTTGTTTGGCTATCCGGTCTCAGCAGGAAATAATGGTACAATCAAATTGGAGAAAGTTGCAGTGAATGTAATGAAGGGTTGTTACAAAAGTGTGGACAGGACATGGGAAGCACGGGGATAGCTTGGTCCCCTGGGGACAGTGGGAAAATCCCCATGCCTGAAGTGGTGAGCAGGGAGTGTGATTATTTTAAGTACATGGAGAGAAATCCCATGAAAGGACCACATCACAGGAGCCATTGTGACCACTAGCCTAAGAGGACCTTACAGGGAGAGGGCTCAGGAAATAAACCCCCAACATACTGTGCTTCTTCCTTCTAATCTTCTGCTAACCAGAAGCCAGAATATAAAGGAATCTGGATTGTAGACCAAAGAGGGGAGACACTCAGGGCACAGAGTAATGTGGGAAAGGTGGAGAGTATATCCTCAGAGGCAAATGGAAGATATCCAGCAGAATTTGTTTGGAGTAGTTTAGCTTCCACTCACTTACATTGTTACCATAATACTCAAAGGGTCAGCTAAGGTGATTTAGGGGGACATAAGTAGTGATCTGCCACAATCCCCTACTAACTCTCAGAGAGCCGAAGTTGAAGTACTGAATGATTTTTAAAAACTAAAGGTGTGTGAAACAGGAAAGGAGTTAGGACAAAAGGCAGTGGTGTGGTGGATAACTAAGCAAACAGTTTTAGATCTGGGGCTTTATGCTATGTGACCTTAGTCTGCCATAGATCTCAAATTTTTGCATTTCTGTAGTTACCATGTTTTAATAAAAATAATCATGTATAATGCTAGTCACTAATGAAATAACATTCTTAACTCAAATAATGCTAGTAGGTTTTTCAGTGCTTTTTGCTAAGACATATATAGGGATAATATCTTTATTCATACGTAAATATTAAAAACTTATGCAGCCTCTTTCCAAGTTTAATGTTTCCTATATAGTAAGTAATCAAATCTTTTCTTTTATACCACAATAGGCAGGATCATTGTGTGCATTAATTTCTTAGTGTTCGTCCTGTTATAGTTTTTGCAATGATTACAAATATTATATATAGCACATTTTGCATTGTGTATGTCATTATCTTTTTGCATTGAACTCCTTTGGTACTGGTTATTCCCTAACATGCCTTACAGTCCCACCCTTTTAAGACCAGTTGTGCAATCCTTCATTAAATTCCAAATTTCAGTATCTTTAGTGAGATTTCATTTCATTTGCCCTGAAAGTTTCCTGGGGTACATTCTCTAGAAGAAAAGATGGCCCTGGGGTGCCTGGGTGGCTCAGTCAGTTGGGCATTTGACCTTGGCTTAGGTCATGATCTCACGACTTGTGGGTTCGAGCCCCACATAGGGCTCTATGCTGACAGCCCAGAGCCTGGAGCCTGCTTCAGACTCCTTGTCTCCTTCTCTCTCTGCTCCTCCCCCACTCATGCTCTGTCTCTCTCTCTCTTCTTCAAAAATAAATAAACATTAAAAAAAATTAGAAGAAGAAGATGGTCCTTTCAACAATAACAAAATAGTGAATAAATCAGCCGGATTCATATTTTGGCAGAACAAATGTGTTTGTTTCCATTATCTTAAATTTGTTTATTAAATTAGTGCCATAGATACACAGCATGAAGAATTTGGAAGGCACACACCAGAAGATGCTACCCAGGAACAGCTCTCCTGGGGTGGAGGGCACACCTGCCAAAAATCCTGGTGCGGTTCATCCAGTCAGGCAGGTGATGGGAATGTTGGTTGACCATCCGGAGAAGAGATTCTGATCAACAGGAAGGGAAGTGGAGATTAAGAAGTTAGGCAGGCAGTCAAGACTGTGGATATTTATGCGTGCACACAAGGAACCCAGCCGGGGACAGGAATTACTGAGAAAGGCTCTCAGTGGGTGAAATGGGTGAAGACAACAAAAAGAAAGGAAGGTGCTAAGCTCAAAATGCTTTTAATGGGAAGGTGCCTAAGGAAAGGGATCAGATCTGTGGAAATATGGATGGAAAAGTACTCTCTGACATTCAGACTTTCATGTCACTGTCTGCCATTTTTGTCACACTCATTCTGATACCTCTGCTGTTAACCTCTAGGTCTTTTCTCTATTTCTCTTACTCATCCACATCTCCTGTTTATAGTCCTATCTCCAGTCACACAGCGTCCATAAAAACGTCTCCACTCTGTTTTGAACCTTTTTGATTGCTGACCTGTCAGGACATTTTTCTTAGTGAAGCACGTTTTAATTCTTTATTATATATTACTTGTAAATTTTCCTGTGACAAAAAGCCTTTTTTTCTCAACTAAATTGCATGCTACTTGAAGTTGGGATCCCTGATGTTGGTATCTCACACATTATCCATGGTGCTTACAGGAGCATTAGACTCATACAGTAAAGATTCCATGAACATTTATAGGATTATGTAAATATAATATTTACTGTTTGTCATTAAAAAGCTAGTTATTAATGTATTCTAATATTGTTAGGCTAGAAATTGTGTTCTGTATTTCTTCTGGGTTTTTTTTTTTTGTTTATTTATTTTTGAGACAGAGAGAGAGCATGAACGGGGGAGGGCCAGAGAGAGAGGGAGACAGAATCTGAAACAGGCTCCAGGCTCTGAGCTGTCAGCACAGAGCCCGCCGCGGAGCTCGAACTCACGGACCGTGAGATCATGACCTTAGCCGAAGTCGGACGCTTCACTGACTGAGCCACCCAGGCGCCCCTCTTCTGCTTTTTAAAAAAATATTTATTTAGAGAAAGAGTGAGCTGGGGAGGGCAGAGAGAGAGAGAGAGAGAGAGAGAGAGAGAATACCAAGCAGGTTCTTCACTGCCAGCATGGACACTGATGTGGGGTTCAAACTCATGAACTGTGAGATCATGATTGGAGCCAAAATCTAGAGGTGGATGCTTAACCAACTGAGCCACACAGGTGCCACTGTATTATTTCTTCTTATACTAGTTGTATTTCCCACTTCCTGATGCCATGTACCTCTGCCCCAGTCAAGCTGATCTCTGAATGTCAGGATTCTTTGGGGTTCTTTACAGTGATGTACAGGGATGGGGACATATACAGTACTCTACAAATATTTGCACTGATTATTATTTTTTAGAATGGGTTTGAGTGCCTTAAAACAACCACAGTTTAGGGAGCCATTTCACAGACATACACAATCCTACTTGAAAGTGAGATTTAATTCTGTTATTTATTTGACTTCCCGGGTTGACTTTTTCTCATGTTCCATTAACATTTTGAAGCGGGATCACTGGGCACTGAAACTGTATTCGGAGTGACTTAGTTCTACCATGCTGAAAAATGAAATACAAAAGATCCATGTAAGACAGAAGAGTAGTCTGAAAGCTATTGACATGGCAAAGCAAAGACCGGCAACTGTAAGCGACTGAGCAGTATAAAATACATGACAAGAATACCGTGAAATACCTCACTGCTTGTCTCCAAGCGCCATTACCATTTATTCCTAGGGAGTGACGGAAACAGGTGGATCACAGGCACCTTCAAATAAATATATCATGAAGCCAGAGAATCAAGAAAGAATCATACACAATAGGAGTGCAGGCCTCACACGAATTAAATTAGCCTCACTCCTCTACCGCGGAAGCCCTTTTTAGCATCAACAGTAATTTTGTAGATTTGGTGGCAAAGGTCAAAAATAGAATATTGGCATACTTCTAATGGGTTCTAAAAGAGGGAGTTTAGGAAGAAAGCAGGTGGCTCTATAGATGACTCTAAGTAATTCATCTTCCTTAGTTTGAATGCTTGAATCTGAGACGTAAATGAAAATGGCATCTGTTCCCTCATCTATTTAATTTTCAAATTAAACTTATTTTGAAGTAATTATAAATTTACATGCAATAGTAAGAAATTAATACAAAGATCCCCTGCACTCTTTACCTGTTTTCCCAATGGTAAGATCTTGCGAAACGATAGTACAACATCACAGTCACGATATTGATACTGATACAGTCGAGACAGAGAGCATTTTGATCACCACAGGAGTCTTTATGTTGCCCATTTATAGCCAGACCTGTTTCCCTTCTGTCCCTGCCCCCCCCCCACCTTAAACCCTGACAACCACTAATCTGTTTTCTGTTTGTATGATTTTGTCACTTAAGCAATGTTATATAAACGGAATCATAGGGTGTATATGGATGTTTTTATTCAGCATAATTATCTAGGTTGTTGTATCTATAAATAGTTCTATTCTGAGGTATCAGTGTAACACAATTTATTTAGTCATTCACTCATTGAAGGACATCTGGGTTGTTTCCAGTAGGGGACTATTATGACTGAAGCACCATAAACACTCATGTACAGGTTTTATGTCTTTATTTTAAGCCTTCATTTCTCTGGGGTAAATCCTCAGGAGTATACTTGCTAGGTCATACAGTAGCTGCATGTTAAGTTTCTTAAAGAAATGTCCATATGGTTTTCCAGGGTGGCCGTACCATTTTACATTTTCAGTAGCAATGTATTTGTGATGCATTTCCTCCATATCTTGCCAAAATTTGCTCTTGTCATTATTTTTTACTTTAGCCATTCTAATAGGTATACAGTGATATTTAATAAAAACATTTTGAACATCTTTCATGTGGGTTTTTGACATCTATATATATCCTCTTTGATAAAATGTCTCTTCACATAGTTTTGCCTACTTTCCAATTGGATGATTGTTTTTTTAACTGTTGAGTTTTAAGAATTCTTTATATATTTTTAGATGCTAGTTGTTATGCAAATATTTTCCTTCACTCTGTAGCTTGTGTTCATCCTCAACATGGCCTTTCACAGAGTAAAAACTATTTTGATGAAGTATAATTTATCAATATCTCCTTTTATGGATCATAGTTTGATTTCAAGTTTAAGAACTCTTTAGCTCTAATTCTTGAAGATTTTCAAATGTTTTTTTCTGTGAGTTTTGTCTGTTTACTTTTTCCATATGAGTGCCAATTCCCCGTTACTCTAGGACCATTGTTTAAAAGGCTCCATTGAATTATATTTGAACTTTGTCCAAAATCAGTTGGGCCTGATTGTGTGAGTGGAGTTTGGGGTTCTGGGTCTATTCCACAGACTGTGTGTCTCTCAGCCAATTTTTTTTTCTTTTATTTTGATGGAAGTTTGTCAATCTTATTTGCATTTTCAAAGAACCAGTTCTTTGACCTATTGATTTTTTTTCTATTATGTTTTCAATTTCATTAATTTCTATTCTTTATTATTTCCTTCCATTTGCTTTGGCCTTATTTTGCTCCTTTTCTAGAGTCTTGAGGTGGGAAGTGAGATTACAGCGTCGAGACTTCCTGTTTTCTAGTATGTGCATATTAGTGCTGTAAATTTCTTCTAATAACTTGACACACACATTATGGTATGTTGTATTTTTTTTTAATTAAAGTTTATTTATTTATTTTGAGAGAGAGAGAGAGAGAGAGTGCATTAGGGAGGGGCAGAGGGATAAGGAGAGAGAGAGAGAGAGAGAGAGAGAGAGAGAGAGAGAGAGAGAATATCCCAAGCAGTCTCTGCACTGCCAGTGTGGAGCCTCATGAACTCATGAACTGTGAGAATATGTCCTGAACCAAAACCAAAAGTCAGATGTTTAACCCACTGAGCCACCCAAGCGCCCCAATATGTTGTATTTTGATTTTCATTCAGTTTAATGTATTTTTTATTTCCTTTAGGACTTACTCTTTTACCTATGGATTTTTAGAAGTGTTTAATTTTCAAGCATTGAAAGATTTTCCTGCCATCTTTCCGTGTTCCTACTTTGATTCCATTGTGGTCAGAGAGGGCACTGTGTGTGATATCAAACTGTGTAAAATTGTTGAGGTTTGCTTTATGGTCCAAGATATGTTATATATTAGTATATGTTTTGTGAATACTTGAATAGAATGTTTATTCTGTATTTGGGTGGGCTATTCTAGAAATGTTGAATGGACATTTGTATTTGGCAGGATTATTGGGTTCTTCTATATTCTATTGATTTTCTGTCTAGTTCTATCAATTGTTGAGAGAAGTGTGTTGAGCTCTTCAATTATAATTGTGGATTTGTTTGTTTTTTTCAGTTCTATCAGTTTTTGCTTCAGTTCTTTGCAGCTCTGGGGTTGGTGCATTAACAATTAGGATTGCTATATGTCTTTTTGGTGAATTGACCCATTTATCATTTTTATTGTTTTTCTACTCTGATGTGAGATTCTGGATCTTATTTAAACCTTCTATATTTTTAATGGACTTTATGTTTTAGAGCAGTTTTTAGATTTACATAAAAATACAGTATACAGATACCCTCTTCCCCCTGCCCAGTTTTCCCTATTATTAATATCTTGTATTAGCATGGTGCATTTGATACCACTTGGTGAGCCAAAGTTAATATATTTTATTATTAATGAAGTCCTTAGTTTACATTAGGATTCATTCCTTTTGTTGTATAGTCTATGTGTTTGGCAAATATACAATGACATTTATCTGCCATTAAAGTACCATGCAGAATATTTTCACTGCCCTAACAATTATCTGTGCTGAACTTCTTGATCTCTCCCCCACAACCTGAAACCCTGGTAATGATTGATCCTTTTATTGTCTCCATAGTTTTGCCTTTTCCAGGATGTCCTATGGTTGGAATCATATAGTAGGTAGCCTTATCAGAGTAGCTTCTTTCTCTTAGCAATATGCATGTAAGTTTTCTCCATGTCTTTTTATGATTTGATAGCTCATTTATTTTTGTCCCTAAATAATATTCCATTATCTGGACGTACTACAGTTTATTTATGCATCTATTAAAGGTCATTTTGGTTGCTTTCAAGCTTTGGCAATTATGAATAAACCTGCTATAGACATTTGTGTGCAGAGTGTTATGTGAACATAAGTTTTCAACTCATTTAGGTAAATACCAAGTAGTGCAATTGCTGGATTGTATGGTAAGAACATGTTTAGTTTTGTACACTGCCTTCCACAATGGCTGTACCATTTTGCATTTCTATCAACAATGAAAGTGTTTCTGTTCCTCCGGTCTTCACTAGTTTTTTTTTATTTAGGCATTCTAGTTAGGTATATAGTAGTATCTTGTTTTAATTTGCTGTTCCCTAATGACCCATGATGTTGGGCATCTTTTTTTATAGTCTTATTTGCCATCTGGTTCTCTTCTTTGGTGAAATGTTCAGATCTTTTCCTCATTTTTTAAATTGTGTTTTTCTTCTTTGTTGTTGAGTTTGAACAGGTCTTGGTATATTTTGGAAGGTAGTTTTTATAGATATTGGTTTTGCAAAAGTTTTCTCACAATGTGTAGTTTGCTTTTTCATTCTTTTAACTGTGTCTTTTACAGAGCAGGGTTTTAATTTCAATGAAGTCCAATTTATCAATTATTTCTTTCATGGATTGTGCCTTTTCTTAAAAATGTTACCACCAGGGGTGCCTGGTGGCTTAGTCGGTTGAGCATCTGAATTCGGCTTGGATCATGATCTTGCGGTTCATGGGTTTGAGCCCCGTGTCAGACTCTGTGCTGACAGCTCAGAGCCTGGAGCCTGCTTCAGATTCTGTCTGTCTGTCTGTCTGTCTCTGCCCCTTCCCACCTCATGCTCTGTTTTTCTCTGTCTCTCAAAAATAAATAAACTTACATCTTTTTTAAAAAAAACATTACCACCAAACCCAAGCTCTTTTAGGTTTTCTCCTGTTTTATTTCCTAGGAATTTACAATATTGCATTCCACATTTGGGTCTATAATCTATTTTGAGTTAATTTTTGTGAAGGGTATAAGGTCTGTGTCTAAACTCATTTTTTGTCATGTGGATGTCCAGTTGTTCCGCACCATTTGTTGAAAAGACTATCTTTGCTTCATCGAATTGCCTTTGTTCATTTTTCAAAGATCAATTGATTCTATTTGTGTGGACCTATTTCTGGGTTCTCTATTCCATTCAATTGATCATTGTCTATTCTTTCACCAACACTACACGGTCTCAATTACTATACCTTTCTGGTAATGTAGCATTAATCTGATTCTTGTCTTCAGTGTTGTGTTGGGAGTTCTGAATGTTTTGCCTTCCACGTTTACTTTAGAATTAGTTTGTCAATATCTACAAAATTACCAAACCTTCTGTTTTACTTATTTTCTCTGATACCATCCTATCACCTTTTTACTACCTAGTGGATGTAGAAGTCCAGGCTTGTCACTAGGGCTTTATTGACACCTGCAGTTTGGTCTTTTTGTTACTGCTAGTTGTGGCTGAGAGCTTTGTTCTTCATTTGGTCTCCACCGGTACCGTTTTGGTATGTGACCTGGCTTCCAAGTTAGCTTCCTTTGACCTCATCCTGGCAGGAGTGCTAAGGTACCTTATTATAGCCTCATGAATCTGGAAGTATAAGCTCTCCATTCAGTCTTTGCTGGCATCGAAGAGGGTGGGGCCACACTTTTTTTTCTGTGTTATTTGGCTGGGATAGCAGTACAGTTATTGTCTGGACATTTTTGCCTTGGTAGGTTGACTTTTTCAATCGGGCTTTTCTTGGGGAATTTTTCCTCCTATGACTGCAGGAGTTTTCAGGTTTCTGGTTTATTGAGCTGTGAGTGTGGGCTTTATGAGGCGAAAAGAAATCAAGGGACCTTGCCACCATGTTGTTCCTTGAGTCCTAGGGTGCCTAGGTAGGCTCTTTCTTCTTTCTACCTTTCAGGGTCTTCTTATGTTTTATGTGTGATATCCAGGGTTTTTCTTCATGCTTAGTGGGAGGAATAAGGAAATCTATGTCTATTCCATGTTCTCTTATAAATGGAATTCTCTCCCCCTGTATGTTCAAAATGCTACGTGATCATCAGTTGGTAGACAAAGATGAGCTACATTGTGGGGGGGGTTGTATGTCATGGAGTTTCAAATAAATTGAAAATTAATAGAATAAAAAATTAATAGAATCCAATGTAGAATTTGGAAAGGAGAACTGATGTGACCAAGCGGTATTTTGTAACTTTTTTGAGCTGCCATATTTAGTCCGCAGGGGCCCTAATGGGAAACCAGAAGGTCAGTTAAAGAGCTTTCAGAGTAACCAGTTCATGTAGACTTAAATTAGGATAGTGGAGGTGATAAAAAGGGGGGGAAAGTGAGCTCAAGTAATATTTTATCATTAATGACATCAACAAACATGTATCATACATCTGTTATGACCAAGGTAATGATAGACATAATGGACATGAAAAGAAGAAGGCAGGGAGGTTTTTTTTTTTTTTTCCAAAGAATTTTAAACTAGTAGAGAAAATATGTATGTAAGAATAATGGACACCTTGGTGATAGGTCAATAGATTGAATTGTGAGGTAAAAGAAAAAAAGGAAAAGTGATGCCAAGGGGAAAAAAAGAAGAAGAATTATGGTGAAAGAGTAGTTTTTGAGAGAGAAATCAAGTTTTGAATATGTTGAGTTTGATGTCATGTGAGATATCCAAGTGGAGATACTCTGAAAGCAGCTACTTGATAAAAGCCTGAAATTTAAGTTAGATGTGATTATCAGAATTAAAGTATAGTTTTAATAAAATATTTTTTCCCTAAAAGCCGATTCTGTATAAGCCCTTGGTGTAAGAATTTTAAAATAGCCTAGATCTATACCATGATTCACTGGAACTTTAAACAGAGCCCTTCATGGGGTAGAAAGAACATGAATTTTGTAGCCAGAATCAACTTTTATTTAGACCTCAAGCATGACTCTAACCAACCTAAATTTATCTTAGAGCCTAAATTTTACCTGTCAAATGGGATTCCAATACTAAGTAATTAATGTTATACAGTTACCAATGTATTAAAATGCCTGACACATAGAAAGGACTTACAAATATTGATTCTCTCTCCATTTATTAACCTGAAATTTATACTGAGAGTAAATGCCATACTCAAAATTTGTGCTGTGCTTTTATGTTTTCTTTGATGCAGTTCCTGTTTTTTTGGCCCTTAATTGTAGTTTCAGACAGAGGCAAGAGTGGAAAATTTATTGGCTGTTCTTGGTCTATGAATGCTCATTATGTGAAAATCCCAAAGTATAATTTAACAGTATCAATATTAAATAAATACTTTATTTTAAAAGTTAATTGAAAGCAATCTACACAGTATGCAGATATTTTTGGTCCATTTTGTTCAAATATTATGTGATTGGCATATAATACAGTCGACTTTTTGTCAAGGCTCCTGTTGGTTGGTAAAAGTATTGTGTACAACAAACGGAGAGATGGACTGGAGCTTAAGGAGGACCTGGGATCAAGGAGGGCTTTTATGAGATGAAGGGTGTTTGCACTGCCTGTATTCTCTTGAATTTGTCACCTTGCAATTCTCTTCAGTACAGTGAATCAGGTTTTTATTCTTTGGTTCTTTGTGTTCGCCAAATACTCTTGTTCTCTTATATTTCCGAACTTCCTTGGCAATGTAATTGGATTATGGCTAATGTGTATGCAAGTTATGAAAACAACATAAACTCCAGATCTTTAAAAATATACTATATCACCTCTTTCTCTCTTCCTCTTCTGTGGTAACCTTGCAAGCCATTTGTTTAAAATGGCATTATATAAGATGAATGAGGACCGCCAAACTGGAAAAGGGCCCAATCAGTGATTGATCCCTGAACATTGTTTATTTAATGAATAAGCCTTTACTGGGCTAAGCCACTGATATTTGAGGGTTTGCTTGTTACTGCACCTTATCCTAACTGTCCTTCACCAATACATAACCTCATGAACCCACTGCCATAGCTCTTGCCAAAATCACCACGGCTCTTCATTGCTCCTTTGTCTTCATCTTTCTTAATTTCTCAGGATTCGATACAGTTGTCTACTCTCTCCCTGAACCATTTTTTTTCTCTTGATTTTCATGATGCCATACTTTCTAGTGTTTCCCCTCTCTCACTGGTATTCCTTCTCAGCTTCCATTGCCACCTTCTCCTTTTGTGATAGACCTGTTAACGTTGGCGCATCTCCAGGCTTGGTCCTCTGCTCTCTCTCCTTACATCATTATCCAGTCCCATGGCTTTAAATAGCAGCTATATGTCTATGACATTTACATTTATATGTTCTTTACCTCTGATTTATACCTTTTATGAGCTCTAGACTGGTATATTCAACTTCCTACTTGAGATCTCTATTTGGATATCTAATACGTATCTCAAAGTTAATATTGCAGAGTAAATCTCTGATGCCTATCTTCACAATTTGTTTCTTCTTAGTTTTTCCCACCTCAGGCAATGGCTGTACTATCCACTCATTTACCCAAAGACCAGAAACTTATGCGTCGTTAAGTTTTTTCCTTCCCCACATCGCTTTACAGTCTAGGTCTCCACAAATTCCCATGTGTCTGACCACATCTGCCACTATCACTCTGTTACAGTCACCATTTTTTCTTACCTGGGATGATATGCTTCCTTCAAACTACTCTCATTGTTCCTTGTACTGGTTTATTATTTTTTTTTATTAAAATTTTTTTATAACATTTATTTATTTTTGAGAAACAGAGAGAGACAGAGCATGAGCAGGGGAGGAACAGAGAGAGAGGGAGACACAGAATCCAAAGCAGGCTCCAGGATCTGAGCTGTCAGCACAGAGCCTGACACAGGGCTCGAACTCGCGAACTGTGAGATCATGGCCTGAACTAAAGTCAGACACTTAAGCGGCTGAGCCACCCAGGCGCCCCATCCTTTGACTGGTTTATAATCCATTTTTCATTCTGTAGCCAGACTATTCTTGTTTAAAGTATAAATCAAATCATGCCAGTCTCTTATGATTCTACATTTATGTCCTGTATTTAAAATATCATTTTCTTATGATTTTCAGGTCTCTGACCATTTGCTTCCTACTTATCTTTCCCACTTCATCTCCGATATAATTCCTTTACCCTCTATACTCCAACCACACATGTGGTCTTTTTTCTCAAACACACTCGGCTAGTGTTTCCTGTGCCTGGATTTCTTTTTTTAAGTTTAATTTTTTATTTTGAGAGAGACAGAGACAGCATGAGCAGGGGAGGAACAGAGAGAGAGAGGGAGAGAGATAATCCCAAGCAGGCTCTGTGCTGCCCACACAGGGCCGGAAACAGGGCTCAAACCCACAAAACTGTGAGATCATGACCTTAGCCGAAACCAAGAGTCAGATGCTTAAAGGAGCGAGCCAGGAGCCCCTGTGCCTGAATTTCTTTCATTCATCATCTCCCTGTGTGAGGCTCCTTGTGACTACTCATGTTTCGTGTTTCAGGCCCAAATTTCACCTTCTCAGAAACTACTCCCAGACTCATTCTTACTATGTTTTATAGTCTTCACAAGGCTTATAGCTATGTGAAATTATCTTGTTCACTTAGCTATCAATAAATTTACTTTACCTATTTCGCCCTCCTACCCTCCAAAAATATATAAGGTACATTGAGGGCAAGAAGTTTGCCTGCTTTTTTCACTCACGTACCTGAGTCCCTGGAATAGTGCTGGACACATACCTGGTACTCAATAAATTGACGAATTGATGAATAAGTGAAGGAAAGTTTGAATGAATGAATAAATGAATGAAATGTTGAATGAATAAATGAGTGAACGAATAAATGTCATTATCCTTTGCAGAATGAGTTATCATTTTAACCTACATGGTTCTGTGGGCTATATTTGGAGGCTTTGAGTCCTTGAAACTACTTTAAAATAATTGTTTTTCACTTATACATGCAATATTGTTGTTCCAGGAACACTGCATCAGGTTCTTAATAGCCTGCAAAAATATGGGGGGAAAAGGGGAGCCTGGGTGGCCTGTCGGTGAAGTGTCATGATCTCGCGGTTTGTGAGTACGAGCCTGGCGTTGGGCTCTGGGCTGACAGCTCAGAGCCTGGAGCCTGCTTCAGATCCTGTGTCTTCTCCTCTTTCTGTCCTTCCCATGCTCATGCTCTGTCTCTGTCTCTCAATAATAAATAAACGTTAATTTTTTTTAAATATGGAGAAAAAGAAGTACTTTCCTTCTTTGTGTCTTCTTTAATTTTCGGGCTGTGGTATCACCAGTTTTCTGACATTAGAAATCTCAGGGAATCTTATCTCTTAGCTCCTTACCAGCAGGGACCATTTGTCAATACAACGCAAAGGGAGATGCTCTGTAACAGGCATAAGAGCCTTGTTTTCCTCAGGAGACTGATTTCTGAATTGTGCATGAAAGAATGTTAAATCACTCCGAACAAAGGAATACTGTTTACCTACAAATCTGTGGGCCCACAATTAAAGCTTCTTTTTAAGGGTTCTCCCCCTATGTGATTTTTATCCAATATTTACTAAAAAAACAACAGTGCTTGGAAAATGAAAACAAGAAATCTGAATGGTTTTTCCCTTTTTCATAAGAAAATAGATCCTTATCATTTTGCCATTTCTTTGCAGAACCTTTTTTACTTTGAGAATGAAATACTCGGTAAGAGATGAAAAAGCTTAATAGAAATTGGGAAAAGGAAGTAAAACATTTTCTGGGATGAGTGATTTTATTGCTTCTATACACGATCATTTTTAGAATAATTTATACATTCCACTCCTCTGGACAGAGTGCAGTGCTTTGACTCATACATATATATTTTTAAATCTCTCTCTCTAACAAATGGCTTTGTTTGTTTGATGACCTTTGCTGAGAGCCTTTGATAATAAGGCTGAGAATTAAGACATCGCCAGACAGTGGTGCACAGATGGGCTTCAGCTGATACTCTAGAAAAATAATATCTTCATCCTCCAGCTATTTCCCCATAAATCTAGCCACCGTACTGTTTCACAAAAAGGAAAAAAAAAAACCATGCTTTTTAATGCTACTGCTACTTTTTGCCATGATTAAAAGTTGTCTTACTCTTTCTGTCCTCTGAGTAACTGTATAAATAAAAAGCACAAAGTGGAAGTAACTGAAATCTCATAAAAAGGGCAATACTTTGTCCACATCAAACATGCTGACATTTTTGAGGGTCACTTTACGTTTCTGGAAAGCTTCTTTCCGTTGTTCTGCTACAGGTCCGAAAATGAATTAGTGGCTGCATTGAGTCTCCTCAGGAAATTAAGTTTCTGTGTTTGTGCTATCTCTGGGGTCTGAGCAATAGGTTTCATTTTAGTTGGAAGGAAACTCTACTACCAGAAATAAGGTTCTGCCTACCATTTTTTCCTGGAGCTATTTCAGGTGATCAAAAATAACTAATAAACTAGGGAAGAAAATAAAACTATCTCAATTGCTCAAGGCTCTAAAGAAATTAGGGGAAATCTTGGAAAATCAGTCAGTAGGATTGAAAACAAATGTTTGGAGGTGTCTGCAGAGCTCAGAGGTGTTGAGCATCTGACTCTTGCTTTTGGCTCAGGGCATGATCCCTGGGTCATGGGGTTGAACCATGTGTCAGGTTCTGCACTGAGTGTGGAGCCTGCTTAAGATTCTCTCTCTCTCTCTCTCTCTCTCTCTCTCTCTCTCTCTCTCTCTCTCTCTCTCTCTCCCTCTCTCCCTCTCTCCCCCCCGCCCCCTCTCTCCCTCTCTCCCTCCTCCCCCGAAATAAATTTTAGGGGCACGTGGGTGACTTAGTGGGCTAAGCGTCTGACTTCAGCTCAGGTCATGATTTCACAACTCATGAATTTGAGCCCCGCTTGGGGAATCCCCAAATGGTGATCTCTATGATTGAGTGCAGAAGTTCTAGGAAAGACCCTTCTGCCCTTTTCCCAAATCCCCTCTACCTACCTACACCCTGAGTTCTGACACCTTTGTAACATGTGACAAGGCTTTTAATTCTGCTCTTAGATTTCAGGATTAAAATGTAAAACCATATTGACTTGGGTTCAAGTAAGGGTATAAAATAGTCTATGTTGATATCCAAGGAGCTCAAAAGGGTAATGGATTTCACATATGTTTTGTGGCAATGGACATGTCAACATTCATTATCTCCCTGAAGATCTAAAATAACTGTGAATTAGCTAGTATTGCCTTATTTCCTCTGAGGATATTAAGACGAGAGGTTAAGTAACTTTTCTAAGATCACAGAGAGTCAGAATTGATGAAAAAAGAAATCAAAGTGGCTCCATCTGACTACAATGGCCCTAGCTCCCCAGCCTGTTGCCCCGTTGAGCATAGTTAGAAAATCAGGAATAGCTAGGGGAAGGGAAAGAGGAAAATCTGCTGAATTTAAGGGCTGCTTGGTATGCTTCGTAATGTTAAATAAAGGTGTATATTCACTGAAGCTCTATTTATATATGATAAGCAAATATGGAAGTATTTTGGAGTCTCAGAAACTGTGGGTTCGTGTTCCATTAATGAGTTACGGTTTATAAATTTTATGTATCTCTCAGGTTTTAGTGCAACTTGTTACACAAAAGTTGGTTCCAAACATATTTTGACTTTTTATTTCTAGAAGAGTATAGTTCATGGTGTTAAACATTGTAAGTCCTTGATTTTTTTTACACCAATTGCTATTCTTACATTTGCATATGTTATTTCAATATGTAATGTGTTTATATACATATACATGTATATATGTGTGTGTGCATATATACATACATACACATATTTCTGTTCTCTAAGAAATCAAAATAGAATGTTGTGGCATGTTTCTCTACTGGTATGTATATCTCTGATCTCATAGACAAGGTTTCTACCTTTTGGCTCTATGCTTCTATACTTCTCTGTTCCTCAATTTCTGGAAAGTATATCAAAAGACTTCACCAAGTCCTCACATGTGTCCTTAATGGTTTAACATCAGTCCTCTGCAAAAATGTTATTTCGATGAACGCAAGGCCGAGACTATCTTGTTCACTGTCGTATCATCAGCCCCTAGCGAAATGACTAAGTATATAGTAAGAGCTTAAGAAGTATTTAATGAATTGAATTGAAATTGAAATTCCGTATTCCCTTTGTAAAAGGCAACTGTCCTTGAAATGAGCAACACGCTAAACCATGTTATACTAAAACTATATATTCTCAGGCAAAATCTTAGAAGGCAATGTTGGACAAGAAAGTTATGTACAAATGGTATAAAGAGGCTTCAAACAGTAAGTTGCTGAAATTCTAGTTTTGCTTAGAGCTAGCTCCTATTTGTAATATTATCCATTCTCTTAGAAAATATTTTTGTTAGGCGTTCTGTTCCATGCTAAAGATTGAAAGACAAATAGAATAGACTAATTAAGGGAATTAATTCTTAAGAAGGTCAGAAGGACTTTATGAAAATGCATATTAGGCCAGAGGTCTTAACATTTTTGCTGATGTACTCTCAATGAGTATTTTGAAAAAAGTGTGCGTTCCTTTACATGTTTTAAAATCAATATAAAAAATTCATTATATGTTTAAAAAGAAGTAAAGAGTGTAATTTCTGGCTTCTTTTAAATATTGTAATTTTAAAAATTAAAAATGCTACATAAATCTTTTACACTTTAGATTTCAGTAGAATCTGAATACCATAGCACTTTAATATCCATAACCAGACATTTAATAGTTTCATTATCCAGCTTTTCTTTAATCCTTAGAAATTTGATGTCCTATCTTTTAGTCTTTAACCTTATTTACATTTCATTTTCCCTAGAGAATTTTATCCTAAAGTAATATATTTCTAAACCCATATCTCCTTTACTAATTAAGTACTAAAGTATTTCATACTTCTCTGTAAGAAAACTCTGCTTATAAATTAAACATGTATTTTTATTTTCCACAACTCTAAGATTTTAAATGGTAAATGTTTTTCCTGGAGGCACCTGAGTGGCTCAGTTGGTTAAGCATCCGATTTTGGCTCAGGCTGATCTAACAGTTCGGGACGTGGAACCCCACATCTGGCTGTGCACTGTGCAGAGCCTGCTTCAGATCCTCTGTTTCCCTCTCTCTCTCTCTCTCTCTCAAAAACAAATAAACATTAAAAAATATATATTTCTCCTGGAAGTAGTTAGATTTGGAATTACTATTAGTACACAATGTTTTATATCCTTTTGCTTTGGTCAAAGCAACAAAAATATATAAAACATTTGACAAGTAATTATTAAGTGTATAGAGAAAAATTTTATTATAAATGATCCTATTAATAAAAAAGGGACTACATGTTTCACATAGTTCATATGTCCAAAAATGATTCTTCCTCATTCTTATAATAACAGTGTCCAAAATCAGTTTTATTTCTGTTTTCATTGATGATAACACTGAGAAGTATTGTCTACATATTAGGAATTTTATCATAGACATGTCACATGTTTTCTTAAACTTCTAAATTTCACATATTTTCTTAAACTTCTAAATGTCCAGCTAAAGATTGTTGTTTTATCATTACTTTTGATGCTATATCAGCTGATGATTCAGTTAGGTCTTACATATTTGATGAGAGGAAAGACGAGCCATTTGACTTGCAAAGGAAACCCTATAAGTTGAATCATCCGCTTCCTCAATTTCTGGAAAGTATATCAAAAGACTTCACCAAAAATTATCAGCACTTTAATTTACATTTTCTTCCTTAACTTAGGAATACCTTGTCTAACCTGACATACTCAGAAAAGGTTGGAAAATCCAAATATTATTAATTTCAGCATAATTTTGCTAATATAATATTTTTGTAAAAATATTTTATCTTACAATTTTTGAATATGCTATTTTCAAAAGCCGGTTCTCATTGCCAAATTAATCAGATTAGAATTATTTCTTATAGAAGTTTGACTTCATTTTTCACTCTCTATAAATATAGTATGTGTTTCCTTGATTCAATGGTCTTGCTTCTGAATTCTAAGATAAACATATGGATAAGGCCCAAACATTGTTTTGAGCAGGTTGTACTCTACATGATATAAGGCCCTGTTGCTTTTAATATTTTTTACCAATGCTCCTTTTGTTTTTCATAGACCAGATTCTCCCACAGGGAAAATGCATGTAAAAGATTAGAAAGGGGAAATTTAAATGACAACCTAATGTTAGTGTTTTTCAAACAGATTGATTTTTTTTTTTTTGTATTTATTTAAAAATTTTTTAATGTTTTTATTAATTTATTTTTGAGACAGAGAGAGACAGAGCATGGGCAGGGGAGGGACAGAGAGAGAGAGGGAGACACAGAATCTAAAGCAGGCTGCTGGCTCTGAGCTGACAGCACAGAGCCTGACGTGGGGCTCAAACTCACAGACTGTGAGATCATGACCCGAGCTGAAGTCGGCCGCTCAACCGACTGAGCCACCCAGGCACCCCAGCAGATTGATTTTTACAAAAGGGAATATGAACTTAGAAATCTGAAGATTAGTTGTCCTAAAATTTGTTTACCCTTTACTCCTTGGAGAGTTTTCATGTAATTGTGTTTGCATCATTCTAGGTTAAATGACTTGCATAAAGTTACACAACTTAAAAGTGAATGAGTTGAGATTAGAACCCAGGTCTAACCCAGAAATTCAGGAACTGAACTATTTTGCTCTACATTATGTTTTATGATCTCACAGAAGGAAATGAATGGTGTCTGCAGAGAAATCTGGGATGTAAGATTAGGAGATACTTTTCTCTCTCTCTACGCCCCTTTCCTATTTCTACTTTTTCTTTCTTCCTTCCCATCCCTACCATAAAGTGGAGGAAGGACCATTGTAAAAGAGGAGTTTAAAAAATAGACACGGCATAAAGCCTAACTTCAAAGTCTTTTTCATACATATTAGTTTTAGGAAATAGCTTCTGAATTTGCATGAGTTCAAACTGTCTATATGCCTGAGTACAAGCCTTCTTGCATTTCTAGGACTGTGCATGACCTAGACGGAACATTATTGATCTAAGAGAAGAAGCAATGCTTGAGACCAAGTAAGATGTCAGCCATAGTCTTTTCTCTTTAGCCTATTAGGGCAAAGTTGGTTCCCAGAGTAGACTGTCCTCACTTTGGAGAGACCAATTCTGAGGGATGGTGGGTAAATTTTGATAGAAGGAGCAGAGATAGTAGTTGGGAGGGAGGGGACTCATGATTATTACACGATCAGACCTTAATAATTGGGAATATCAGAGGGGCACAGTCTGAAAAAGGAAGGATTACATGGAATCCACAGTGGGACCTTGGAAACCAATACAAATGTACTGAACTAGAAAATGTCGTCGTAACCAGCTACATAGTGTATGGGACATCATGTCCCAAATTTTCTAGCCCATGCAAAACTGAGTGAAGCCTCTTAGTTAGATTTTAATTGTAATGTAAATGTGTTCATGGGGGAAGAAAGTGAAAGAAAATACAGCTAAGAAAATGTGGAAATGAAAAACTTCACCTTTATTCATCAAAAAATTTTATTTTGATCAACTTCCTGCCCTTAAAATTGGCTATTTCACCCCCTCCCCAGCCCACACTTTGGCATTATTTCCAGGGCTGATCAGTCAGCTACAGTTGTAAAGTGTCTACACCGTGTTATGTGCAAGCTGTTGCGCTTCCTGGTGTTTGGCCTCTAACTTCAAGCATTGAAGAAAGAAAGAATACCTTCATCTTCTTCAGTATGTGACTGGAACAAGTTAGCCATCCTGCTTTTCATTACATAAATCCTTAATTTCCTAAACAAACAAACCCCTCAACGTCTCCAGAAGTAACAGAGATGGTATTCACATGTCACTTACACGTCCCATCACATCACCATCTCTCCCAAATCTCTTTCCAAAGCTGACTTTTTTCTGAATCCCATGCAAAGGAAAAAAGCCATAGGTAACAGAGGCATGTTGTTACTTTCATTTGTGTGCTTCGACATAGGTATGGTTTTGATAAATATCTAAATGAAAAGGTAGGAGGAACGATGTCATGAAAAGCCTATGCTTATGCCCATTGAGTATGTGACTTGGCTTGGGACTCTTGTCCTGCAGATTTCTGAGCAGAGCAGCACAAGAATATCTTCTATTTCTGTTGCAACTTGGACAGCTGGAAAGAAAGCTAACAAAAGGATCCATCAGAACATGACTCTCAGTTTCACTTATTCAGAATTAAAAGTAAGTTGGGCAGTGGATTAGGAAAACAGCCTGTAATCAGATCAGTGACCCCCGTGAGACCCTGTCATTAAAACTTTAGTGTTGAGCCTGCAAGCCTCTGTTCCTCTGATTAGGCAATTTACTCTATTTCCGCTCTTCTGTCTGCCAAAACATTTAGTCGCAAAATGCTTTCGAATTCTCTAGACTCATAAAATGGTGTTCTGAGGAAAAGGAAAGGAGAATGGATTATCTTCTTTAGCTACCTATCATGATGCAATCAGAAAACAGGAGAGGTTTATAGATAATATTATAAAGAGACAAAAGCAGCAGATTTCATTTAGATGGCCAGAAGGGCACAGGCTCCTGCTGAGTCCTGACAGCCCAACATGAGTGCCTTTGCTCCTCATGTGTGTGGATCACAGGGATTACTTCCATCAGTTAGCAACATGGTGGAGGGGACAAACTGGGGCTGCATTTTCACTCAGTTGATTGTTGCCGAAGATCACATGTATGACGACATGCAGTGACTCAGTTTCCATATCTGTGTGGTATGAATAACAGTTCTTTCCATTATCTTACAAGTTTATTTTGATGCAGTAATTGCTGGGGAAGTGTTTTAAAATGTTTTATATGAATAAAAGATAGTTATCTAACTTATAAATTCTGACTTTGATCTTTAATTCAGGTCTAATTCTATTGGGGGTTATTATTAAATATGGTCATTATGTATTTATTTTATTTCTTGTTTAAGGATGATACTGATTTAAAAATTACAGGGCAACATCTAATGGAGTCATTGAGGTATTTCTATTTATATCTTTTGTGAACATTCCAAGAGATTACAGCCTACTTCCCCTAGGGACGATTGGAGACACCAGAAAAGACTTTACTGTGCATCTCATCTCATTTCTAAACCAAGGTGGGAAGCCACAAATAAAAACACCAAACTATTATGGGCTATCGAATTTCTCAGATATGTTTCCTTCTCATCTGATTTAGACGTATAGCCAGGGTTCTGACCCCAGCTTGCTCGTAGTTTGATCCTTAAGTGTAATAGATTTCCCAATCATTTGTCTTAATAATGCAAGTAAAACCCACTAACATCCTACTTGTTAATCTGATTAGATGCCAAGCCTTAGCTCCTCAGAGATGTCCCACTGCCTGTGAAGACTGAATAGTAGTAAAAGAGATGAGGCCAGCTTGTAGAACACAGAGAACATCAATAAGGAGCAGGGGAGAAACACGGTTGAGAGATGACAAAGGAATCACTGTGTACAACACGTTTTCCTTTCCTCAGACTAAGGGCATTCTAAATTGTGTTGTATGAGCCTTAACCTTTCCCACAAAGGCGTCTGTAAAAATAAGTGTTTTTGCAACCCCGTTCGTGGTGATTCTGTAAATCAAGAAAATATCTTCAACAATGGAAATGTCACATCTGCTTATGAACCAAGTTTAACGGAGTTTGTTTTTCTTGCTTTTTAAATCAAAGAATTGGCTGCTGTCTCCCTTCACTTCAGACCCTGAATGCAACATTACACGGTGAAATGTTAGGGATGTCAGTGGTAGCAACAGTGTTACTTTTTTAAAGTGCAATGGAATATTTAATGTTTTATGGCTGGCTCTGTGGGGTGAAGTTGTAACATGAACTAAAATGCCAACATAACGTGTTTTAAACTGACTACTGCATTATCATGGACATTTTAAGAATGTAATTGTTTTAACCAAGTCATAAATTGGGTTGCCACCAATTACTTCAAAAAAGATCAATGGGGGCAGGGGGATGAGAAGACAAGTGTGTGTCCTTAACAGTTTACCTAATGTGCTCTTGAATTTTGAGTAAAAATGGCATATCCCTCCAGTGCCATATTTTCTGTATTTGAGGAGGAAAATGTACTTGTATACTTTCTCTTTTCATACAGCATATACGCTATGGAAGAAATGGTTAAGATGTGAATATAGACACCAAAGTGATGACTTCCTTGTTAGTCCTGCATATCTTTCTCCAGTACTAATAAGCACCCCCCCCCCCAACATACACTCAGATGTTGTGAGAAGAAAATTATGAAGGAGAGGAAAAGAAAAGTATAACATAGTCATGTTGAGGGGGCAGCATTACAATATATACAGATATATAGACAAAAGAAAAAAATGAGAGCATTTGGGGTAAGATATATCAGCAGTGGTATAGATTTGGGAACCCCCCCCCCCAACACCAGCCATTAAAAATAAAACAAAAAACAGGACTAGCTTGACAACTTTATTTATCTTTTTTTTTTTTTTTAAGTTTTATTCATTCATTTTGAGAGAGCACACGTGTAAGCAGGGGAAGGGGCAGAGAGAGGAGAGAGAGAATCCCAAGCAGGGTCTGTGATGTCAGCACAGAGCCTGATGTGGGGTTCCATCTCACGAACAGTAAGACAATGACCTGAGCCAAAATCAAAAGTCGGACGCTTAACTGATTGAGCCACCCAGGTGCCCCCAGCCTAACAATTTTAAAAGCACATATTAAGTATCCACAAAAAAACATAATAGCAAGAATCCAAACTATAACTCTGTAGGCCAACTCACCAGGAGCAGTAAGTCACATTTGGTATTAGCAGCTGTGTACAAGAAAGAAGAGGAAATAAAAGTAACTTCTGATGACCTTTATAGCAGGAGAAACTATGCATCTAACAAAATGAAATGCAGCTCAGAGTCCCAGTTAGCTGGGAAGTTCAGCGGGTCACATTCAGAAAAGTAGCCTAAACTAAGGGGGCAGGGTTCTCAGGCTTCATTTCAGAAATGAACATGGAAGGACTACAGAAAGGTTCGTTGTTATGGGTCAGACTAGGTAAGTAAGCTCCCAAACTAACCAGCTGATGCTTTTTCCCAGTACTAAGCTCTACAATACAGAAATGCTGCTGAACTAGAATATGACGTGAGAAAGATAGGAGCAAAGGAAAGAAAATGTCCAGAAAAGATGGGGTAAGAGAGCAAAGGAGGCAGATCTCAAAAATACTCAAGACCGTATTTTTGAATTTTTTACTATACTAATAAGAGTACAAAATCATAAATATTGGAAAGCTGTTCTTGTCTACCTTCTTCTATTATTAGTTAGGAAAACCTATCTTGGTAAAATATAAGCAACGTAAAAGGATTATAATAAAATTCCACCCCAAATTTAGAAAGGTAACAATGAGGGGCGCCTAGGTGGCTCATTAAGTTAAGCGTCCGACTTCGGCTCAGGTCGTGATCTCACGGTTTGTGAGTTTGAGCCCCACGTCGGGCTCTATGCTGACAGCTCAGAGCCTGGAGCCTGCTTCAGATTCTGTGTCTTCCTCTCTCTCTTCCCCTCCCCACTCGTGCTCTGTCTCTCTTTCTCTCTCTCTCTCTCTCTCTCTCTGAAAAATAAATAAACATTAAAAAATTAAAAAAATATGGTTATTAGAAAGGTAACAATGATCAGAATAAGACTCATACAAATATGCAGTGAGTTAAAATAATTTAAGGAGACAATGACGGCTATTAAAAGAATAAATCAACCAGATTCAGATAAACACAGAAAAGAGAAAAAGAGATATTTGAAGACAGGGAAGATTTCTAAAGTAAATTGACATAACTCATGAAAGAATTAAAAATATAAAGTCATTTAGAAAATAAGTTCAAAGTAGAACTCAAAAAGGAGCAAATACCTTGGATAATGCTCTGAAATAAATACAAAATGCAATATATAAGAATTTTAAAATAGGTGAAAAAATATTAATGAGTAAGTGTTATATATGGAAATTTGGTAAGAACATAAAACATGCATTAAATGACTCCTCCTATAAGAACCCTAACATTGGACAGAACTAAAAATTCAATGAAACATTGAAGCCTTTATATTGAAAAAATGTACAATGTACTTAGGGAAAGCAATAACAACATAATTTGAGATATAATCTCAAAAAAATACATTGGCAGTCAGGCAAAATGCCCAAATCATTTGTAACAGAAAGATAAGCATTTATCAGACATTTTGATATCATGTTGTGATGGAAGAAAATGGCAAACCATTTTTAAGATCATCAAAGGAAGGAAAATGGAAGCTAAGAATTGTATATCTGGCCAAACTAGCCTTCATATATAAAAACAACAAGCTGATAAAAGAATTTAGGAAATAAATGTCGATTCCATAAGACCTACCTTTAAAATCTAGACAATGAACTTCAGACTACCAAAGTGACTGGAAAGCATGTACATAAATTGTGATGGTGAGAGCCGAGTATATATTAACCTGTAAAACTAAGATATGGCTATAAGGGAGTCAGTATAGAATATAAAGGTACATGCGGTAAAAATATAGTCAACTATTAAAAATGAGAATAGAAACAGTATATAGAAAGTAGAATAGGCTCACTTATTACTTTATAGAAATTAACAAAGTAAAAGGATATTGCTACAAATTAAATGCTTGAAAGAGAGAAGGGTTCCTAAATTTCAAATCGCTTAGACTAGTGAACCAATAAGAATACTAAAATAGAAGGGACTAAGGATATTATATAAAGTCACATAACATTTGGAAGAAAATAGAAAACCTTTCTAGAATAATAAAAAATATCCTCCTTCCCCCTAAAAAGACAGCAAATAAAACAAATCACAAAGAAATACAACAAGACAGGATAGGACAAGTTGTCAGCAAACATAAAAGAGTCAAATAGGTATATTTATTTATTTTTGAGAGAGAGAAAGAGAGAGAGAACACATGAGTGAGGGAGACTCAGAGAGAGAGAGAGGCACAGAATCCAAAGCAGGTTCCAGGCTCCGAGCTGTCAGTACAGAGCCCAATGCAGGGCTTGAACCCACGAACTGTGAGATCATGACCTAAGCCAAAGTCAGATGCCCAGCCCACTGAGCCACCCACGTGCCCCAAAAAACTGGTATTCTGATACCAGATGAAGTATGTTTCAAACAGGGGCACTACCAAACACAAAAAGGCACATAATGATTACATAATGATAAAGGATTCAACTTATCAAAGAGACACAGCAATCCAAAATGCTTGTACACTAACAACAGTTTGAAAATATGTGGTGGAGGAACACCAAAGATCCCTCAGTGGACAAATACGTATTTATCATAACTGCCATAGGCCATGTCAATACTTCTCTCCTAGTAACTGATAAGACAAGCAGAGTTTTAAAAGCCTGGAGAAGACTTCAACTGCTCTTGACCAAATTGACCTAGTGCGCCAATAGTGGAGATAAAAATAGATTATTGAAGTAGTCAATCCAAAAGACAAGAAATGAGAAAGAAATAAAGGACTGATGTGACAAATAAAACCTGTAACAATCTGGTTGAGTCAAAACTAACTATATCGATAATATGTTAAAATCTAAACACAGATTTATATGTTCAAGATTCGAAGACTGGATATAAAGCAAACTTCAACTTTACAATGTCTTTAAGAAAAACACTGTGAGGACATAGAATGGCTTAAATAAAATTGTGACAAATATATACAATGCAAACACTAACCAAAAGAAAGCTGGAGTGGCTGTATTAATTTGAGATAAAACATATTTTAAAACCAAGAATATTATAGACGATACAGTGGGCCATTACAAGTTGATAAAAATGCCAGATTAAGATACTGATGTTTTTTAGATCTTCAATATTCTTCTGGATATATATGTATGCATATACACATGTTATATTCACACCTATATAGAAAAAATATGAATAATTTCCAATTCAATACTCAAAAATGTCCAAGAGTAGACACTGCACAAAAATAGATACAAAAATGGCCACTATTCATGTGAAAAGATGCTCACTCATCAGAGAAATACAAATTACAATCATGAGTTAGCATTTCTCACTCTCTAGAACTGCTAAAATGTAAAGATTGATAGCTTGTGCAGGTGAGAAATCTCACACGTTGCTGTTGGTAGTATAAAAGGCAAAACCATTCTGGAAAAAAAAGGTTGTTCACTTTTGTAAGTTACAAATTCTCTTCGTTTGACCTAGCAATTCCTAGTTACTTGCCTAAGAGAAATGAAGACATATGTTTGTAAAAAAGACATGTGCTTCATTTTTCATAACAGAATTTTTCATCATAGTAAAACCAGAATCATCAATTGCATTGTCAAACTGGAGCCATCAAAGTGTCCATCAACAAGTGATAGAATATATAAATTGCTTTACATCCGTACGATGAAATAAACCTCTGCACTGAAAACAAAGTGAACTACTGATGTACTCAACAAATTGGATGGGTATCCTAGATATTCTTGTGAGTGGAAACAACCAGACATAAAAGATTATAATTTCATGTAATTTTTAAATCTTAAAAAATGTTTGTCTATTTTTGAGAGACACAGAGCTTGAGTGGGGGAGGGACAGAGAGAGAAGGAGACGCAGAATCTGAAGCAGACTCCAGGCTCCGAGCTGTCCGCTCAAAGCAAGACACAGGACTTGAACTCACTAACCGCGAGATCGTGACCTGAGCCGAAGTTGGAAGCTTAACTGACTGAGTCACCCAGGCGCCCCTACTTTATAATTTCATTTAAATGAAATTCTTAAGCTAGCAAAATAAAACTATAGTGTGTTATGTCACCAGAACTCAAGTGTCAACATGATAGAGGCTTTTTATTAGGCAAAAATGGGCCCTGAGGATAATAACTGCTGTTACTTGGAAACACACCAACTATGTTTATATACAAGAGTTTATAATATCAAAGATTATTTTGCTTATGATTTGGAGATTGCTAAGGAATAAACTTGTGAATTTTTGTGAAAAGAGAATCAAGCATTTATTCTGCCTTTCGATACCATCTGCACCAAACAGTTGATAAGAGGAAGCTCCTTTTCATAGAAATATTCTCAAAAAAAAAGAAAAAGTTATAGAATTAGAAAAACAATTACCATTTTGCAACCCTTGCAGAAATAACAGATCTTGACGTTGAGCATCGATGACTGCTAGTATTGCATACAAGCAAACAGAAGACAGCCAGACATCATGTGCCTCATAGGGGACACGGACGCTGACGCATATGAAGTGTACTTGATAAAAATTATAAACCTAGATCTGTGTGACTTCTGTATCTAACTATACATTAAAAAATATAGATAACAGAGGAATAGTTAGCTGGTACTGCAGGAATGCTATCACCGAAGTTCAGCTTCTGGAAAAAAAATTTTATTTCATCCACATATAATTTGTAAGGATTCAGGGGAGGTAGGAAGAATCTATAAACTAAAATAGACTTTAGAGGCATTCTGATTAATTGCGATGTATGGACTTTATTTGGATTCTGATTTGGACAAATATTTGTTAAAATTCTGTGAGACTCTCAGGACCATCAGGAAATATAAACAGTGTGTGTTTGTTCATATTAAAGAATCTTATCAAATGTGTAATTATTCTAACGGTATTATGCTTATATCTTTGAAAGAGTTCTTATGTTTTACAGGAAAATACTGAAATAGTTATAGATGTAATATTTGGGATATGCTCCAGAGTTATCTGGTCAGTATGGTGTTGGATCTAGATGAAACCAGGTTGGCCCTCAGCTGCTCATTATTGAAGCCTTGTTAACGGATAATTTGGGGGTATTTTTATATAACTTTATACAACTTCTGGATGTGGTTGAAACCTCCCACAGAAAGATATTTAAAAAAGAAAAACACAGTGTCACTCTATCCCCAAAATCAGGTATGAATTTTAGTCAGTGAATCACTGAGCAGCATGAAAGCAAAATGGTGGCCGATAATAGGTTACACTATTATATATTGCTATCTAAGTGAACTGTACGACAGATACTTGATTTTATTCACTGCATTTCCTGGACTTTTAGCACTGACACAATTTACATCCTGTAGTTCTTATCTCCAGTTTATCATCCAGGGAGACCTGATCTTAATTTTTAAAATTGCCTTTGCACTTGCTGCTCTTTCAGTGATCACAAAGGGCATCACATATGCCAAACTTAATTACTTCCTCACAGTAATCAATCTAGTAAATTTTGAACATCCTTTTCTTCTTGAAAGAATATCTTCTCCATTTTGAAAGAAGCTGTTCAATCTAACTTAATAGCTTCTCTTCTTTGTTGAACCTTGAAATATAAGCATTATCTGAGAGTTTACACGGGAGAGCCACAGACTAAGCACTGCAAGACAATGGAAGCTAACTGAAGAAGTAGTTATAAAAAAAGGGTAGTTGTAAAAATTCAAGATGACAAACCATCTATGTGGTTTTTACTTTTGGACCAGGAGGAAGGAGGTTTTGAGGAGTGCAACGGGTTCTCAACACTGAGGTCCAAAATTTTTCAGACATTGAATGAATGTGGAATGAAAAGATACAAATACAAAACAATTGGGGCACCTGGGTGGCTCAGTCAGTTAAGCATCCATGTCTTAATTTAGGCTCAGGTCATGTCCTTACAATTTGTGAGATTGAGCCCCACATCATCAAGCCCTGCATCATCAGGCTCTGTGCTGTTAACTTGTGATTCTCTCTCTCTCCCTCTGCCCCTCTCCCACGCTCATGCCTGTGCACACTCTTTCTCTGTCTCTCAAAATAAACTTTAAAAATACAAAGTAATTAATAGTACCATAGGTTGAAGAGTTATATAAATAGAAATACCCACTGGACTTTTTGTTGAGATGGGCCTCAAGTGGTTGAATAAATATCTGTTGAAATGAGTTGAACTACCAAGATCACTATGAGTAGGATGGTGGGAATGGAGAGCTGATCACATTGGATTGAGGAATGATCACGGGTGAAGAAGAGACATTCAGCCAGTAGAGCGTGCAACTCTTGATCTCAGCACATTGTATGTGGAGCCTGCTTTCAATTATATATGGCTAAAGCTGGAAAAAATGTTTAATGGAGCATCTAAGAAAGCACACTTTGTTCCTCCTCCTGCTTGGGCTGTAGGTGTGATGGTTGGAGCTCTAAAACCATCTTATAACTGTGAGGTAAACTTAAGGATAGAAGCCAGCCACAAAGAATGGAGGATTATTTTATGTAAGAGAAAAATAAGCACCATCAGGTTTAAGTCACTATGTTGAGGGGTCTCTTTCACTATCAGTTGAGTGTAATTCCTGGTTAATACACCCACCACATTCTAAAGATTTTCTAAATCATTTTTTCCCCCTTAGAATGATTTCTTTCAGTTATTTAAACCTTTATGAGTAATTTACTGGCAATCAGCACTTCTAAGACTCTTCCCAGAAAGTCTTTGAATTTCTTATTTTGTCTAATATAGAGTGACATAAAACTATTCATAAGTCTGTAACATAGGAAAAAGTAAGTAAAAGTATATGATGAGATTTTTTTAAATTATCACGGTATGGATAGTTATGTTATTTGCTACCCAGGAATACAAGAAACATTGTGTAACCCATAAAGACTAAGGGAAAAACTAATACAACATTATTTAAGGCAATGGCATAAAAGTGTGCAATTTCACTAAACATATATTGAGTCTTGGAGACTGAATGGAGGCAGCATGAATTTGGTTCATGGTTATAAATCTTGTATTATTTCCTCTTAACTGAGGAGACCAGAATTGGAGGCAGATGTTCCTAAATATCTCTCCTCACTAAGCATTCAGAAAGATTTTTGCATGTGTAGATGTTGTTGTTTTGTTGTACATTGAAGTTAATTAGTTTTTTTCTGTACTGAAGAGTAATAAAACTGCATTCTGAAAATACGTAATTCAGATTTTTTTCATTAACTCAGACTAGCCAGCTCATGGATTAGATGGCATTTAAGATGTTTTATAAAATAAACTATTAGGTTTTACCCAAAATATGAAAGAGAAAATGAAATGTAGAAGGATAGAGAGAAAGCAAGAAAGCCCTAGGCACTAGAGACAATAAATATACATTTAGAAAAGAGTCTGTTTTATCAGTGGTAATGCCTGTTCAAAATTAGATTTGCCTCTTTGGGTTCAAACCACTTTTATAGGGTCATTGAGAAGTCAATGAAATCTGCTAATGATTTTCATGTCTTTAACAAGGATGACATGGCTCTATTTCTATTAGTGGTCATGCTTTTGGATTTGTATATTAAACGTATGTTAATATCCCACTTGATGTAGGTCACTTAGGCTTCATTCTTTTAATTTGCGAGACAGTTCTCAAATAATCCTTTTAAACCTGGCTCAGCCAACGATTTTCTGAGAATTTTTTTGCTCTCTGGTAAGCAGCGTTGATGATGTTAGCATTCCCACGGAAGTGTCTTTTATTTTCCTGAAATTGAAAGGTTAAGATCTTTGGAAGGAAATCAGATGTATAAAGTAAGAGTTGAGTTGACAGCCAGAAAGTTGCAGTGGGGGAGAGGGGTTCAAATCTGCCTGAAAATTTGACAGGGAAGGGCCCTCCTAGAGAGTAAATATAGACTTATTTTTTTCTTGCGCCTTGTTTTTTGTTTCCACTTTCCTAAGCGGGAAGTTCTGTGTTTTTTAGTTGCAAAGAATTGGCCTACAAAACTGAAGACTTATAGGTTAAAGTACATGATTGTAGTGTTTAGCTTTATTCTTTTTTAAATTAAAAAAAGTTTTTTAAACTGATTTTACTTATTTTGAGAGAAAGCACAGGAGGGGCAGAGAGAGAGGGAGAATCCCAAGCAGGCCCCACACTGTAAGCACGGAGCCCCCTGTGGGGCTCAAACTCAGAAACCATGAGATCATAACCTGGGCCAAAATCAGGAGTCAGATGCTTAACCGACTGAGCTGCCCAGGAGTCCCCGTTTAGCTTTATGCTTAATGGTTTGCATTTTGCAACATAGATTATATGATCCAAGTTTGCTTACTCAAGTTTTCTCAAGTATTGTGTCATGACTTGAACATTTACCACAGGGAAAGGCAGGTAGCTTCAGCTGCCTTTCCCTAGCTTTCATGTAGCAATTTTTCAACAGCTGTTATCAGCAATGCAGCTTCTCAGATGCACATCTGAGTTTACAATTTAGGGACAAATCAGAAAGAGTTCTGAGGTATTTATCCTTAAGATGATGTGGTTAGTTATGCTTCCCTAGAGTCAAATTAAGCCTGAAAATAATCACTAAGCATAAAATACTCCCTTGAATCTGATATATTCCATCAAATAAACCCAAGTTGTTTTCGTCCATCTCTGTATCAAGTAGGGGGAAAGCTGTGAGGAAGTCTAGATTTGGAGCTTTGGGTCCTGGATTCAAGTTCCTACTCTGCAAGTTGCCACTTCTATAACCATTGGAAAGCCATTCAAATCTCGTGTTGTTCAAATTTCTTCATCCATACAAAAGGCTAATAATTACAATTACAATTCTTGGGTGTTTGTTGTGTGCCAGGCATTATGCACATTACCTGGATTATTCAGTTAATTCTCTTAACTCCCCTTTGAAGTAGACACTGTAATAATTTCCACTGCAAGTCAAGAAGGCTGTGACTCACAAGAGTTAAGGTAACTTCCCCTGAATCACAAAGATTGCAAGGGCTGGAGCTGGAATATGTCCCTGGGAGTTTATCCAATTTGTTTCCAGAAACAATGCTTGCTTTTAACTTACATATCATGATGTAATTTGTTAAGATTTAAAGGCTACAGGAATGTAAAGTGGTAGCATTTTTATTATAAAAACTTGAACTGTGTAACTGAATTGGTTAGTAATGGAGATTGCTTGATATTGGCAGGAAGACCATGAACTGGGAGGCCTTTTGGGTATTCAATCTGTTTATATTCCTCATTTAGGAGGCCTGAGGCACAAAGATTGGATTAGTGCCCTATAGCTGACTCCACCCTGCAGTCTCTTATTCTTGAGAGTATCTTGTGGAATGTACAAAATTTGATCAAAACGTATGAAGTACGACTTTTTCTCAGCATAATTCCTCTCTGAAAGGGAAAGATAGAATGATCAGATAAAGAGCATACTTCCTATATTCTTACTGTCCAAAAGACAGTTTGTAAATTGCTACTAAGAATATTAAGTTTTGTGTAACATTAACTTGAAAATTTAAAAATTGCTTTCTGAGTTACATCTTAAGCTTTGACTGCACATGCATTACAGTGATCTAATATCTATGTGCTAATTTTGTCATTAATTAGTATGCCCTTGGCATCTGGCACCATATGCTGCAATGTTCCAAAAAAGTTACCATAGCATAGCTTTATTACTGCAAATCATAACATTGGTGATGCATGATTTAGTAAGCACAGTGATATTTGACAGAGGCTTCAAATAATTATTATGGCATATTTAATATGCACTCATCAAAGCCTTCTGAATAGTCTCAGATATGGTAACCAATATAGATGTACAAAAAGGACATTAGAACCACAACAAATATTATCAATAATTTCAGTGAGTATTTTCTATATGATTTTTGAAGTTTATATCTGTATTTTCATAGAGCCTTATTAAAATGATGCCCTCAGAAATATAAGATCACTCCCAATCACAGAAATAAATGAAATATACATTTCTAAAACCATTTAATTCCAATTTGGTACATATACTTCAATTACTTAGCATGTATTTAAACACATTTCATAAAAACATGTCGGGATATTAATTTCTTTTCCTCAAATACTCATTAGGCTTTTTGTTACACATATGTGTTTCCGTATGCCTTTGAGAGATAGCCACCCCTATATTCTTGTTTTTCAGGTATGGATGTCTTCGGTTGAGATTAACTGGATATGGTTTCTAATTACAAAGTTAAAACGTTGTGAAGAGGCAGGAGTGAATGACGGCATTACATCACTAACCACCAGCCACCATCTTTTGGACTGGTAAGTCATTTTGGTGTCTTGTTTCAGTGACTCGAACCTATTCCCTAACAGAGGTCACAAACCTGCTGAGTTTCTATATGTTGTAATTTATCCATCTTTTTAAGTTTTCCATTAGAATATGAACGTTGGCTTTTTTTGTGTGTTTCTGTAATCTAAGCAGAAGTAGAGCACACTATTCAATAACTTTTAAACATAAAATCTTTCAAACAGATATATGTATTTAGTGTGTGTGTGTGTAAATGGTCTTAGGAAATATAATTGACCTTGATAACTTTATCATAGAAATGAATGAAATCCATTGAATCAATGAAGTCATGTTATACACCTCAGAATGACAAATTTGGGAACTGAGGAACTGAATCTGGATCTGCTCTAATGGTACTCTTTGGACTGTGTCAAAGTTTTATGGTTCACAAAGGAGGGATGGGGAGCAGATAAAGATTATGGGAGTAATTTTTTTTTTTTTTTTTTTTTTTTTTAGTGGCTAAGGGAACCAAAGTGTCTGAGATGATATCTCTTCGCTTACTGTCTGTCATTGGAACTCACTCTTTGAATATAAAGAATGGGAATAAGTTATCTCTGGCTCTTTATCAATAAATTCGGGTAGTCACCTGCCTTTCCTGCTACACACTAGTTTGTGGGAATCATAAAGTTTCAGTGTAATATCAACAAAAATTCTATTCTAATTCTATCAACAAAAATTTCTATCAACAAAAATTCTGTTTCTATAAATTTACACATTGACTAAATGTACATGATATTATAAAATATCTATATATCATATATAGATGCTACACACACACACAACACAACACAACACACACACAACAGTGACCCTTGATTTATGATAGAGACGTAACTGCAAAAGAGTGAGGATGGTTTATCTCAGGGAATAGTGCTACGCAAGTGTATATGAAAAAAGGCAAGGAGGAAATCCTCAATCCACTACTTGGAAACAATTAAATGAAGTTCTAATTGTGAATTACATGTCTAAGTATGAATGGTAAACAATATAGCTTCTTGAAGATAATAGAGGATTTTAAATGAAAGTTTATAAAATAGTATATGAACATCATTAAAAATAAGCTATTAGCAATATTTCATTAAAATTAAAAAATTCTGTTTATCAAAAGACACTTTTAAGAGAGTGAAAAGTCAAGCCATTGAGTAGGGGAATATATTTGCATACATAAGAGTTGAAAACTTTATGTCCAATATACATAAAGATCTAAAAATAAATAAAAGTGAGACAGATGGTCCAAAACAGAAAATGTATGAGAGGACTGGGCTACCTCTTCACAAAATAAGATCTATAAATAGCCAAAAAATGAAGATGCTCAACCTTATTATTCAGCAGGGAAATGTCACCTAAATATAATATCTACACATTAACCATAATGCTAAATTTAAAAATACTGATAATATCAAGACCTCACAATGGCATAGAACAATCCCATTTCTGATGGGACTATAAATTATTTAATAATTTTGAAATACTACTTTGTAGTGTTTACCCCATAACCTAAGAATTCCATTCCTAAGTATATTCCCAACGGAAATATGTGCATATGTACACCACAAAGCATGTATAAAAATATTGAGGGTTCAGAATGAAAACCTTCCAAATGCCCATCAATAGTAGAATTGATGAAGTATGATATATTCATAACTTAGGATATTATATAACAATAAATATGAAATAATCAATGGTAAAGCAATAGTACAGATGAATTAAACAAATATTTTTGGGTGAAAGAAAGAGCCAAAAATATGTATTGTATGCTTCCATTTATTTGAAGTTCGAAAACAGGAACACTTAATCAAGACTATTAGAATTCAGGGTGCTGGTTATCTTTTGGGAGGAAGTAAGGGTAGAAATTGTAGAGTGGCATGAGGGAAGCTTCTGGTGTAGCATTAATGGTATTTTTCTTTACTTTTGTGGTAATTGCACTTGTATGTTTATTTTGTGATACTCCTTGAATTCTGCACATATGATTTGGACATAATTCTGTGTATATTCTACTGTTTATTATAAACAATTATTTTTAATTTGCTTAAAGTTTTATTTGAATTCCAGTTAGTTGACATACAGTGTAATATTAGTTTCAAGTGTGCAATATAGTGATTCAACACTTCATATAACACTCTTTGCTCATCACAGCAAATGCATTCCTTAATCCCCATCACCTATATCACCCCTCCCCCATCCACCTCTCTTGTAGAGTTTGTTCTCTATAGTTAGGAGTCTATTTCTTGTTTTTTTTCCCCCTTTGCTTATTTGTTTTGTTTCTTAAATTCCGTATATGAGTGAAATCAGACGACATTTGTCCTTGTTTGACTGACTTATTTCACTTAGCATTATACTCAGTAGCTCCATCCATGTCATTGCACATGGCAAGATTTCATTCTTTTTTTATGTCTGAGTACTATTCCTCTGTGTGTGTGTGTGTGTGTGTGTGTGTGTGTGTGTGTGTGTGTACACATCACATCTTCTTTATCCATTCATCAGTCAATGGACACTTGGGTTGTTTACATAATTTGGTGATTGTAGGTATTGCCACCACAAACATCAGGATGAATGTGTTCTTTGAATTACTATTTATGTATTCTTTGGGTAAATACCTGGTAGTGCAACTGCTGGATAGTAGGGTAGTTCTATTTTTAACTTTTTGAGAAACCTCTATACTGTTCTCCAGAGTGGATGCATGAGTTTGCTTCCCCACCAACAGTGCAAGAGGGTTCCCGTTTCTCCACATCCTCACCAATAGTTGTTTCTTGTGTTGATTTTAGCTATGCTGACAGTCATGAGGTGATACCTCATTGTGGTTTTTATTTAAATTTCCCTGATGAGTGATATTGAGCATCTTCCCATGTATCTGTTGGCCATTTGTATGTCTTCTTTGGAAAAATGTCTATTCATGTCTTTTGCCCATTTCTAATTGGGTTATTCATAAGGCTTATCAAGAGAAGAGGACTTGGGTACTATTTTCACAGACTACTCATAAACTCTTTGGCTTACGACCTTTTCTTGTTTTATATAATTTTCAAATAAGTCAAACTTTGATTTCTGTCTACATTTTTCATAACCATGCCTTATATGAAATTAACCCTGTTGCTAGTATTTACTACTATCAGCCAATTCATGGAATCTCTGATATTTGTGACATAGAGAAGAAAGTAGATTTTCAAGGATTCCTAGGAGGATTTTTGTTTAGCTGTATTTACGTGGCTTAGAGAAGAATATCATTTCTCTACTAAATCATCTACATGAGGTAATTGAGGTTCTAAATGCAATTAACCAGATTGCTAGATTTTTCAGTCCCAGAAATCCAATATACTTGGAGATTTGAGAGTGAGTTGAGAGCCTTATTTCTAAAAGCTTTATTAATTATGAGACTCATTCTTATGGGCTTGGCTGACTAGTTGGTATTGGGAAAGTGGCTGAAGGAAATGGCTTTTATTTACTTCTGATCCATCTATCCCTGAAATAGAATTAAGATATTTATATCTCCAGGCATCTGGAAATGATTTCTCTGAAGTAGCACCCAGGCAAAAATAAAATAAATTCTCTTTCTTTAACTTTTCCCTCTCAAGTAAACAATCCAAATGCATACAGTTTATTGAAGGAGACTAAAGACAATATTTAAGTCATCAATTAATATATGGATAAATTTTGAATACCTGCAGCAACTATTTCTAGGCAAAATAAGATATATTGGTATATATTCCTAATGATCTGTTTAGAGATTTCTAATTTTACTTGGAAGAGTTTCAGGATAAGTGATACTTTTTCACTTTTTTCAATATTCCACATTTGCTTCTAAGGCTGAGTGCAATTTTATATTTGCTGGATTTGTGGCAGGTACAGAAGTAATTATTAACTTAATATAGTTTGTGTAGTCCCCATTTTTGCTGCTTTATATTTCACCCTTCAATTCATTCCAGCTGCTAATTCATACTTTATATATTTCTTCACTCTGTGTTCTTTACCACAAAAGTGATATTTTTGAACAAAGAAATATAATGGCACACAATCCAGCTAGTGTACAATAATCTATGTTTCAGTGCTATATTAGAAATACATTCTTGTAGAAGTAGGGGCAGTGTCCTATTCTTAATTACAAAATGAAAACTCTCAATATGTATACTTGTAAATATCTATTCAAGGACATGGGTTGAGCAAATTTTTGAATACTGCATTTGGAATTTTTATTAAATAACAAGTTAGTATTGGTATGTGATACACATAGAAATAAAATATACATAAATTATTATGGAAAAATATTTGATGAGGTCTTAGGAATATAAATGCAATTAATGAAGTTATATCACATTCCTGAAATAATTTTTTATTCAGTCATCTGACATATTGTCAACTATAAAGTATATGTAAAACAATGACTAAAGAAGATAAGATGTATGTTATAGGCCAATTCAACCAGGCTCTTTCCACTGCAATGATGATAATATTATAGTCTTAGTCCAGTGTTTGAATTTTTTAGCAAAAGTCTGGATAGGTTCTGTATCTTCAACTTATTACTCCTATTACTTGAAGGGATTTTAATCATTGCATAGATAAAAACATAACTTAAGGAAAAAAAGCAAAATCATGACTCTCAGGTAAATATAAAATAAACATGTCAAAGACTTTATTTAACTCATTAATTAGTGAAGGGAACTGGTAAGATGTTATGACTCGTTCAAAGAGCACTTAAGAAGTTAAGGTATTATTAGGCAATTTATCAAAGAAAATTTAGGGTAAAATTGCTGAGTTGGGTAAAATACTCTCTAATATCTAATAGGTCATAAATCTTTGGAGTTACATATTCTTGCAGAGAGAAATTATTTTCATTGTTATTGGATAGAAAATCTACAAATTAACAAGTAACTTCACTAAATTTTGGATTTTTAATTAATAATAAACAATGCAATGACCTGAGCACATTCTTGTAGACAATCCTTGAATGGTTTTGCCCCCTCAATATTGAAAGGATGTGTGTTTTAACTTACTTGCCTTCTATCCAAGTTTTGGACAATTTTTCTGACACAATATAGATATGCAACTTATGTTCATATAAAATGCAATTTGAAATTGACAAATAGTTTTCCCTACTTAAAACCATATTGCCAGAAGGGGCAAAATTATCCCCTAATTCAAGTGCCAGGCTACAGGTTATTAAATACCAAGAAGGAAGAAATGTGCTCACAAGAGGTGCAAAGAACTGTGGGTGTTTATACTTCAAGTAATGCGATGAAATTGACTGTAACTAATAGAGTGTGAAATAGTCTCCCAAGGAACATAATGAAGTCCTAAAGAAAATAGCTTAAAACAGGAATGGACAGAGGTCTCGAAAATACAAGCAAGAAGGAAAATCACTGCTGCACTGGAAAGTGATTTTTAAATCATTACAAAGTGTTGTGCCTCTAATTTTGTTATTTTTATCCATGACTGGTCATGTGTCATTTTAGCATTGATTTACCTAATTTATATATACCCCAGAAAACAAAATAGAATCAGAGATTCCATTGCTTTTAAATACCAGTAAGGTACAGCAAATATTTGCTCCGTAGATAGGTAGTGCTGTCTGGAAGTACGCATTATGGGGAAAGTTGCTAAGCTAGTTTCCTTAACAGATCCCAACACTGATTTTGCACATCATTGATAGTCTAGTCAAGTTTCTTGTTAAAATACTGGATGGCATAATAGTTTTGTGGTCTGGACAATTACTCCTGAGGGTCTTCACAAGAGCCTAAACTATCTCAGTAACCAACAAAGTTAGGTATAGGCTTATAAGCTTAATATTAGTGAAAATAGATGAACAGTGAATCATAGTTATAATAAATAGACATTCCCAAGGATTTAAGAGAGGGAGGAAAAGCATAAGATATATTTTTTTAACTTTTATTTTAGATAGAGTGAACTGGAGAGAGGCACAGAGGGAAAGATCTTAAGCAGGCTCTATCCTCAGTGCTGGGACAGGGGCTCTGAGGCCACCACCCTGGTCATGACCTGAGCCTATATCAAGAGCTGGTTGCTCAACCAACTGAGCCACCCAGGCACCAAGAGATTCTTAACTATAGAGAATAAACTGAGTGCTGCTGGAGGGGAGGTGGGCTAAATGGGTGATGGGTATTAAGGGCACTTGTGATACGCACTAGGTATATTATATGTAAGTGATGAATTCTACTCCTAAAAGTAACATTACACCATATGTTAACTAACTTGAATTTTAAATAACTCCTGGAAGAAAAAATGGCAAATTTCATATTTAGAGGTAAATTTCTTTATGTTAATTATGTTTATTATTAGCACTTCACCAATATTTTTCTAAAAGGATGGTTTCTATCATACAACATTATTTTTTCAAAAATAAATGTAATCATCACACCATTTCTTCATGCTAAAATTTAAGGACTCTTTTTCATTTTTACTAGCTTATCTCCCAACGTGGGTTTGATGGATATTAGCTATAATTTTTCTTACTTAGAATGATTAAAACATCAAAAGTTGAATGCAAACATCAGTAGTATCAATATTTTTATAGTCAGTGAATTTTCTGAGATTGTCTACATTTAATTCTATTTGACCACTGATGTTGCAATTTTGTAGTAATTTCAAGAAAGCTGGTTTTTATTGCTTTGGTTTCCATGTTTGATTTAGGCTGCTATTAACAGAAAAGTGTAGTCATTCCAATTTAAATGGTATTTAACCTCACTCATTTTTTTAGGTTTGTTTATTTAATTTGAGAGAGACAGAGACAGAGTGAGCAGGGGAGGGGCAGAGAGAGGGAGGGAGAGAGTATCCCAAGCAGGCTCAGCACTGTCAGCACAGAGCCTGACGCAAGGTTCGAACCCACGAACTGTGAGATCATGACCTGAGCCAAACAAAATTAAGAGTTGAACGCTTAACTGACTGAGCCACCCACATGCCCCAACCCCACTCATTTTTATTTAAGGGAATTTTTTTTTATGCTACAAAGAAACCATTTGGGGAGGCACCTCTGTAACACATATTCCACTAATATTAGCAGTGCGGGCATATGGAAGTATTGTTTAGATTTTTTTTACTGTATAAGAAGAAGGATCCACTCTAAGAATATTTTGTTCCTAAAAATAATTATCATTTTAAAATAAAAACTAAAACAGTTACCTTGTTTTAATTTTAAAAGTTTGTGTTCAACAGAGATAAGCAGATGCTATTTACATTTTATGTGTCTATACAAACATTGACATTCCATGTGTTTATTTTTATTTTATTTGTTAAAGTATGAAATTCAACGTTTTAAGATTATGAAAAACAGGTGTGCTATTAACATTTTCTAGTTTTTTCTATTTTCAACATACTTATAACTTACTATAATGACAAAACTATAGCTAAGCAACCTCGAAAATGTGTAATTATCACTAAGTGAAATATGACTAATTTCAGATGACTCACCAAAGAGATAAATACATTGAGCCTGTCATGATGTCATATGTCTGTTAAAAATGTTCTAAACTCGGCTGCATATACATTTTAACCAATTTCCAGGAAATTTTTATAATGAATGTTTGTGCATGTGTGTGCATGTGTCTGTGTGCAGATACTGGTTCTTCCAGGGAGCTGTTTGTGAAACATTTATGATTACAGGCATAGACCTTACTCTCGGCCATGAGAGGAAAAGCAGATTCTCCGCGATCCTTCTCTCCACAGCTCTTACTTGAGCGAGACGTGTTCATCTCTGGAATTTTTTCCCCAAGACCACCGTTGTTCTCTGGTGACTTCAATACTTCCCTCACTCATCTTTCTTCTTCTTACTTTCGTTTCCATTATCCACACAGCGGCAAGAGTGATAATTATAAAACACAAAGCATGCCATGTAATTTTTCTAATTAAATCTTTTAAGGGCTTCTCACTGCACAAGAACGGGCTCATAAATATTTACCACGGCCTCCTAAACTCCCAAACCATGAGCTCTTCACACTCAGCTTTCTCTAACCTTCTCCCTCTTGTTCACTGTGCTCCAGACACACTGGCCACCTGCTGTTTATGGAATAATGGAATAAATAACGTCCTTTCCCACAGTTTCCGCAGTTTCTTTTTGGGCTGCCTCTGCCCCAAATGCTATTTCTGGCTTTCCAAAGTGGCTTCTCCTTATCCTTCAGACATCTCAAATATCATTTGTTCAAAGGGGCCTTCCCTGATCACCCTAACCGAGGTTGAGCTCTACCACTTATGCTCTATCACCTTATTTCATCTTCTTTATTTCTTTCATAGAACTTTCCCCAGCCTGTAATTACTTTACTTATGTCTGTTTACTTGCTTATTGTCTGTATCCCACAGTTGGACGTAAGTTTCGTGAGTGCAGACACGCTGTGTCTCTTTTTTATTGCTAGAATCTCATTCCACTGAGGGTGGATGCTGTTTGTTGTAAGAAAAAAAGGGCTAGGAAAGAAGAGAGGAAGAAAAGAAGGAAGAGAAGAAGGAAGGTAGGTTCAGGCAGAAGAGAATAACTGCTGTTACTATTAGCTGTACTCTTTTAATTTTCAAATCAAGTTCAGTAAATCAGATAATTTCTTTCATTGGGTCAGGCTGAGTACTGTAAAAGTCTTTTTTTTTAATTTAGTGGTACATTTGGAGTCACAATATTCTTCCGTTCTAAATGTTAATTTCCTGAACATTAATATGTAGTTCGGCTTTATTTAGAGGCAAAGAAGTATCTATAGAGGGGGAAAATATCTCAGAACAGAGATTGAATCTGCTTTATTTTTTAATGTGAATCCACAAATTTAAATAATCACAAATAGAACTTTAAGAAACACCTTTGACAGACATAGATAATTAGTGACTATTAAATTTTAGAGGGTTAATAGAAGTAGAGGTTGACACTCCCAGAGAGAGTTAGGGGTATGGCTTGGGAATGAAGTGGGTGGACCAGGCCTCCTTGGCAGTGGTAGCTAGATGAGTAATGAACCCCAGCAACTAAGTAATCATCATTCCCTATAAAAAATATTGAATCAGATAAATTAGTTTTCATTTTCTACTCTCCTAAGATAGCATAGTTATTTTTTTAAATACGTAATATTGACAACCTTTTGGGCAAAGGGAAATATATGTTAGCTTTTTCTCCACTAGTGCTTTTCCAACCAAGACCTTTCACTTTACATATGCCCAGAGTTGAACGCAGATGTTTACACCATCGTCCACTTGTTTGCTGTCTGTTTCCTATGGATGGGCAGAAAAGTCCCTTCAGTTTGGTTAGAGCTATTCCAGGAAGGAGGAATTGGTATCCTGGTCATATCCTCTCTCCATACAGAGGAACTTGCATGTGTGAAGGGGATCATAGCTGGGGTAATCGTTCCTTAGGCATCTAAGGATAATTTTTTTTTTAAACTTCTTTGAAAGCCTACATTTATTTACTTTATGCTCATGGATAGAAAATCAAACACACCTAGTATTTCAGATCTTCCTCGACTCATGATGGAGCTTATGTCCCTGTGAACCCATCATAAGTTGAAAATTTCCTTAGGTGAGAATACACTTAATACACCTCACTTACCAAACATCAGAGCTTAGCCAGCCTACTTCAAATGTGCACAGAATGCTTACGTGAGCCTACAGTTGGGCACAATCACCTAACACAGAGTCTATTTTATAGAAGTGTTGAATATCTCATATGATTTACTGAATATTATATTGAAAGTGAAAAACAGAATGGTTGTCTGGGTAAGGGATGGTTGTAAATGTACCGTTTACATTCATGATAGTGTGGTTGACTAGAGGCTGGGGATTATTGCCACTGTGCAGCATCATGGGAGAGTACTGTACCACATACTGTGTATGGCTAGCCCGGGAAAAGATAAAAATTCAAAGTACGGTTTCTACTGAATTTGTAATGCATTCGCACAATTGTAAAGTTGAAAATTTCCAAGTCAAACCATCATAAGTTGGGGATGGTCTGTACTTGGATGACAAGTAATTTCTGAGTAATATTTTATCTAAATATCATGTGAATGCTGTATTTGGGGGATCTAGTTTAGTTAATCAAAATTGTAAAGTTATCATGTCTTCCTGAGCCACTAGAGAGATCTCTGTGTTACGCTTGTTAAAGTGATTCAGTAAACACCAAAAGTACTTTTCGTTTTTATTATATTAAGTCTTAAAATGCTCAATACATCTTTCTCCAACACAGTTAACTTCTTAGGAAAATATTCAACATGTGTAAACTATAGAAAGCAGAAAAGAGTGGCGGGTCTCTGCTTTTTTAGAATTTTTCTGCTTATTAAAACTTTTGTCTAGAATGAAGCTGTTTAGTGCTATTTGAAGAACTTTAGCAGTAATACATACCCTCTAAACTTCTAAAGCAAAGACATCCATGAGAAGAATAGTAGAAGCAATCCGATTTCATGTTTGGAGTGCTTTTAATATACCTAAGTTCTAGAGTCATCTTCTAATTGCAAGAAGTAGTATATTATCTGCCATGATTTGGCCAGCTAGTTGCCTAAGAGTTTATCATTAAGAAGGTGGGATGGTGTCACAATGTGTTAATAAGTAACATGTTTTGAGGCACCTGGGTGGCTCAGTCAGTTGTGTCTGACTCTTGATTTCAGCTCAGGTCATGATCTCACAGTTTGTGGGATCGAGCCCTGCATAGGGCTCTGTGCTGACAGCATGGAGCCTGCTTGGGATTCTCTCTCTCCCTCTTTCTCTCTGCCCCTCCCTGGCTCATGCTCACTCTCTCAAAATTAATAAATAAGCTTAAAAATCAGTAGTATATTTCAGCTTGTTGATATCCAAGGAGTTAATTGATACGATTTTTCAATGTGTTACTTAGTCATAATTAGGTGAAGTTATCAGAGCACTGATTCAGGAATCAAAAGATCCAACTCTGACACAAACTATACAAGTTTAAACAAACCACCTTTCTGTGTCTCCGTTTTTTGATCTGAAAAATTAAAAACTTGGAGTTAACAGTCACTTAAGACATTCCCTTTCAGCTTTAAAAAAGAAATATTTCATTCATCTCTACCTACTCTCCTGAAATAGCCTTTACCTCATGAGCTATATACTGAAGCATTTAGGGTAAGGTATTATGATGTTAACAACTAACTTGGCAATGATTCAAGAGAAGTGTGTGTGTGTGTGTGTGTGTGTGTGTGTCCATCATCCATCCATGCATCCATCCATCCAGAGACAAACAGAAACAAGCAAAAGCAAGTGAGGCAAAATATTAACAATTGGTGAACGTAAGTGGAGGGTACACAAATGCATAATATCCTTGGAACTTTTTTAAAAGTTTGAAACTTTTCGAGAGAAAAAGTATGAGAAAAAATAACCCTGTTACAAACACAAGAAGCAGTAGCAAAACAGCATAAAAAAATGAAAATGCTTTGTTTGGGGATTAGTGCCAAATACTTCTCCATGCATGCTCTGCTAAACCTTGGAAGGAAGTGCATCTCTCTGCCTATGAGACCATGTCTATATGGTGAGTCTTACTCCCCTATGGCTATTTATATATGTGGTAGGGAAGAAAGAGGGCTAAGCATGAGAAAAAGGCCTGCTGGTGGCATGCCTGCCTTGTGCAGACAATATTTTGGCCAAAGAGTAGAGGGGACCAGCGTATGTGCTCTTGACTTTTAAATAAAGCATGGCTTCATTTGTAAACACAGCCCAACTAATGTTGTACAATCATATTAACATCATCACTTCTTGAGAAGGTGTGAGAAAGAAGACAGGAATAAGAGAGCAGAGATCACCTTCTCATTGCATAGACTCAGGATGGGTGAAAAATCTTTTATGTTAGTGCAAAAGCAAGTGTATGTGAATATAACTGGAACATTGCTTAACTTAAATACTTTGTGGGGGGAGCACTTGGGTGGCTTAGTTGGTTAAGCATCTGACTTTGCCTCAGGTCATGATCTTATGGTTCATGGTTTCCAGCCCCGCAGCAGGCTCTGCACTGATGGCTCAAAGCCTGGAGCCTGCTTCAGATTCTGTCTCCCTCTCTCTCTGCCCCTCCCCTGCTTGCTCAAAAATAAATAAACACGGGTGCCTGGGTGGCTCTATCGGTTAAGCGTCTGACTTGGGCTCAGGTCATGATCTCATAGTTCCTGAGTTCAAGCACCACATCAGGCTCTGTGCTGTCAGCTCAGAGCCTGGAGTCTGCTTCAGATTCTGTGTCTCCCTCTCTCTCTGCTCCTTCCCCACTCACGCTCTGTCTCTCTCTGTGTCTCAAAAATGAATAAATGTTTAAAAAATAAAGAAATAAACATTAAAAAAAACTTTGGGAATTTTCTGCTTTCTACCCTAGCCTATTAGTTTATACTTTTAGTATAAAGTCAACTTTAAGTTTGTATTTTTTGACTCAAGCTACTTCATAAGTGAAATTCCCATACTAGGTGACCCTTTGTCTTTTATCCTCATCTCTAGCTTCTTAATATATCAGATTAAAAATTGTTTCTAGAATACATTTCTCTGAAGTTCTGAAGATTTCTGTTTTTCTGCCTTTGTAAAATTTTGGGGAAAGGCTATTTTTCCCTCTGCCTTAATTCTGTTTGAAAAAAAGTCATTAGAAACAACTTTAACTGCACATTTTTTAATGAAGTCTCTTTGCAAGTATGTTGTTACTGAGATGGATAGACCAGTTACAGGTTATAAATGGTTGATTGCAAAAGTTCTATATTTCTAAAACTAAATAATGTAAGGTCAAATATACAATTTTAACTACCTCAAACAAATTTTCAGAGGCAGTTTCTTGTATCTTACTGTAATGAAATCATTAGTATTTTGACTTCTCAAAGGAACCTTCCAGAAGTATTTAGGTTTCCCTAAATATGGAAAGATATCCAACACAGTGTGCAGGATATGCTCTGGGTATGGTTAGCAGAGAGGTACTTAACATGTTGATGTTTCTGCAGTGAATTTTTCTTTATTTAAATATTGTGCCCTTAAGTTAATATTTCAAGAACTGAAAGAGAGGAAATAAATTATAACCAATACTAGGTCAGATATTGGTTCAAAAATCTGAATTTTCTGTATATAATGTGTTAAGAAGAATGTTGTCAGCCAAAGTCTAAAAAGGGCACCAGAATAAAAATGATGGCTTTTTTTTTTTTTTAAGAGCTGGAACATAATTCCAACAGTGGGAGATTCTACATTTGGGAAAGAAGAATAATCAGGGACATAACCATCTAAAAGTATATGTTAGGGGCACCTGGGTGGCTCAGTCGGTTAAGCATCTGACTTCGGCTCAGGTCATGATCTTGCAGTCCATGAGTTTGAGCCCCACATTGGGCTCTGTGCTGACAGCTCAGAGCCTGGAGCCTGCTTCAGACTCCGTGTCTCCCTCTCTCTCTTTGCCCCTCCCGTGCTCACACTCTTTCTGTCTCTGCGAAATGAATAAACCTTAAAAAAATTTAAAAATATTAAAAGTATATGTTAAAAACAATCTATGTTGAGGGGCACAATTATAGAATCAATGGACTAAGTTGTTATGAGTGTAGCTTGATAATGACCAACATAGATGCAAATTTTCATGCATATGGGAGGCCCACTAAAGCAGCTGGTAGGATCTTTCAATGTGCAGGGATAGAGAGGGACTGGCATTGGCTTCCTTAGTCTTAAACAGTACCAATCTGAGATGTTCTCTGAGATCTCTGAACCATGGGAAATCATAATGACCAAGGTAAATAATAGTCCAGGTGGGTGATATTTTTTAACACATGATCTTGTTGTATATCCAACTAGTAACATTTGGAAGCAAGTTTTATTAGCTCAGTCTTTCATATAAGGACATTCAGACTCAGAGATGTTAAGATACTTATCCAAATTTATACATTAAGAAGGTATCAGGCCTAAAGTTCAGACCTACAGCTTCTAAGTCCAATTTCTGTGCTCTTCCTACTACATCAGGAGGGAGAATTACTACCCTACAGGTGTTTTATAGCACATGTGTTTTAGTTTTCAATTAGCTAGAACATTAAATTATCTAGAATGCTTCATTCCTTAATAATTCTGTTTGGTAATGATATTTTTTTTCTTTGTAACTAGTCAACTTTTATTTGAAGGACATCATTTTAAGATATTATATTTGAAAATACTGAATACTTAACAGTGTTACATAAATGTTCTCCCAAGGCCAGCCATCTGAGGCACTGTCTACTAGGTGTGGAGGGGGAAAAAATTCAAAAGTTGGTGCCAAGGGGTACCTCAATGGCTCAGTTGGTTAAGTGTCAACTCTTGATTTTGGCACAGGTCATGATCTCACAGTTTGTGAGATTGAGCCCCACATCAGGCTCTAAGCTGACAGTGTGGAGCCTGCTTGGGATTCTCTCTTACCCTCTCTCTGCCTCTCCCCTCCACTCTTTCTCTCTCTGCCTCTCCAAATAAATAAATAAATAAAGATTAAAAAAATTTTAAGTTGTTGACGAAAGAATTCAGTTGTACTTAGGAAACCATTCTATAGCTTCTCTTTACCACTTTACTTCCCATTCCTATTCTGAAGAACTTTAATTCTGTTTTAGTTTTAATTTAAACCAATGTGTAAGAACTTCTTATACATTACTCCATATTCTCTTGGATGCATCTCTTACTATAGCCACTGCTGTGGCTCACAGTTCTTTGAAGATGTACCGTAACCTCACACAGGTGAAATCTGACAGTGTTTCACCTTGGGCAAGAGCTTCCTCTAGCTTCCTGCTACAAGGCTTTTTGAGAACCCAGCTTAGAACTCTTGGAGGGATTTTAGGGACACTAATGGATGGACATCTGGGGGTGGAGTGTCAATGTCTGTGGGCTACACCTGATCAGTAGGGACAGAAGTTAATGGAAAAATAATCTCTCCTATTCTCCTCTGGGCTACAGGTTCTGACATTTCATAAACCTACTCAGAGTGTCCTGCAAGATCAAATACCGGCATCCCAGCCTGGTCAGTAATGAAATAATGCCTCTTTTGATTCGTTGTTCTTGTTTTCCTATTAAATTCTCCTCACCCCCAACTTGTTGGGATCAGCTTAGTTGCTCTGCAAGTCTTTGTGACTCTGCCTTTGAGGAAACTCAGGCTAATGAGACAAACATATAGAAAAGTAGCTCAGTTTTCTCCAAATCTAGTGCACTATTTCAATTGTGCTGAATAGGAACCTAAAGAATTGGGAGACTGGGGCTAGTAATGAACCTTTAATGAGCCCTGGCACTCATTAGACATGGAATCCCAAGAAGAACTGGCTAAAGTTTTTGCCCAATAGGATCACAAGTTGGCAAGTTTCCTGGCCCAGTGTTAAGCATCTAGAGGGCAATAGAATGTGGATCAGAGCTCTGTATTCCCTCCTGTCCCCCAGGCACCTGCTCCCTCCTTTGCCCCACGCCTTCAAAGATTGAATTGTCTGACTCTGAATTTAATGGAAAACTCTGCCCTTGGAACTGCATCTCAGAGCCAAAAGCAAAGCTAATAATGAGCCCCAGGTGGTATGTCTATTTGCTATTCTGCTTCACAAGTTAACTATAGCCAAAGAATTTTATCTTGTGCTTTCATGACGTAGTGTTTTAAAACATAGATTTACTCTACAAATAAACTCTATATTTTTCTTCTAATTTTTCCTATGGTGTATTTAGATATAAAACTACTTACTTTTCCTATGAAGAATCCTAATGCAGTTCCAAACTTCTACTCTAATTACCAAAGTAATGTTCAAATTTCATTAAAAGCAGCAATTACAGTACATGCACTAAGGGATTATGCTCAATTCATTTTTCAGGTTTGCTTTAATTTTTACCTTTGCAAAGTATAATTCCCTTTATCAGAGATGATAATGATTGTTTCCAGTGTTCAGGTTGTTAGTAAAATATCAAATAGCAAATATTGAAAACAGTACTCTTTAAAAAGTTTTTTTTATTTAATCTAGATATTTACTGGTAATGAAGATAAAATCTGGGTCATTAAGAAAAAGATTTTCTATAGTTAGTGATAAATAGCGAAGTGCATTATCAAACTAGTGTCATTTTAATGGACCAAATGACATATCTTTAAGAATATTTTAATATTTAAGCCTTTCCTACCCTTCAGGTGGACCTATGTGAGGTAGGTAAGATTTACTTCTGAGTAAAATTGCTGATGAATCTATTTTTCATTTTTTCTGAGGTTTAAAACATCTAGAAGGTAGACTCTTTGATATACATTCCATATCTAGTTGAAAACTGGGCTTTATATGCTGACCTTCGAAACAGAGAATAGAAATTTGCTAACTAATTCATTGGTAGCTTAATTGCATTTTCAATGTCACAAGCCTTAAAAATATAAGTATTGCTTTGATGATATATGCATACTTAAATTGCATGTGGATTTGTTTATTATCAGTAAGGACAAACAATAAATTGAAATATTTTAATATCTAGGATTATATTGTAATTTTTTTGCACACTGCATTTTTGCAGCCTGTCCTTAGGCTAAGTCAACACTTTATTATCTTATCACTTGTCGATTTATCATTTTACTTACCCTAAATATTTTTGAGTTTCAAAATAGACATAGTCTTTGAATTTTCTTCATGGATTTTCTCGTAGTGCTTCTTCCATGTTTACGTCTGCTATCCTTTGATCATTTTCTGTTCAGATCCACATATATTAAATAGATTTTAAGCTTAAGGGATGCATAATGTTAAACCATACAATACTTAAATTCTTATGGAAATTGCTCTCAAGTTCTTTCAATTTTACTGAACACAACACAACTAGCCCTTGATTCCATACTTATTACCCTGATATAATTTCAGTGATAGATAGAGTGCTTATGTAACTAATATCACATATTCAATTTCTGAGTGGTCTCCTCACACAGAGAAAGGCACTAATCCACAGCTACCAGCTGCACCTGCAGGTGTGAAAAACACATTGCTTATAAAGGATATTGCTAAATCGAAAAGATTGTGTTCGGTAATCTAACTTATAGAGAAATAAAGAAAGTAGCATGGTCAGAGGCAGTATGCTCATCAACTGTTTCATTTTTCCCTTTAAATTTTCCAGTCCTTGAAGGTAGAACACTGTCAGTAGTAATAGTCAATGGGCTATGACCAGAAGTTATGCAAGTTATAGACAATCCTATAGTACAACTCAGATGGTGGAAACTCAGCCTGAGTGGACTTCAGGAGGACAGTTTTACTACAGAGTGGCTTGGAGACCCACCAGATTTTATGTGAGAGGGAATTAACTTTTGATATAAATGTATAAACTTTTTATAGTTTTGTTATAAATTCCCCACTAAGTTTGGGAGTTGTTAGCTCAGAATAATCAAGCCTGTCCTAACAGATGCTGATATCAGAACCAAAGTTGGTTCGGAACCAACCATGCTGATATCGGAACCAAAGAGAGAGCTTTCTTAACAAAAACTTAAAATAGGGGGCAGCATGAAACTGATATCAAAGCCCAAAAGAGATGGTGATCTTTACAACAGTAAAATATTTGGCAAAATGCACATCTGCAGGGTTTGAGGAAGCAGATGATACACCTAAGTGCAAAGTAAACTGAAACACCGCCACCAATAATAACAACAAAAATGTGTGGCTTTAAGGAAAGAGAGGTTAAAATTTTTAGAATTTTGAGTAGTTGTACAGGGTTGTGTTTGGCAAGATATTACAAGGAGGTAATAGTTCAGGTTGACTGATCTCTAAGCAAAAATGAATGTGAATAAGTATAGTGCTCAAAATCTGGGTCTCTTGGGATTAAAGAGTCCACTGTTTCTGTGATAAAAATAAGATGAATAAGCCGTTGAGGAATAAATTCCAGTAAAATCTTTAAACTGGTTTAATTATCTCAGAGGAAAAAAAAATCAGATTAAGGGTATGAAGCCAGTAAATACTTTCAACTAAATAAAATGACTTAGGGCAAAAATATGATTGGGGTCCACAAAAGCACACAGCCTCAAAATGTCCTTATTTAAACTCACAGAAATGTATGGGGACAAGAAAACAAAAATTGTAGTGAATCCTAAAACTTATATTGGAAAGACCAAGATTAGTTGTGGGGAGGTTTCACATCTTAGAGCAAAAACACTGAGGCTAAAACTAAAAATCACTCTTAGTTTCCTTTTTTTCTTTTTTAAGTTTATTTCTTTTGAGAGAGAGAGTGTGTGCACAAGCAGAGGAGGGGCAGAGAGAGAGAGATGGAGACAGAGAATCCCAAGCAAGCTCTATGCTGACAGCACAGAGACCAATACCGGGCTCAGTCTCATGAACCGTGAGATTGTGACCTGAACCGAAATCCAGAGTCAGATGCTTACCTGACTGAGCCACCCAGGTGCTCCTCACTCTTAGTTTCTTAACATTTTAAATTAAGGTGATGATTTGATTTACCCCCTCAGCCACTAAAATGACATAGTCTCCAACAGAGACTCCACATGTTCTCCACAGAGAACAATGGATCATAGTTGCTCTTTCTACTGATCATGATCAAAGACTAATTCTGGACTATTTTCTACTCTCATGACTTGGGGTGCCTTACAGTGCCATCTCAGTGGGGTTGCAGAATGCATATGAGACATGCGCACATGTATGTGTGGAAAATGTAAAGGAGCAAATGGAATAGTTGGTGAACATTACTGCCTCGCACAGTATTACATTCCCAATTTATCAACAAATCAAATAGACCACATCACTGTTTGTCCCCCATTCTTCATTCTTCTAATGAATAGTGATTTCCACACTTACTCTGTACAAGCTTTATTATTATATTGGAATATGGCAGGGCGTTAACTTGTACTTTAGTTCAAAGATCTCCAAACCATATACTGATAGGATAGAACTTTAGGTTATCTCCCTTGAGGAGGGATTCCATGTGATAGGGGTATTTGGCGAACAGAAGGGCAGACTAAGGCAGAGATAAAATGGCCACTGAATAAACCATTTCTTTCTCTCATTACCCATCCCACTCGCAGTGAGGCAGGGCCATAGGAATAATGTTAATCAAATGAGCTGAGAGCAGAAGTGACATGTGTCACTGAAAAACTGATCTCATAGGCAGGTCTAATCCTTTATTTTCTCTTTCACTGATCAAAGAGCTATATATTCAGATTCTCCGTCAGTCCACATTACTAAGAGGCCACATGGAAGGTTGACTGCTGCCCAGATGCAAAGAGGACATTAGGAGACTAGAAATAAGAGGCAACTATTTGTTACTGCAAATTACCAGGCCTTTCTTGATTGAAACATGGATGATTGATTAATCACCCTAAACTAATATAAGAATGGCTAGAAGAACTGCATTTTTGTTGCATTATAGTTTTATCTTCCCCTTGAGATTTTTAGAAACAAATACAAGACCTTTAGAAATACATTTTAAAGGCATGGAGTGTCTTTTAGAGATACATTCATCATCACTGCATTTAGTTCAGTCTAAATAACCTAATTCACATAAGCATTTTAAGTGTCCACAGTGTGAAAAAGAATTATTTTTCAAAGAACAAAAATTCCCCTTGATAGTAAAAACTGTAAGCATTTGTATAGCATTTAGAACATCACAGGCATTTTGAAAGCCTGTGATATAGGCTACATATAACTATTTGGTATTCAAAATTCTATGAGTAGCTACTAGGTAAGTATCTTCATTTTACAGGTGAGAAATTGAATATACAGAGAGTCTAGGTAACTTGCCCAAGCTCACACAACTAGGCTTGGAGCAGGCAGCTGTAGTCCATACTCTGTTTTAACCACTATGTACTACTGCCTCAAACCAATATTGAGTCTCAGCTAATTGGAATGGAGGCATAAAACTTTTAAACTATTGATACACAGGTTAGTGCCTCTTTGAAACTAATTATTTAAAAATATAATTTAAAAAATCATCTAAAAGTGATGATTGTTTTACATTACAAAACATATTTTTAAAGAGAAAGATCCTCTTGCATCATTTAAAATGTGACTTCATTTATAGAAAATTCATACTTGAGATCAGGAAGAGAGGTCTTCCTGCATACCTGTGTGGAACATAGACATCACATTTACCACAGGGGATCAATGAGCTATGATCAATGGAGGTGATGATGAAAAGTAATATCATTGGATATCTCATCTCTTTTTTTATTTTGCCAAGAATAGAAGTACAGTTTGGTATATTTATGTACAAAGATGATAATTTGTAATGATTGGATATCTTTCATTTTCATCTATAGATTATTCACCTGTGTTTTGTGGTCAACATTTGTGTTTAAAAATTGTGTTTTGAGGACATTAGTTAATTCATCATATTAATCCATGTGGCTATTTATATTTATGTAATGCTCTGAGTTCTTTCTTAATATTTTTGGCACATGCACCTATGAAAAATTAGAGAAATTATAGCTTGACAAAATATTCTAGGAATGATTTAAGATATAGAATTCTTAAAGATAATAGTTTACTGAGTAAACTTTGTTTTTCAAGCGCAAATGGAAGTGAACAAAGTGTTGATCATTGTCATCATAAAGTACTGTCAAAGCAAAAGTTGCGCCGAAGTCCAACGGGCAAGGAAGACTTTATTCAAGGCTATTGTAATCGATTAGGGAAGCCAAGGCTCAGTCGAAGCTCAACTGGAGTTTTTAGGAGCTGATGTGGGGTGAGGAATCCGAGGCCATCTGTGTTTGCTAACCGGCTTCTGAATTAGAGAATCGTTTGTATTTCCAAGAAAGGGGTCTGTGCAGATCACTGATTTAATGAGTGTTATCTTTTCACAGATTTTTGTGGAGAGGAAATATTCCTGGGGAAGAGAGGAATGAGAAAGTATCATAGAGGAGGGGTGAATGGGGAGAAAGAGATGACGCAGATATCGTTATATTTTTTTTCTCCATGCGATAATGCAAAGTCTAAACCAGCGTATAATCTTCAATATTTCTGTTGTATACCTACACAGAAAAAGAAAGGATGGTTGCATTGTACTCTAGCATACTACGCTATAAGAATGATTTTCTTTAGGGAAGATCAAGAATGTAGATTTGAATATAGATTGTTGGCACTTGTGTCAACTTTTTATGATACGGATGTTTAAACTCTCCTCTTTCTACTCGTTGAATAGAAATGACTGATATGCCTGAGCCTTCAAAATACTTCAACTATTGTGTGCATTACAATGCAAATTTTATATAAAAATCCTACCTTCTTTCTAGGAAGCCTTTCTATTTTGCTAAAATGATCCCAACGGATTCTCTGTTGGGGCACTGGTTTTTATGGATTAGATTTAACAGAATATCTGTGCCAAAAAACCTTCATAGCTTCTTTGCCTGCCTTAGGAATCTTCCCTACCATATATAGAGAAAGACTGGGTATTTTCTTCCTAAGACCGGACCAACACAGGGATGTCCATTTTCACCACTTCTATTCAACATTGTACTGAAGGTTCTAGCCAGAACAATTAAGGAAAAAATAAGAAAAATAAACAAGCATCCAGATTGAAAAGGAAGAAGAAACTATCTCCAGTCACTGACAACATACTCTTGAATTTGGAAATCCTAAGGAATCTACACCCCACCAACACTGTCAGAAATAATAAGTGAGTTAAACAAATTTGCAAGATATAAGATCAATACAAAAAATAAATTATATTTCTATACAGTGACTATGAGCAATCAGAATATGAAATTAAGAAAACAATTCTATTTACAAAAACGTCAATAAGAATGATATCAAAACCAGATAGTCTCCCCTAAACAAGAGAATTATAAGCCAATATTCCTGATGGGCATGGATACAAAAATTCTCAATAAAATACTAGCAAACAGAATCCAGCAATATATTAAAAATGATTCACTATGATCAAGTGCAATCTCTTCCTGGGTTGCAAGGTGGTTTAAATGTTTGAAATCAATCAATATGATACACCACATTAATTAAAGGACAAGAACCATATGATCCTTTCAATAGATGCAGAAAAAGCATTTGACAAAGTACAATATCCATTCATGATTAAAATTGTAAACAAAGTAGGTTTGGAGGGAACATACCTCAACATAATAAATGTCATAGATGAAAATCCCACAACTAATTTCATCTTCAATTGAGGAAAAACTGAGAGCTTGTCCTCTGTGGTTAGAAATAAGACAAGGATGTTCACTTTTACCACTGTCATTTAACCTAGTACTGGAAGTCCTAGCCACAGCAATCAGACAACAAAAAGAAAAGGCATCCAAATTGGTAAAGAAGGAGTTAAACTTTCACTATTTGCAGATGATATGATCCTCTATATAGAAAGCCCAAAAGACTCTGCCAAAAAGTTGTTAGAACTGATATATGAATATAATAAAGTTGCAGGATAAAATATCAACATACAGATATCTGTTGCATTTCTATACACCAATAATGAAGCAGCAGAACGAGAAATTAAGGAATCAATCTCACTTAAAATTACACCAAAAAAACCCCAATAAGATGCCCATGAATAAACCTAGCCAAAGGGGTAAAAGACCTGTACTCTGAAAACTATAAAACACCAATGAAAGAGATTGAAGAGGACACAAAAGAAATGGAGAGACATTCCATGTTCATGGATTTGAAGAACAAATATTGTTGAAACCTCTATACTACCCAAAGCAATCTATACATTTAATACAATCCCTATCAAAATACCAAACACATTTTTCACAGAGCTAGAATAAGCAATCCTAAAATTTTTATGGAACCACAAAAGGCTTTGAATAGCCAGAGCAACCTTGAAAAAGAAAAGCAAAGCTGGAGGCATCACAATTCTACACTTTTCAGTTGTATTACAAAGCTGTAGTGATAAAAACAGTCTGTACTGGCATAAAAATATAGATCAATGGAACAGAATAGAAAACCCATAAATGGACCCACAACTATATTGCCAACTAATCTTTGACCAGGCAGGAAAGAATATCCACTGGAAAAAGAAGACAGTTGCTTCAACAAGTGGTATTGGGAAAACTGTACCACTTTTATAAACCATGCACAAAAATAAATTCAAAATGGAATAAAGACCTAAATGTGAGACCTAAAACATAAAATCCTAAAGAAAAACCCATGCAGTAACCTCTTTGACATCAGACCTAGTAACTTCTTTCCAGATATGTCTCCTGAGAAACAAAAGCAAAAATAAACTATTGGGACTTTATCAAAATAAAAAGCTTCTGTACCATGAAGGAAATAATCAACAAAACTAAAAGACTAAAAGAATGAGAGAAGATATCTGCAAATGACATATCTGGTAAAGGGTTAGTTGCCAAAAAAATATAAAGAACTTACAAAATTCAACATCCCAAAAATGAATAATCTAATTTAAAAAGGGGCAGAAGACATGAATAAACATTTTTTTCCAAAGAAGACATCCAGATGGCCAACAGACACATTAAAAGATGTTCAACATCAGTGATAATCAGGGAAATGCAAATTGAAACTACAGAGATATCACCTCACACCTGTCAAAATGGCTCAAATCAACAACACAAAAAACATGTGTTGGCAAGGATGTGGAGAGAGGAGAACCCTCTTACGCTATTGGTGGGAATGTAAACTGTGTGCAACCACACTGGAAAACAGTATGGATGTTACTCAGAAAGTTAAAAATAGAACTACCCTGAGGTGCCTGGGTAGCTCAGTGAGTTAAGCATCTGACTTCTGATTTTAGCTCAGGTCATGATCTCAAGGTTCATGAGATCAAGCGTGAAACCTTCTTGGGATTCTTCCTCCATCTCTCTTTCTGCCCCTCCTCACTCACTCACTCTCAAAATAAATAAATAAACTTAAAAAAAGTAGAACTACCCAATGATCCAGCAATTGCACTATTAGGTACTTATCTAAATGATATGAAAACACAGATTTGAAGGGATACATGTACCCAAATGTTTACAGCAGCATTATCTATGATAGCCAAATTATAGAAACAGCCCACGTGTCCATTAACTGATGATTGGATTAAGAAGATGGTGTGTGTGTGTGTGTGTGTGTGTGTATGTATACACACACATACATATACACAAAATGGAACATTATTCATCCATAAAAAAGAATGAGATCTTGCCATTTGCAATGACAAGGAGCTAGAGAATATTATGTTAAGTAAATAAGTCAGAGAAAGACAAATACCATATGATTTCGCTCATATTTAAGAAATTAAACAAATGATGGGGCGCCTGGGTGGCTCAGTCGGTTAAGTGTCTGACTTCAGCTCAGGTCATGATCTCACGGTTTGAGTTCGAGCCCCGCATTGGGTTCTGTGCTGACAGCTCAGAGCCTGGAGCCTGCTTCAGATTCTGTCTCCTTCTCTCTCTGCCACTCCCCTGCTTGCTCTCTCTCTCTTTCTCTCTCTCTCAAAAAAAGTGAATAAACATTTTTAAAAATTTAAAAAAAAAAGAAATAAAACAAATGAGCAAAGGGAAAAAGAGAGAGAAGTAAACCAAGAAACAGACTCTTAACTATAGAGAACAAACTGATGGTTACCAGGGGGGAGGTGGATGAAATAGGGGATGGGGATTAAGGATTGCAGTTGTGATGAGCCCAGGGTGTTGTATGGAATTGTTTAATCTATGTTGTACACCTGATATTCATATTACACTTTATGTTAACTAACTGGAATTTTAATATAGACTTGAAAAATACTTAAAAATGGCTTTTACAAAAAGAATAAAATACTGAGGAATAAATTTAATAAAAGTAGTAGAAAATACACATTGAAAACTAGAAAATGTTGAAATTAAAGAGGTTCCAGATAAGTGGAAAGACACCCCATGTTCATTGATAAGAAGACTTAGTATTATCAAAATGGCAATTCTAATTTGATCTGTAGGTTGAACATGTTCCCTATGAGAATTCTAGCCAACTTCTCTGCAGAAATTGACAAGTTAATCAAATTTGTATGAAAATGCAAATCATCAAGAAAAGGCAAAACAAACATACCATAAAATTCACCTGTTTTTGGAGAGGTTCCGGAAGATGGCGGCGTAGGAGGACGCGGGGCTCACAGCGCGTCCTGCCGATCACTTAGATTCCACCTACACCTGCCTAAAGAACACAGAAAACCGCCAGAGGATTAGCAGAAGGGAGTCTCCGGAGTCAAGCGCAGACCAGAGGCCCACGGAAGAGGGTAGGAAGGGCGGCGAGGCGGTGCGCGCTCCACGGACTGGCGGGAGGGAGCCGGAGCGGAGGGGCGGCTCGCCGGCCAAGCAGAGCCCCCGAGTCTGGCTGGCAAAAGCGGAGGGGCCGGACGGACTGTGTTCCGACAGCAAGCGCGACTTAGCGTCTGGGAGGTCAGAAGTTAACAGCTCTGCTCGGAAAGCGGGAAGGCTGGAGGACAAAGGGAGGGAGAGCTGCTGAGCCCTCGGACGGCAGAGCTCAGCTTGGCGGGGAACAAAGGCGCCAGCGCCATCTCCCCCGCCCATCCCCCAGCCAAAATCCCAAAGGGAACCAGTTCCTGCCAGGGAACTTGCTCGCTCCGCGCAAACACCCAACTCTGTGCTTCTGCGGAGCCAAACCTCCGGCAGTGGATCTGACTCCCTCCCGCTGCCACAGGGCTCCTCCTGAAGTGGATCACCTAAGGAGAAGCGAGCTAAGCCTGCCCCTCCAGCCCCCGTGCACCTTGCCTACCCACCCCAGCTAATACGCCAGATCCCCAGCAACACAAGCCTGGCAGTGTGCGAGTAGCCCAGATGGGACACGCCACCCCACAGTGAATCCCGCCCCTAGGAGAGGGGAAGAGAAGGCACACACCAGTCTGACTGTGGCCCCAGCGGTGGGCTGGGGGCAGACATCGGGTCGGACTGCGGCCCCGCCCACTAACTCCAGTTATACACCACAGCACAGGGGAAGTGCACTGCAGGTCCTCACCACGCCAGGGACTCTCCAAAATGACCAAACGGAAGAATTCCCCTCAGAAGAATCTCCAGGAAATAACAACAGCTAATGAACTGATCAAAAAGGATTTAAATAATATAACAGAAAGTGAATTTAGAATAATAGTCATAAAATTAATCGCTGGGCTTGAAAACAGTATACAGGACAGCAGAGAATCTCTTGCCACAAAGATCGAGGGACTAAGGAACAGTCACGAGGAGTTGAAAAACGCTTTAAACGAATTGCAAAACAAAATGGAATCCACGATGGCTCGGCTTGAAGAGGCAGAGGAGAGAATAGGTGAACTAGAAGATAAAGTTATGGAGAAAGAGGAAGCTGAAAGAAAGAGAGATAAAAAAATCCAGGAGTATGAGGGGAAAATTAGAGAACTAAGTGATACACTAAAAAAAAATAATATACGCATAATTGGTATCCCAGAGGAGGAAGAGAGAGGGAAGGGTGCTGAAGGGGTACTTGAACAAATTATAGCTGAGAACTTCCCTGAACTGGGGAAGGAAAAAGGCATTGAAATCCAAGAGGCACAGAGAACTCCCTTCAGACGTAACTTGAATCGATCTTCTGCACGACATATCATAGTGAAACTGGCAAAATACAAGGATAAAGAGAAAATTCTGAAAGCAGCAAGGGATAAACGTGCCCTCACATATAAAGGGAGACCTATAAGACTCGTGACTGATCTCTCCTTTGAAACTTGGCAGGCCAGAAAGGCTTGGCACGATATCTACAGTGTGCTAAACAGGAAAAATATGCAGCCGAGAATCCTTTATCCAGCAAGTCTGTCATTTAGAATAGAAGGAGAGATAAAGGTCTTCCCAAACAAACAAAAACTGAAGGAATTTGTCACCACGAAACCAGCCCTACAAGAGATCCTAAGGGGGATCCTGTGAGACAAAGTACCAGAGACATCACTACAAGCATAAAACATACAGACATCACAATGACTCTAAACCCGTATCTTTCTATAATAACACTGAATGTAAATGGATTAAATGCGCCAACTAAAAGACATAGGGTATCAGAATGGATAAAAAAACAAGACCCATCTATTTGCTGTCTACAAGAGACTCATTTTAGATCTGAGGACACCTTTAGATTGAGAGTGAGGGGATGGAGAACTATTTATCATGCTCCTGGAAGCCAAAAGAAAGCTGGAGTAGCCATACTTATATCAGACAAACTAGACTTTAAATTAAAGGCTGTAACAAGAGATGAAGAAGGGCATTATATAATAATCACAGGGTCTATCCACCAGGAAGAGCTAACTATTATAAATGTCTATGCGCCAAATACCCGAGCCCCCAGATATATAAAACAATTACTCATAAACATAAGCAACCTTATTGATAAGAATGTGGTCATTGCAGGGGACTTTAACACCCCACTTACAGAAATGGATAGATCATCTAGACACACAGTCAATAAAGAAACAAGGGCCCTGAATGATACATTGGATCAGATGGACTTGACAGATATATTTAGAACTCTGCATCCCAAAGCAACAGAATATACTTTCTTCTCGAGTGCACATGGAACATTCTCCAAGATAGATCATATACTGGGTCACAAAACAGCCCTTCATAAGTTTACAAGAATTGAAATTATACCATGCATACTTTCAGACCACAATGCTATGAAGCTTGAAATCAACCACAGGAAAAAGTCTGGAAAACCTCCAAAAGCATGGAGGTTAAAGAACACCCTACTAACGAATGAGTGGGTCAACCAGGCAATTAGAGAAGAAATTAAAACATATATGGAAACAAACGAAAATGAAAATACAACAATCCAAACGCTTTGGGATGCAGCGAAGGCAGTCCTGAGAGGAAAATACATTGCAATCCAGGCCTATCTCAAGAAACAAGAAAAATCCCAAATACAAAATCTAACAGCACACCTAAAGGAAATAGAAGCAGAACAGCAAAGGCAGCCTAAACCCAGCAGAAGAAGAGAAATAATAAAGATCAGAGCAGAAATAAACAATATAGAATCTAAAAAAACTGTAGAGCAGATCAACGAAACCAAGAGTTGGTTTTTTGAAAAAATAAACAAAATTGACAAACCTCTAGCCAGGCTTCTCAAAAAGAAAAGGGAGATGACCCAAATAGATAAAATCATGAATGAAAATGGAATGATTACAACCAATCCCTCAGAGATACAAACAATTATCAGGGAATACTATGAAAAATTATATGCCAGCAAATTGGACAACCTGGAAGAAATGGACAAATTTCTAAACACCCACACTCTTCCAAAACTCAATCAGGAGGAAATAGAAAGCTTGAACAGACCCATAACCAGCGAAGAAATTGAATCGGTTATCAAAAATCTCCCAACAAATAAGAGTCCAGGACCAGATGGCTTCCCAGGGGAGTTCTACCAGACATTTAAAGCAGAGATAATACCTATCCTTCTCAAGCTATTCCAAGAAATAGAAAGGGAAGGAAAACTTCCAGACTCATTCTATGAAGCCAGTATTACTTTGATTCCTAAACCAGACAGAGACCCAGTAAAAAAAGAGAACTACAGGCCAATATCCCTGATGAATATGGATGCAAAAATTCTTAATAAGATACTAGCAAATCGAATTCAACAGCATATAAAAAGAATTATTCACCATGATCAAGTGGGATTCATTCCTGGGATGCAGGGCTGGTTCAACATTCGCAAATCGATCAACGTGATACATCACATTAACAAAAAAAAAGAGAAGAACCATATGATCCTGTCAATTGATGCAGAAAAGGCCTTTGACAAAATCCAGCACCCTTTCTTAATAAAAACCCTTGAGAAAGTCGGGATAGAAGGAACATACTTAAAGATCATAAAGGCCATTTATGAAAAGCCCACAGCTAACATCATCCTCAACGGGGAAAAACTGAGAGCTTTTTCCCTGAGATCAGGAACACGACAGGGATGCCCACTGTCACCGCTCCTGTTTAACATAGTGCTGGAAGTTCTAGCATCAGCAATCAGACAACAAAAGGAAATCAAAGGCATCAAAATTGGCAAAGATGAAGTCAAGCTTTCGCTTTTTGCAGATGACATGATATTATACATGGAAAATCCGATAGACTCCACCAAAAGTCTGCTAGAACTGATACATGAATTCAGCAAAGTTGCAGGATACAAAATCAATGTGCAGAAATCAGTTGCATTCTTATACACTAACAATGAAGCAACAGAAAGACAAATGAAGAAACTGATCCCATTCACAATTGCACCAAGAAGCATAAAATACCTAGGAATAAATCTAACCAAAGATGTAAAAGATCTATATGCTGAAAACTATAGAAAGCTTATGCAGGTAATTGAAGAAGATATAAAGAAATGGAAAGACATTCCCTGCTCATGGATTGGAAGAATAAATATTGTCAAAATGTCAATACTACCCAAAGCTATCTACACATTCAATGCAATCCCAATCAAAATTGCACCAGCATTCTTCTCGAAACTAGAACAAGCAATCCTAAAATTCATATGGAACCACAAAAGGCCCCGAATAGCCAAAGTAATTTTGAAGAAGAAGACCAAAGCAGGAGGCATCACAATCCCAGACTTTAGCCTCTACTACAAAGCTGTCATCATCAAGACAGCATGGTATTGGCATAAAAACAGACACATAGACCAATGGAATAGAATAGAAACCCCAGAACTAGACCCACAAACGTATGGCCAACTCATCTTTGACAAAGCAGGAAAGAACATCCAATGGAAAAAAGACAGTCTCTTTAACAAATGGTGCTGGGAGAACTGGACAGCAACATGCAGAAGGTTGAAACTAGACCACTTTCTCACACCATTCACAAAAATAAACTCAAAATGGATAAAGGACCTGAATGTGAGACAGGAAACCATCAAAACCTTAGAGGAGAAAGCAGGAAAAGACCTCTCTGACCTCAGCCGTAGCAATCTCTTACTCGGCACATCCCCAAAGGCAAGGGAATTAAAAGCAAAAGTGAATTACTGGGACCTTATGAAGATAAAAAGCTTCTGCACAGCAAAGGAAACAACCAACAAAACTAAAAGGCAACCAACGGAATGGGAAAAGATATTTGCAAATGACACATCGGACAAAGGGCTAGTATCCAAAATCTATAAAGAGCTCATCAAACTCCACACCTGAAAAACAAATAACCCAGTGAAGAAATGGGCAGAAAACATGAATAGACACTTCTCTAAAGAAGACATCCGGATGGCCAACAGGCACATGAAAAGATGTTCAACGTCGCTCCTTATCAGGGAAATACAAATCAAAACCACACTCAGATACCACCTCACGCCAGTCAGAGTGGCCAAAATGAAGAAATCAGGAGACTATAGATGCTGGAGAGGATGTGGAGAAACGGGAACCCTCTTGCACTGTTGGTGGGAATGCAAATTGGTGCAGCCGCTCTGGAAAGCAGTGTGGAGGTTCCTCAGAAAATTAAAAATAGACCTACCCTATGACCCAGCAATAGCACTGCTAGGAATTTATCCAAGGGATACAGGAGTACTGATGCATAGGGGCACCTGTACCCCAATGTTTATAGCGGCACTCTCAACAATAGCCAAATTATGGAAAGAGCCTAAATGTCCATCAACTGATGAATGGATAAAGAAATTGTGGTTTATATACACAATGGAATACTACGTGGCAATGAGAAAAAATGAAATATGGCCTTTTGTAGCAACATGGATGGAACTGGAGAGTGTGATGCTAAGTGAAATAAGCCATACAGAGAAAGACAGATACCATATGGTTTCACTCTTATGTGGATCCTGAGAAACATAACAGAAACCCATGGGGGAGGGGAAGGAAAAAAAAAAAAAAAAAGAGGTTAGAGTGGGAGAGAGCCAAAGCATAAGAGACTGTTAAAAACTGAGAACAAACTGAGGGTTGATGGGGGGTGGGAGGGAGGGCAGGGTGGGAGGGAGGGCAGGGTGGGTGATGGGTATTGAGGAGGGCACCTTTTGGGATGAGCACTGGGTGTTGTATGGAAACCAATTTGACAGTAAATTTCATATATTAAAAAATAAAAAAAAAAAAATAAATAAAAAAAAAATAAAAAAAAAAAAAAAAAAATTCACCTGTTTTTATTTTGTCTCAGTAAAGATTTTTTTTTTTAATATAAGGAGCTAGTTTGTGCTAACCATCGTTAGGCATTTTGAAGTTTAGTACTTTTGAGTGACTCAACCAACAAAGTTAATTAAACATATTTTTAAGACATATTAAGTGTGTGTTTTACTAGCAACATAGTGGTAAGGAAGAAAACTGAACCAATTGACAGTTAATGCTAAGATATTCAGTAGTATTAAGAACTGTTTTTAGTCCTTGTGGTGGAGAACACTGAAGTTGTATATGTAAAATTTGCATTCTTTATTATTTCTTTCTAAAATGAATTGTGCATTTCATTGAATGTTCTTTTTTTTTTGTAAACTGGCATCTCCAAACATATTATTTAATTTTTTTAATGCTTATTTATTTTTGAGAGAGAGAGAGACAGAGCATGAGTGGGGGCAGGGGGGCAGAGAGAGAAGGAGACACAGAATCCTAAGCAGGCTCCAGGCTCTGAGCTGTCAGCACAGAGCCGGACGCGGGCTCCAACTCACAAACTGATGTCATGACCTGACCCGAAGTCAGATGCTTAACCAACTGAGGTGCCCCAACCAAACATAATAATTTCACTGTCTGTTTTTTTCTTTATACCCGGAGGTGAAAAAAGCAGGGGGCTTCCACAGAAATCAGTTAGAAATGTAAAATTACATGAACATGGATAGAATATTTTAGCAAATGAAAATTTAAAAAAATATTTTGCCATTAATATGTCATTATTTCACTGTCTGGATGCTAACAGATCTTAATAATTAACTCATAAAAAATAAAATAGAGTAGCTCAATCCATGTAACAAATACTTGTTTATATCAGTCTATGTGGAAAGTGCTGACCTAGTAAATGTAAGAGGAAGAAAAGTCTCCATTGTTACTTCCAAGGAAATACTATTTAATCTGAGGAGACAGAAGACACACATAAATAAGATGAAAATTTGACTGTATTTGGCAAGTGCCAAGTATATAATGACACTCTGACAGTTAAGAAAAGAGATGGATTACTAAGAATAGAAGTAGTTTACAAAATCTTCAAAGAGGTGAGGGTTTGAGCAAAATCTCGAAAGACAATATTGTTCATTTCTGTATATCAAAACTGAGGCTCACAGGATTAAATGACTCACCTTAAACTCTAGTAAATGACAAATCTATATTTAGTACGAAGCTTGCAAACTCTGAGTCTGGCATAATCCTCTCTGATTTCCTACTGGCTGGAATTTTTGGCCAGTAGCTCATTAATGCATGTTCATGCACAATAAATAGCATTAAGCCAGAGGCTGTTGAAATACTGTATTTGATCTGAAAGGAGAGACACTACTGCTAGGAGCTTATGCTAAAGGAAGATGAACCCTTTAGAGTGGAAGACAGAATCCCAGCTAAAACCATGCTTCCCTACCAAACTCCAAGAAAAAACTCTTGGCATAGACTTGAAGCTCCTTGCCTAGAGGACGTTTCTTCTGGGAACTCTATCTCTACTTTCCACAGGTAACTATAATTCTAAAGTGACATCAGCATCTCCTAAACACACTATGCAGGAACTATGGGTGATGGCTGTCTATGGGATTTTGGTGGGAACAAATCTCAGCCTTGTCAATCATTTGGAAATGTATACTGGAGACAGCTGCAGCGGTAGCAGAGGCTGTGAGAAGTCAATAACTATAAAATTTTACTGAGCGCCATAAAAGAAGACTGGACTAAAGAGACATTGCATGTTTCTTGATGGAAATGGGATCTTGTAAATATCCACGTTAATTCCCCCCTCCACACAAATTAATTTATGAGTTAAAGACAATTGCAAATACAATGTCTTTTGGCATTTTTTTTTAATTTGGGAAAAAATTCTTTAAAATTCCAAGGAATAAAAGAATAGTGAAAATAACTACCAGCATTTAGAGAAAGGAAAATGAGAGATCCTTGTCTACTGGATATTAAAATATATATCAGTGCCATAGCAATTAAATCAGTATCATACTGCTCCCCAAATGAGAATAGTCCATAGGATATTGTTTGAATGAAAACACAAATTACAAAGCAGTGTGTGTGTGTGTGTGTGTGTGTGTGTGTGTGTGTTTAGCATATAAGCAGATTTTAAAGATTGATAACCACTGTGTTATTTCTGATCACCTCTGGGTAGTCAACTTTCAAGTGTTGTTTTTTTTCTTCTTTATACTTTTCTGTAATTTGTGAAATATAATAAAAATGTATTATAAAATATACCCTTATTTTCATTAAATTACAGACAAACAATTAAAGGAAAATACAAGCAAATATACATATAATTTTCCAGTAGGAAAAGTCTATGTTTGCATGACCTTATTATTCAAATAAGTTAAAACATGATAGAACTACAGCATTAAAAATTATTTATTATAAACCAAGTTAAAAGGCAAATCACAAATTAGAAAATATTTTGAACATATGTAACAAAGCATTAATATTAATACCCAGAGAGTACTTTTGTATATTTTAAAATTAGGAATACCAAGAAAAACAGGCAGAAAACATGTACAAAGAAGAAGAAATAGAAGAAATAGAAATGACCAATAAGGATATGAAAGGTATATTTAACTTCACTAAATTTTAAAAATGCATACTATAGCAACAATGAAACACTATATTTCTAAGTATAGCATCCATTTTAATTAAAAGGAATGAAGACATCTAATAAATAAAATGGATACTTTACTGCTTATTGAGGGTGAATTTTTAAAAAGTTCTGTATCATTGTTTGACAATAAATATCAAAACTTAAAAATGTGCTTATTCTTTAATCAAGCCATTTCACTTCTAACATTATATCCAAAATATATAGTGAGGAAAGATTTGTATATAAAAATGTACACCATAGTATTATTTAATATTCTTACAATTTAGGAATAAACTAATGCACAACTACATGGGGTTATATAATAATATTATACATGGGATGCCTGGGTGGCTCAGTTGGTTAAAGGTGACTATTGGTTTTGGCTCAGGTCATGATCTCATAGTTTGTGAGTTTGAGCCCTGAATTGGGCTCTGCACTGTCAGTGTGGAGTCTGCTTAGGATTCTCTTTCTGCCTCTCTCTCCCCCTCTCCCACTTTCTCTAACTCAAAATAAATAAATAAACTTTAAAAAAATATTTAAAAATTTAAAAAAACATTATACTCATCCACATAAAAAATGTTATGCAACAAATAAAAATGATGCTGTAAATCAGAGATACTTATTTTAGCTTCTCTAGGAGTCACTGGATGGGCTTCAAAGGATTTGTGAATTCCACGATAGTGTATTTCAAGTTTCTATGTAGAAGTATATGTGTAGTTTTGGAGGTATAGGGCCATAGGGTTGGTTGCCTTTTCAAAACATTTTTTCAAACAGTTCTGTGGCCCATAGTTCAAGGAGCACAGGATGCAGTGTTCATAATTTATTGTCAATTAACGGCAGCAGTTTGTCATTATGTCATAGTTTTGTGTATGACATGCTTATATATGTATTCTCCTTTATACATTAAATGTTGTTGGTGGCTTATGATTTTTCATTTTGCTTATATACATTGCCTAATTTTTCCATAAAATACTATATTACTTTTTTCCCAAATATTAGTATCATAAAAATACTGTTACAAACTTTCATAAAAAGCTTTGATGTGCAAGATGATTAAGTGAACTGTTTTACTGTGGAGATAGGTCCCTTCCCCTAAATATTTCCTTGCCTTTGCATTAACATATAAAGTTTAAAACTTTACATATGGCATTTCATACAGCCTTGACTAGAATTTGGTGATATTAGAAAGGCTTGTAAATGTCCTGTTCCAAATGATCTTTTGCCGGTTTCCATTTTTTTAATTTTTTAATTTTTTTAATATTTATTTGTTTTTGAGAGAGAGAGAGACAGAGTGTGAGCAGGGGAGAGATAGAGAGGGAGGGAGACAGGGAATCTGAAGCAGGCCCCGGGCTCTGAGCTGTCAGCACAGAGCCTGATGCGGGTATCGAACTCACAGTGAGATCAAGACATTAGCCAAAGTCAGATGCTTAACTGACTGAGCCACCCAGGCGCCCCTGCTAGTCTCCATTTGTAACTGAAATTACACTAGAATGATATTTTGATTAATGAGTTATTTCCAAAATCCCTTATTAAAATGCATATTATGAGGGAGGAAAGCAAGGGTTTCCACTATAACATTTGCATGAATCAGAGCCCATTTGCTCAGACTTTAAGGTGAACTTGAACACACCTCTATGAACAGGAAGGACCATCAACCTATTGAAAGTCCTTTAAGTCACATGATCAGAAGTTCCTAAAATTTTATTTATATTCTCTAAGGATATTGATATTAATGCTTTTCTAAAAATCAAAACAATATATATCCTTGCTTTTAAATAATAAACTTCAAATTCCTCCATGAAAAAGAGCTGTATCATTTTATATGTTTGGTCCCTATGTTGATTTCCACATAATTTATATACTATAAACTTCTATTAAGATTTATTGCCCTTATGCATCCAATTTTTCCAAATCTTTTTTTTACAAGGTTATGTTATCATCTGAAATGGACATTAATTTTACTATTTAAGCCCCTAGTGATCCACAAGAAGAAAAATCTATTGTTGTAAGGCTCTGGTTGCTAGGGGAAAGATTTTTACCTTTTCTATTTAGTTGGCAACACTGGAATTTATTTAAAGTTGAGTCGTGATTTTCTTTTCACTTTCCCTTTTTTTCACTTGTTATTCTTTTATTCACTTGTTATTCTTTTATTTTAAAATAGAAAATTATCAGGGTGCCTGGGTGGTTCAGTTGGCTGAGTGTCAGATTCTTGATTTCAGTTCAGGTCATGATCTCACAGTTTGTGAGATCAATCCCCATGGCAGGCTTCGAGCTCACAGTCCAGAGTCTGCTTGGGATTCTCTCTCCCCGCCACACCACCCCCCTACGCCTTCCCCTCCTCCATGTGTTCACTTCTTTCTCACTCTCCCTCTCAAAAATAAACTAAAAACATAGGGAATTATCTGGTAGTGATATTTCTCCTCCTCATGCTCTAGAAGGAAGGCTGAATTTAGGAAAGGTCTACACTGAGTTCTGCAATAAAACAAAAATATTTTCATCAAGTATATACTTTATATTAAATTCTCAAATTTTAAAAATTTAGTTAATATTATTAGGAATAAACTTTTTAAGGTGTTTCCAGATTAATTTTGCTTTAAAAGAACTCTACATCCTACATCTGAAAAAAAATTAGCATGGTATATTAAAAATAACAAATAACAACAAACCAAAACCTATTATTCTCATATTAACTTCCCCTGGGCCTCAAGGTTCATAGCTATATGAGAGGGTGGATAAGTCAGGAGTTGTAATATTCTCCCTCCACTTTTTTTTTTTTTTGGCACAGCTACCTTGGAGGATCTGATGAAAGTTATAGATCATTAAATACATAAGGGATTTCATGTACAAATAATCAAGACCAGCTTCATGGTGTGCAGCTTATGGAGTCCTATAGGACCCATGCGTTTGCTTTGCTTTTCTACTGTTACTGTCTTGAAATTCTTAATTTTTAAATACATGGCTCTACATTTTCATTGTGTCTTGGATCCCAGAAATTATGTAACTGATGCTTCTTGAATCTCTTGAATCTGGTTATGAAGCTTTGGTTTAGATGCTCTCTAAAAAAGAAAAAAAGAAACCCTCTTTAAGATGTGGCACTACTTCTAATATACTGTAAATCCTTATTGATGTCCATGATTGCTCTTGACCTATGGAAAGAAGAGAACTGAATCTTTTTTAACCCTGTATGTGACTGTATGAAGGCATTTGGTCCATGGCTCAAAGAAAGGGATTATGAAGAGGGCTGGCTTCAGTTTAGACACTTCTATTCGATAATGATAATCTTTCAATTGCTTTTATTGGTTTTCAATTAGAATTTCCCACATAGAATGCTACACTTCATGATAATTTATGTAGATAGCTGTCACTAAAATTAAAATAAGACTTATTTTTTCATAGAGCAAATTTAGATGATTAGCTATCCCTAAAACGATGTCGTTTCATTAATGCTAAGAATCAAATCCTAAGAAAGCATATTATTTTTTTAAAAAAGAATAGTCTTGTGCTTTTTATGATTAAATGAACAATTTCCTTTTCAAACATTTTTCTACTTATTTCCCACCATATGTGTCAACCTCAGAAAACCTGAGAAGGTACAGAAGTGTGATATGAAAGCAACTGTTTATTCAGAAATGTACTCCCTGATTGCAAATGGGATGTCAAAGCAAACTTTCTTTAAATTCTGCAAGAATGGGTGTTCAAAAGTGTGTAATTAATGTACCTATGGTTTGAAGGGGTTTTTTATTTTAATTTTTTAACTTCTAAACCCCAGCTGAGTTAGTAATAGAATACAGAATTGCATACAAGAAATTGAATGCCAGTAATCTATTTGGTTAATAAAAATCTTTTGGGCGTAGCTGGGAAAAAAGAGCACATGGTTGGCAAGTTTAGAAGGAGATCAGAGTATGTTTCTGTTTGTCACTCTGTTGTGTTATGTGGGGCATTTAAATGAGCCTTAAGAAAAGATTTATATTCACAGTTTGATACTTAAACTGGAGTGGCTGTATTACTGGGGCTTGGCACTGTTGATATGGAAAGTGGTCTGACTATTGATGTTTTAGGAATAAGAGAAATTTTGAGTTATTTTTATCTTTCAGAAATCTGTTTCCTTGAAGTTTTTAATGTTTTGGAGTCATGTTTATGATGACAACATGGGAATTTTTAAATAGAAGAGTTATCTAAACTCCATGGTCCTAATTTTTTTCTTTTTTGTATTTTACTTTTTTAAAATTTAAACTTCTGCGATCTTTCATATTTCTACTTCCCCAGTGAACCCTCATTCTTGAATAAATGGCTTTCCAAACTTAAAAAGTTGTTTCTAAGGATAACTAGGTAAACTAATCAAGTTAGTTTGTTATTTAGTTAGCTTAAGCCTAATCCAAAACAGATATTTGACCTAATTGTCCAACTCATGAAGAAAACATCAGTGACAATAGCTATTTTAATGAAATGACAATTCAAGTAACCTTACTAAACAAAATGATCATCTTAGTAGCCTGCATTAAGACAGTCTTAAGCTCAATGCATTGGCCTGCTAAGAGGTCAGTTTAGTATCAAATTTTATTTTTTGATCTTCGTACTAGGACTGAGATAAACTTGAGAACACCCTTGAGTTATATCCGTATTTTCACATATGAATAGATACTGTATCAATAGACAACTTTTAATGATTGACTATTTAACTCCATTCTGATAAAAATTCAGTTTTTACTATTAAAGGGATTCTATGAACTCCCCTCCCCTGAGGCAGAATTAATAGACTTGCGATATTGTAATTCAGAAACACTAATGCTCACCACTTAGAGGGTTAGATTGTCTTATAATAGAAACCCATTATGGAAAATACTCCTAACTACCTTCAATTGTCTCTTTTTTGTTTAAGCAGAAGGATATAATTAAATGCAATATTTAAAAGTGTAAATATGCTGTGATTAGAGTACTCATTGTTCTCTATTTTCATCAGGTAAAAAGATAAATTATAGAAAATATTCTCACTTTTGAAGCATTGGCTTTCTCTAGTATATACATTTAGAGACACTGTGACTTTAATATTTAATCCAGTTCTCCAAAAATATAAAGAGCTGGAAAATGGAGCTTTTAGGTACAGTTGTGCAGCCTGTATACTACACAACTCAAATGATCATCATTCATGTAGCCTATGCTATAAATATGTTTCCATTGTGCAATAAATAACCTGAAAAATATGCATAAACCTTGATTAGATATACCTTTTCTTATCTTAGGTAGGAATATTTTCACTTTAAATTTTTCATTAATAATTTAGTGTTTATTACAGTATTACATTGAGGGACTTTCCTTATGGAATTGGCTTATAAATGAAATGAACTTTTTAGCTTCAAACACTAAACCTATTCAGAGAGAGTTAAAACAGTGTCTCTCTATACTTCTTCTGGTGTAGGCAGTAGATAGCAGAGCTCAACCTCAATTTCATATGACTTGATATCAAAGTTAGGGCATTAGGGCCCAAGCATATTACAGGGAAAAGGACTCAGGTTAAGTGGGATCCAATGGATAGATGCTGGACTGGGACTCAGATGTGGGCAGATTCAAGAACATATTCTATTGACGCAAGCAGTGAACACAGTAGAGGATTACAAGGTGATAACTAAAGGGGAAAAGCCTGAGGCACAGCTTTGAGGTAAATTGTTTACCACATAGTTTCAAAATAAAATTGATTTGGAAGCTTCAGGGTTCATCATATATCCTGTGCCACACACTCTACTGTACTTTTCATAAATTATCTCATTTAATTGGAATACTCACAAAAATGGTCTGATTGTCAGAAAACTTAAGGACTTGCCAAAGATAGTTAAAATACCAGATGAATCAGACCTTAAAGTATGTTATTTTCCCACTTTGACATACTGCTAAATAAGACGGAGACTTCAAGCTCATAAAAAGCCCCAGGCATAGTTCAAGGATGATTAGCAAATGTTCATGATTGGTCTGTAATCACTTATGAACCCCTAGAGTTTGTATTAAAATGTTGGAACTAATCTTTCAAAATTAATTTCTTTTTTATTTGTAGATCCATACTGTCCGCTTGTAGAATAAAATTCTGGCAAGGTTTAGATCTTATCAGTGCACACTTATTCTTTTACCCAAAAAGTATGAATGATGTCTTTAATGATTGCTTTTCAGAGAAAATTTGGAGATTGTTAGCATACAGCACAGTTAGTCTATTAAAATCTGTGGTACAATCAAAACACTATAAATTCAGAGGACTGATGCGAATCTCAGTGGCTCCATCCTCTCTCACCTTCGGGAAACTTCTAAAATTTGCTGATTTCACTCTGTTTGAAAGAAACAGTCTGATTTTGTAGGGTTAAATTTGATAAATTATTCTAACTTACTTAAGACTGAATTATATTATACAAGCTTGCTAATAATTCCAAATAGAGTAAAATGAAATAAGTAGAGATGTTAGAACCACAAACAAAAGATGCCAGGAGGACTAATCAGAAAAGCAATATATCTATCATTTTTTATGGTATATGGTTACTGTTAATACTGGTCTAATAATTTAGGAATATTTAGTTTACAGATATTAAAGTCATCAAGCCATTTTCTTCATATCTCAGAAACAGAACAGCATTATCTTATTGCTACATTTTGAAATACTTCTTTTTAGAATTCAACAGAAGGATGAGAATCTTTCATTGTTTTCCAAGTGCTTTTCCTATAGTAATAGACCTTGTTCATTCCTTAGTTATACCATTTATTCAACAAATATGTATCATTTATAAGTCATTGTGCAGTAGGATGTGGAATTCTCAAAATAACCTGGTAGACCCAGAAAAATCAAAATGATCTTGAAGAACAAAGTTGGAAAACTCACACTTTCCAACTTTAAAACTTACTGTAAAACAACAGTAGTCAAGAGAGTTTGCTACCACCATACGGATAGACATGTACCAATGGAATAGAAGTATTATTCCAGAAATAAACCCATATATCTTTGGGTTAAGTTATTTTTACTAAGGATGCCAAGAGCATTCATCAATAAATTATAAACGGTGCAGGGACAGTGGATATTCACATGCAAAATGTAGTTGAATTCCTACCTCACACCATATAAAAAGATTAACTCAAAATAGAGCAAAACCTAAATTTAAGAATAGAATCTATAGAATTCTTAGAAGAAAGCATAGGAGTAAATCTTCATGATATTGGATAAGGCAATGGTTCCCAACATCTATTACCAAAAGCACAGATGACAAAACAAAAATAGGTAAGTTGGACTTTATCAAAATTAGAAATATTTGTGCTTCAAAGGATACTACCAAAAAAGTGGAAAACAATCCACAGATTGGAAAAAGATTTATAATTCATATATCTTACAAGGTAACTGTAACTAGAATATATAAAGAATGCTTATAACTCAGCAAGAGGACAAATAACTCACTTAAAAATTAGGCAAGGGATCTGGATAAATATTTCTCCAAAGAAGATACCGAAACAGCCAATAAACACATGAAAGGATGCTCATCATTTATCATTAGGGAAAAGCAAATGAAAGCCACAGTAAGATATTACTTAACAATTAGGATGGCTATGATCAAAAAGATATACACTATCTAGAATTCACAAAGATATAGAGAAATTGGAACCCTCATTCTTTGCTGGTAGAAAAGTAAAATGGCACAGCTACTTTGGAAAACAGTTGAACAGTTTTTCAAAATGTTAAACATGGAGTTGCAATATGACCCAGAAATTCCTCTTCTATGTATATACAAGAGAAATGAAAACATATGTTCATACAAAAATTTGTACACAAATGTTTTTAGCTTCTTCATAGTAGTAAAAGCGGAAACAATACTAGTATATATCCATTCACCATTGATAGGCATATACATATAAAATATAAGTGGGTGTATGTATGTATACACATATATATTAGACAGGCCTATGCATATAAAAACATATATGTGTATACACACACTTATAGCTATACTTTTAAAAGGTGAATTTTATGGTGTGTGGATTTTTTCTCAATAAATATGTTATATAATATATGCACACACACACATATACATCTCAGTGAAGATATATGTGGGTGTGTGCATGTGTGTATGTACAGTTGCCCTGGCTGATGTTAGAGGAAAGAATAAAGAAGCTGAAGAAGGAAGCACTCTTGAATTCATGTGTTATACTCAATAACATGACCCAATGACCCATAAGAAGATTATGTTCTTAACACCTACCAGAGGCCATACCGTTTACCAAGGTCATCATAAAAATAGTGGTGAGAGGGATACCAACATAACTAAGTTCAGTGGTGCCATTTTCCACAAGCCAGCTGGTAAGGATGACAAAAAAGATAGCTACAAACCTGGTCTTATTTACATCTGAGAATAATGGGGTCCTAATAACAGAGGCCAAGTGGTGGCTGCATCTTGAATTCCATAGCACACACCAAAAGGAAGCGCAGCATGTGGTAGGCCACTTTGGTTCAGAAGACAACACATTCCATATCTAGGAATACTGTTCTGGCCCATTTATTGAGTGGCAGGGAGGGCTTCCAGCTTTGAGAGGTGACCAGAGCCAGAAAGTTTGCTGCATCAGATCCAGGTCACGGTGCAATCTGCCCTACCACTTGGGTCTTACCACCTGGCAGACATATGGTGTTGGAGCGTCAGTGGTTGGAAGAGATGAAATTAAGTATATGGCAAGCTGCAGTGGAATGACAACATAGGCCCTTTGGATTCTGTAGCAAAGCCACACCATCTGCAATAGATAATTACACACTCTTTCTGAAATAGCTTTTGGTGTGTTACTGGGTCCTGGTAGAGATGGAAAAATTGGTCATGGGACAGCAACTCATTATGCCTATTATGAGATGGGTTCTGTCAGATCTTTCAAGTTAAAATATTGTACAGGCCTTGCAACTGTCCACTGTAAGATGGAAATGGCATATCCAGAAACAAGCTTGCACAGGACCAAAGGGTATGAATAAGCCTCCCAGCAGATAATTCAGACCCTCATATCTCTCTCAAATCTCACACCAGTCCATTTCTCCATCTGCATCTATTCCTATACGTGGTTTTGCAAGACAAATTGAAAGAAGAGAAAAAAGCCTGAGCCTGGTTTATAGATAGATCAGTTTAGCGCATAGGTAAGTGCAAGCCAAAAATGGATGGCAGTTGTTAGATTACTAACACTTTCAGAATTGACCCTGAAGGACAATGGAAAGGTAAATATGCATTCCTGGCTATTGGCCAGTGGCCTAGCTGTCTATTCAGACATCTGGAAAAGAAAGGGCTGTGGGGTTGGAGACAAGGAATTCTGGGGTAGAGGCATACAATGTAAATGGACATAATAAGGTGGGGTTTTATATCACACATTAAGCCCATAAAAAACATTTACCATGGAAGAGGCACTGAACAACCAAATAGACAAAATGACCCAGTCCTCATCATCAGCCATTTCAGACACAGCACAATGAGTATATGAATGGAGTGGCTAGTACAGCAGAGATGGAGACCATATACGAATCTGACAGCATTGTCTCCCATGTGTTACTAACAATCTACCTACTTCTGCCACTAAATATACAATTCATAGTAATACGGTCCAACACTAATGCTCCAGTATTATACTATTCCCTAGGCTGTCTAACTCAACCACTTGGGGGCAAGTTGACTACACAATCTTCCTTCCATCCTTAAAGGGCTAGCAGTTTATCCTTTCAAGGATAGATACCTATTCTAGGTATGGGTGTATTTTTCCTGCCACAGTAGCATTGATATCTAGGGGCTTATGGAATAACTGATATACAGGCATAGAATCCTATAAAATCATAGTATCCAAATACGGGACCCATTTTACAGCAAAGAAGGTGCAGAAATGAGCCTTAACTATCGCACCTGTCAATCAAATTGAACTTGTCAATTCAGAATTTGAATTTATCAAATACTCAAAGCAACTATTTCTGGTAAGATTTTTCCCTTCATTTTATAGGTGACTCCAGAGAGTTTCTGGGGTCATTTAACTGGTTGAATTGGATTTGAATCCAGCTATTTCACATCAACGTTCATGATTTTTATACAATACCATGTATGAGGTTCTCTCACAGTTATTGCCAAACACACTCATGTTAGTAAACTCTAATAGAAAAATATACCCTTAAGCAGGTGAAGATAGCCTAGGGATTCAGGTTAAAAAATACATGAATGACAAAGTTGAAACTCAATTTGCTATTTGTCGTTTTTAGCAGGCACATTCATAGTCCTACATCTTCTGTTCTTTGAGATATTTTTGTTGGTCTCATTTCCAAGTAGTTTATAAAGTTTCCTCTGAAATAATTATTGAATAGTTTTCCACGTTGTGGTGGTGTTGGTGAAGAACATTTTATAGCACTGCCTTTTAATAGAATCAAATGAATGACACGTGTAAGCAGTGAGTAATCCTAGCACATAGCACTCAAATGATGTGCAGGCTGAGAAAAATATGTAGTTGAAACTAGTCTTAAAGAACTCCACAGCTAGGAATAAAACATTCAGAATATTTGAGGTTGCACAGAATTTTCTGTTCATGTTGGTTATTGGGTATTTAAGAACAGTTATTTAACAGATGCAAAAACAAAGTGTTGATGAGTAGAAGCTACCGTAGAAGAAAACGTATTAAAATGAAAGTTGTAGACGTTGTGAAAAATTAAATGATTTAAAGTCTTGCATATTTGCTATAGCTAGTGTTGTTATAATTACAACAATGAAGTTTGATGATCTGGAATTCTCTTCGAGTACAACTAGGATATTACATTAGATATATGGATGTTGCAACCTGCCAACAGGTTATCAGAAACATATTGTTTGGCATGACAAACTCAACTTGACAGGCCATAAGTAGGCTGAATATTCTCTCATTTTCCATAGTTCCCACTAAATGGGGCATGTTTCATTTGTTCATTAATATTCTGTAACTCATCCATGAATTCATTTGAGTTTGCTTAGTTCAGTAATCTCTGGCATTTCAATGTGTTGTCATTTTAGTTTCTCTGATTTCTCTACCATTCAGTAGAAACAAATGTATTCCATGAAACTAATGCATGATGTAAGCAGAACATTCTCTAAATTTGTAGTCTTTTCAATTAACACATTTTTGAACTGGATAAGACAATTGCACTAAATATTTAATAACCTCCCAGTGTGGATATAAACACTTTGGTACACTCACTTAATGATGTACTTTTTTTTTCTTTTTTTTTTTTAATTCCAGTATAGTTAATGTACATTGTTATATTAGTTTCATGGGTCCAATATAGTGATTCAACAATTCTATGCATTACTTAGTGCTCATCATGATAAGTATACTCTTATTTCACTTCACCTATTTCACCCATCCCCCTACCACCTTTGCTCTGCTAACCACCAATTTGTTTGGCACAGTTAAGAGTCTGTTATTTGGTTTGCCTCTTTTCATTGTTGTTTATTTGTTTCTTAAATTCCACATATGAGTAAAATCATATGGTATTTGTCTTTTTCTGACTGATTTTTTTCACTTAGCATTATACCCTGTAGATCCATCTATATTGTTGAATATGGTAAGATTTCATTCTTTTTTATGGCTGAATAATATTCCCTCTCTCTCTTTCTCTCTCTCTCTCTCTCTCTCTCTCACACACACACACACACACACACACACATACACACACACACACTTCTTTATCCATTCATCAACTGATGGACATTGGGCTGCTTCCATATCTTGGCTATTGTAAATAATGCTACTATAAATGTAGGGCTGCATGTATCCCTTTTAATTAGTGTTTTTGTATTTTTTTGGTAAAAACCTAGTACTTTTTGTATTTTTGGGGTATGATTGCTGGATCATAGGATAATTCTAATTTTAGCCTTTTGAGGAACCTCCATACCATTTTTCACAGTGGCTGCACCATTGTACATTCCCACCAACAGTACATGAGGGTTTCTTTTTCTCCACATCCTTGCCAACACTTGTTGTTTCCTGTATTTTTATTTTAGCCATTCTGACACATGTAAGGTGAAATCTCATTGTGGCTTTGATTTGCATTTCCCTGATGATGAGTGATGTTAAGCATCTTTTTATGTGTCTGTTGGCTATCTGTATGTCTTCTTTGGAACAATGTCTGTTCATGTCTTCTGCTCATTTTTAATTGGATTATTTGTGGGGTTTTTGGTGTAGAGTTATATAAATTTTTATGTATTTTAATATTAAACCCTTATTGAATATATCATTTGCAAATATCTTCCATTCAGAAGGCCATCATTTATTTATTTTTATTGCTTCTTTGCTGTGCAAAAGCTTTTTATTTTGATGTAGTCCCAATAGTTTATTTTTGCTTTTAATTCCCTTGCCTCAGGAGACATATTTAGAAAAATGTTTTATTGTGCCAGTACCATATTGTTTGACTACAGCTTTGTAGTATATCTCAAAATCTGGGATTGTGGTACCTCCAGTTTCTCTCATTTTCAAAATTGTTTTGGCTATTTGGGGTCTTTTGTGTTTCCAGAAAATTTTGGGATTTTTTTTAGATCTGTGATAAATGTTGTTGGTATTTTGATAAGGGATTGCATTAAATCTGTAGATTTCTTTAGGCATTAAAGAATTTTAACGATAGACATTTTAACGGTATTGGTTCTTCTAACCCTTGAGCATGGAATATCTTTCTATTCACTTATTTCAATCTCTTTTAGAGTACAGGTCTTTCATCCCCTTGGTTAAGTTAGTTCCTGGGTATTTTATTATTTTTGATGCAATTGTAAATGGGATTATTTTCTTAATTTCTCTTTCTGCTGCTTCATTATTGGTGTATTGAAATGCAACAGATTTCTGTACACTGATTTTGTATCCTAAGACTTTACTGAGTACATTTATCAGTTCTAGCAGTTTTGGTGGAGTCTTTGGGGTTTTCTATATATAGTATCATGTCATCTGCAATTAGTGAAATTTTTATTTCTTCCTTACCAGTTTGGATGTTCTTTATTTCTTTTTCTGGTCTTACTGCTGTGGCTAGAGAATCTAGTACTGTGTTGAGTACAAGTGGCAAGAGTGGACATTTGTCATTTTCCTGACCTTAGAGGAAAAGCTCTCAGTTTTTCCCCACTAAGTATGATATTCAGTGCGTGTTTTTCATCTATGCCCTTTATTATGTTAAGGTATGTTCTCTCTAAAACTACATTATTGAGGGTTTTTATCACAAATGGATGTTGTACTTTGTCAAATGCCTTTTTTTAATTTAATTTTTTACTTAAAATTTTTTTTAATGTTTATTCATTTTTGAGAGACAGAGAGAGATAGAGCATGAGCCGGAAAGGGGCAGAGAGAGGGAGACACAGAATCCAAAGCAGGCTCCAGGCTCTGAGCTGTCAGCACAGAGCCGGATGCGGGGCTTGAACTCACGAACTACGAGATCAAGACCTGAGCTGAAGACAGACGCTCAACCGACTGAGCCACCCAGATACCCCCTTTGTCAAATGCTTTTTTATACCTGTAGGGAAATGATCATATTATTTTTATCCTTTCTCTTATTGATATAGTGTCTCACACTGATTAATTTGTGAATATTGAACCACTCTTGTAACCTAGGAATAAATCTCACTTGATTGTAGTGAATGATGTTTTTAATGTATTGTTGAATTCAGTTTGCTAGTAATTTGTGGATTTTTACATTTATGTTCATCAGAGATATTGGCCTGTAGTTCTCTTTTTTTGTGATGTCTTTATCTGACTTTAGTATCAGGGTAATACTGGCTTCATAGAATAAATTTAGAAGTTTTCCTTCTTTTTCTACTCTTTGGAATGTTTGGTGGAATTCACCTGTGAAGCCATCTGGTCCTAAACTTTTGTTTGTTGACAACTTTTTTTTTTTTTTTTAAATAACTAGTTCAATGTCATTACTTGTAATTAGTATGTTCAAACTTTTATTTCTTCCTGATTCAGTTTTGGAAGGTTATATATTTCTGGAATTTTACCCATTTCTTCTAGATTGTCCAATTTGTTGACATATAATTTTTAATGGTATTCTGTTATTACCCTCTGCCCTTTGTATTTCTGAGGTGTTAACTGTTATTTCTCCTCTTTCATTTCTGACTTTGTTAATTCAAGGCTTTTTTTTAATGTGTCTGCCTAAAGGTTTATCAATTTTATTGATCTTTTCAAAAAACCAATTCCTGGTATCATTGATCTGTTCTATTATTTTTTTTTTTACTGTCTATTTCATTTATTTATGCTTTAGTTATTTCCTTCTTTTTACTGGGTTTAGGTTCTGTTTGCTCTTCTTTCTCTAGATCCTATAGGTGTAAGTTTAGGTTGTTTAGTTGGGATTTTTCTCGCTTCTTGATGTAGACCTGTACTGCTATAAACTTTCCTCTTTGAACAGCTTTTGCTGCATCCCAAAGATTTTGAACCATTGTGTTTTCATTTTCATTTTTCTCCTTATATTTTTTTATTTCCTCTTTGATACATTTATTGTTTAGTAGCATGTTATTTAACCTCCATGTAATTGTGTTATTTTCATATTTTTTCTTGTGGCTATTTTTTAGTTTCATAGTGTTGTGGTCAAAGTAGAAGCATAATATGACTTCAGTCTTTTTGAATTTGTTGAGACTTGTTTTGTGGCCTTATTTGTGATCTGTTCTGGAGAATGTTTCATGTATTTTTTTTCTCTCTCTCTCTTTATGGGATCCCTATAATGTGAATGATATTATGTTGATGGTGTCATTGAGTTTCCTAAGTCTGTTCTTGTTTGTTTTTCTTTATCCTTCTCCTGTTCAACTAGATTCCTTTCCATTACTCTGTATTCCAGGTTGCTGATCTGTTCTTCTGTTTCCTCTCTTCTTCTATTTATTTCCTCTAGTGTATTTTTAATTTCAGTTATGAGTTCTTCATCTATGATTGGTTCTTTTTTATATTTTCTGTCTCTTTGTTGGGGGTCTCATTCAATTCTCCACTCTTTTCTCAAGTCCAGTGAGTATCTTTATGACTATTACTTTACATTTTCTATCAGGCATATTGCTTATCTCCATTTCATTTAGCTGTCTTGCTGTGATTTTGTCCTGTTCTTTCATTTGGGACACATTCCACTCTCTCTTCATTTTGTCTAACTTTTTATGTCTCTTCTATGTGTTAATAAAGTCAGCTACATCTCCTGCTCTTGAAAGTAGTGGCCTTATGAAAGAGAGGCTCTGGAGTGCCCTGCAGTGCAATATCCCCTGTTCACCAGAAACTGGTTCTTCAGGGATATCTCTTATGTGTGTTGCATGTACCCTATTTTGTGACTGAGCTTCCTTTGCCTTCAGTTCAGTTGTCTACAATGGCTCTGTTTGCCTATTTGTGGCAAGGTTTGGTCCCTGTGTTATTAATGGTCCCAGTGTTCTTAATAGTCTAGGGCCACCTTGGGCTTTAGTTTAGTCAGACCAGGCGTTTGCTAGGGATGCAGTAGCATCAAACTGCAGAGCACACACCCCTGTGTTGTCTGCTGAGAGACTTTTGTAGGTGGGTGGGGCCTGTAGTCAGACCAGATGTCTGCCCCCAGACCACAGCTGGGGCCACAGTGGAGCAAGTAGGTATGGTTATCTTTCTCCATCCCCAGTGCAGGAATCACTTTGGAATGGCCTTGGCCACTGTCAGGGATGCTTTCATAATGCTGTGCTTCTGTTGCCCCTTTGGATGGACTCCTGCTGAGGGCAGGTGTGATGGGACAGGTCTACAGGAGAACACAGGAGCAGGCATGTGGTGTTAGCAAGGTTTGGGTTGGTCTGATGTGGGAGGGGACGTGTAGCTGTGTTAGAGAACTTCTGATGGTGGGTTGGAGGGGGCAGGTGTGTAGAGGAGCATGGGAGTGGGGCATACTGTTAGCAAGCTAGGTGGTGAATGTTTGCATTGGCTCATTCCCACAAGTGTCCCTGTATCTAGGCTGGGGAGTGGGGGGAGGGAAGTGGTGCCTGCCAGCTCTTTAGTTCTTGGACGACTCTGAACAAGTCTCCTAAAGATTCCTGCCCCTCCAGCACATGTTCTGGGATTAATACATAGATCTACCCATGCATCCCAAGCATTTTTCAAACTGCTGCTTCTATGTTGTATCTCAGCAGGGTTGTTTGTTGTTCTGATTCTTTAAGGTCAGCGACTCAGTTTCCTGATGTCTTCCTGCTCTCTGAGAGTAGAGCCTCCTGATTTTTAAAGTTGTTTTGTGTTCAGACACACTGGTTGTAAAAACTCATGAGGGTAAGCCCCTGTGATTTTCAAAGCCAAATGTTGTGGGGATTCATCTTCCCAGTGCAGATCCCTGTGCCTGGGGTGCCTGGTATGCCTGATGTAGGGTCTACTCCTCTCTCTTCTCTGGGCTTGGGGTGGCCCTCCGTCCTGTGGTCAGTCTTGTGAGTCACTTGGCTCCTGACTTCATCTCCACCCTTCCTACTGTTTATAATATGGCCTTTCTCTACAATCATTCATGGTGAGTCAGTTGTCAGTCTTTGGGAGGTTTTCTGGGTTATTTACACTAATGGGTATGTTATGTAGGTACACCCTTGGGATAAGGTGAGTTTATAATCTTCTTACTCCACCCATTTTCCTGGAAGTCTGATATGCTTTTGAATTGAGTGTTCATAGAAAATTCAAATAATGTTACACAGAAAAATAAGCAGAATACAAAATTGTAGATATAATAATTTTTTTTCAGAAAAAAATAAAATTATTATAAGCAGGAAATACATTAAAATGTCAATAGTGGTTAATTTATTATTGCTGTATTTCTGCACTTGCCTGATATCTTTGGAGACCGTGTACAGTTAATAAAGATAATTTTGCATAAACAAATACAGAAGTATTCATTCCAGAAAAATATAGAACAGAGGTAGTATCAACAGAAAAATTCTTCAATATGTCAAAAATATAACAAACTTCTAGTTAATTAAACAGAGCAGAGAGAAACTATAACATATATATTATTTCTATGGCTACTCAACTTGCAAATAGTAAAGATTATTTATGCCTATTATGGGGAATAGATCAACCATTGAGCTATGAGGATTGCTCAGTCATATAGAGCATTGATTTAGAGGAAATTTACTTTTCAGTGGCACTATTACTTCTGATTCTGAACCCTGCCTCTTTGGGGCTAAACTGTAAGCAACAAATAGTTTTTCTATAATCTTGTGGGAGAGGAAAAGGAATTTTCCCTCTACCCTTCTAGGTTCTTGGCTGAGACAAACACTGTAAAAAAAGATTAACAGGAGAAAAACAAACCGAAGTTTAATAACATGAATACTTCTTATACACATGGGAGATACCTAGAAAAACTGAGTAACTCCCTGAAATGGCCCAGGCCACCACATTAGATACCCTTTACAGCCAAAGAGAAAAGATATTGTGTGGAGGGGCAGTTATAGTAGGTTGTCAGGAAAAGCGCTGTAAACAAGGGTATGTGGTCATGATGCAGATTTAAGTTGCTACCTTCTCTATTGATAAGACTTTCTACAGATACAGAGTCTTATATCTAGATCTATACATATAGAGTCTTCTTCCTGGTACAGAGAAGGAGACATACTTATTTGCCTTATTAATGTAAATGTTCCTTACAAAATGATAACTTCTACTTACTTTTTAGAGCTTCTCCTGTGTATTCTATTTCCTAAAAATAGTCAGCGGAAGATAATTCTTATGCCAAAGAGGCATGTTTTGAGGTGATGTATTCTGCTTCTCAACAACCTCATCCTAAAATCATTGGCATGCAGAATATTATGCAATGTTTTAATACCCCTCTTTGTGAAAGGACATAATAAACTAGAGGAAAAGACAATGACTAATTAGGACAAAAAGATATTCGAATATTTTAACATCTCATAAATGACATAATTATCAATATTTCCATTGAATACATATAGGGTATGTTATAAAGCAAGTAGAATCCTTTTCCCCCCCAGAATTATTGAAACCTTTACACTTCTTCCTACTCTGAGATGCAAATAGAAGACAATTATTATTCTGATGACTACAATAAATTACATCATATACTCCTTAATGTATGAATTCAAATAAAATGCATAAATATCTTTTGATGACACAATGTGGGAAGACAAATGATATACTTAATCCAACAGAAATAAAGTGCACCCCAAAACTTCTAATGAATGCTTTTGCTTTCTCAGCCATTAGTGAAAATAATTAGTGAGCAGGGAAATACACCATCTTTCTCCTTGGGTTGTCTTTCAGATCCTCATAAAAGACTGAAGTCTCCCCAGGGTGATCAGATTCACAGTTTGAAGAACTCTGTCCCAGTTAGATAGAAAATCAGATAATTGCAAGAACAATTTGTAATCTCCAGGTGATTGAGAAAACAGAAGTAAACTGCAAGCTATATTATTATGTAAAGTGACAAAATATAATTACTGCATAGGAGGTCTTTGTTTCTTGAAACTGCATTCTTTAAAAAAGACAAGGGTGAAGTGAATCACTCTCAGTTTGCTTTCAAATCTCTGCTCCTATATTTGGGTTTACCCTCTGTGATCAGACTGAAGTTGAGAAATAATGTTCACTTTTATGATCTAAATCAGGAGACACACTGAAAACATACATCAACACTTTGAATCAGTCAATCTGTTGGAAATTTGTATTCTACACTAGCAGGAGGACTTTGTATGTTGCTAGTAATTTTAATGAAAATTAAACATGGTCATGTTGGAGAGGAACAATTTTCTATGCCCTTCAAGGTCCTGGCTGAACTAAGAATCAAATTGACATGAGACAGATTATCAGGAGAAAATAAAATTCAGCTTCATATGTAAAGGGAATCCAAACAGACATGAAATTCCAAAGGCAGGCAATCTGAGGCTTATCTAACATCCTGAGCTAAGGAGATGGTAGGGGTCTAAGGATTCAAAGGGGGAAGAAGACCATTAGCAGAAAGGTGAGAGAAAGCATCTGGAAAGTAAAGGTTGCCCTGTTATGTACATACATTTCTTAGGTAAGGAGGAATCTGTTGGTAGCTCTCCTTCTGGTATAGGCAGGCAGTTGAGGGAGAGATAGAGATTTTCCTGAATCTGCTGGGTTTTGATTGCTTTTAACTCAAAATAATTTCAATGCCAAAGTGGCCCATCTTGGGGTAGCCTACCCAATAGCCCCTATGGTTATCATGTAAACTGATCACATGAATTTTTGTAATACTTCTCGAGTATTCAATAACAAGTGGGTTAATTATAACGTTGAGTATTCTGACTCCAAATTTCACTTTTAGTTTGGAAATAAGCTGCTTTAGAACTAGGTTGTTCTGGTTCAGCTTGTCTTGTTACTTATTTAACTATTCCTGCTTTGTAGCTTTGGCCTAGATATTTTTATATATAAAAGAAGTTTGTATTGTATATGGAATTGAGTAATGACTTCCAAGAGGAATCTGAAGGAGACAGCATTGGTGTTTTAGACTTGATATTTCCAAGTTTGTGTAATTACTATATTTGAATTTTGATTTGGAGCCCCACCACTGAAGTTTGTTTGCTGGGATCCAAAATGGCATATGTGACTTGAGGACTTTTGAAGTACATTGTTTAGGTTTGGTATGATAAGATTTTATTCTTATCTAATTTCTTATCTCCTCTTACCTACTCTAAGAGGCACAGTTCATTAGCAAATGCAATTCCACTATTTGAAATTTTTAGTAATTTAACTAGAATATAAAATGCGTTGTTTTAGAAGGTAACCTACAATACTTGTGGTAGAGTAATACTTTCAATTGAATAAATGATTTCTATACCTATATTCAGTGTGACTACTTAGGTGCAAAGTTAACAAACAAGCATTCCAATAAAATATAGACCTTCATCTTTAAACTGAGCAAATGCACAAAGTATAATAATAGGTGGAGTGGGATAGCAAAAGAATACAGAATTGTAGAATTAAGTAATTCAAATAAAATGTAATGCTACCAGGTTGAAGTAAATAAGGAAAGATAATTTACATGTTGTTTTTTTATTTTTAACTTTTATTTTTCATATTTATACATGTGCATAATTTGAAGAATTAAAAGGCCCCGTAAGTCCTAAAACCACAAAGCTGCATTCGCCCTGTGCCTCTCCTCACCCCAGATTCCTGCTCTGCAGAGCCTGACATCTTTAACTGTATCTTTTTGTATTTACTTCTTTACACATAAATGAAATAGTTATGCTGCTATTTCTTGATTTTTCAAATGTAGACAACATGCAATTTTAGTTGGAAGATGAGGATTTCTTTTTCTTGTATCTGCATCTCCCCCCACTCTCCTTCCTTGTCTCCCAGTATAGTTACATTACAACTATTTGTCAAACCAATGTTTCTTGCTTACATTATTGTGACTTTGTAGATATTGTTCACATAAACCCTATAATATACTTTGATTACCTTTTCTTTCTTGTATAATTCTTTGCTTTTCTTAGTGTTAATGACTTCTTTTCCAACTGCCTACTTGTCTTTTAGAAGCTTTAGAGGCTTTTCTCAAATTTTTGGTAATTTGCTACTTGTTTATAATTAAGAGTAGGGCACTCAAATGGTAACTGGAAACCTTGTACAGAACCCACTGCTTGCTAAGTTTCACCATAAGTTGATGAGATTTATCACCATATGTTTAGTTGGAAATGTATATTGGCTAAAGCATGGCTAGCTTCTGTAACAAATAGACTTTAAAATGTGTTAAGCCTCAAATGCAATTTTTTAAATTCACCTTTCTGGTTAATGGGTGATTTTTCTCTATATAGAGATTCAGAAACACAGACTCTCTTTATCTTGAGATACTATTCATCCCACAGTCTTGAAGTACCCAGATGGCAAAAGGGGAAAGAGAATTTTAGAGAGAGCACATTACTTTTTAAATCCTTGGCCTGGAAGTGATACTCATCATATCCACTCAAATTAGAGTAGCCAGAACTAGATCAATGCAAAGCAGGCTATGTAGGGGCCAAGGGAAAGTTGCCCCAAGATGGGTCACTTTGTCATAAAGATGGTTTTGAGCTGAAAGCAATCAAGACCCTGTAGTCTGAAGAGAAGCTTTTGCCCCTCCCTCAACTACATAGAAGAATCTAAATTGGGGGTCTTTTCCAGAATAAGGGTTATTGTCAGAGATAAATTTTATCTGAGTGACCCATCTGTATGGTATGGCAAACATCTGATTACCAAATATCTTCTCTTTTTCTTATTGCCCTATGGATTTCATTCCTTCCCTCTGAAGTCCCAGACCCCTATCCCCTTCTTCTTTGTTCAGGATGACATACACACCTCATTTTGCCTGTCTTTGAAATTTCATGTCTGTGTAGATTCTCCATACATGTATTATTATTAAGTTTGATTTTCTCCTGTTAATCTGTGTCATGTTAATTTGATTCTTAATTCAGCCAAAGGATCTTTAAAGGGGACAGGATGTTCTTGCTCCATGGAAGCTTGGAAATCTAGTCTCAGGCTTGGCAACTGCTTCCGGATGACAAATCTAGGCTATAGGAAAAGGAGTATTTTTTTGTTTGTTTTAATTTTTCTTAAAGCTTATTTATTTTTGAGAGAGAGAGCACGAATGGGGGAGGGCCAGAGAGAGAGGGAGACACAGAATCTGAAACAGACTCCAGTCTCTGGGCTGTCAGCACAGAGCCCTATGTGGGGCTTGAACCCACAGACTGTGAGACGGTGACTTGAGCCAAAGTTGGACGCTTAACCGACTGAGCCACCCAGGTGCCCCTAGAGGAGCAGAAGTATTACTTTTTTTTTATTCAAAAATTTTTAATGTTTATTTATTTTTGAGAGAGGGAAAGAGTGTGAGCAGGGGAGGGCCAGAGAGAGAGGGAGACACAGAATCCAAAGCAGGTTTCAGGCTCTGAGCTGTCAGCAGAGAGTCCGACACGGGGCTTGAACTCACAAACTGTGAGATCATGACCTGAGCCGAAGTCAGGCACTTAACTGACTGAGCCACCCAGGTGCCCCAGAAGTGTTAATTTTGATGGCTACAGTTATCTCTGCCACAGAAACCTCCCTGAAAAATCAGTGTTAGAAATGTTTGCTCTAGGGCTTGCCTCGTGAATATAAACTAGGATTGCCACATTATTTTAATTAATACCATAAATTATTGCTTCTTAAACTTTAAATGTGTATAAATACATGGTAAAATATAGATTCTGATTCCACAGGTACAGTGTAGGATCTCAGTTCCTGAATTTCTATCAGAATCCCAGATGATATCAATCCTGTGAGCCCATGGATCATACTTGGAGTAGCAAGGACAGAAAGTTGCAATACTCGGCCTCTGTCTATTCTGTTCATTTCTTAGTCCAGAGCCTTTTTTGATTCAGTTTCTCCAGAGAATGAACATCCATTCTGATGCTAGTGTGTATAAGAATAATTTCCCGGTAGAAAGAGATGAGGAAGGGTCCCTAGTCATCTACTTGTTTTCTGTGCAGTTGTTCCTAGTGAATTTAACATCGCTAAAAATTCAAAAGAGGTAGGTTGGTTTTGAAGAGTAATAGTGACTCAGGTATCAAATCTTCAAGGAATGAAAAAAAGTTACTCAAGTCATTTATACTGTGGGTCCTTAGGAAGAGAAGAGACTCTATTGGAAGTGGCAATCAGAACAAGCATATCTACCACATGTCTGATTCCAGTGGTTAGAGAAGGTAAGGAGACAAACACCATTTGAACTAGCTGTGTGGGAAGGCTGGTTAGAACAAGAAAGTGATGGCAATACTTAGAGAAGAAAGTGAGGATATAGCAATTTCTACAGACCAAAGCAAAAATAAAAGTTTTAGGAATTGTGAAAGGGGAAAAGGTAGATAGAAAAGGGGTCTATAGAGCATTCTGAGAATTGAAATCTGGGGAATGAGGAATAACCTGGAGACCTGAGCTTCTGGTGATTGATAGAAAAAGAGATGAATATTACAATTAGCTTAGTCCTGACGATTCCAAACAGATAGTAGTGGAGTTCCGGAAAAGGGGGGAAAAGGTTAGAGGTTGGGTCGCATCAGGGCAAGTTCAAGTCCTCCTGACTGCCCCGCATTGATGAAGGTCTACAGAGGGAAGGTCTAACTTTGTGTGTGTCAAGGAAGTTTACCAAGGGAAAATAAAATAACATACGTGGCAGGGAAGGAGAATTTAAGTAGGTATACAATACAGAAACAGCCCATTTTGTACTTTTACTGTACAAAGTATACATCTTTTGGTTTCTGCTTGATATATTTTCTGTACTCAGGCTGATATCACAACCTGGTTTTTTATTCCTATTTTTCTAAATGTGGCTAATTGTTTTACATAATACTGGTGAATGATTTTGAAAACAGCGTGACATTTATAAGAGATCTGTAATCCTGTATACAATATAAGCCGCGAGTCTTCCACAACTTAAATCATAGCTGATCCATCAGTGTATACTGTGAGTTGGTTATTAAAAAATAAATAAATCATAAATTCTGTGAGCACAGTTAATAACAAACATAAAGGCTGTGGCAGGAGCCAGACCAGCCTCTCTTCTGATTAACTGAAGGAGATTGATTTAAAATTTATACTATCAAGCAAAAGGCAATTTCTGTATTATCCCCGGGCAGTTACACATTGGTGAGAAACACAGCCGTGTACCAAGTCTCTCCATTATACACACTTACTTTCAAATTGTTAGTTCATTTCATCATCAATCATCCACTCTTTCATTCAGGAAACATGAGCTAGCAGCGCAGTTCATTTATGGAACACTATTTTCATACTTAGCAATGTGTGAAACTGAATTCTTCACGTTGTTAAATTCAGCCTTATTTAGCACATGGGGATTGTAGACACTTGTAGGGACAGACACCAAAGTGCTGAACAGGCAGGCAGAGGATGAATACAGAAATTACTCTTTAGAATCTTCTCTAAACACAAAGCTCTGAAATGATGATTTTTAACTGTTAACTGTCTTTTCATTTTCTCCTAATGTAAATCTAGCTAAGATCAGAGTCCCTCAGCATTTAAGATATTGAAGTTGAGATATTGCCAAAGAAGTAATCTCTCCTTTCCTTTTTATCATTTGTAACTACTTCTAAATTCAGTTTTCTAACAGGGGCTTCCAAAACACACAGATAAATAAAATGAGAGTTTATGTAAATTCTGGAACCCTTAATATCTTGGGTAAAGGTAGACTATTTTAATTATGTAAATAGTTTCCATCATTTAGGGGCTCAACTGCTTCTAGGCAGCTTTTTAATAAAATGGCCCTAGCTTTTAAAACATTCCAAATAATTTGTGTACTTGTAAATTTAATCACTAGTTTGACAGAATTTGAAAATAAATATATTCAAGTCGAACTCGCATGTGTGAGGGGATGTTTCCAAAGAACCAACTGAGAGGATTTTTTTTTTCTTATTAACAATTGCTTATGTTGAAGTTCTTTCCTGTGTTGCAATTTCTTTTCTTTGCACTGCTGATCTAATTGTCTGCTGACATATCCATTATCTTTTATAGTCATTTCAAATAGCAAAAGAATTAGTTGCATATGATTTTTACCACTTCTCTTGGACTTGCAACCAGTTCTCCCTGATTGCTTCATTTTAATAGCCTACATAATGCAATTCAAAAACTTTAACACCACTTTGGGTGTAAGATGGCTGTGACCAATGGAAAAGGCAAGCTAAAAGACCTTGAAAATGATGTTGTATATACAAAACAATAACAACAGCAAAACTTAATTTCCTTGGGAGAAAAAAAAAGGAAAAAACAACAAAACCACCATGTCCAGAATATAGGAAGGCATTCTAAAAAGGAAAAAAAAAAAAAAAAAAACCGAGAGATTTTTTTGGTTTCGTTCGGTTTTTATTGAGACTTATGCAGTTGTTACAAAACGTCCAGTGTTCCTCTGTCAGTTATATAGGTGAGATTTTCAAATATTTTCAAGGGCCGGAAAATATTTTTATCAGTATGTCTTTCTATTTAAATAGAATTTTGGATCTGTAGTCATACCTTCTGTGATTCTAGTTGTAGAGTCTAGAGACGCTTCTCAGGTTACTAATCACATTTACCTAATCCTGCATCCTTTTTTTAAAAAAATAGAGCAACCTCAATGGAATAGGTCTTCCTGAAGCTGAAACAAATGTTTTTACTCTTTTTTTTTTTAATTTTTAAAATGTTTACTTATTTTTGAGAAAGAGAGAGACAGCGCAAGTGGGAGAGGGGCAGAGAGAGAGGGAGACACAGAATCAGAAGCAGGCTCCGGGCTCTGAGCTGTCAGCACAGAGCCCAGGCAGGGTTCCAACTCTGGAACCACGAGGTCATGACCTGAGCTGAAGTCTGAGGCTTAGCCGGCTGAGCCACCCACGTGCCCCACAATATGATCTATTCTTTAAACAAGACTAGAACATTTTCAGCCTGGATGACCAGAGGAAATGTAAGAAGAGTGTATTTTGGGGAGGAAAAGAGAATGAAAAAAAATCTGAAGAAATAATGTAGGAGAAAAGGTAAATGATTTTTTCAGTATCATGATGAGTGGATGACAAAAAGTATCATGATGGGACACGGACAAAAGGCACTGATAGCACCTCATGCATTTCTCTAGGAGAGCAGTTCATCCACTCACATTTATTGTGAAACTAGTATTTGGCTACCTCTTTGTATCAATGGCAAGAGCTTCATTTCTAGGCTTTTCAGCTATTGCTTGGTGAAACAAAAAAGCATGCAAACAAAATTCCTGAGGTAGGCAAGAACAGAGCTTAATAATGCTGAAAATACAAGGATAGCAGTGACTGGAGATCTAATTTAGGATGAGTTAATAAGAACACAACTAGGAGTTATTCAAATCAAAATCTAAAATGTAACCAGCAAAGAGGAGAGAAGATGGACTCTGAGAAGACCCATGAAATGAAAAAGAACACTTTAAGCTGTGTGACTTCTTAGAACAGAGCAGGATTAGCATGGGAAGTCTGTGGTCAAAGTTGAAATTCATCACTCATGTTCCACCAGCTAGGAATTCTTACAAGAAATTAAAGAACTTGAAAGAAATAAAAAAGATTTAATGATAAGAAAGTGAAGGATTCATTGGACATTCTGATAACATCTAATGGCTTAATTAAGTAATTGGAAAAAGGGAACCTTCACTTCCCTGACAATCAATGAATTACCTGATATACTTAGGAAAAAAGTGGCAAATCTCTTCTAAGTCCACCTAAGAAACTCTTTTCAATTCCAACATCATTTTTAAGTCCCAATAAGAATTTTTAATATGGTGGAATAGTATAATTTACCAGAAAACAAAACTTAGAGGCAACCTAAATCAGTTTATTAATCCAGTATTAATTAAATATCTGCTATATAACCAACTCTTTCCTTGGAATTATAAGATAACTAGATTAGTTTTGTAAGTTCCAAGAAAGTAGTAGAAGATCTATAATTTACTCTAAAAGTGAGTGGAATATTTTGAAAGCTTTCCTCTGAAACAATCTTTTGGTTAAATATTAAATCTCAAGACTCAAAATGTAATTCTTTTTTTAAATAATTTTTAAAAATTTATTTGCTTATTTTGAGATAGAGAACACAAGCTGGGAGAGGGTCTGAGAGAGAGGGAGAGAGAATCCAAAGCAGGCTCTGAACTGTCAGCACAGAGCCTGATGCAGTGATCAAACTCACAAACTATGTGATTATGACTTGAGCTGAAATTAAAAGTCAGATGCTTAACCAACTGAGCCACCAGGTGCCCCTCAAATGTAATTCTTGAAAATCATTAAAAAGTCGTATATAAAAATCATCATATTGAATCATTTCAGATAAATGTTATCATAGTTAAAGCCTTTACTATACTCATTAATTTTGTTGTGTGACACAAGTTCCAAAGAACTAAGAAATGATATTAGTAATAAATAGAGGCCCCATATATATCTTGAAAAAAGGTATTACATACAGTGGGCAATGTGATGATGCTCTCATTTAATGCCAGTGTTTAGAGACAGTTTTAGAGACCATACATTTAGGCGGTTGTCCTAATTAGAAAAGTTTGAAAATAGTTCTGTCCAACACTCAATATTTCCCCTGTACAGTTGTAGGTAATCTACAATTTACCAGGTCGAAGAATATGGTGTTTAAATGTGCAGTCTGTGCTGTAATAATTTTACCTGGAATCCCAGTTTGCTCTTTTTTGTTTTCTCATTTGTTTCATTTATAGTATATGAATCACAAGAGAACTTTCCCCACAGTCTTATCGTGATCACTAAATGAATAAAGTCTGTAGTTGAATGGTGAGCCAAAAAAGCTCCGAGTAAACATTTAAATATTATTATGTGAAGTAGGAAAGCCATGCTATAAAGGTAAAGGGAATTTTGCAAAATTCCATATTGGCACTTGTAAATTCTTTGTAACGTGAAATATAAGAGTTTTGAGTCTTCTCTGATTATCTGTCTTAGAATCCTGAGACTTCTGGTATACACTTCTTTGAATTTAGTCTTAAGACACCCCTGTGATCTCAGGTTCTTCTTCCATTGCCATCAAAGCAATGAAGAATTAAGTTACCATTTCCTACTCCACTTTCTTGTTCATCCTGTAATACTCAAGACAGTAGCACTGTCACTTGGGGGTGATTTAAACTTCAGGCCATTCAATCCCATGAGAATAAACATTTTTAGAACCTTTAACTATCTCCTGTTAACAAATGTTCTTGAGAAAACACAGTGTCACATTTGAATAATTTGCATATATCAGGAAGGTGCCAAGTTAAAAAAAAATTAAGCTGTTATTTTAAGCAAATAACAGCTGATGTGGGTCTTCGTCATATCCTCTATCCAAATACTTAACTGAATTGTTAAATTTTGTCAGTGATTCTGTTCATACGTGTGTTCAAATGCTATAGCAACTTCCATATATCCACTCACAAGGCATAATTCTTGTAAGACTATTTAGAAAGACTAAAATTAATTCATAATAACTGATTAGTCAACCTGGATCCTTATCTCTCCATTAAAAGTTGATAGGAATCTTTTATGTGATATTTGTAATGTTGTTTCTTTTTTTTTTTTTTGAAAGGCACAGTGAAGAAAAACAGAGTCCTTGCTAAACACAACAAGCTTATAAAAAAAGAACTTTTGTTTAATGAGCATGCTGTCACGTGTTGACTTGTAGTTTTGATAAATAAGAATCACCTATAATGAGAAGTTTCTATGTTGTCTGAAACCTGTTTGATGTTAGATTGCAACTATATAAATCCCCTCTAAAATGCCCATAATACATTGTAAAACAGTGTCACTGAAACATCTTAATGTTTGCTAACATCAGGCAAACTTAGATTGGGGGGATTGTTTTAGCACAGAAAGTAACCCCAAAAATCAAATTTTAATTTACACATAATTAATTTGTACCTTAATGATAAGTAATATAGCATGGCATCAGCTGTTTCAGCAGTGTACTGGCTTAGTCTCATGACTATCATTAGACATTTAATAATGCTATATGTCTATGCATATAAAATCGAATCCCCATTTTTAATTTTTACTTGGTTTTACAAACTGGCTGTTCAGATACTTCCGTTCTCTTAGTTTACTTCTATCTGAGTCAACTCATCTAAAAGATCCAGTTGACCAGCTGGGCAAAGAAGAAAAACCTGAGGTTTATCCCTTTCGGTCAATTTGAAGACTTAACACAGTGGTTGTCAACATGTACTGTGCAGATCAGTCAACTGGGAATGCTTGTTAAGAATGTTAAAAATGCTTCCCATGTTCTTCAAGTGGGGCTTAGGAGTTTGCATATTAACACGCACCTATCAGGATGTTTTGATGCAGGCAGCTCCTGTGTGAACATGATGACACCAGGAATGATTTGAGCTGGAGAGGGGAGTATAGGTGCTTTGCACGGTGTACTGTCAACTAAGAGCAGAAAGCAGCTGTAGAGGCCAGAGACCGAGAGGAGACCTAAACTGTCTGAACTGGAGAGGACAACAGCCGGTAGACTCTGATCCAGACGGAAGCCAAGAGGAGGACCAGTGACCAGCAGAAGATAAAGTAGGAACCCGTTTCAAAAGGGAGAAGAAGGAGAGGAGGAGTAGTAAAGAGGAGAAGTAAAAAGGGCTGCTGAAGGAAACCTTAGCTGGGAAGGCAGGGCTTAAGAATGATAGGACAGTATTCACCAGCATTCCAGCATTTTATTTTTTCAGTCCTTAGAGTGGCTGGCAATTTTGGACATTGAATGTCCATCGCCTCCCCAGAAAAGCAATGTTTTGTGTAAAATTTAATAGTTGATTTGTCTCTAAATTCTAACTGAATCAGGCTATTTCTCACAAGTAAATTATTCTATGTCTTTAACTTCATTTTTTCCTCCTCCTTTGTCTTTTACTTTTCCTCCCTCTGGCTGATCTCTTTGAGTATCCTTTCCAAAGGAGCTCCTGTTGGAACAGTCTTCAGCCACCTCCTTTATTGGTCAAATTTAGAGAAGGAGTCTTAGGCCCGGTCTTTCACACTGCTTCCCTCACGCTAGAGGTGCTTTGTGCACCACTTGGCATCAGAGAGAGTACCGGTGAAGGACTGAGCCCCTCCCTGAACTGCTGTAATGTCTGAGCCATCCCTGCTCTCAGGGTATCATGAGCTTCTTGCTGGCTCTCAGTAGAGCTTCAAGTGAGCTCTTGTTCTATGTTTCACAAAGTGCATGTTGGCTCAGTTCTAGTTACTGGCAAGTACAACCTCACCTGTGACATGGTGTGCTTAATAACCATTCCTGAACAAGTCACAATGACATTTCCTCTAGAAACATATTGCTTTCGCATCAGTAATGTATTCTTTAGACTAACCTTGTACAACAATTGCTGAAAGAACAGTTGCCAAATGATTTCTTGTCCTCTGAGTTCTTCTGAGGGGACCCTTTCAAATAACAGTATACAAGGAAATCGTGTTTTACAACTCATCCTAGGGGGGCGCCCGGGTGGCTCAGTCGATTAAGCGTCCGGCTTTTGATTTCTGCTCAGGTCATGATCTCACAGTTTGTGAGATCGAGCCGCACAGAGAGGACTCTGCACTGATAGTGTGGAGCCTGCTTGGGATTTTCTCTCTCACCCTCTCCCTCCCCAACTCACACTTGCTCTCTCACTCTCTCTTTCAAAATAAATTTAAAGAAAAGAAAAGAAAATAATAAAATAAAACTCATCCTAATGTGGAATTCAGAGTAAGTTAGACCCGTCTAGATCCTCACACACACAAAATTTTACTGAAATGTCAAAATAATCTCATTATATGCTTCTCCTATATGAAGTCCCCCAGGACAGATTACACAGGGCATTGCATTCCAGAGGGTCCATTACTCTGCTGCAGCTCGTTTGTTAATTGCACCAACTATGTGAGAGCACCAAATTATTTGTATCTGTGATTTATGTGAATTGATAGGAATCCAAAATACAAGCAAAGTGAGACTCAACGTCACAATGAGGTCAACATCAAAAAATAAAAGCGATTGTTCTCAGTTTGAGGAAAGTTATTTTTAAATCTTTGCTGAATAGCGAAATCCTTGGGTCATATTATGAAGCGTTAGCAGTGAAAATCTGTAACTGAACTATATAAATTACAAATTGATTTAGATGCACTAGGTCTAGCTCTAATGTCCAGCACACATGATGTGCTGAAGGTATGTAATGACCCATGCTCAGGTGCCATAGAGGGGGAATTTCACAAAACTGGGATTTGCTTTTATTAGCTCTCACAGGGTCAAAAAGCACTCATCTGATGTGAAGAAAGGACTCCGTGAATTATCAAACAAATAGATGCTCTTTTTTTTTTCTGGTGTGGTAAATCTCTTTGGATTTATAATGGCTCATCGGAGAACATAGCAGCCTCTAAAATTTTGCTGCAAGGTGAGAAAATACCAGGCAGAGACAAGTTATTAAAAAGAAAGAATACATCACTTTGAACTTTAAACACTTGTTCTTAACACCTGATGCCTCTTATAGCAACAAATAATATGGCAGATGTATGTGATTTATAATTTTTGTTTGTTCAGAAAAACAAAGTGATAAAATTGAGTTGATGGATAGAGTAGCCGTGAGACAGAGTCATTCTGTGTCTATGTAAGCTGTATATAATAAAAACTCTAAAATAATGTCCTCTATTTCTAAAACTCAGTTGCTGATGCTATTTATATTATTCAGTCATCTGGCAAGAAAATCTCTCAATACTCTGAAAACCTAAATCATTACAGTTGATATTCAGGAAATTGAGAAATATGATTGCTGACTCAAAGAAATGTTTCAATTATATTTTTTTGGAATGTGAACGAAAGGGGTGCTGTGGTAGATAGAAAAATGACCCTCCAAAGATATCCATGTCCTAATCCCTGGAACCTGCTAATAAGTTACCTTACACGGCAAAAGGGACTTTGCAGATATGATAGTTAAGGATCTTGAGTTGGGGAGATTATCCTTATTTATCTGAGTGGTCCTAGTGTGATCATAAGGGTCATTGTAAAGAAATGCAGGAGAGGCAGAGTCAGACAGATGTGACAACTGAACCTGAGGTTGGAGTGATTTTAATTGCTGGCTTTTTTGAAGATAGAGGGGGTTATAAGACAAAGAATGGAGGCAGCCTCCAGAAGCTGGAAAAGGCTGGGAAACTATTACTCCCCTACAGCCTCCAGAAGGAATTCAGCCTGGCTGATGCCTTAATCTTAGTCATTTCTATAAAAGCCATTTCAGACTTCTACTATAAAATAATTGTTTTTGCACATTTTATTTTTATTGTTGTTGTTTGTTTGTTTTCATGACAAGTGTACTCTTTGATCCCTATCACCTATTTAACCCATTTTCCCACTCACCTCCCCTCTGGTAACCATCATCTTGTTCTCTATACTTAAGAGTCTGTTTCTTGGTTTGTCTCTCTCTCTCTCTCTCTCTCTCTCTCCCCTTGCTCTTTTGTTTTGTTTCTTAAATTGTACATGAGTGAAATGATATGGTATTTGTCTTTCTCTAACTCATTTCATTTAACATCTATGTTGTTGCAATTGGCAAGATTCCATTCTTTTATGTGGCTGTATACACTCACATGCACACGCACACACACACACACATCCTACTTCTTTATCCATTCACCAATTGATGGACACTTGGTGTGCTTCCATAATCTGGCTATTGTAAATAATGCTGCCTTCAACATGTGCATGTGTCCCTTTGAATTAGTGTTTTGTGTTTTTTGAGTAAACACCCAGTATGTAATTCATGGATCATAGGGTACTTCTACTTTTAACTATTTAAGGAAACTCCATACTGCTTTCCACAGTGGCTGCACCAATTTTCATTCACACTAACAGTGCACAAGGGTTCCTTTTTCTCCACATTCTTACCGACACTTGTTTCTTGTAGTGGTGATTTTAGTGATTCTGACAGGTGTGAGGTGATATCTCATTGTAGTTTTTATTTGCATTTCCCTCCCTCATGATGACATGTTGATCATTTTTTCATGTGCCTGTTGGCCATTCGTATGTCTTCTTTGGAGAAATATTTATTCATGTCTTCTCCCATTTTTTAATTGGATTATTTATTTTTTGGGTATTGAGTTGTAAAACTTTTTTTTTCAATATATGAAGTTTATTGTCAAATTGGTTTCCATACAACACCCAGTGCTCATCCCAAAATGTGCCCTCCTCAATACCCATCACCCACCCTATCCTCCCTCCCACCCCCAACAGCCCTCAGTTTGTTCTCAGTTTTTAAGAGTCTCTTATGCTTTGGCTCTCTCCCACTCTAACCTCTTTTTTTTTTTCCTTCCCCTCCCCCATGGGTTTCTGTTAAGTTTCTCAGGATCCACCTAAGAGTGAACACATATGGTATCTGTCTTTCTCTGTATGGCTTATTTCACTTAGCATCACAATCCCCAGTTGCATCCACGTTGCTACAAAGGGCCATATTTCATTCTTTCTCATTGCCACGTAGTACTCCATTGTGTATATAAACCACAATTTCTTTATCCATTCATCAGCTGATGAACATTTAGGCTCTTTCCCTAATTTGGCTATTGTTGAGAGTGCTCCTATAAACATTGGGGCACAAGTGTCCCAATGCATCAGTACTCCTGTATCCCTTGGGTACATTCCTAGCAGTGCTATTGCTGGGTTATAGGGTAGGTCTAGTTTTAATTTTTTGAGGAACCTCCACACTGTTTTCCAGAGTGGCTGCACCAATTTGCATTCCCACCAACAGTGCAAGAGGGTTCCCGTTTCTCCACATCCTCTCCAGCATCTATAGTCTCCTGATTTGTTCATTTTGGCCACTCTGACTGGCGTGAGGTGATATCTGAGTGTGGTTTTGATTTGTATTTCCCTGATAAGGAGCGACGTTGAACATCTGTTCATGTGCCTGTTGGCCATCCGGATGTCTTCTTTACAGAAGTGTTTATTCATGTTTTCTGCCCATTTCTTCACTGGGTTATTTGTTTTTCGGGTGTGGAGTTTGATGAGCTCTTTATAGATTTTGGATACAAGCCCTTTGTCCGATGTGTCATTTGCAAATATCTTTTCCCATTCCGTTGGTTGCCTTTTAGTTTTGTTGGTTGTTTCCTTTGCTGTGCAGAAGCTTGTTATCTTCATAAGGTCCCAGTAGTTCATTTTTGCTTTTAATACCCTTGCTTTGGGGATGTGTCAAGTAAGAGATTGCTATGGCTGAGGTCAGAGAGGTCTTTTCCTGCTTTCTCCTCTAGGGTTTTGATGGTTTCACATTCAGGTCCTTTATCCATTTTGAGTTTCTTTTTGTGAATGGTGTGAGAAAGTGGTCTAGTTTCAACCTTCTGCATGTTGCTGTCCAGTTCTCCCAGCACCATTTGTTAAAGAGACTGTCTTTTTTCCATTGGATGTTCTTTCCTGCTTTGTCAAAGATTAGTTGGCCATACGTTTGTGGGTCTCGTTCTGGGGTTTCTATTCTATTCCATTGGTCTATGTGTCTGTTTTTGTGCCAATACCATGCTGTCTTGATGATTACAGCTTTGTAGTACAGGCTAAAGTCTGGGATTGTGATGCCTCCTGCTTTGGTCTTCTTCTTCAAAATTACTTTGGCTATTTGGGGCCTTTAGTGGTTCCATATGAATTTTAAGATTGCTGTTCTAGTTTCGAGAAGAATGCTGGTGCAATTTTGATTGGGATTGCAATGAATGTGTAGATAGCTTTGGGTAGTATTGACATTTTGACAATATTTATTCTTCCAATCCATGAGCAGGGAATGTCTTTCCATTTCTTTATATCTTCTTCAATTTCCTTCATAAGCTTTCTATAGTTTTCAGCATACAGATCTTTTACATCTTTGGTTAGATTTATTCCTAGGTATTTTATGCTTCTTGGTTGTGAATTGTGAAGGGGATCAGTTTCTTTATTTGTCTTTCTGTTGCTTCATTATTAGTGTATAAGAATGCAACTGATTTCTGTACATTGATTTTGTATCCTGCAACTTTGCTGAATTCATGTATCAGTTCTCGTAGACTTTTGGTGGAGTCTATCGTATTTTCCATGTATAACATCATGTCATCTGCAAAATGGGAAAGCTTGACTTCCTCTTTGCCAATTTTGATGCCTTTGATTTCCTTTTGTTGTCTGATTGCTGATGCTAGAACTTCCAACACTATGTTAAACAACAGCGGTGAGAGTGGGCATCCCTGTCGTGGTCCTGATCTCAGGGAAAAAGCTCTCAGTTTTCCCCCATTGAGGATTTTGTTAGCCGTGGGCTTTTCATAAATGGCTTTTATGATGTTTAAGTATGTTCCTTCTATCCCGACTTTCTCGATAGGCCTGGATTGCAATGTATTTTCCTCTCAAGACTGCCTTCGCTGCATCCCAAAGCGTTTGGATTGTTGTATTTTCATTTTCATTTGTTTCCATATATTTTTTAGTTTCTTCCCTAATTGCCTGGTTGACCCATTCATTCTTTAGTAGGGTGTTCTTTAACCTCCATGCTTTTGGAGGTTTTCCAGACTTTTTCCTGTGGTTGATTTCAAACTTCATAGCATTGTGGTCTGAAAGTATGCATGGTATGATCTCAATTCTTGTATACTTATGAAGGGCTGTTTTGTGACCCAGTATGTGATCTATCTTGGAGAATGTTCCATGTGCACTCGAGAAGAAAGTATATTCTGTTGCTTTGGGATGCAGAGTTCTAAATACATCTGTCAAGTCCATCTGATCCAATGTATCATTCAGGGCCCTTGTTTCTTTATTGATCCTGTGTCTAGATGATCTATCCATTGTTGTAAGTGAAGTATTAATGTCCCCTGCAATTACCACATTCTTATCAATAAGGTTGCTTATGTTTGTGAGTAATTGTTTTACATATTTGGGGGCTCCCGTATTCGGCGCAGAGACATTTATAATTGTTAGCTCTTCCTGATGGATAGACCCTGTGATTATTATATAATGCCCTTCTTCATCTCTTGTTACAGCCTTTAATTTAAAGTATAGTTTGTCTGATATAAGTATGGCTACTCCAGCTTTCTTTTGACTTCCAGTGGCATGATAAATAGCTCTCCATCCCCTCACTCTCAATCTGAAGGTGTCCTCAGGTCTAAAATGAGTCTCTTGTACAGCAAATAGATGGGTCTTGTTTTTTTATCCATTCTGGTACCCTATGTCTTTTGGTTGGCGCATTTAGTCCATTTACATTCAGTGTTATTACAGAAAGATATGAGTTTAAAGTCATTGTGATGTCTGTAGGTTTCATGCTTGTAGGGATATTACTGGTGCTTTGTCTCACAGGATCCCCCTTAGGATCTCTTGTAGGGCTGGTTTAGTGGTGACGAATTCCTTCAGTTTTTGTTTGTTTGGGAAGACCTTTACCTCTCCTTCTTTTCTAAATGACAGACTTGCTGGATAAAGAATTCTCGGCCGCATATTTTTTTCTCTTCATCACATTGAAGATCTCCTGCCATTCCTTTCTGGCCTGCCAAGTTTCAGTAGAGAGATCGGTCACAAGTCTTATAGGTCTCCCTTTATATGTTAGAGCACGTTTATCTCTAGCTGCTTTCAGAATTTTCTCTTTATCCTTGTATTTTGCCAGTTTCACTATGATATGTCGTGCAGAAGATCGATTCAAGTTATTTCTGAAGGGAGTTCTCTGTGCCTCTTGGATTTCAGTTCCTTTTTCCCTCCCCAGATCAGGGAAGTTCTCAGCTATGATTTCTTCAAGTACACCTTCAGTACCTTTCCCTCTCTCTTCCTCCTCTGGAATACAAATTATGCGTAGACTATTTCTCTTTAGTGCATCACTTAGTTCTCTAATTTTCCCCTCATACTCCTGGATTTTTTTATCTCTCTTTTTCTCAGCTTCTTCTTTTTCCATAATTTTATCTTCTAGTTCACCTATTCTCTCCTCTGCCTCTTCAGTCCGAGCCGTAGTTGTCTCCATTTTATTTTGCAGCTCGTTGATAGCATTTTTAGCTCCTCCTGGCTGTTCCTTAGTCCCTTGATCTCTGTAGCAAGAGATTTTCTGCTGTCCTTTATACTGTTTTCAAGCCCAGCGATTAATTTTATGACTATTAATTTAAATTCACTTTCTGTTATATTGTTTAAATCATTTTTGATCAGTTCGTTAGCTGTTGTTATTTCCTGGACTTTTTTTTGAGGGGAATTCTTCCTTTTGTCATTTTGGATAGTCCCTGGAGTGGTGCTGGACTGCGGGGCACTTCCCCTGTGCTGTCTTGAATAACTCACGGTGGGTGGGGCCACAGTCAGACCTGATGTCTGCCCCCAGCCCACCGCTGGGGCCACAGACTGGTGTGTGCCTTCTCTTCCCCTCTCCTAGGGGCGGGATTCACTGTGGGGTGGTGTGGCCCGTCTGGGCTACTTGCACACTGCCAGGCTTGTGGTGCTGGGGATCTGGTGTATTAGCTGGGGTGGATCGGCAAGGTGCACAGAGGCAGGAGGGGAAGGCTCAGCTTGCTTTTCCTTTGGAGATCCGCTTCGGGAGGGGCCCTGCGGCACCTGGAGGGAGTCAGACCCGCCAGAGGGACATATCCGCAGAAGCACAGCCTTGGGTGTTTGCGCAGTGCAAGCAAGTTCCCTGGCAGGAACTTGTTCCCTTTGGGATTTTGGCTGGGGGATGGGCGAGGGAGATGGCGCTGGTGAGAGCCTTTGTTCCCCGCCAAACTGAGCTCTGTTGTCCCGGGGCTCAGCAACTCTCACTCCCTTTGTCCTCCATCCTTCCCACTTTCTGAGCAGAGCTGTGAACTTATGACCTCCCAGATGCTAAGTCCCGCTTGCTGTCGGAACACACTCCCATCTGGCCCCTCCGCTTTTGCAAGCCAGACTCAGGGGCTCTGCTTGGCCGGGGGGCTGCCCCTCTGCCCTGGCTCCCTCCCGCCAGTCCGTGGAGCGCGCACCGCCTCTCCGCCCTTCTTACCCTCTTCCGTGGGCCTCTCATCTGCGCTTGGCTCCGGAGACTCCGTTCTGCTAGTCTTCTGGTGGTTTTCTGGGTTATTTAGGCAGGTGTAGGTGGAATCTAAATGATCAGTAGGACGCGTGGTGAGCCCAGCATCCTCCTATGCCGCCATCTTCCCAGGATCCCTCTAAAACTTTTTTATATATTTTGTATACCAACCTTTTATTGCTTATGTAATTTGTAAATATCCTCTCCCATTCTGTAGGTTGCCTTTTAGTTTTGTTAATTATTTCCTTCACTGTACAGAAGCTTTTTATTTTGATGTAGTCCCAATAGATTATTTTTGCTTTTATTTCCCTTGCCTCAGTAGACATATCTAGAGAAATGTGGCAATGGCTGACACCAGAGAAATTACTGCCTATGTTCTCTTCTAGGATTTTTATGGTTTCAGTCTCACGTTCAGGTGTTTAATCCATTTTGAATTTATTTTTGTTTATAGTGTAAGAAAGTGGGCTGCTTTCATTCTTTTGAATGCAATTGTTCAGGTTTCCAAGCACCATTTGTTGAAGAGACCATCTTTTTCCTATTGGATATTCTTTCCCCTTTTGTCAAAGATGAACTGACCACACAATTGTGAGTTTGGTTCTGAGTTTTCTGTTCTGTTCTATTGACTGTATGTGTGTTTTTTTTGTGCCAGTACCATACTGTTTTGATCACTACAGCTTTGTAATATAATTTGTAGTCGGGGATTGTGACACCTCCCATTTTGTTTTTCTTTTTCAATATTGCTTGGTTCCATACAAAATTTGTTTTGGTTCCATACAAATTAGGATTATTTTTTCTAGCTCTGTGAAAAATGCTGATGATGTTTTGATAGGGATTGTATTAAATCTGTAGATTGCTTTGTTGAATGCTAAATATAGACATTTAAACAATATTTGTTCTTCCTACCCATGAGCATGGAATGTCTGTCCATTTCTTTGTGTCATCTTCAACTTCTTTCATCTGTGTTTTATAGTTTTCAGAGCACATGTCTTTTACCTCTATGTTAAGTTTATTCCTAGGATTTTATTATTTTGGTGCAATTATAAATGGGATTTATTTTTTAATTTTGTCTTTTGCTGCTTCATTATTAGTGTATAGATGTAACGGATTTTTGCACATTAATTTTGTATCCTGAGATGTACTGAACTCATTCATAATTTCTAGTAGCTTTTTGGAAGAGGTTTTAGGGTTTCTATATATATTATCAGGTCATTTGCAAATAGTAAAAGTTTTACTGCTCTCTTGCTGATTTGGATGCCTTTTATTTTTGTTCTCTTATTGTTGGGCCTAGGATTTCCAGTAGTATGTTGAATACAAGTGGTGTGAGTGGACATCCTTGTCTTGTTCCTGACCTAAGGGGAAAAGCTCCCAGTTTTTCCCCATTGAGTATAATGTTTGCTATAGGTTTTTCATGTAATGCTTTTATTATGTTGAGGTAGGTCCCCTCTAAACCTACTTTGTTGAGGTTTTTATCATGAATAGATATTGTACTTTATCAAATGCTTTTTATGCATCTATGGAAATGATCATATGATTTTTATTCTTTCTCTTATTGATGTGATATATCATGTTGATTGATTTGTGAATATTGAACTATCTTGCATCCTGGGAATGAACTCCACTTGATCATGGTGAATAGTTTTTTTAAATGTATTGTGGGATTCGGTTTGCTAGTATTTTGTTGAGTATTTTTGCATCTGTGTTCATCAGAAATATTGTCCTGTTGGCCTCTGGGGTGTATGTGTGTGTGTGTGTGTGTGTGTGTGTGCACGTGTGTGCACGTGCATGTGTGTGTGTGATATTTTCATCTGGCTTTATTATCAGGGTAATGCTGACCTCCTAGAATAAATTTGGAAGTCTTCCTATCTTTTGTATTTGTGGAATAATTTGAGAGGAGTAGGTATTAACTCTTCTTGAAATGTTTAGTAGGATTCATCTGTGAAGCCATCTGGTCCTAGACCATTGTTAGTTGGGAGTTTTTAAATTATTGATTCAATTTCACAGCTAGTAATCAGTCTGTTAAAATTTTCTATTTCTTCCTGTTTGAGTTTTGGGAGATTACAACTTTCTAGGAATTTATCCATTTCTTCTAGGCTGTCCAGTTTGTTGGCATATAGTTTTCATAATCTCTTTCAAATGTTTGTATTTATGTGGTTTCAGTTGTTATTTCTCTTCTTTCATTTGTGGTTTTATTTATTTTAGTCCTCTCTCCCTTTTTTTTTTTTGGTAAGTATTATTAGAGGCTTATCAATTTTGTTGATCTTTTCAAATAATAAGCTTCTGGTTTCATTGATCTATTTTTGTTTATTTTTTTCTATTTTGTTTACCTATGCTCTAGTCTTTACTATTTTCTTCCTTCCACTGATTTGGGGTTTTATTTGTTCTTTTTCTAGTTCGTTTAGGTGTAAGGTTAGGTTGTTTATTTGATATTTTTTGCTTCTTGAAGTGGACCTGTATTGCTATATATTTCCCTCTTTGAACAGCTTTTGCTGCATCCCAAAGATTTTTGGACTTTTCAGTTTTCATTTTTATTTGTCTCCATGTAACTTTTCATTTCCTCTTTGATTTCTTGGTTGACCCATTCATTGTTTAGTATTATTTTACTTAACCTCCATGTTTTTGTGTTCTTTCCAGGTTTTTTTTTTTTTTGTGGTTGATTTTTAGTTTCATAGCATTGTGGTCAGAAAAGATGTATGACTTTGATTCTTTTGAATTTGTTGAGACTTGTTTTGTGGCCTAGTGAGTGGTCTACTCTGGACAGTGTTTCATGTGCACTTGTAAAGAATGTTAATTCTGTTCTTTCTGTGTGGAATGTTCTGAATATATCTGTTAAATCCATCTGGTCCAGTGTGTCATTTAAAGCCACTGTTTCCTTAGAGATTTTCTGTTTGAATCATCTGCTCACTGATGTAAGTGGGGTGTTAAAGTATCCTACTAATATTGTATGACTGTCAGTTATTTTCTTTATGATTATTATTAACTACTTTATATATCTGGGTGCTTCTGTGTTGGGTGCATAAATATTTACAATTGTTATATCTTCTTGTCTGACTGTGTCCTTTAGTATTATATAGTGTCCTTCTACGTCTCCTGTTACAGTCTTTGTATAAAAGTATATTTTTTCATTAAAACTTTTTTTTAAGTTTATTTATTTTGAAAGAGAGAGAGAGAGAGAGAGAGAGAGAATGTGTGTATGAGTGGAGAGAGGAAGAGAGAGAGAGGGAGAGAGGGAGAGAATCCCAAGCAGGCTCCACACTGTCAGCACAGAGCCTGACATGGGGCTCGATCCCATGAACTGTGGGATTATGACCTGAGTTGAAATCAAGAGTCAGATGCTCTACTGACTGAGCCACCCATGGGTCCCCAAAGTCTATTTTTTCTGATGGAAGTATTGATACCCTGGCTTTCTCATGACATCCATTGCATGATAAATATTTCTCCACTGCCTCACTTTCTATCTCCAGATGTCTTTAGGTCTGAAATGAGTCTCATGTAGGCAGCATATAGATGGGTTTTGTTCTTTTTACGCACTCTGTCACCCTATGTCTTTTCATTGGAACAATTTAGTCCATTTACATTCAAAGTAATTATTGATAGACATGTATATATTGCCATTTTGTTATTTGTTTTGTAGTTGTTTTTGTACTTTTTCTCTGATCCTTTCTTGTCTTTCTTTCATGGTTTATTGGCTTTCTTAAATGATATACTTGGATTCCTTTCTTTTTATTCTTTGTATATCTATTACTGGTTTTTCACTTGTGGTTACCATTAATTAGGTTTGTGCATAACATCTGCTGCATATAGCAGTCCAAATCAAGTTGGTGGTTACTTAGTTTGAACACATTCTTTACTCTTCTCTCCCTCTCACTTTAGGTATATGGTGTCATATTTTACATCCTTTTATTTTGTGAATCCTTTGATTTTTATTGATACACATATTTTTACTGCTTTTGTCCTTCCCACTCTTTATATTCTTACTTTTGGTCTTTCCTTCCAACTCACAGAGTCTCCTATAATATTTCTTGTAAGACTGGTTTAGTGATCATGAACTCTTTTAGTTTTTGTTTGTCTGAGAAACTTGCATCTTTCCAGTTCTGAATGATAGCCTTGCTGGATAGAGTATTCTTAGATGCAGGTTCTTTTTCTTTCAGAACTTTGAATGTATCATGCCAATCCCTTTTGGCCTGCAAAGTTACTGCTAGAAATTAGCTGATGGCCTTATGGGGTTTCCCTTGTATGTAATCATTTTCTTTTCTCTTGCTGCTTTTAAAATTCTCACTTTATCACTTTTTTTTTTTGGCCATTTTAATTACTATATTTTTTGGTGTGGACTTCCTTGGGATGATTTTGTTGGGAGATCTCTGTACCTCCCAGATCTGGATATATGTTTCCTTCCCCAGATTAGGAAAGTTTACAGCTATTATTTCTTCAAAAAGTTTTCTGCCCCTTTTTGTCTCTTCCTGTTCTGGGATCCCTATAATATGAATCTTATTATGCTTGGTGGAGTCGCTGAATTCTCTATTTTCATTTTACATAATTCTTTTTTCTCTCATTTGCTCAGCTTTATTACTTTCCATTACTCTGTTTTCCAAGTCATTATTCATTCCTCTGCTTCCTCTAACCTGCCATTTATTCCATCAAGTGTATTTTTAATTTTATTTATTGTGTTGCTCATCTCTGATTGTTTTTTTTATCTCTCTGTTAAGAATTCCACTGATGTCCTCCACTCTTTTTTCAAGTCTTGTGATATCTTTATGATCATTACTTTAAATTCTTTGTTGGACATATTACTTATATCTGTTTTGCTTAGGTTTCTTGCTGTGGTTTTGTCCTGTTCTTTCATTTGCAACATATTCCTCTGTCTCATCATTTTGTCTAACATTCTGTGTCTGTTTCATGTATTAGGAAAGTCACCTTCATCTCCTATTCTTGAAGGTAATGGCTTTATGAAGGAGAGATTCTGTAGTGTCCTGAAATGCCATGTTGCCCTTTTCCCAGGACCTGGCACTTCAGAGAGTGTCTCCTATGCATGTTGCATGTGCCCTGCTGTTGTGTCCTGGCCACTTTTTCCTTCTATCCAGTTGTCTGCAGAGGCTATTTGTTGTGGGAAGTATTTGGTTCCTGACCAGTGAGGTGTATGTTAACAAAGTTTGCACGGGTCTGCTTACGAAACGAGACCTGCTGCTGCTAGAACTAAGGTCCCACGAAACACAGGAGTCAGGAGATAAGGTGTTGGTGAGGTTTGTGATGGTCTTTTCGGGGATGGAGCCCACAGCACCAGGCCTGAGGCAAGTGTGGCTGGGAAAGGCAGATCCATCAAAGGGCATTAGGGGCTTGGTATAAGCAAGTTAGGTAATGAGTGTTGGGACTTTGCTGGTTCCCATAGGTGGCTGTGTGTTTATGCTGGAGGTTGGGATAGAGAAATGGTGCCTGTCAGATCCTTTATTCATTGAAGGCTCTTCCTGTGATCCCTGCCTCTTCAGCCAAGCTCTGAGATGAGTAAATAACTCTCTCTCCTGTCTGCACCTGACATTTTTAAACTGCTGCTTCCAAGCTGTATCTCCATGGCTGTTTGTTGTGATGTCTTTTTATTAAGGGTGGGAACTCTGCTTCTTAATACCATCTGGGCTCTCCCATAGCTAAACCTGCTGATTTTTAAAATTCTAGGCTTTAAGTCCTGCTGGTTATAAGAACTCATGAAATTTTGCCACTTTCATTTTCAAAGCCAAATATTATGGTGATTTGTCTTCCATGTGTGGGGTCCCCAGTGTGATAGTCCGTCTTTTACCCTTCTCTGTGCTACTGGTTCCCTCCCTACAATGGAAGGTCACAATCTATTTCACTCCCAGTCCATGTCATTGCCCTTCCTACCTTCTCAACGTGGCCTCTTCTCTACCTTTAGTTATGGAGTTTATTCTACCAGTCTTTGGGTCATTTTCTGATTTACACTGATTTGAGTGTTATCTAGGTGTATCTGTGGGACGAGGGGAACTTAGGGTCCTCCTTCTCCACCAATTTTCCAACCTATTTTTGCACCATTTTAAGCCACTGAGTTGGTGGTAATTTGTTAAAACAGCATTAAGAAACTAATGCAGTCTGTTGCCTTATGGCCACCGTTGGCTATTGTACAAAGAATGTCTGTCTCTTACCTTTGTTATCATTGTCCTGAAGTGCATTGAAATATGTGGGGAAATATACATTATGTGCATTTGAATTTTCTAGTTTTGGCATCTCAGATCTAAGCTTAGGCAATGTTTCTGTATTTCATAATATGATGCTCAGTGAATGCTCAACACTACCAGAAGATGCCTTTGTTCCTACCTCTTGGATATTTTTACTTAAACAAGACAAATTTTTGTGGTAAACTATTGGCCTTATAGATCTATGACAACATTCCCCATATTTGACAATACAAAAACAAAATCTATTTCAGATAGATCACGTTTCCTGAAAAATAAACAAGTGTCTTTATTTAAAAAAATAACTCAAAAGTAATTTTTAAGAACACAAGGTATAACTATAAATGTGTATTTTCTATGGCTTAGCTAAACAGTAGATTGCAACTGAGAAATAGAATTTTTACTAAATGATTTTAAAAACTTTACAACACACGGCAATAAAGCAGATTCTTTTAAAAGTAATCAGATGAGTGTTCCCAAAGTATGCTAAGAGAAACTGTTCTAGGAAGCTCACTCTAAAATAAAAGGGGGGGTTGTTTGGAATCAGTGCATACTATGGCTTTGCCCTCTTCAACTTCTATATTATGTCACTGCTAAGACCTGCCATAAACAATCATAGTCAAATTTAGGCTTTTCCCCTATTTAAATATGGTACCCATCAGGGGCACCTGGGTGGCTCAGTCAGGTCATTATCTCATGGTCTGGTCCATGAGTTTGAGCCCCACCTCAGGCTCTGTGCCCACAGCTCAGAGCCTGGAACCTGTTTCAGATTCTGTATCTCCCTCTCTCTGCCCCTCCCCTGTTCACTCTCTCTCTCTCAAAAATAAGTAAACGTTAAAAATTTTTAAAAAATATATGGGAACCATTCCTTAACTGCAAAGGAAATGTTGAGGCAAATGAATATCAAATTTATTCTATAAAACCAGTGGTATTATAATGTATTAATCAACTTTGACTTTGGGAAGACACTTAAAATTAATGTGATGGAGCCTAATAAGTTCTATTCGTTCTAGCCTTGTCCCCATCTGACAGGTATGAAAACTGAGGCTAGATATGTTACATAACCTGTCCTTAATTACCTTAAAGTGGTGGAAATAGAATCAATAGAAATAAACTAGTGTATGCTTTGTGTGTTAAGGTATCTTGCTTTTCGGATATTTTGAAATCTTTGTCATCCTAAAATTGTCAAATTATATAAGACATATTCATTTTATCTTAGAGCAAATGTTTCAGGGAGATCAGAGAAATGGCATATTGTGCTTCTGAAGGTTTACTTGTGCCCCCCCATTACCCCAAAATAGCACTTTCTGTATAACTTAGAGATGTGATGAATTTGTGACATTGAACAAAAAATGAATAGCATATTGAACAGTAATAATTTATAGACTCTAAAAGAATTGACAATCTGATAACATCCTATGTGTACTGCAGAACTGAAGTATCTGTCTTGTTACAATTGAGTGACTTCTAAATTATCCCTTTAAGATAAAAATAAATTCTTATATTGGAATCTTTTGATTCTGTTAAATTTAATATTTAATTGCTCAAAAAGAATTGACAATAAGACTCCAATACTATATGTCCCAGAAAAACAGTAACTTTTTAATATAATTAATTTACATCTTTTTCTTTGATTTAAGGGTATTAGAGTGATGCCCTGCTTGCAAAAGGCAACTATGGACTAAAGCCTTGAATCTGTCTTCATTCAGGTCCTTCATATTAAGTTCAGGAATGGTTGGAATAGTTAACACTGTTTAACACCAGGTGACTTTATTTTTATACATATGATGCTTACAAAAATGCCATGTCTATACAGCTCAAGAAAATTTGTCATGTATAAGGTAAAACTTGTTAATCATAAATGACCATTTGTGTAACATATTATCATGGTTATAGTATGTAAATAAAGAAGATACTTTCCACAATGAGTTTTATGATACTTGTGGTACCACAGGCACAATTGCTGAAAGTGACCCTGAATGCTCACTTTGTGTTGCCTGCATATTAGCTATGACTATGGATTCCTTCAACCAAGTTTATTTTCCCATAGAACTGGTACTCCACCCACCCACCCCCCAACAAAGGATAGGCCTTCAAATTTAAGATCTCCAGGTATTGAAACATGAGTGTTTCCAGAACAATTTTAAAAATAGATGGCCCCAAAATTTAGGAATGTGTTTATTCTCTCAATAAAGCTGATTTCCCAGGCTTGTCATATAAAAAAGAATGGAGGGCTCAATGCTTCAAGAGAATCAATGCTTCTGCACACCTCTCCGTGGGATGATGGGAGTATCAAGGGCTCCTAAAAAAAATCACTTGTTGACCATGACCCTTTGTAGATTTTCTCAATGTATTCCTTAACCCATGTCATATAAAATTCATTTTGAATCCTGTTGTGTAGCAGATAAAGACCAAGAAGGGATATGATTTGCATAGCAAGCCTCTCTATGATGTTTCAAAACTTAAATTACAGTTTCTATGTTGAGATATAATTATGCACTTTTATATAAAAAGAAATCAAGGAGAAAAAATGATAGTTCATCATTTTTGGCATGAGGGGAAAAAAAGAAAGTGAAGACCAATACTTAAAAATAACACTGTCATTTTATTCATTGAAAAGTAACATAATATTAAATATTATGACGACTATAGATTCGCAAAATTTTATAATATGCTTCATTTTATTGAATAAAAGTATCCAATATTTTCCCAATATACAATTTATAATCACAGTTATGAAGCTTTATAAAATCCTCTTCATGCTTCAGATAAATTATTCTAAACATTTTAGATTAAATCTATAATTCTGAATACACATTTTACAAAATTCAGATTTGTAAAGCACAGTACTCCAAATACCACCACACTATACATAAACACCACATTACACTGGTCATTTAACATGGTGACTGCACATTCAGTTTGCCTGGGACATTTCTGGTTTATGTCTATTGTCCTGTCATCCATTTAGTATGTCCCAGATTTTTAAATTTCTTAACCAAATTTTATAAAGAGTTGTATTTACAAATAGCATGGGTATGATAAAACTCAAATATTTTATTTCCAGTTTCTGTCACAGTCTCCTAATCTACCTCAAATTTTTGGTTAAGAACACTCAAAACTGCAGAAGGTGCATTTATGTATCTTTCAGTAAAGCATGACTTTTCATAATAATCACGTCTCTTCTATATTCATTGACCTGCTGATTCTAGTTTTCTTTTATACTATGAAGAATTAAGTGATACATGTTAATGTCTTGACTCTATTAGTACAAGAACTTCAAATATAGTTAAGTTTTTCCAAAGTTTTTTAAATTTTTAATGTCATCAAATGTTTCTATTATTCATTGAGAAGAAATACAGCCTTGGAACTTTATTTTGTTAAAAGTGAAACAAATAATATGTTATTGGAAATTTAGTTAAAATTTAACATGAATGACACAAATATTTTAACCAATTTTGGTAAAGCAAAGCTTTATGATAAAACAATATTCACACTAAATTAAGAAACCTACAGAGCAGAAATTTACTTGGAATTGGTTTGGGATTACACACATAAATTGTAATTATATCCAAACAAGATTGGTATTTCTGCCAACGGAAATAGAAGCTTGAAGTTGTCAAAGTTTATAATTTTGCCCATACGTATCTAAAGTAAAAATTTTATGGCAAAACCAATGTCGAATTGCACAGAAACAAAAACTCAGAATAATAGCACACATAGGTAGCCTTTGCTTTTCATTTTCTGTTACATTTCAGAAATGTTTGACTTGTAAAAGTTTTCTAAGTCCATCTAAATGCACAAAAGTATTTTTTGTAAATATTTATGCTAATTTTTACTGCTTTGTATTAAAAATAAATGACATCTTTAAAAAATGAACTGATAGGAAATATCAGATTTCCTATCTGATAGGAAAGGATCTGATATAAAGCTAGCTAGCTGAAATGGATCGAAATAAAGCTTGCAAACAGGAAGACACTAAAATTTACCCCTATAAAAGCAAGAACAGAGTTAAACAAATGAAAGTGCAAGTTATTTACAATATTTAATATAGAAAATCTACATTTGTGCTTTGGAATATCTCAAACTGTGGAAACAATCTTGATAGTTCTACTTTTAATTGGATGAATTGATAGTCTGTGCCCTCTTATTTTACCTTCAATGTCTATCTTTAATCTTTTAAAATTTATATTTATTGAAAAATTTAAAGTAACCTTAGGTAAGAACAGCTAATTTCATGAGTTTTGTCTTGTGAAAATATTTATTAAAGAAGAAACTCTGGTTGGAAACAAGAAGACCATAACTGAAAATATCCTGGGTTTAGTTAAACCTTATTTTGAGCTTATAAGAGACGTAAGCATCTAGAGTGAATATTTTCCTAATATACATTAATCTTCAGTAGAATCTAACAATTTCAAATTTGTTGACTATAAAAGGAAATTTTGAGGAAAATTGTATTAAACTTTATAAAAATTAAAAACAAGACCATATTTGGAAAAAAAAACATTTCACAGAAGTCTATTGACATAGTTTTAGAAACAGATACATCTAAGAAACATACTAAAGTATGTGAATATATACAAAGAGTAATTTATTAATTTTAAAATTTTTTAAAGCTTATTTTGAGAACAAGCATGAATGGAAGGAGGGTTAGAAAGAGAAGGAGAGAGAGAGAATCTCAAGCAGGCTCCATGCTGTCAGCACAGAGCCAGATGTAGGGCTGGATGTGAACTGTGAGATCGTGACCTGAGCTGAAATCAAGAGTCAGATGCTTAACCAACTGAGCCACCCAGGCACCCCTATTATTTAAGGGTAAATAAAAAATAAGAATATAAATGAAACTATAACTTAAAACATATATGTATACATATTTTAGAAATATTAACTTTAAAATAATTTTTTGATATAACTTAAAAATGTCTACCAATATAAAACAAGTAGTCAATGAAAATATTTTATGAAATTATATTTAAAAATTTTTACTAACTCCATTTACTGTCAAAAATTTTCCAGTTAGGAAGAATAAATTAGGTAATCATCCAATGTTGTATATTCTTCCAGTTCTTTGCAATTATCCCCACCCCAAATTTGGTCACTGGCAGACCATACCACTGTTCCCTGTATTCTACTCCCCACTGATTTCAATTTCATTATAATTGATACATATTCTTTCACCAAGTATGTGGAAGTGATAAACTTTCCCACTATTTGAAATGTCTTTATATCATACATACTCTTGAATCATAGTTGAATTGGGCACAAAATTCTTAGGTGACATATTTTTTCTTAGCACTTTTAAGATACAATTCCATTGTCTTTGAGCCTCTATCCTTGCTACTGAAAACTGTTGGTCCTTTTTAACTAGCTCATCTTTTCTTTATAGTTGCTTTTTCTTCAGATTTTGTGGGGAGCAAGTCAACTTTTAACAAGGTGTCTATTTTTGTTCTCAAGTTAGTTAACATACAGTTCAGTCTTGGCTTCAGGAGAATCCTGTGATTCATCACTTACATATAACACATAGTGCTCATCCCAACAAGTGCCCTCCTTGGATTCAGTTGCCTTGGGAATAAGTGGTTGATTTCAATTTGATGAATCATGTCTTTACTATATTCTAGATGATCTCAGCCATTTTCAAGTATTGCTTCAGTGACATTCCCTCTATTTTCTTCTATTGGAAGTCCTCTTAATGAATGTAGCCCACTCTACTGCCTGGTCAGTCTGTACTATCCTCAGACTGCTTCCTTCTTATACACTTTTACTGAAAAGACTAAAGTTGCCAAATACTCAGTTGACAAGTTTCTCTTGAATAAGGGTTTGCCAAGTGGCAGTTTTAACCAAAGAGATGGTAAATGGAATTATGTTGTTAGCAATTTTGAGGAAGTTCTTTCATGATGAAAAGGGAGATCCAACTACTGTTTCTCTTTTCCTCTTCCTTCTTCTTGCCACAAACTGAAATGCAATGAGAGGAGATTCAGCGGTCTTCGTATGGACCTAAGTAAAAGGCTGACATAGAATCAGAGATGGCGTGTGTGACATACTTGAGGCACAAATCTATTGCTAATTAGCGACCTCCTTCAAATTTCTAATTATATAATAAGCTCAGTTTCTTTAGAGTCTGCAGAAAGGATTTAGGTGGTGATACTTGTCTTGAGAGAAACATACCCAGGGCAAGGGTGAGGGAAACAAAACAAGGAGAGATACCAAACAAGGTAATGCAATGCATTACCACCTGAGAACTTGTTCACCAAGGGAAATGCAGCAGGTTCTCAGTAAATGTATTCACTGGGCACATATTTTTCTATGATGAAAGGAGGAACTTTACATCAAAGTAGTTCACTGGGGAGATAATGGAAGGTCTCCTGCTTCCCATGAGATTAGAGAAGCAGAGACATGGGGATAACTTGATGGGATCTCTTGTATTTCCATGTCATGATGCCCAGTCCCTTGATGGCCATTCATTAAACTATATCCCATACTCTGTGGCATTGTATTTCATCCACCTCTAAAAGAGGAGAGGTGGTCCTGAAAGGTGGTTGTGGACGAGAGAGAAGACAGGAGATAATTGAGAGCATCTAATACAGTACTTTCATACTTAAAATTCCAATACTTAACCTGAGATTCCTCATGCATCTTCCTTTATTTTCTATCATAGAACTAGATAATATCATCATATGTTTATATTATTCATGTATCTATTATCTTCCACCTTCTAATAGATCTAATAGTTTCTAAGCTCATGATGACAAGGGTTTTTGTCTTTGTTTTTGTTGTTAAGCTGCTATATTCAAGCACCAAGAACAATAATCTCTTGGTATACAATATACGAATTAATTGCAGCCATGATGCCTTGCCTTACTCCTTGGATATTAATATGAAGGTGAACCAGGTTCATCTTTTGGTGTTTTGGACACCTTAAAGTCATTCCTATTAGACATTACCTACATGGCAGGTGATAAGATTTGACCAAGTATTCTAATGGTTAAGAATATTAAATTTTTTTAACGTTTATTTATTTTTTTTTTTTTTTGAGAGAGAAAGAGAGAATGAGCTGGGGTAGGGGCAGAGAGAGAGGGAGGGAGACACAGACTCTGAAACAAGCTCAAGGCCCGACGTGGGGCTTGAACTCATGAACTGTGAGATCATGACCTGAGCCAAAGTTGGATGCTTAACCGACTGAGCCACCTAGGAGCCCCAAGAATATTAATTTTAGAGTCAGATTGCCTGGATTTAAATTCTAGCTCTTGTATAATCTTGTGAAAACATTTAAACCATTTTAACTTTCCTCTTCTGCCAAATCTATAATATTTCTTACGGTCATTTTAAGAAATATATGCAAAATCCTATGTAAAGAATTTCAGGGGTGCCTGGGTGACTCGGTTGAGTGTCTGACTTCACCTCAGGTCATGATCTCACCATTTGTCAGTTCAAGCCCCACATAAGGCTCACTGCTTTCAGCACAGAACCCACTTCAGATGCCTTTCACACACACACCACTCCACCACCACTGCTCACACTCTCTCAAAAATAAACATTTAAAAAAATTTGTGTGGCGTAATCCTCTGATGGTGTTCTTCTACTCAGGGTCTATCCACAAAAGTGGAAAATACTCCAAATATTTAAAATGGAGTTTAATGTACATTTCTTATTACACAGGTGATAGAAAAGCTGAGAAAATGAGTAGGAAGCTGTGATGAGACAGGTTGTAGCTACTATGTAGACATTAGGCACAAAGGGGTATGGTAATGTGCAATCTGAGGGGCCAGAGTCATGTGACTGGAAGCTAGCGCCTTGAAGGGAATGCAACCACTGCTTGATCAGGATAGGATGATGCACAAGGCCAAGATAGACAACAAATAGTTTGTTTCCTCCTTTCTATCCTCCCATGTGCAGAGCCCAATTGTAAGCCAACTGACAAGGGATTTTTGAAAACACAGTTTATGGTATCAGATCACCAATTTCACAGAGCAAAAAGGAGAAGGGCAAGAAAGGGATAGGAGGGCAAATAGGACAATGTTCTGTTCCATCTTATCTATCATTATTAGAATCATCTTTGCCAATATGTCAGCCTTTCCCAGCTCAATTGTTCAATGAAATTCAAAGGACTTTTATTTAGGATTACCTACAAATTGCTTTCTAGACATTGCATTTGAGGGCAGAAATAATACTTATAATTCACATTACAAAATGCCTTGTTCATGAAAGATACTCAAGTATTCAAGTAATAAATGAGATTGATTTTATAAATCCATATTAGAACTTTACAATCAAGCCTTGACTAGTTCACTCCTAATTTCATTTTATGGTTCCCTCTTACAATAAATCACAATTTTTGTGCAAAGCAAATGAGTGCCCCATTTTCATTATCAGCTCTCTATACTAGAGAAATCATATGATCAAGGGTAATTGTCATTATAAAGAGTTTCTAACATTTTTTTCTTTATGCTGTATAATAGTTTTTATCAGTGAATGATTCATTGTATCTAAACATTGCTCTCTGTGTGTTTCTCAAAGACAATTAGTTTTGGCATTAGTGAGTCATATTTTCTTAATTTTATTAGAAATATCTGTGAATCTAAATTCTGTCCATTTAACAAACAGTAAGTTTTAAGAGTACTTCCTCTCAAAAGTTGTTTTGAATTCATGAATTCATGAAATTTCATATCACTTTTGTAAAAAGAATACCTTAATTTTATAAAGATACTTTGGAATCTTTTTTCTTGAAAATTTCCTCAAACTAATGTATATTCAAATGAAATGCCATTTGTATATAGGATATCCTATTACAAATCCTGTACCTTGCCAGCTATACATAGAAGTCAGATCTAGAAAAAGATACTTTTATTATCTTAATTTACTCTATTTCTAAAATTACTCTGCTTTTCAGAGTGAACAGTCCTAGGTACTTTAAAAGGTACTTTAAGTTTATCAACATAGTGCACACTCCCTCTGGCATTTAGACAGACTTTACCTTTCTCATTGCACAAATACAGTGTTTAGAACTCTGAAGCTTTTCTGTGATGTACAAGATACAGAATTTAAAGAATAAAGAAGTAGGAAGAAATAAATGGCCCCAATTTCTCATAGTAAGTTGAATAGGATATTTCATTAGAATAGCTACAACTCCTATTCATGCATTTATTATAAATGAATCTCTCTCTAGTTTGTGTCTTTCTACTGAGATATTTATAGAACCTGATATGTTTTGAACATTTCCTGAAAATTGTCCCATATTTCAAAAAGTATTGGTAATTAGTGGTTTACAGTGCAATATATTTCATCATCCTTTCACTACTTCAATTACCATAGTTACATTCATAGGGTAAAGAATACAAAAATTGCCTAGTCCCAAGGCTAAGGTTGTGGGGATTGGGACTGTAGCTAGTAAAGCCATGGAGAAAAGAATCCAAGTTGAAAGCAAGGCAGGGTCATGGATATGAACTGGATTTACAATTTATCTCTGCTACCCACCCCCCCCCCACACACACACACAAAAAAAGATAGGAGATAAAGTCTAGAGAAGCAAAGGAATATGTGCAGTTTAAAATCAAGAACATGCTTAGGAGCCAGAAAATCAATGACAATTATTGAAAGAGACTATAAGTGACTGTGTTGTAGATCGATGTGATCGTGAGATTTTATTTTTTTAGTCTCTTTAAGCATGATTAAAATTCTCTCTGAAGCATTGTAGATACATATAAGTCTACAGAATGATAGTTGATATCTACTTGAAATAATGAAAGCGTTGTTAAATTGCATGTATTTGGAATATGATGTTTTATGCAGATTCTGCCAATAAGAGGATCTGGATCTAGTTTATCCTGGTACTAGTGGACATTTAATCTAAATCCTGCTTTAAAAAGTGACTTTAAACTTTTTGAATGTATACTCTCAAGTGATGTAGAAATAGTGCAATAGAAATAGAATGTGAGACACAAATGTGAACATACGTAATTTTAATTTTTCTGCTTGAATCTTGCTTTCTTATTGTTTATTTTGTCATACAGATATATTGCAAATATTTCTCCCTATTCTGTGAATTGATAGTTCCTTTTCTTGAGGGTATTCTTTTAATAGAAAAAGATTTTAATTTGATACAGACCCATTTATAATTTTTAAAAGTTTACTATTTTTGGGGTCTCCCAAAATTTTACAAAATTTTGTGTTTTCTTCGTAAGTTTTATGGGTTTCTTTTCAAATAACTATGTTTTATTATTTTTTTGTGTAGTGTAGATATGGCCAATATTATTTTCCCAAATGGATATTAACTACTTACGGGTGGGTTTGTTGTTGAATCTTTCCATTGATCTATAGATCTACATTTTGCAAATATTAGCTTTATAGTAAGCCTTTAAATTAGGTGTTATTTTCCCCACTACATACCACAATTTTTTTATTCATTCATTGATGGACATATGGGTTATTTCCACCTCTAAGCTATTGTGAATGATACTGCTATGGATTTTGGGTACAAGTTTCTGTAGGAACATGTGCTTTCATTTCTCCCAGACATATACCTAGGAGTAGAATTGCTGGATCATACAGTAACTGTTCAACATTTTTTAGAAACTCTTTTCCACAATGGCTACATGATTAATGTACTAGGGGTCTAACTTGTCCATATCCTCACCAAACACTTGTTAATTTGTTTTATGTTCCCATCCTAATGGAGGGGAAGAGCTATCTCTTCGTGGTTTTTGATTCACATTTTATTAGTGACCACCGATGGCAAACATCTTTCATGTGCTTGTTGGTTATCTTAACTGGAGAAATGTCTATTCAAGTCCTTTCCCATTTTTTAGATTTGGCTGTTGGTCTTTTTGTTGAGTTGTAAATGTTCTTTGCATATTCCGAATACCAAACCTTGATCTATGATTTGAAAATATTTTCTTTCATTTTATATGTTGCCTTTTTGCTTCCTTAATAATGTTCTTTAAGGCACATTTTTTACAAAGCCCACATTATGCATATGGGTTTTTTGTTGCTTTTGCTTTTGGAATTAAATCTAACAATCCATTGTCAAATAGGAGATCATGAATTACCTCTATGTTTTCTTCGAAGACTTTTAGCTCATGCATTTAAGTCATTGATCCATTTTGAGTTGATCCAATTTCATTCTTTTGCATGCAGTTGTCTAAATCTCTTTGTTCCCCACCAAGTGGTCTTGACTTCTTTGTCAAAAAGTAATTGGCCATGGGTTTCTGGGTTCTTTCTGGATTCTCAATTCTATTCCCTTGCTTTATATATGTATCCATATGCCTGATATCAATCCATATTCTCATGGACCCATATTTTCATTGTCCTTGGATAAATACCTAGGAGTGTAATTGCCAGGTTAAATAATACATATACTTTTAAAGAAATGTGTCTTTTCCTCACCATGGTCAGTATCCTGCAGCTGGGTTTATTGACTCTCTATACAAAATTGGGATTTCTGGGGATCCTGGGTGGCTCATTGGTTAAGCGTCTGACTTCAGGTCAGATAATGATCTCATGGTTCATGAATTTGAGCCCCATGACAGGCTCTGTGCTGACAGCTCAGAGCCTGGAGCCTGCTTCAGATTCTGTGTCTCCCTCTCTCTCTCTGCTCCTCCCCTGCTCATTCTCTGTCTCTCAAAAATAAACAAACATTAAAAAAATTGAGATTTCTGTTGGTGAGAAAGAAATGAAAAGTGGTTAGTCATAAAATGTATCTGTCCCAGTGTATTTCACCAGATGCTGATACAATCTAAGTGATGAACTTTGAGCCATTCTGGAGAATCATTTTGCACCTGTTAAAGAATAAGAATTTCCTGTCCCCTTAGAGTTCCTCCCAGCTGTGCTAAGAATCAAATTGACATGAGACAGGAGAAAATAAAATTTTGTACAATCCATACATACTTGGAAATTCCAAAGAAGTCAGGCAAAATGAGGTATAAATAAATGTCATCCTAAACTAAGGAGAAGGAGGTAGGGGTTTGAGACTTCAAAGTGAAGGAATGCAATTCACAAGGCAATAATAAAGAAGAAAAGCAGATATTTGGTAGTTAGATTCTTGCCCTGCCATACAGATGCTCCGGTAATAACTCTTATCCTGAAAAAGACCCCGAATGTAGACTCTTTGTGTAGTTAAGGGAGGGGCAAAAGTTTCTCTTGAGCTTGCAGGAACTCAATTGCTTTTAGCTCAAAATAAGCTTTATGCCAAAGTGACCCATCTTGGGGGTGATCTGTCCCCCACCCCTGTACTTTCCTTCTCTGAAATTTCCCCGAAGTTTTTAGACATTAAAAGTTGAGCTGGTAGGTGGTTACATCTCATTGAAGAGTCCTTTAGTCCTGAAAACCTGATTTTAGGAGGTGGTGATGCAGGTGTAATCTCAAAGTTAGACCTGTGGTTCAATTAAACAGACATTAAATAAGGCATTTCTACAGAAAGAAAAGAGAAAACAATGGTTAGTGAGTGAATCAAATTAGAAGCCAGTTTTTTAGTTCTGAGAGTACCAGCCAGTTAAGAAGATTTCTAGATGTCAGGCTGGAATATTCTTCAGATAGACTGAGGACAGGTTGTGGCACTCTGACAGATCTTCCTAGTTGTAGTTCAAATATTGATCTTCCTGAATGGCCCACAGATTAACAGGCATTAAAATTATCTATACATGAGTTATTGTGGTTATTTCTCAGAAGTTTCCATCAAGTTGTTTATATTCAATTTTCAGGGGCTTCAGGAAAAGGGCAGTTTTAGTTCTCAAATGATTCTAAGTCAGAAAGGTGGAACAAAAAAAAAAAATATTAGTTTGGAGAGTTGTAGCCAGGCATTGGTGGACATTAGAAGAAATCAGGATCTAGTCGAGTTTATAATGAAAAGAATTAATATCTAATATTTACAAAGGTGTGTTATTGAAACTTTTTTTGTCTATAATCACTCTCATTTTTAACAAAGATAGTCAAGTTAACATCAATTTGATTTAAAACAAATGTAGTTTAAAAATGACAACAACAACATAGCCCAATTATTTACAAGAGCATAGCAAGAATAGCAGCTGACCATAGAGGCTCTTTGCTGGAACTTCTTATAAGGAATCTCTACATTGAACTTTTAACAACTTCTTGATGCCAGAAGCCAAATACTTGACATCAGACTTTACCTGCAAAACTTATAGATCTGACTGAATCTCTGTCTTTTCAAGATTTCCAAAAAATCTGCCAGGAAATGATGTTCTTTATTAACTTAGCCAGGCTGCTATGTAGCAAGGTACCAGGCTGATATTTCTTTAGAGGCTTCATAAAGTCAACCTTAGTTCCTTAAAGCTTGTTATATCTGAGTCTATGCCTGTTTCTCTCATATATGACATTCTAGGAAAAGCCTTGGGAATATAATCAATGTTTCTAATTATGTCTTGTCATAAGGAGAACAGGCTTACTTGTAAACAATGCTTCTCATGTAATTTAGCATACCAAGTAAGCCTAATTTTTCATAAAAATATTTTTTGAAGCTTTTTAAATTTCTAGAAGCCCTCTAGAAAATTTCAGTTAGATTATGGATGAAACACTTCACTTTAGAATTTGTTTTTGGAAAGTATGTAAAAAATAGATCAACATTTGATCTATTTGAACATTTGATTAAATGATCTATTTGAACATTTGATTAAATATTGTTTCATAATGATTTGTGATCCTATTTAATTATCCATTTAACTAAAATGACAATAAAAGATATTAAAGGCAAATATAGAAGGTAACATAGTTGTGAGCAAAATTTTGCTTTTTTTTCAAATTTTAAGTTTTAAATTTTTTATTGAATTAACAGTGTTGTTAATTTCAGATGTACAATGTAGTGATTCAACAATTATATATATTTGTCAGTGTTCATCAAGATAAGTGTACACCTCTCCTCTGGCAACCACCAGTTTGTCTTTTTCTTTGTTGTTCATTTGTTTTGTTTCATAAATTACACATATGAGTGAATCATACAATATTTGTCTTTCTCTTATTTAACTTAGCATTATACCCTCTAGGTTCATCCATCCATCCATGTTGTTGCAAATTACAAATTCTCATTCTTTTTCATAGGTAATATTTCATTATATATAATTTACATTTTTTGTATCCATTCATTTATGGATGGACATTTTACTAATCTGGGGAAAGAAACAGACATCCAGATCCAAGAAGCACAGAAGGTCCACCAAAAAATTAATCCAACGAGGTCACGCCAAAACAGATATTAAAATGGCAAAAAGTAGTGATAAAGAGAATTTAAAAAGCAGCAAGAAAAAAAAAACAGTTACATACAAGGGAAATTCCATAAGGAGATCAGCTAATTTCTCAATAGAAATTTTGCAGACTAGATTGAGTGGCATGATATATTAAAACTAATGAAAGGATAAAACCTGCAACCAAGAACTCTACGCAGCAAGATAATCTGTATCTCTTTGTGTTCTAAATTATATTTACCAACAAAACTTAAAGTTAGTCACCACTAAAACAGCTTTACAAGAACAGGAAATGTACTTCTTTGAATGGAAAGAAAAGGCCATTACAGCAAGAGAAATTAAGAAAGCATTTTCATTTAAAATTGAAAGCAAACAAACAACCAAAAAACAAAGACCTAGGAATAAACTTAGCCAAGGAGGTAAAGACCTATACTCTGAAAAGTGTAAAACATTGAAAGAAATTGAAGATGACACAAAGAAAAAGATATTCCATGCTCATGGACTGGAAGAACCAATATTTTAAAATGTCCATACTACCTAAAGCAATTTACAGATTTAATGCAATCCCTACCAAAATACCAACACTTTTTCATAGAACTAGAACAAATTAAGCTTAAAATTTGTGGAAGCATAAAGACCCCAAACAGCCAAAGAGATCTTGAGTAAGAACAAAGCTGGAGGTATTACAAACCCAGATTTCAAGATAGATACAAAACTGTGGTAATTAAAACAGTATGATATTAGCACAAAAACAGACTCATAGATCAATGGGAAAAACACAGAACCCAGAAATAAACCCACTGTTACATGGTCAATTTAAGTATATTCTTATCTCCTTTGTCAATGGGGAAAAGATAGTCTCTTCAACAAATGGTGCTGAGAAAAATGGACAGCTACATGCAAGAGAATGAAACTGGACCACTGTCTTACACCATACAAAAATAAACACAAGATGGATTAAGGACCTGAAATCATAAAACTCTTAGAAGAAAACAAGGCAGTAATTTCTTTGACATTGGCCACAGAAATATTTTTATAAATATGTCTCCTCAGGCAAGGGAAATGAAAATAAAATTAAACCATTGGGCTTATGCCAAAATTAAAAGCTTTTATTTTTCTTTAAACTAACATCTTTTTGTTGATTTCAAGTTTTTTCAAATTCTAGTTAGTTACCATATAGTGTAATATTTGTTTCAGGAGAATTTAGTGGTTCATCATTTACATATAACACCCAGTTCTGACCACAAGTGCCCTCCTTAATACTCATTTAGCCCATCCCCCACCTATCTCCTCTCTAGCAACCCTCAGTTTGTTCTCGATAGTTAAGAGCCTCTCATGGTTTGCCTCTCTCTTGTTTTCCTTTCCCTATGTTCATCCGTTTTGTTTCTTAAATTCCACATATAAGGGAAATAAAATGGTATTTGTCTTTCTCTGACTTATTTCAGTTATCATTATACACTCTAGATCCATCCATGCCATTGCAAGTAGCAAGATTTCATTCTTTTTGATGGCTGGATAATATTCCATGATAGATAGATTAGATAGATAGATAGATAGATAGATGATAGATAGATAGATAGATAGATAGATAGATAGATAGATAGATAGATAGATATAGATGTCCCACATCTTTATCCATTCATCAGTTGATAGACATTTGGATTGTTTCCATAATTTGGCTATAAATGCTGCTATAAACAGGGGGGTGCATGTGCCCCTTTGAATCAGTATTTTTATATCGCTGGTTTGACTCAACTCAAGCTCAGTGAGGCCCTGGACTGGTCCACTAACAACACAGGGACCAAACCCTGCTCTGAACAGGCAAAGAATCATTGCAGATGAGTGGACTAAAGGCAGAAGCAGCTCAGCCACAACAGTAGGGCACATGGAACACACATAGGAGATACCCACAATGCCAGGTTCTGGTGAATAGGGGACATTGCATTGCAGCGCACTATAGAACCTCCTCTTCTTAAGGCCACTACTTTCAAGAGCAGGAGGTATAGTTGACTTTCCAAACATATAGAAACAGACACAGAAACAGACTTGACAAAATGAAGACACACAGGAATATGTCCCAAATGTAATAAGAGGACAAAATCACAGCAAGAGAGCTAAATGAATGATCAGTAATACGCCTGAGAAAATTTAAAGTAATGGTCTTAAAGGTACTCATCAGATTTAAGAGTGAAGGAAATCGGTGAGACTATTAACAAAGAAATAGAAAAAAAGAACCACTCAGAGATGAAGACCATAATAAGTGAAATTAGAAATACATTAGATGGAATAAATAGTAGGCCAGAGGAAGCAGAATAGATCAGTTATCTGGAAGACTAAGGAATGGAGAGCAATCAAGCTGAACAGGAGAGAAAATAAAAAAATGAAAATAGACTAGAAAATTCACTGACACCATTAAGCATAATAACATTTGTATTATAGGAAACCAGAAGCAGAATATAGAGAAAAAGGGTCAGAAAATTTATTTGAATAAATAGCTGAAAACTTCCCAAATCTGGGAAAGGAAACAGAACTTCAGATCCAGGAGGACTAACAAGCCCCAACAAAATCAACCCAAGGAGGTCCACTCCAAGCCACATAGTAATTAAAATGGGAAAAGGTAGTGATAAAGAGAGAATTTTAAAAGCAGCAAGAGAAAAGAAGACAGTTATATACAAGGGAAACCCCATAAGGCCATCAGCTGATTTCTCAGCAGAAACATAGCAGGCCGGGAGAGAGTGGCATGATATATTCCAAGTATAGAAAGAAAAAAACCTGCAGCTAGAAGACTCTACTCAGCAAGGCTGTCATTCATATAGAAGGAGAGATAGTTTCTAAGACAAACAAAAGTTCAAGAAATTCATCACCCCTAAACCAGCCTTAAAAGAAATGTTAATGATGATTCTTTGAGCAGGAAGACAATAAATGAGAGTATGAAAAATAGCACAAAATCAGTAAAACTAAGCATAACTATAAAAATCAGTCAAGGGATTCACAAGGGATAAAAATATGACACCATATACCTAAAATGTAGGGGAGGCATAGTAAAGAATGGGTTCACTTAAGTGACTATCAACTTAATATAGACTGCTACATATAGAAGATGCGATATATAAACCTACTGGTAACCACAAATCAAAAACCAGTAATAGATATGCAAAGAATGAAGAGAAAGGAATATATCACCAAAGAAAGCCAGCAAAATACAAGAAAGAGAGCAAGAGAAGACAGGAACAGAAAAGAGCTACAAAAACAACCATAAAACAAGTAACAAATGGGCAATGAAGTGCAAACTTGTCAAATAATTACTTTGATGTAAGTAAACTAAATGCTCCAATCAAAAGACAAAGGGTGACAGAGTGGATTAAAAAACAAGACCCATTTTTGCTGCTTACAAGTGACTCATTTTAGACCAATAGACATACAGGTTGAAGGTGAAGGGATGGAAAAGCATTATTCATGCAAATGGAAATGAAAAGAAAGCTGAGGTAGCAATACTTATATCACACACATAAACTTTTGAGAGAGACAGAGACAGCATGAAAGGGGGGGAGGGGGGAGAGAGGGAGAGAGAGAGAGAGGGAGAGAGAGAGAATCCTCAGCAGGCTCCACACTCAGCTCAGAGCCTGATGTAGGGCTCAGTCCCATGACTGTGAGATTATGACCTGAACTGAAATCAAGTCAGATGCTCAACTAACTGAGCCACCCAAGTGCCCCTTGCACAAATAGACTTTAAAACAAAGACTATAACAAGAGAAAAAAAAGGACACTATATACTAATAAAAGGGACAATCAAACAAAATGTAACTATTGTAAATATTTATACACCCAACATGCTGGCACCTAAATACATAAAGCAGCTAATAACAACATAAGGAAGTAATTGATAGTAATGCAGTAACAGTAAGGGATCTTAACATTCCACTTACATTAATGGGTGGATCATTCAAGCAGAAAATCAACAAGGAAACAGTGGCTCTGAATGACACATTTGGCCAGATAGATCTAACAGGTATATTTAGAACATTCCATCCTAAAACAGAATGCAGATTCAAGTGCACATGGAACATTGTCAAGAATAGATCACATATTAGGCCACAAAACAAATCTCAACAAATTCAAAAAGATCAAAATCATACCATATATCTTTTCTGACCATAGGTAGAAAACTCTCAAGATTCCACCAAAAACTATTAGAATTGATAAATTCAGTAAGGTTACAGTATACAAAATCAATAGACAGAAATCTGTTGCATTTCTGTACACCAATAATGAAGCAGCATAAAGAGAAAATATGAAAACAATCCCATTTACAATTGCACCAAAAAGAATAAAATACCTAGGAATAAACTTAACCAAGGCAGTGAAAGCCCTGTGCTCTGAAAACTATAAAATATTGATGAAATAATTTGATGATGACACAAAGAAATGGAGAGACATTCCATGCTCATAGATTGGTAGAATGAGTATTGTTAAAATGTCTTTATTACCCAAAGAAATCTAAAGATTTATTGCAATCCCTATCAAAATACCAACATCATTTATCATAGAACTGGGACGATAATCTTAAATTTGTATAGAACCACAGAAGATCCTGAATAGCCAAAGCAATCTTGAAAAACAAAACTGTAGGTATCACAATTCCAGACATCAAGTTATATTTATAAATATGTAGTAATCAAAATGATATGGTACTGGCATAAAAATAGACACATGGATCAATACAACAAAATAGAAAAACGGAAATTAACCCACTATTGTACAGCCAGTTAGTATTTGGACAGTCTCTTCAACAAATGGTGTTAGGAATCCTGGACAGCTGCATGCAGAAGAATGAAACTTGATCAGTTTCTTAGATTGCACACACAAATAAATTCAAAATGGATTAAACACCTAAATGTGAGATCTGAAACCATAGAACTCCTAGAAAAGAGCACAGGCAATAATTTCTCTAACATATCCATAGCAACTTTTTTTCTAGACAAGTCCCCTGAGACAAGAGAAACAAGATCAAAAATAAACTATTGGGACTACACCAAAATAAAAAGCTTCTGCACATCAAAGGAAACAATCAACAAAACTAAAAAAGCAACCTACAGAATGGGAGAAGATATTTGCAAATGACATATTTGATCAAAGATTAATATCCCAAATATATATACTAATGCTGCTCAATCCATTTAAAAAATGGGCAGGAGACATGAACAGACATTTCTCCAAAGAAAATATACAGATGGCCAACAGACACATGAAAAGATGCTCAATATAACTTATCATCAGGGGAATGCAAATCAAAACTATAATGAAATATCACCTCATACTTGTCAGAATGTCTAAAATCAACAACACAAAATCAACAGGTGTTGGTGAGGATGTGGAGAAAGGGGAACCCTCTTGCACTGTTGGTGGGAATGCAAACAGGTGCAGCCACTCTGGAAACCAGTATGGAGGTTCCTCAAAAAGTTAAAAATAGAACTGCCCTATGATCCAGCAATTGCACTACTAGGTATTTACCCAAAGAATACAAAAATACTAAATCAAAAGGATATATGCACCCCAATGAAAATAAGAGCATTATCTACAAGAACCAAATTATGGAAACAGCGCTCAAGTGTCCATTGGCTAATGAATGGATAAAGAAGATGTAGTGTATTTGTATACAGTGGAATAGTAGTCATAGAAATGAATGAAACCTTGCCATTTGCAATAACATGTATGGAGCTAGAGAGCCTTATGCTAAATGAAATGTCAGAGAAAGACAAATGCCATCTGATTTCAGTCCTATATGGAATTTAAACAAAACAAAAGAACAAAGGGAAAAAAGAGAGAGAGAACCTTTCTAAACCTAGAAACAGAGTCTTAACTTTAGAGAATAAAGTGATACTTACCAGAGGGCAAGTAGGGGAGGGGATGGGTGAAATAGGTGATGGGGATTAAAGAGTACACTTATCATGATGGGCACTGAATAATAGCACTGTTGAATCGCTATATTGTACACACGAAATTAATATAATACTGTATGTTAAGTATACTGGAATTAAAATTAAAACCTTAATAAAAACGTCTCATTAGAGATATATAACAAACTGAAATGTCATATTGCAGTTTAGGTTAGTAACATTTAGAATAATGTTTATTGATGATTCTGAGTGTGTGTTTTCAAAATTAGCCCAGTGTCGATGTATTTTCCTTTGTTTCACTTCCACTTCTGAAATGAATGTTTTCTGAGGTTCTAAACACATGTGTTCATTCAGGTTACTATACTGTTCTGTATTACAAGCAGGTAGTTTGCAATCCAGTAGGTCAGAAAATCCATTGCATGATTACACCACTATGGTAGGGAACTATCCTTTGGCTCACGATTCAGTAGTAATAAGCTCTCCTATATACTACCAAGTATTAATGGAGCCCTTCTTAGCTTCTAGAGCTGACCCTAGGGAAAAAGTGATGTGAGTGAAGTCTGTTTTCATTCTACATTTATTTTATTCCTTGAGTTATATTTTCTCTCTTCCCCTCCTGAAAACCTTTCTAGAGAACTACTCTGAGGAGCCTATCAACACTAATCACTTTATTATTCTGCCAAAGGGAATTTACATTTAACAGAGGTTAAAGCAATAAAGCACCAGTGATAGAATTTTAGCATTTGCAAATTAGTTGGAGAAGGGTTCTTTGGAAAAAGGAGTGCACAAAAGTGAAAGAGGATGCTTTTGGAATCCTGTCTTGAAGGAAATTCCCCCATTCTGACTAAGCCAGTTCACAATGATCCCTAAACAGGACCACTTAATTCAAATCTTAAAACAAAACAAAAACAAACAGAAAACAAAAATTGATATATGCAGAATTAAATGGAGTGCACAGATAGAAGCTATTTTCATTTATCTATACAAGGTTTTGCATCACCAAAATTAGATCATAATATCTAGGTAAGCATTTGCATCTGATACAAGGTGGTTAGCTCTCAGGGTGACTGGGAGCTGGCTGTACATTAGATTTATGAAGACCAGAATACAAAATAGAGTTCAAATCATAGTATACTGCTTTAATAGAATTCAGTTATACATCCTCTTTACCAAGGAAAGCCTAATAAATATCACTAATAATTTTATCTTAAAAAACCATTTGGAGATATCAATATTAAAGCTTTTGACATTAGAAGGCTACATGAAAAACTCGTTATTAGAAACCAGTCCTTTGTTTTATATTTACTGGACTATCAATTTGTTAAAGCATGAGTTTCATAATACTAGAATTTGAGAATTTATAAATAATCTGGGATATATGTCACCCGGGGCGGGGGGGCGGGGGAATAACTTCTCTGTGTACCAAATGTAGAAAAAAAAATTTAACTGAAAATGTATTGTTCTGATATTTCATTATTTCCCTTAAAAAAATGATAATCTGGGATTCCGGGGATTTATTTCAAAACACATGTGGATGGATCATGAGTAGAACACAGGCCCCAGTTATACAATATTTTGACAACATCCTGTTTATGATAGTCCAAATCGCAAGCAGCTTCAACACAAGTAAAATATACTGACATATATCAATGTAAATAAAATGTGTATAACAATATACATATTGTTATGTATAAAGCAGTAAACCAAAGAATAATAGTTACTGAATAAAGCATTTTTGCTGTTTTCTGTTCAGTATCCAAGATTGTCCAATATTTTGCTGATAGCAAAAAAAAAATTCCATCAGGGATTTTTCAAGGTAAACTAATCTATATTAGATATGCATCATTCTTTTATTGACCTCTTTTCCCTATGAAAAGTGGTGACCTCTTATGCGTATTTATCTGTTTGAAGAGTTATTATTTATATGTGCTAAAAGCAAAAGTTAAATGGTATCATACTGAATTCTTGGTGATGAATCTTAATTAAGACAACGGTCTTTACTGATGCCCAATAAAAAAGTAAATGTATAAGGGATCAATATCACTCAGACCTAGGTTTAGCAGTTTCTGGCAGGGATTTCAGGACTGACAAAAAGTCTATGAATACTAAAGAAAATGACCCAAAGAAGAAGGGCCCTGCCAACTGTTTAAGTCCTTATAGGGCTATTGTCTACAACATTGACATTAGCCTCATGTTCAGTTTGTATATGCAGTCTTTTTGTGCCAAGATGGGGAGTGTGGCTGAGAAGATATGTACCTGTAAAATGTCCACTTAGAGATAACAATTTTACAATGACTACAAAAATGAAAAGCAATGAGTAATAGAACAACATTGACTTAGGGAGAAAAATAGGATCACCCTTGTTCCTTTCACTTAATTGGATAGCTTATCAGATTATCTTGGCAAATAAAGAATCGAGTCAATCTGCCAGGAAAGAAGCAGCATGCTGATAGCAGAATTATTCCAACCAGGATCCAAATACACTCTAAATGGAAAGGTTTCTCAGCTCAGCTGAACCTGCATACTTAACTGCCTACAGGAAGGAAACACACAGAGTAGAAACTGTCAAGTTGCCCTGACTAGTTACAATTTATATGTAGCTTGGTTATATTTAGCTAATATTATTATTCCTTGCACAAAGGATTCTTACTCATCTGAGAACAGTCTCCAAACTGGTATTTAGAAGTAACCGTTTTGAATTAATTACCTGATATTTCTTAAGCACCATGGTGTAAAACCATCCGAAGGCTTTGACTTCACTTATCCTCGGATTCACTCGGAGTCAAACTTGGAAAAGTCTCTATTTCTCAGTGCCTCAGTTTCCTCAACTGTCGTATGTGAATAACTTATATTCCATTTCCTGAAGAAAAAACGTGATCATAAATTTAAAAATGCTTTTTAAACCATGGGGTGATGTACAAATGTGAGGTTTTGTCATTGTTGTCATCATCATCCTGCAGGCATAAGTACTTCATTGATGCCACTCAGGGGCTGCAAAGAAGTCTCCTGTTCCCTTATATTGCTGATAAACTCTCTTGCCAGGACTGTCACCTGTCATGCATAGAGATGGGAGAAATTCCACGTGTGTGGTAGGGGAGAACCTTTGTGGTCAGAGTTAGTCAAGCACCGAATGCAGGCAGTCCTACACTTCACATCATCCTATGGAGTGTGAGATCCGTTCTGTTACTTGAGGAAACACCCTCCCACCTGTCAGACTCCTCATATAGGGTAACTCTGAAGAAGGGATCTGCTCAGGGGGAAATAAGCAGGCTGTTTGACATAGACAGTCTCTATGAGAGGGTGCTGCTTGCTCACAGAGCGTCTGAGGAAGCCAGGCACCTTGTACCTTTGAGGGGAGGACAGCTGGGAAACAAAGTCTGTGGTTGTTACAGGGCAGGTGGAGGGAGCCACTAATTCTGTGGAAGACTAGCTTGGTTCCTCCATTAGCTGAGATAATGAGAAGTGCCCTGAGATCCGGCTAGCTCACTGTTCAAGCATTACAGAGTGAATACCCAGAGTCTTTTACAAACAGCACTGATTCTGGTATGGTACTGACTCGCTACCCCCTTCTTCTTTGAGAAAGACCATTTTATTCCTTCTTAATTCCCAAAAATTGGACTGGCAGGAAAATTTCTCTGATTTCTGCATCATGCCTACCCATTTATAAGAGGTGTTTTGGCCTGTGCAGTGAATGCATGGGATCTGGAGCCAGTCTGTCAGGCCTCAAATCCCAGTTCAGCCTAGGAGTTCTAGAATCATCAGCATGTTAGTATCTGAGCCTCAGTTTAGTCGCGTGGAAAGCACAAATAACAAAAATACCTGTCCCAGGGGCACCCGGGTGGCTCAGTCGGTTAAGCGTCTTGAGTCTTGATTTTGGCTCAGGTCATGATCTCATGGTTTGTGGGTTTCAGCCTGCATTGGGCTCTTCACTGACAGCATGGAGCCTGCTTGGTATTCTCCCTTTCTGCTGCTTCTGCCATACTCTGTCTGTCTGCCCCTGCTGTCTCAAAATAAATGAATAAACTTAAGAAAAATACCTGTCCCATAGATTCCTATAGATAGTAAAGAACTGAGACAAGCATGTCCTAGATATAAAATACTCAATAAAAGTTGATATTTCTTGGACCTTTAAGTTTGATTGCTAAGCATTAAAGGTCTTAGAAGCAACACTTGCTGACTGAGGTAAGGAAAGGAAATTTATTGATCACATATATTGATCCCCTACACTGCTCCAGGCATTTAATCCTCAAATAATCTAAGGTTTAGAAATAGCCAAAGTAAAACCAATGAATCACTGAAATACTAATTAGTAAAAATGTATTATGGACATACAGAAAAAGGCAGTTTGCAAACTGGGGACACTCAAACCAAAACATGGAATGAGGCTCAGGGGTATATTGTTATAAAGCACCTTATATAGTGAGAAAGCATGGTTTATTCCTCACAGTGATTGGTTGTAATATTAGATTTCTCTTGAATAATAGGAAATTGGTCAGTTGTTATCTCACATGAACCTTGGGAAAGTTTAAGTTTTGCTTGTGATTTTCAGAGGCATAAGCAAGAACTGACCCAGGTCAAGTTAGTCTTGCGAAATAAGCTAAATTAAGCTTTGTTTGTATGATTCAACTGGTTTTGTGTGTTCAGGGAATTTTCAAGGCTAGTCTTCATTTGTTTTTTATTTTAACAAATCATAAGTTTTCTTTGTTTACAGATGAGAAAACTGAAACCCTGAGTAACTGTCTGAGGTCACGCAGCAGGTAGCCGATAGAGGAGGAGATCTCAGGACCATCTGACTCCATGACCTTGCTGCTTTCTCTGTATTATTCTATATCCGAATCTTTGTTCCTCCATTAGTTTTCTCTCTCACCCACTTCCCAATAAGAATGATTATAAAGCACACTTATACACGGTTCCCATGTACATGCCCAGAGGCACTCTCGGAGAGAGATAATTACCCAGAAAAAGATGTGCATATCTTCCTTCTAATCTTCCATATAGCAACAAAGGAAAAGTTCTTGAAAAACACTCTTATTTCTTCCAGTGTTTAAACTCCATAGCAGATGCTCACAAAAAGATACCAACAGGCATCTCTCTACTCATTAACATGCATATACACATAAGTATAGTAGAAATGAGGTTGTGGGCAGACTGGCATATAAAACAGAAGGTCATCATATTATGTGCAGTAAAGTTGCAAGGAAAATTATAGAACTCAAACTACATGGACACAAAAATTAGTTTTGAATGTAAAAATTAGTTTGAATCAGTTTGCTGCTTTAATTTTGAAAGAAAAAGAAAGCCAACCAATAACCGTAGGATGTAGGAATAAAAATTGGTTACGGGGAGAGACTGTGGAGTTCTATGGAAAGTCGGGTAGAATAGAAAACATTGCTTACTAGTCTAAGAAGGTGCTAGAACAACAAAACTCCAGAAAACAAAATGAAGCAAACAAATGGAAAGGCTCATGTCTATGGCAAGATAGGTCCGGAGTTGGGATCTAGGTCTAAGTAGGGTAATATTTTAAGAAGAATGGAAATGGGGGCAAGGACACAATACTTCTGTTTAAGGAATGGTGTGTGAACCATGCTAGAGGCTCCATCCCAGCAGGACTCAGGGGCGGCTAGCCACAGGCCCAGTTAAGCAAGTGCTGCTGTAGGAATTCAGCATCTACAGTGACCAAAATGGAAATTAGCTGTCTTCATAACCAGCAGCATCCTTGGATGGCTGACATGACAGTCCATTGAGTACTACCTCCCAAGTCATACAGGATCCAGAAGATGATAGCCTGTAAGAAAATATAGGGACTTTCTCTGCCCTATATCATTAACCACTGAACCAAAGCAAAGGAGTCACTGTATAGGGCTGGCATTCCTGGGGCCCAGATATCAAATAAGGAATTAAAAAACAAAATTTTAGTGTTTATTTTTGAGAGAGAGAGAGTGGGGGAGGGGCAGAGAGAGAGAGGGAGGCAGAGAATCCAAAGCAGGCTCCCTGATGTCAGTGCAATGGGGCTCGAACTCATCAACCGTGAGATCGTGACCTGAGCCAAAGTCAGCCGCTCAACCAACTGAGCCACCCAGGCACCCCAGGAATTTTTTTTTTTAATTTGCTTGTCCACTGACTTTATATCCAGGCTCTTGTAGCCTGAGAGACTAATTTTTACAAGCATGTGCATGCACACAGAATTGTTATAAACACACTCTATTTTGTTTACTTTACACTGCACCTGAGCCAAGGGTCAGAGAGGTCTTGCACTAAAACCTAGAAATTGGCCCATGGAGAGCTGATAATCCAGGCCTTCATCTGAGTTCATGGGCTATGGTTTCCTTTATAGTCCTGTGCATTTAATTTTCTTCGGCTAAAATCAGTATTCTGAGAAGGGATCCATAGGCTTCACCCAATTATCAAGGGGTAATGGCACTAAATAGGCAAATACTGCAGATGCAGTTCCAAACTTAGAACTCTAGACAGGGTAGGTAGGACAGGGTCCCTGACCACAGTGGACACATGCCATAGTAACATTATTCCTCCTTTAAAAGGCTGGTTGGTCCCACTATAAAAATATTCTCTATTCTTTTAAAAAATGTATATGCTATGTTTACTTTTATACCTTTTAAATGTCTTTTATGATATGAATATTCTATTTATTTCAAATAAAAACCTTTTAAAATTGCCACTTTTTATGCAATCCTATCCACTTATTAGATTTGTAAGAGCTCTCCAGAGATCACTGAAAGCACGCCACGATATTAATTTAAGCATCTACTCTTTTGCCACACATGTCAAAATAAGTTATATCAGGGAAAAATAATGTACATTTCTTACCTGATTACAATTTCCAGTGTCATATATCATCTTCAGTAAATACTAATTGCTACTAACTGGCATTTGATTGAAGCAGTAAAGAGGTGGATCCATTCTGTTTCGCTAATTGATTCAAGTTGGATTTTGGCCAAGTCTTATAACCTAAATGTCCAATAATAAGGGAATGATTAATTGAATCTCAGCACATCCATATGACAGAATAATGTGAAGCCATTAAAATTGTATTTCAGAAGAATACTTAGAAAAATTGGGATATGCTTATAATAAATTTGCTATCAGTACCTTGGAGAATAAAATCTAGATTCATCATCCTGGACTCTAAGGTCTTACATAATTGGGGCCCTGCATTAACTATCCTTCCCAGCTTAAACACCTGTCTTCCTCAGTCATCACACTTCTATTTCTGTAACATTTCAAAGACTTTTCCACTGTCAAGACTTTGCATTAGCAGCTTCCACTGCCTTCCATATCTTCACCTGGACAATTCCTTGTCATTGAAAAGGGCCTTTCCTGACCCTGTCAATGTTTAGTATATCAGTTAGTACTTCTCACTAGCTGATGGCCTTACTTATTTTTAGTTTCTTTTTCTACACCTTCTTCTAGAATGCAAGCTCCTTGAAAACAGGGACTTTCTCTGTCTTGTTCATGGTTTTATTCTCAGTGCTTTGAAAAGTGCACTTAGTAAATGTCCAACATATATGTGCTGAATGAATAAGCCAATAATCTTTTATTTCAAAAGTAAAAATACTTATTTTAAGAATCTTTAAATAATGTAAAAAAAGAAAAAAGAGAATGTAAATGACCAGTAACGACTTCCTCCAGATACAATTATCATATACATGCTGGCATATATTAAGGCACAGCTACATAACTACATGACAGTTGAGGTCATTGAATTTTATTCCTCTTTCGTTCTCCTCTTTTCCTTATTATGTACATTTTCCTCTCTTCTCCTTCTGTGAAACGAATTTCCCTGATAGACTTCCATATAACAGGTTAGTGATGATTTTAATTTCCTAGGAATCACTCTACAGAGCTAATCAGTGTATCTGTTTGCCCCCAAATAATGCTCTTCCAAAGAAGAATTTTTGCACTCCTATTTTTCTGCACTTCTAAACTATGGAATAGAGCACAATGATGGGATAGTGAGGGAGCTGCGGGACATACAGGAGACCCAACCACTTTCTCCTTTGTGGTGGGTTGGGGAAGACCTCAGGAGGAAGTGACTTCTCAGCTGAGACTTGAAACATGTCCAAATCAGCCACACTAAATTTGAGGCAGGAGACCTAGGAAATGGGAGAGGCATGGACTCCCAAACAGAACTACTATATGCACAAAGGCCCTCAGGTCAGAAAACATTGAACTTTAGGAGGAAAAATGTTTCTCCATGTTACTAGGGCATAATGTGTTAGGGGGCTTTTGATGTTGGGGAAGTAGGCAGAATCCAGATGAGGAGGGCTCCTTCTTAAGCAGTTTATCTTGAGGGCAATAAGAAGCCTTTAAGTGCTTTCAGCACAGACATACTATCATACGTTTTATACTTTACAAAAGTCATCCACACTGCTCATGGAGAAATATGGAAAGAGAAAAAAATATTACAACCTGTGTGCCTGTACAAACATATAATGAATACTTTGTCATACCTAGAGAGAGAAGACAAGAATGCCTATGCGTGTTGTAGACTTACTTCAACCATCCAGGCAACAAGCAACAGAAAAAGGAAATAAGGGTAAGGTGTCCTTAGTGGCTGCTCCAAGGGTCCTTGGAGACCCTTATCATGTTCAAAGTTATCTTTACTTGTTATTATACCATCACTAAACAAGGGTCACCATGATTTAGCTGGTATAGTTATCATAAGGGGGCCATAAATCTGGTCTTTCCTCTGGTATAACAGGACCATCTGTCGATTCCTTTTCTAGATGGTCATTGCATAGTCAGCAAGCATCAGCAGGATCTCTATCTGCAACCCTACCCTACTTTGCTCCAGAAATACAAGAACTAGTGATTTCTCCTGGTGACTATTCCACACGCTGACCAGAGATAGTCTTCCTGCACATAAGACCAGTTGCAGATTGGCTGGCCTTCCCTTCCATCTGCTATTCTCCCCACCGTAAGTTTCAGAATTTACTTGGTATCTCTGGCATGTGAATGGTGCCCTTCTCTCGTTTGTGTTACTTATTTGCCTCTCTCTCTACCCCATTTTCCCAAATATTCCTTTAATCTTTTTGAAGATGGTGTTGGTAGAAGCAGGGTTTTAAAGGGATAGGTGAATAAATTAATGTGAATATAGAAGTCCATGTCATGTCTTAGAAGATTACATAGCTTTTCACAGTATGGAGAGAGATGGCCTATTATTTGGGGAACATTTTTAAGCCTTTGTAATCTACCAAATATTAAATATTTTTGGGATCCTATTATGTGTGTATATATATGTGTGTGTGTATATATATATATACACATTTATAATGAATGAGGGATATATATATATATATATATATATATTCATAATTGATGGGACTAAAGATAAGAAAAGCCATTCCTCAAAGAAACAAAGACATAAAAAAGCCAATCCCCTTGGTGTGGTGCCCATTCCCTCACAGATACTCAAAGACTTCACTCTTGTCACCATTCTTACTTGTATTAGTTTCTTATTGCTGCTATAGCAAATTACTAAGAAATGCATGACTTCAAACAACACAAATTTTTTATTTTACAGTTCTAGAGGTCAGATATGTCAAAGACATCTAAGGACTAGAATCAAGGTGTCTTTAGCTGAGCTGCATTCCTTCTAGAGACTTCAGGGGAGAATCCATGCGTTGCCCTTTCTAGCTTCCAGGGATGGCCCATATTTCTTGGCTTGTGGTCACATTGCTCTAGCTTCTGCTTCAATAATCACATCTCCGTCTGTGACTCTAACTCTCCTGTCTCTCTCTTATAAGGACTCTTATGACTACACTGAGCTTATCTGGAAACTCCAGGATAATCTCATCTCAAGACACTTAATCACATGTCCAAGTCCCTTTTAACATGAAAGATGACATATATACAGGTTTTGGGGAGTGAGGCATAGTCATCTTTGGGAAGGAGCATTATTCTGCCTACCACACTCCTGCATACTCAGTTCACAACGATTCTACTTGGTCTTTGATTTTTCTCATTTACCTTTATGCTTTTGTATTCTCACTTGAAAAAGTAATAAAAGTTGTACATACTATCTAGGGTTGCCATGAAGAATAAATGCTTAGAGAGTCTGGCATATATCACACATTTAAGAAGCTACTCTTGGGCTGCCTGGGTGGCTCAGTTGGTTGGGAGACCGACTTTGGCTCAGGTCATGATCTCGCAGTTTGTGAGTTCGAGCCCCATGTCGGGCTCTGTGCTGACAGCTCAGAGCCCAGAGCCTGCTTCAGATTCTGTGTCTCCCCGTCTCTCTGCCCCTCCCCTGCTCACACTCTGTGTCTGTCTCTCAATAATAAATAAATGTTTAAAAAATTTAAAAAAAGAAACTACTCTTACTATGGGGAATAACTGAATTTTACAACCACTTTCATGAGGTTAACAATTCTACCATCCACATGTACTTACGGTAAGTAGTAGGACTTATGAGGCCATATATGAGAATTTAATAAGATATAATACTTTAGTAATTGATCCTTGGAATGTATACACTCACTTTATGAACAATATCATCTTTGAATTACCCTTGAAGAATCATTAATATTTTAGGAACTATAGCAGAAAATTATGAACAGATTATTTGCCATGTTGGCTTCCTTTCCCATCTGTGACAAGGGAAAAACACGTACACATTTGAGTATTTTGAGTCTTCTTCCTTCCTGTATGTCCAGGAAGATTGCATGTTTTTTGTTTTTTTGTTTGTTTACTTTTTCCCATTGAGCTTCTCCATCCCCACCCATATCTAGTGAATATCGCCTTTGCATAGGTATTTCTTTAGGCTTTTGTGATGCAGTTTTAAGGTAACAAATAGAGGTGCACCAAAACAGAGCGCCATGAATTTAGGACAAGAGGAGAGACTGATCAACACATTGAGTATCATAAGAAAGGGCGTTGTGTACTCAAAAGAAAACAGGAAGTAGAGCAGCTTAAATAAAAAGAAGTGTGGGTTCAGAGTTATCATGGGGGAGGGAGATTTTGAAACAATCAGTCATAATTCTAGGGAAGGATACTGATAATGACAGAAATAGAAAACATTTTAAAGATTTGCAGAACAATGAGAATATTTTTTACCCTTTGACATTATTTGAGAGATGCCAGGAAATAGTGGTTTCTTTTCATTACTTTCAGTCACTAGGTTCTGGGTTTTTTTCAATCCAACTCCAGGCTTTGAATGGTCATGTGAGCCTTAGTTTTTGTTTGAATTCTATCTCACCCACTGGATATGTTACATTCCCTTCAAATTGCTTAAACACACTTCCGTGTCAATCATACTTACTCAACGATTTACAGTTCATCTGTCTTCTGCCCCCAACAATCTTTGTCACTTCCAGTTCCTCTTCTAAGAAGGAACTGTCCCTTCTTCAGTTCAAGTTCACCTTTTCCACCCGCTCTAACACTATCATTCTTATCTTCAATTTATAAATATGTCCTCAAAATATAGTCACACATACGTTATCAATGCTACATTCCTTATGAGCAAGTGCTCTCATTTTCTCCCTTTTACAAAAACTTTTTTAGAGACTCTACAAAAACTACTAGTTTTTTTTCCTATTTTGCTATTAAACTCACTTTGATCTGATTTTTAATTTTAATAAGAGAGAAAAGGCACTTGTAATAAATCCAGTGACTGCTTTCTATTTAACTTCACTACTCCATAGCTTAATAATATTGATCATGTTTTTCTCTCTGTACTATAATACCTTATTCCATTTTCCCTCTTCAGCTCATTGTAATTATTCTCCTCTGGATTTTCTCCTGCTCTATCCCTAACTGTGGGTAAATCCCATGGTTCTATCTTTGACCCTTAACCCACTAGACAGGCTTTTGTGTTTGATACTATCCACTTCTACAGATTTTATTAATACCAGTGGACATTCCCAACTAAGCAAAACTTAAAAGGCCATGTAAAATTCGTCTATAAAGCCTCTCATGTTCCCTGTGTCTTTCAATGAAAGCAGTGGCATTATTATTAATGGAAGTGTCTAAAGTTGAAAACTCACACATTCTTGCTATGCTTTACTGCAACCCCATATCATCTGGCTACAAAGCGCTCACTGAATATGCCTGTGTTAATTATGAAATTCCTCCCCTTCCTCCATTGCTCTATCAGTTCAGATTTCCTTTCCAAATTCTCTCAATTATTTTAAGTCACTGAACTGAGCCTTCTTGCAATAATTCTTACTCTCTGGTTTATCCTTTTCACAGACCTGCGCATGGCACTCCCTACATGAACACTTGTTTTAAATCTTGGCCAGAAAAGGATGATATGTAAGGCCTTTACAATATGACCACAAACTCCTCTCATTCACTCACCAAGCCACATCTCATCTTTAACTCTGTGAACTAACTTTTAAAATGGTACACAGAGGGGCACCTGGATAGCTTATTCAGTTAAGCATTTGACTTCGGCTCAGGGCATGATCTCACGGTTCACGAGTTCGAGCCCTACATCCGGCTGTGTGTTGACAGCTCAGAGCCTGGAGTCCGCTTTGGATTCTGTGTCTCCCTCTCTCTCAGCCCCTTCCCTCCTCACACTCTGTCTCTCTCTCAAAAATAAATAAACATTCAAAAAAATTTAAATAGTATGCAGAGCTGAGGAGCACCACTGTCAGAACATCAGGAAGAAACTCTCTAAAGGCACACAACAACACAGTTTCAGGCAGTGTTCCATAGCTATAAATGCTGGAAGGAAGCTCTAATGGACAAAGCTCTTGAGCACAGACAGAGTAAGAGGCTAGTTGAATCTGTGGCACTCCAGAGGCAGGGTCATAAACATTTGACAAGCACTAAAAATGGCTCAAAAAGGGCTAACCACTGGCAACACTACAGAAAAAAAAAGTTATTTGGCATCTTTATAGCTTCCATTTCCATTTCTGAAAACTTCTTCTCTATCACTTCCCTCTTCTCTTCTCTCTCCCCCAACAGATATGCATAATGTCTTTCAACCCAGGTGCTTATGACCTGCTCAGGGACCCTTTTTATGAATGGCGTAACTACCAAGATATTTTCTGATCCTGAATTTTTTCCCCAAACTCATCTACCCTACTTTTCATTCACACAGAACAAGAGAACAATTTCTATGGCAAATTACCCAACAGGGAGCTCTTTTTTTATTTTGTCTGTGGCAGATGGTATTTTCCAAAGATGGCTACATAGCATTTCTCATCTCATATGTTTTCTAGAACCTTGCCACTTTCCTATCAAGAGGTGGAGGTTAATTCTCCTCCCTTAATTCTGAACAGTCTTGTGACTCATGCGTTTCCAGGAGAGTGTGGCAGAAATTACGCTCTATTAATTTAAAGTCTGGCCTTAAAAGGGTGCGGCATCCATCTTGTTGGCTGAAATCCTCATCTTTGGGGCCATAGGCTTCAATGTGAATAGTCTAGTTGTCTAGAAGAAGCCCAAAGTAGCCATATAGAGAAACTACAGGGTAGCGCCCTGAAGTTACATGAAGAGAGAGAGACAAATACTTCCAGTGAATTTGTTCATTTGCTGTTCCAGTTCCAACCTTTGTCTTGACTATAATCACATGATATTTTCTGAGCCAAAAGTGTCCAACTGACCCAGAATTCCTGAGCCACAACACAGGTAAGAAGTCAAAAAAATTGCTTTAAACAACAGATTTTGTCCATTTCTCCAACTGTCTACTCCATATTCAGAGTAAATTCTTTTTCTGTCCAATTTAATTGAAGTTTTTTCCATTCTCTGACTTGGTTTAAGAACAAGCACTGTTGAGACATGACTTAATTATGCCCATACAATATGGGGCGGTATTTTCTGGGAAGTTCTAGAAAAGGAATTAAACGTGTACTAAAAAATTCATTTTCTTCCACTAGATATCTTCTTCAGAAATGGTGCTAATCTGTAAAAAGCATATTGGGAGTGACAGAATAAAAAGAAAGAACCTGAGTCTTTCACATTGTTGATCGAATGAATTAGTCAAACCTGGAAATGCTTTGATATCTCTTGTATATAAGGGAATATATTCTGATTTAGTTAAGAAATTTGACTTTTCTGTTATTTGCTGCTTAAATCATCATAACTTTTTAAATACCTCAATATAAATGCATGTGGTAGTCAAGGATTATTACTATATCCCTTGCATTATGATTTAGGAATAAGAATGCTCAGAATAAGCCAGGAAAGAAAAACATTAAGAAGTTGGCAAAATAATCCAAAGCCAAAGCAGAGAATTGGTTATAAAAATTTACCAGGCTGCACACTGACTGCACATATAATAAGCTAGTATCAGGATATCTGAAGGAAGGCAGTGTCTTTTCATTAAGAAAACTACCAGGAATCATCCAAGTGACATGGCTTTTCTGAGGGTCTGGGGTACTAGGGAGACTATTAGGATAAATTATAAAGCACACACAAAGGTAACATTCTCATCTTATGGAGCAACCTAAAACAGGGCCAAAGTGACAGATTTATGGTGAGTGAACTGAAGAAAACTAACTTGACACTTACCGCATGATGGGACTGTGTTCAGGCCATAAAAAGTGTATTATGCTAAGTGAAATCAGTCAGAGATAGACAAATACGATTTCATTGCTGTGTGGAATTTAAGAAACAAGACAGATGAAGATAGGAAAAGGGAAGAAAACATAAGATAAAAACATAGAAGCAAACCATGAGAGACTCTTAAATACAGAGAAAAACTGAGGGCTACTGGAGGGGTGTTGAGTGGAGGGATGGGCTAAATGGCTGATGGGCATTAAAGAGAGCACTTGTTGGGATGAGCACTGGGTGTCATATGTAAGTGATGAATCACGAATTCTACTCCTGAAACCAATACTACATTATATGTTAACTAACTTGAATCTAAATAAAAATAAATTAATTAGATTAATGAAATGAAAGAGCAATAAAGTAGCTTACCAGTACTGACCACATGAGTAGGCAATAATAACTAAGATATTGCTTATTTTGTATTAGGCATTACTGTAAGGACTTTACATTTACCAACTCCTGCAATTCCAGGAAAAGCCTTTGAAGCGTGTATATTAGTTCCTCCCTCACTTTCAGATAAGGAACAGGCCTAGAGAGGTTGAACAGCTTGCTCATGGTCATACAGTCAGTACAATTCTGAGATTTGAATCCCATGCACCCCGGCCCCAGAGCTTCTGTTTTTACCTCTGTGCTGTATTTGGAGGATGATTTACATGGTGAAGTTTGCAATAATTCATACTGCTTCCTTTAGGTTGGCTCAGGAGCTGGGATGAAATTAACCCTTCAGGCGGTAAATATCACTGATCAAACTTTGAGATAAAAACTCCCCTGCAGTGGAAATGAAGACATGATGATATCCCAGGGGATTTTTCTCGCTTTACACAAATCCATTTTAAATATAAAACGCCTCATCAAAAGCGAATGACCATGTTGTAACAAGAATTTAGACACTGACATGTCTGAAGTATGATAATCTATGGCAGAAATATATTTATGTAAGAAATATTTGGAGGCAAAGTGTCATTTCTTTAGCTCCTGGAAACCTCACAGTGATAGCTTGCTCTGACTAATGCTAGCTCTGGCTAGCCTCTACCAAGGTACTTTCACTTAGGGTAGAATTTTAAGCTACTTTCAGACAGATAGATAAATTGCCTACATCAGCATCTTTTTTTTTTTTTTTTAAACCACTGGAGACTTTTTTTTTTTTTTTTATGTTTATTTATTTTTGAGAGAGACAGAGAGTGAGCAGGAGAGGGGCAGAGAGAGAGGTGGACAGAGGATCCGAAGAGGGCTCTGCACTGACAGCCAGAGGCGGGGCTCAAACCCACGAACCACATCATGACCTGAGCCGAAGTCAGATGCTCAACCTACTAACCCACCCAGGAGCTCCTACAGCAGCATCTTCAAATACCTCCATGTGTGTAGGAGGGATTAAAAATGATGATGACTCATGTAAATAAATTGCTTGTCTTAGAAACTGATCCTGGAAAGACTCCTAACAAGGTACAACTACTCAAAGAACAGAAAATGAGCACTGACAGAAAAGAGATATACATGGGTGGAAAGTATGAGAAGCCATAAAGATACTTGTGAAAAAGGGAATCAAGTAGCAGCAAAAGCCAAGAAAAAATAACCTTGGCAACAGAAAGTTTAAACATTTAGAGCTAGGAAAAAAAAGGAGAAAATTCATACTAGCTGAAAACAACAGATGCCTTAGAGGATAGTATTTTTCACTCGTGCACTCACAAACATGCTCAGAATAGGATATCTATCCAATAATTTCAACAAAAGACAACAGAATCTTATGTTAAGGCTGAAGGATAAAATGCAAAAGTTCATTCTGAGTCACCAATTTTGGAAAAATTGTTATGAAATCAAATTTCTACCTTTTCTTTTCATTCTTTTAAAAAGAGAACTCTAGAGCTAGAACTTGACCTTCAGCTGCATTGTGTCACTTTACATTCAAAATTACATAATTACAGTAACCTTACTAAATTTTATGGACCACCAATTACATTATAAGAAATTTGCTCTTGGAGTGCCTTGGTGGCTCAGTCACCAGTCATCACCAGACTTTGGCTCAGGTGATGATCTCCTGGTTTGTGAGTTCGAGTCCTGCATCAGGCTCTGTGCTGACAGCTCAGAGCCTGGAGCCTGCTTTGGGTTCTGTGTCTCCCTCTCTCTCTGCCCCTACCCTGCTTGAGCTCTCTTTCTCTCTCTCTCAAAAATAAATAAAAAACTCAAAAAATTTTTAAAAATTGCTCTTAAATGACCCCTGGCCTTGGCTTAGGCCTTGGCTTAAATGACCCCTGGCCTTAGGCCAGGATCCTCCTTGCTTTGGACAGCACAACACCCCACTGGGTATTTCTCTGGAATCTGATTGTCATTGCAAGGAAATATTCTCATTTTTATGGCCAGAGAGAATCAGAGGGAAATTCCAGCCAGAAAAATGTATTGCAGCAACCCAATACAAGAGGTAAAGGGGGAGAGGGAGGAATACTTTTATTCTGACATTGTCTCTGGTGAAAAAACTTCATGCATTTGTAGTATATGTTTGGGTGTTCAGAATCATCTAGAAAAGGCCAGGAAAGCCTGAAATGATGGTAGAAGTAGGCCGGCTGGTCTATTTCTGTGCCTGCTAGAAGAGAAGTGCACATTCTTAGCCCTTGAAAAATATATATCTAGAGATTATAAATCATTTGCTTATCATAGCAGAAATTTGTTAAATAATATATCAGGAGATTAAAAAAAAGAAAAAAAAAATCACTTGCAGAAAATTAGAATATTCCCCAAGATGCTAGCCAGCTGAGTGAAGCTTCCACTTGACATCGAATTCAGAGCTGTAAAAAGCAACACTTGAATTAAACGTTCTCTCTAGCTCAGAGGCATGAATCACCAGGGATGTACCCCGTTACTAATTACTGTGACCTCTGAATTCTGTTTAAGATTACAAGACCAAGCCTTGCCACTTGGCCACCACACCTGACTCTGTTTAAGATTAAAGGGAAGGAATGCAGAGGAGGCTTCATCACTACAACCAGGAGTGAAAGGACATATGCATAAAACCAAGCTGTGGACAACTAGTTCGCCATCTCATCACAATACCAATGAGCCAACTTTTATATTCGATGCAGAAATACTGTCTTATTTATCTGATGTTTTACAGACACAGAGTTTCCACTTAGACAGCTGTCCAGGGCCCTGAATCACTTACTTTAATTATGCTAACACCAGTGAATGCGGTCAAGAAATTCCAAGTACCTGATCTAATAACACGATCCAAGTCTTTGCCATTTCATGGCCAATCTTAAGAGTTTCACTTTGAGCAGTTACTCTAAAAGTTTTCTCTTTTTTTCTGTCATGTAGCAGAAGTGTGCTGTTGGATACATCACTGATTTTAATTTTTTTCTTTAGGAAAAGCCAAAATAATACTTCATCCTGTCTTTACATATTAGTGATGTGTAGCATATGAGACAAAATTTATAAACTAAAAATGCCACACAAATGGTAGTTACGCTTTTTGTTCTGTTTGACTCTGTTGTCAGGAAAACCAGATATATGTGTTGTGAATACATTTTTTGATAAAAAAAAAAAAAAAAACCAAGGTCCTTGTTGAGTAAGGTACAAGTTTATATTACAAGGGTGAGTCAAATGATCCCTCATAGGCATGTGGCAATTAAGCTGATTTTTTTTTTTTGTTATATCCCTCTCGCTGAATTAGCCCTTTTATATAATGTCATGTATCCATCATTACAATATCATACAGAAAAGTTTCACTGCCCGAAACATTCTTTGTGTTGCATCTATTCATCCCTCCCTCCCTACTAACCCCTGGAAACCACTAATCTTTTTACTATCTTCATAGTTTTGCCATTCCCAGAATGTCATATAGTTGGAATCATACAGTATGTACTCTTTTCAAATTTGCTTCTTTCACTTAGTAATACTCATTGAAAGTTGCTTCGCGCACGTGCGTGCGTGTGTGTGTGTGTGTGTGTTGACCTGATGGTTCATTTCTTTTTATCACTGAGTAATATTCCACTGTGTGGCTGTACCAATCTGTTTATACAATCACCTATTAAAAAATATCTTAGTTGCTTTCCATTTTTGGCAATGGTGATTAAAACTGCTGTAAACACTTATGTGCAGGTTATTGCATATAGGTAAGTTTTCAGCTTACTTGGGTAAATGTTTCGGAGTGAGATGCTAGATCATATGGTAAGATTATGGCTAGCTTAATAGGAAACTACCAAACTGTCTGGCAAAGCAGCTGTACCATTATGGACTCACACCATCAGTGAAGAAGAGTTCTTGTTACTCCACATCCTCACTAACATCTGGTGGCGTAAATGTTTTGGATTTTAGCTATCTTAATAGGTATGTAGTTATATGTGTTCTCATTTACAATTTCTTAATGATGTATAATGTTGAGCATCTTTTAATATGTTTGTTTGCCATCTTTAGATCTTTGTTGAGGTGTCTGACAGATCTTTTGTCCATTTTTAATTGGGGTATGTTTTCTTAATGTTGAATATTAGAAGTTCTTTATATATTTTGGATACAAGTTCTTTATCAGATGAATGTTTTACAAATATTTTCTACTAGTCTGTGGCTTATTTTTTCATTATTTTCATAGCATCATTTGCAAAGCATTAGTTTTGAATTTTAACACATTCAATTTATCAATTCTTTTTCTTTCATAGATATTTATTTTGGTGCTTAGTCTTTTGTTAATAATGCAAAATAATACCATTAATAATAATTAAATGATTGATTTCCTACTATGAACCAGGCATTTATGTAGTCAGACCTTTCCAGTCATCAATCTCCCTTATCTACACAGATATATGTCAACAAAGGAAGGATTTGGACACTATGAATAAATATTGTGAATGGAGCTTGGAATAAATGAATAGCACCATTTTAGAAATAATCTAAGATATTATAGAACAAACTTTCTGAGAGTTTTTACCTTCCATTTAAAAATATGCCATTTCCTGTTTCAGCTTCAACATGACAAAAGCTTGGATGTCATCATTCCTGTCCTTAAACAAGAAAAAGCTTCATGAACTGAAGAACAATAACTTTTCTGGGACCAATCAGAAAACTGAGGTTGTAGGGCAAACTAACATACCCAAATCTATAGAGACATAGCTATATAGAGAGTCGCAGTTGAAATCTGCTTATCTGGAGCAGGAGCTGCTGAAGCCATAAAATGTTCCTAGTGCCTTCTATAACACATCTGGCTTTCAATAAAATGTTTCAAGGCATTCCACAAAAATAGGGAAAATCAACAAAAGCAAAAGCTGGTTCTCTGAGTTGATAAATACAATTAATAAACCTGTAGCCAGACTAACCAAGAAAAAAATAGAGAAGATGCAAACTTCCAGTATCAGAAACAAAAGAGGATCCATCACTATAGATCTCCTAGACATTAAAAGGACAATGAAGGAATACTGCCAACAATCCTATGCCTACAAATCTGCTAGTTTAGTGAAAGGGACTAACTCCTTGAAAGATACAATCTACCGAAGCGGACACAGGGAGAAGCAGATAACCTAAATAGTTCTATTAGTATTAAAGATATTGGATCAATAATAAATACCCTTCCCAAAAGGAGAACACCAGGCCCAGATAGTTTCACTGTTGAAGTCTATCAGTACTTAAGAGATAATACCACATTTCATAATCTCTTCCAGAAAATTATATCAGAGGAAGCACTTCCTAACATTCAGTAGGCGATTATTACAATAACACCCAACCAGATAAAGACAAAAGACATTATAAGAAACAAAAATTACTGAGCAATGTCTGTCATGAATGTAGATGCAAAAATCCCTAACAAAATATGGACAGATCAATTCTCTTTATTAATGGAATTATACCAGGTATGCAAGGCTGGTTCATCATTCAAAGATGTAACCCATCACATTAATAGGCTAAAGAAGAAAAATCATATGATCACATCAATTGATACAGAAAAAGCATTTAATATTCAACACCTATTCACGTTAAAATGTCAACAAACTAGGAAAAGAGGAAAACTCCTTAACGTAATAATGAATATACACAAAGCCCTACCTACAGGTGAGAGCAAACTTCATGGTGAGAGAGTAAGCAAAACTTTTCCCCTAAGACTCAGAAATAGGCAAGGATGTCCTCTCTCACCATTTCCATCCTACATCAGCCTGAATGTTCTAGTTAGTGCAATAAGAAAAGCTATGAAAGGCATAGAGAGTGGAAAAGGAGAAATAAAACCATCTTTATTTATGAATGACATGATTAGGTATCTATATAATTCCAAAGAAAACCCCAAAAAATCTCTGAAGTAATAAGTCAGCACATCAAGATCACAAGACGCAAGGTTAACATTCAAAATTTAAGTACTTTTCTATCTACCAGCACTGAGATTTTGAAGGTAAAAAAAATACCATTTAAAATGGCAAAAAAATGAAATAAAGATATAAATCTAAAAATATGTGGATAAGATCTATATAGCAAAAACTAGGAAAAAACTGGTGAAAGAAATCTTAGAATATCTAAATAAGTGGAGACATCGTCTGTAATTAAGGATTGGAATATTCAATATTGTTATCAGTTCTTCCCAACTTGCTGTATAGATTCAATCTCAATCAAATCTCAATCAAAATATCAGCAAGGTATTTTTAAGATGTCAACAAACTGATTCTAAAGTTTATAGGGATAGGCAGTTGAATTAGAATAGGAAAATACCAAAGAAGAAAATTACAGTATTCATACTACCTAATTTCAAGATTGTATAAAGCTATCACAATTATACAGCATAGTTTTGTTAAAAGATTAAACACATAAATCAATGGAACAGGATTGAGGCCAAAAATACACATGTAGTCAGCTGATCTTTGACAAAAAAGCAAAAGCAATTCAATGGGAAAAATCTGTACCTTCAACAAATCGAACATATCTATGCAAAAACTGAACCTAGACAGAGAACTAATATTTTACAAAAATTAGCTCAAAATGGATCATTAACCTAAATATGAATTCAAAACCACAAAACTTGTAGAAGAAAACATTAAAGAAAATTTAGGTTACCTTCTTTTGGTGATAGTTCTTAGAATACCAAAAGCTGATCTATGAAAGAAAGAAGATTACAAGTTGAACTTTATTTAAAACTTAAAACATCTGCTTTGGAAATAACAGTGTTAAGAAAATGAAAAAGATTAACCACAGATGGGAGAAAGTATTTATAAAACATATATCTGATAAAATTTTGTATTTAAAATTATACAATAACTCTTATAATTTAACAAGAAAAAAAAACAATTTTTAAAAATAGACAAAATAAACTATCCAGACATAAAATCAACAAGGAAACAGTGGCTTTCAATGACACATTAGACCAGATGGACCTAACAGATATATTTAGAACATTCAATCCAAACTTATAAAACTGAACACCCAAAAAACAAATAATCCAATTAAATATGGGCAAAGACATGAACAGACATTTCTCCAAAGAGGACATACAGATGGCCAGATACATGAAAAGATGTTCAACATCACTCATCATCAGGGAAATGCAAATCAAAACCACAATGAGATATCACCCCACACCTGTCAAAGTGTTGGGGAAGATGTGGAGAAAAAGGAACCCTCTTGCCGTGTTTGTGAGAAAGCTAACTGGAGTAGCCACTGTGGAAAACAGTATAGAGGTTCCTCAAAAGTTAAAACTTTTCCTCAAAAGTTGAAAATAAAACTACCTTATGATCTAGTAATCACAATACTGGGAAATTACCCAAAGAATGAAAGAACAAAAATTCAAAAAGATACATGCATCCCTACGTTCATAAAATTATTCATAATAGTCAAACTATAGTAGCAGCCCAGTGTCCACCAACTGATGAGTGAATAAAGAAGTTGTGGCATATATTCGGCTATAAAAAAGAATGAAATCTTGCCATTTTCAATGACACGAATAGAGCTAGAGAGTGTAATGCTAAGAGAAATAAGCTAGTCAGAGAAATAAGTTAGTCAGAGAAAGACAAATGTATGTTTTTTCACTCATATGTAGAACTGAAGAACCAAAACAAACAAGCAAAGGGAAAAAATAAGACAGAGGAAGAGAGACACAAACCAAGAAACAGACTCTTAACTGTAGAGAACAAACTGATGGCTACCAGAGGGGAAGGGGGGAGGGGAATGGGTGAAATAGATGAGGGGGATTAAGGAGTGCACTTGTGATGAGCACAGAGTGATGTATGAAGTGTTGAATACCTATATTGTACACTTGAAACTGATATAACACTGTATGGTAACTAACAGGAATTAAAATTAAAACTCCAAAAAAGTTAATGTGAAAAAAATAAAGGCCATATAAGAAAACCCCAAAGCTAACATCCTACTCAGTAGTAAAAAACCGAGAGCTTTTCTCCTAAGGTCAGGAACAAGACAAGGATGTCTACTCGAACCACTTTTATTCAACATAGTACTGAAAGTCCTAGTCATGGCAATCAGACCAAAAAAAAGGCATCCAAATTGGTAAGAAAGAAATAAAACTTTGACTATTTGCAGACAACATGATACTATATAGAGAAAATCCTAAAGACTCCACCAAAAAAACTACCAGAACTGATAAATGAATTCAATAAGGTCTCAGGATACAAAATCAATATACAGAAGTCTGTTGCATATCTATACACTAATACTGAAGTAGAAGAAAGAAAACTTAAGAAACATTTCCACTTATAATTACACCAAAAATAAAATACCTATGAATAAACTTAACCACAGGGGTGAACGACCTGCACTCTGAAAACTATAAAACACTGATGAAAGAAATTGAAGATGACACAAACAAATGAAAAGATACTCCATGCTCATGGATTGGAAGACCAATGTTAACATGTCCCCTCTACCCAAAACAATCTTCAGATTTAATGCCATCCCTACCAAAATACCAACAACATTTTTCATAGAACTAGAACAAATAATCCTAAAATCTGTGCAAGTACAAAATACCCTAAATACCATAAATAAGAATGAGATCTGGCCATTTGCAACAACACAGATACACCCACAGGATCCAATGCAAAATGAAAAAAGTCATGGGAAAATAAATGCCATCTGATTTCACTCACTTGTGGAATTTAAACAAACAAAAAAACAGACTTTTAACTATAGAGAGTAAACAGTGAAACAGGTAAAGGGGATTAAGAGTATACTTACCTTGATGAGCTCTGAGTTATGTACAGAATGGTTGAATCATCATATTGTACCTGACACTGATATAACACTGTATATTAATTGTATTTCAATAAAAATGAAGAAATAATGTTCCAAACAATATAACAATAAAAACACTGCCAAAAATAGTGCATATTTGGAAATAAAAATCATAGTGACATAGGCACTAGCCTATGTATTTGCAGCACCTATAAGTCAATTATCCTGAGTGTTAACTAAATTGTGTTGGAAAGTTTATTATACCCTATGTTGAATAATATAAGACTTTAAGCTATCTTCCAGGGGATTTTCAAATTCCTCTTAGTGATCTCTGACACTTTCCTAATAACGGTTTTAATACAGAAATATCTGTAGCAGTGACTACAGCAGTGATTTAGATTAGGGAAAGCTGAATAAGAGATTTCTGATAAACTATAGTCATACCTTTGAAATATTGTGGGTTCAGTTCCATACCACCACAGTAAAGCATATAACACAATAAAGTGAGTCAAATGAATTTTTGGATTTGTCTGTGCATATAAAAGTTATGTTTACAGGGGCACCTGGGTGGCTCAGGCGGTTGAGTGACCGACTCTTGATTTCATTTCAGGTCATGATCTCACAGTTCATGGGACAGAACCTTGCCGAGGGTGCTGTGCTGACGGCACAAAACCTGTCTGGGATTCTGTCTCCCTCTCTCTCTGCCCTTCCCCCACTCACTCTTGCTCTCTCTCTCTCAAAATAAACTTCTTAAAAAAGTTATGTTGACATCATACTGTAGTCTATGGACTATGCGATACATCAGGTCTAAAAAATACAAATGTACATACCTACATTTAAAAATACAAGGGGTGTCTGAATGGCTCAGTCCATTAAGCGGCCAACTTGTGATTCTGGTTCAGGTCATGATCTCACAGTTCCTGGGTTCCTGGGTTCTGCATTGGACCCTGCACTCACAGTGTGGAGTCTGCTTCAGAGCCTCTGTCTCCCTTTCTCTGCCTGCCCCGCCCCCGGACAACTCCTGCTCACATGTGCTCTTTCAAACATACATTAATGTTAAGAATTTTTTTAATAATGAAAAATATAAAAATAAAGATAAAAAATACATTATTATAGGGGTGCCTGGGTGGCTCAGTCAAGCGTCCAATTGTTCATTTTGGCTCAGATCATGATCTCAGGGTTCGTGGGTACAAGCCCCACATTGGGCTCCATGCTGACAGTGCAGGGCCTGCTTGGGCTTCTCTCTCCTGCTCTTTGTTCCTCCCCCACTCCATCTCTTTGTCTCTCTCTCAAAATAAATAAACTTTAAAAAAATACTTTATTGCTAAAAAAATGGTAACCATCATCTGAGCTTTCAGCGTGTCACCATCTATTTGCGGGGGGAGGGTTTTGCCTCAGTGTTGACAGCCGCTGATTGATTAGGGTGGTGATTACTGAAGGTTGGGGTGGCAATGGAAATTTCTTAAAATAAAACAACAATGAAGTTTGCTACATCTACGGACTCTTCCTTTTCGAACAATTCCTCTGTAGCACATGATGCTGTTTTATAGCGCTCTACCCACAATGGCAACTTTTTCAAGATTAGAGTTAGTCCTCTCAAATCCTGCCACTGCTTTATCAATTAAATTCATGTAATCTAAATTCTTTGTTGTCAAACAGTCTTCACTGCACCTTCACCAGGAGTAGATTTTATCTCAAGAAGCCACTTTTTTTTTTTTTTGCTCATCCACAAGAGGCAATTCCTCATTCAAGTTTTATCATGAGTTTGCTGAAATACAGTCATACCTCCAGTCTCCAAAAAAACAAATGAGCAAAAGATCTAAAGAGACACCTTACCAAAGAAGATCTGCAGATAGCAAATTGGCTGATGAAAAGATGCCCGACATCACTTGCCATTAATAAGCTGAAAATTAAATGAAATGAGATACTATTGTACACCTATTAGAATAGCTCATTTTTTTTAACCGACAGTATGAATTGCCGGGTGAGGATGTGAAGCAACAAGAACTCTCATCTGTCAATGCTGAAAATGAAAAATAGTACAGCCATTTGGAAGACAGCTTGGTAGTTTGTTACAAGTTAAACATAGACTTTCCTTACAACCAAACAGCCACACTGCTGTTTATTTAGGCAATACCCATAATAAAAATGCTTTATAGGACAGTGTTCAAATGGATTCTCCTATTTCCAAATTAATACTAATTCCACATCATTTTCAAGGTAGACTTTTTATCACCAGCTTTTGTATCAGCAAGGGAGGTGCTAGTCCCGGCAACAGCCTTGAGTCTGAATTTTAACATTGCCCAAATGGTGGTGATAGTCCTCTGTCTCAGCAAATGGAATGTTCATCTGTTTTTGAAGCAATCTACAGAATATTTATCTCTCAACTCACTCTATAAGAAAGACCTCCCAGGAGGCAGCATGAACTATTTCCATACTACCACAGTGAGATTTAACGACATTTTTAATGAATAACAATTTTTTTGTTTACACATAATAAAGTATTACCATTTACAGGGTTTCTGGTTTAGATTTACAAAAGTGCACTAAATCAGTGATGAGAAACGTAATTTACAATTGTTCTATTACTATTTCTGAAACTATTTATGGTAGGAAAGGTTAGTGACTGCTGCTGGCACAGTGGTAACAGACAGCTAATGATTCTCTTGTCTTTTAGTGGAGTTAGGCTCTGGTTCACGTGCAAAAAAATACCTCAAGGCTGTGCTTTCAATGCTTAGCTCATTTATCTCTCATCAGTTAGGTAAATGAGATGCGGGAGTGGTTCCTAGTTTCTAAATAACTTTTTATACACTACTGAAAGCCTGAAAGGGTCCTAAAATGCTTTCTCTTGTTAATGAAATTTCAGTCATATAATCTGTTCCTTAGTCTAGAAGACTCATTTTTAAAGCCTCTAGGCAGGCTGCTGAATTTACACTGAGTATGCCAATGTTCGTAAGCTTCTTTTTTATATATATTTACTTGTTTATATATGGATAATTTTTAAATATACGTACCATCGTTACATAAAATGTTAACATTAGGGATATATAATGAAGGGTTTGCTGAGACTCTCTTTACTGTCTTTGCAACTCTTAGGTAAATCTGAAATTATTTGAAAATAAAACGTTTTTAATTTTTTTTTTAAGGTTTATTTACTTTTGGGACAGAGAGAGACAGAGCATGAACAAGGGAGGGGCAGAGAGAGAGGGAGACACAGAATTGGAAGCAGGCTCCAGGCTCCGAGCCATCGGCCCAGAGCCCGACGCGGGGCTCGAACTCACGGACCGCAAGATCGTCACCTGAGCTGAAGTCGGACGCTTAACCGACTGAGCCACCCAGGCGCCCCAAGAAAACGTTTTTAAAAATATCACACATTAACACACTTTTGCTCCAAAAACATTACAACACATACTTGTTTAGCATGAATTTTAAAATGTATACTTGAAAAGAAATTGCCATAAAATGTCTCAAATGTAGTGAGAGCCCAAAGTTCCAACTGGCGCTATTTCTTTCTCACAAATGACTATCGATACTATGGTAGTTGAAGGCAGAAAATAAATATCATTGAGGTGAAAATCTCTATACTCTATAATCTACATTGTGATCTCCATTGTTTTTTTAAAAAACTGGTTGCAGAGTTAATTCTCAGAAAGGCAGAAGACAAATTCTTGTGTTTTCTCTTTTTGCTTGTCCTCAACCTTTCAGTGTTTCTTGTGCCACTGAAAAAAACTCTCCGCAAAGTAGAATTGTTTTCCTGTCCTTCACTTAGATAAGTTCTTAGGAACAAAGGAAATACCTATGAAATATATCATAATAATAATTATTATATATATGTGTGTGTGTATATATAAAACGGTGTCTGACTATAAATGATTGAGCTGTACTTTCAGAAAAACAAAACTGTTCCAAATAAAGGACCCACCCCTGTTAGGAGGGGATTAATAATTTGGATTGCTACTGATGCCAAATGTTTTGTTTTCTGGAGGATATAATTGCACTTTATTTTCTTATTAAAAAATATTTAAACTAAGAATCCCATTAATTAAATGAAAACAACAGTAAGTTTTGTTTTTTTTTATAGACTAATTTAATATATTTGAATGGTTATAGGTCTAAGACTGTACTGGGCTTTTAACCAAAGATGAATTCCAATTTGGTCTTTGTTATGGTTCCTTTGAGAATGTGTTATGCCATTGATTCACTTTAAAGTAAAATTCATAATTCCTAGTCAAATATTTTATGACCCTTCCATTTTTTAATTAATTATAAATTTATAATTTATAATTATTTCTCCTCCTTTCCCCTTTCTTTTATTTCATCTATGATCTTCCTCCAGCACAGCAATAGAGTTTTTCAGTTTATCTCCTGACTCTGTAAATCTAGGTGGACAATCTTACTGACTTCCATATTAGATTCTGGTGCTCTAGAAATTCTTGTCTAGGTTATTGAGTTCCCATACCGGTCATCCTGTTACCTGCATGGGATTCTGAGGTTATCATGTTTACAATTTATTCTTTTTTGTCTCACCATTTCAATTATAGCAGGTACTGGCTAAATTAGCCTGACTTTTGTTACCTCCTTGCCTGAACACCATTCTCAAGAATAATTGCACTTCTAGGCAGGGCTGAGCCCAGGAAGCCAGAGTTACTGTTAAGGTGGATGGACTGGTATCCATAGACCTTGAAGTAAAGGAAACTAATGGCAGACAGGCAACTGTGGGCTCTTGGACCGAAGAGGACTTTCAGAAGTGACAAAATGAAATCAAAGTTGGAGGCACAAGATAAAAATCAAAAGCTTAGACACGGGGACAAAGGATTTACAATGACCTTCAGTGACATTGATCAGAAAGGATCAGGAGTGCAAATGAAGCTGATTCACTGAGATTATCTGACAAAAGAAGCCTCTTGAAGGACACTTGTACCCTTCCATGGACCCTGGGAGAAGAGGGAAGATTGGCTTTGAAAATAATTATATTGAACACTGACCCTTCTAAAATACACATCAAGCCCTAATTATGGGCTTAATTCACACTCGCTTGGAAGTTCGAATTTTCCAAGAGCGGCAACAAATAAAAGCAATGAATGGAAGTAAAATCCGAGGACCAACAGTATCAAAAATATACAGGAGTATGTAGTACTTTTTATAGTTTTCCCTAGTAAAGTGTTAAAGAAAACAGAGTTACATTTCCAGAAGCATCCAGATTCTTTGAAGATACATCCTAATTAGAAAAAGAATGGTCAAACATGATAAATATAGAAGATAATTAGGCATCTAAAAATATGAAGTGCTTATATATTTAGTAAAATTTGCTATTATGCTCAGGCATATTAAGCCCTATTAAATGGTATCTTAAAGTTATTCACACATTTCAGTAAGTGTGAAGAATTAAAGGATTTTTAAAAAAAAAAACACAGATAACAAAGATATTGAAATAGCACTGTTACTATAACAAAAGTGTTATAACAATAGTGTTATTGTCACTGTTATATAGTTTTGAAATTCAGAATAGGAAAATATCAATGTGAAATAGCAAAGTTTACTTCAATATTTTAAAGTCACACAAGCTTCATTATGTAGCTATTAAAAGGCAATTTTTGTTCATATTGCTTTGACCATATCACCATAGGCCTTCCAAGGGGGTTATCCTGCCAAGAAACAAATTAAGCATTTATTAGAGGGTCACTAAGGCACCATTACAGGAGTAATAGCTCACTACAGGTTCTTGTCATTAGTTCATTTATTACCCTCTCCGTCCCTACAAGCTTTACAGAATCATGGATTTTTAATAAGTCTTGTGCTCTGTGGTGATCTCTGGATTGTTACTGTTCATAGAATGTTTCCTTTTTGATTCTGACAGCTTGTTGTGTACAAAATAATAAGTTGCCCTTACAAGAAATTCTACAAAATGGTTTGAAAGATGCTATAAAACTGACAATTTGATGCAGAGTATAAATTAATGAATACTGACTCTTCATCATTTCTGTGATTCAGCTACCTCCCTTCTCTTATCATTTTCTAATTTCTAATGTTAGGTATATTATGTAGTTTAATAGTTAAACTCCAGTGAAATCTGAAAACAATGCCATTGATAGGCTTATGCTATAAAGCTTCTTCAGGTACTTCCAACACAGACACTCTCTAAAATGGAACTCTCTGTCTCTATCCCTTGATATCAAGGTCATGTCACAGTGGTTCAGACAAGACCTTGGGGACACTACAGTCCTGGCCCTAAAATAGAAGTTACAAAAACCCATATTCCAAATGCCTCCTTATGTTTCCTTTTCACTTTCCTGAAAAGAAATGTCATTGCCTTTGCTTTCATAAACAAGGCTGTGATTATGCAACCAATTTTTAGAGGAGAATGATGTCCTTATAATCAAGAATCTTTTCATATAGATATAATCAAATGAGGTAAAACTATAGTTTACATTTTCATTTTCTAAAGCATTAATAATATTGGGTGATAAGCAATGTCATTCTATATAAATATTATAATGCATAAAAATGATGTTTTAGTGACTTCCTTTAAATTGCTTGGTATATGGGACTAGCTATAACATAAAAGGAATTTGTGCGGATAGAATAATGAGTTTATTACTAAAATTTTCTTTCAGTCCAAGAAAACTCTTGCTGTGCACTGTATTTTAGAACATCACACATTGGAATGCCTGCAATATTGGTTGTATGTACTTATCAATTATACCTAAAATTTCTCTTTGAAAGTCTCTTTTTCAACTAGAAAAGTTAACAGCTATATCACAACTGTGATTCAAATAATGTACATGGTCGTCATCATTGCTGTTTAATCGGTTATGACTGGTTCTCCTTCCCTGCCCCCTTACAGTCGAGAATGGCCATGGGGACTGCTCTGGACAATAAAATGTGACCTGTGACTTGTGTCATTTCTGAACTAAAGCCTTTCTGGGCTGGGCCAGCATGTGTCTACTGTACTTGATCTTCTGTCTGCCAGCAACCAGCCATACTTCAAGAAATGGCTTCTTTGCCAGCCTTGATCTGAGTTTGACTAAGAGCAGAGTCTGCAACTGCCCAAAGAGGACATATGTGAGAAGGAATGAAAAATTAGCCTTTGTTGGTTTAAGTCCTTACGTAGTTTGAAGAAGTTTTCTCTGCATCCTATCCTGGTATCCTGACTGATACAAAAATGAATGCTGCCAAAAGGGGAAACCACTTAGGGGACCATGGTCCCAACAACCATGCTTGCTGGATGTTGGAAAACATGGAATCTATTTACGTAGTGGTTGTAAAATTATTTTTTAAAAAGTTGTAAAATTGTTGCTCAGAGAACTAGAACCCAGGTCAACTTCGTTTTTAAAAATATTTTAATGTGGGGTGCCTGGGTGGCTCAGTCGGTTAAGTGCCCGACTTCAGCCCAGGTCATGATCTCACGGCCTGTGAGTTCGAGCCCCAAGTTGGGCTGTGCGGACACCTCGGAGCCTGGAGCCCAGCCTGGAGCCTGTTTAGGGTTCTGTGTCTCCCTCTGTCTCCGCCCCTTCCCTGCTCATGCTCTGTCTCTCTCTGTCTCTGTCTCTCTCTCAAAAATAAATAAGCATTAAAATTAAAAAAAACATATTTTAATGTTTGCTTATTCTTGAGAGAGAGAGAGAGAGAGAGAGAGAGAGAGAGAGAGAGAGAGAGACAGAGCACATGTGGGGGACGGGCAGAGAGGGAGAGAGGGGACACAGAATCGGAAGCAGGCTCCAGGCTCTGAGAGCCTGAGGCGGGGCTTGAACTTACCAGCGGTGAGATCATGACCTGAACCGACCTAGGAGCTTAACCCACTGAGCCACCCAGGTGCCCCAGAACCCAGGTCAATTCCTAATGAGCTTGCAGCCCTCCTGAAGAGATTGGAACACACTGTTAGGAGCATGTGTTGGTTGCTGCTGATTGTGTTTGGCCATGTACAGTACAGGAGAAAGATGAGATGAGAAGATAATTAGCCAGGTTGCGGTAGTAACATAAGGGCATAGAGAGAATTCACAAAAGCAGGGTCTTGTAGGGTTGGAACAGGTACTGCTTCTCAGCTACAAAGTAAATAAAGTAAAATAAAAGTGACAAAAATGTTTAAAACACATTAAAGCAACATTGAGAATGTTATTGAATAGTGACTGTTATTTCAATTTGAAAATGGACTATTTCAAAATAAAAAATAGTGAAAACAATATGAGTATTAAAGGCTATTTGAAACTCAGCCCTATTACACAGACCAAATTACTGTTATAAGCAAATATTGGCAGCTTAAAATTTTTGTTTTTTTGGCAGTTTAAAACCTTTAATCCTATCTCTACTGGGGTCTACTGGATCCATTCAATTGAACAAAATGGCTCAGGCAAAGGAGACCAAAGCTATAGTTTCCCACTGTATTAATTTCCTTTTGCTACTATAACAAATTACCACAAACTTAGTGGTTTAAAACAACAACACAAATTTTGGGACTAAACCTTACTAGCAGGTAACTAAACCCTTACCAGCAGAACTATGTTCCTTCTGGAGGCTCCATGTGAGAATCTATATGTTGCTTTCTGCAGCTTCCCAAATTCCGCGGCTTACAGTTCCCTTCCATCTTCAAACCAACAATAATTACTTGAGACTTTTAGTTCACGTGGCTCCGACCTCTACTTCTGTCCTCCCATCCCCTTCTCTGACTGTGCCTCTCCTACCTCCCTCTTTCAGATTTATAAGGAGACCTGTGGTTACATTGGGTCCCTCTGGATAACGCAGGATGATATTTCAACCACAAGACCTTTAAAGAAATGACATCTGCAAAGTCCCTTTTGCTATCTAAGCTAACATAATCACAGATTCTGGGAACTGGAATGTGGACCTCTTTGGGGGAGTTATCATTCTGCCTATGGCAGTTTGCTCTCTGGCCTCCAGAGATTGATGTTCATTTCACATGCGGAATGCATTCACCTATTGCAACATCTTCAAAAGTCTCAGCCTATTACAGAATCAACTCAAAGCCCAAAAAGTCTCATCTAAATCTAATCAGCTCAAAATCCCAAATCTCATCATCTAAATCACGTAACTCAGGTGTGGGTGAGACACTGGGTTTAATTTATCCACAAGAAAAATTCCTCCCCATCTTTAGATTTGTGAAACTAGAAAACAAGTTATGTGCTCCCAGAATGCAATGGTACGGCAGGCTTAGGACACCAGTTAGAGACATTCACTTTCAAAAAGGGAGATAATGGAAGTTGGGGGATAGGGGCGGAGTGGGGACGAATCACCAGCCCCAGAAATTCCAAACTTCCACCAAGCAACCTTGACTGGGTTTCAAGGCCTGGGAATAATCCTATGGTTAGTGGCTGTGCCCTCACAGCCATCCTCCTTCATGAAGGGCAGCACAGTGGCTGAGTAATTTCACCAGTCTGACTCCTATCCTTCTGGGAGCCCGATACACTTTTTTCCCCCATTACATTTGCTTTCTTCTCTTTCAGTCACGGCTAGCAGTGTTTCTGATGGTTTAAAATTCTTAAGAACTTTGTGGGTATCTTGTGCATGTTGTGGACATTAACTCTTTGGATAACAAATTTCTCCACAGTACTTTCCTAATCCTATCTCTATTCCTGGCTCCTGGTTGAGATGACTGGGGGCATCCATGAGTCACCCACCTAATCACACGAAAGAACCCTCTATGTGACTGAATACTCCAACCTTTTGATTCTTTCAAGATGCTAACAGAAGGTTGTCTAGCCACACACTTGGCTTACTCTACAGAGATGTCCTGACAATGAATCTCCTAAGTTTAACACCTTTTTTGATCTGAATAAATGGAGAATTTTACAGATTATTAGGCCCTGGTTTCTTTTCCTCAGATAATCTCTTTCCTTCCAAATTTTACTATAATCAGCAAGAAGGATGGAGCCGTACCTTCAACACTTTGCTTCCAGATCTCCTTAACTAGTGTATCATTTGCAAGTTTTGCTTTCCATATAACTACAGAACACAACTTGGCTAAGCATTCTGCCACTATGTAACACTAAATAACAAGGATCTCCCTCCAGTTTTCAACGATATCTTCCTCATTGCCACGTGAGCTTTTCCCAGCAGCGTCTTTTAACATTATTTCTACCAACTGTCTTTTGGTGGCAATTTAAGTGTTGTCTAAAAGTGATACAGGGGAACCGGGAAGATGGCGGCGTAGGAGGACGCGGGGCTCACAGCGCGTCCTGCCGATCACTTAGATTCCACCTACACCTGCCTAAAGAACCCAGAAAACCGCCAGAGGATTAGCAGAAGGGAGTCTCCGGAGTCAAGCGCAGACTAGAGGCCCACAGAAGAGGGTAGGAAGGGCGGCGAGGCGGTGCGCACTCCATGGACTGGCGGGAGGGAGCCGGGGCGGAGGGGCGACTCGCCGGCCAAGCAGAGCCCCCGAGTCTGGCTGCAAAAGCGGAGGGGCCGGACAGACTGTGTTCCAACAGCAAGCGCGACTTAGCGTCTGGGAGGTCATAAGTTAACAGCTCTGCGCAGAAAGCGGGAAGGCTGGAGGACAAAGGGAGGGAGAGCTGCTGAGCCCCCGGACGGCAGAGCTCAGCTTGGCGGGGAACAAAGGCGCCAGCGCCATCTCCCCCGCCCATCCCCCAGCCAAAATCCCAAAGGGAACCAGTTCCTGCCAGGGAACTTGCTCGCTCCGCGCAAACACCCAACTCTGTGCTTCTGCGGAGCCAAACCTCCGGCAGCGGATCTGACTCCCTCCCGCTGCCACAGGGCTCCTCCTGAAGTGGATCACCTAAGGAGAAGCGAGCTAAGCCTGCCCCTCCAGCCCCCGTGCACCTTGCCTACCCACCCCAGCTAATACGCCAGATCCCCAGCAACACAAGCCTGGCAGTGTGCGAGTAGCCCAGACGGGACACGCCACCCCACAGTGAATCCCGCCCCTAGGAGAGGGGAAGAGAAGGCACACACCAGTCTGACTGTGGCCCCAGCAGTGGGCTGGGGGCAGACATCGGGTCGGACTGCGGCCCCGCCCACTAACTCCAGTTATACACCACAGCACAGGGGAAGTGCCCTGCAGGTCCTCACCATGCCAGGGACTCTCCAAAATGACCAAACGGAAGAATTCCCCTCAGAAGAATCTCCAGGAAATAACAACAGCTAATGAACTGATCAAAAAGGATTTAAATAATATAACAGAAAGTGAATTTAGAATAATAGTCATAAAATTAATCGCTGGGCTTGAAAACAGTATACAGGACAGCAGAGAATCTCTTGCCACAAAGATCGAGGGACTAAGGAACAGTCACGAGGAGCTGAAAAACGCTTTAAACGAAATGCAAAACAAAATGGAAACCACGATGGCTCGGCTTGAAGAGGCAGAGGAGAGAATAGGTGAACTAGAAGATAAAGTTATGGAGAAAGAGGAAGCTGAAAGAAAGAGAGATAAAAAAATCCAGGAGTATGAGGGGAAAATTAGAGAACTAAGTGATACACTAAAAAAAAATAATATACGCATAATTGGTATCCCAGAGGAGGAAGAGAGAGGGAAAGGTGCTGAAGGGGTACTTGAACAAATTATAGCTGAGAACTTCCCTGAACTGGGGAAGGAAAAAGGCATTGAAATCCAAGAGGCACAGAGAACTCCCTTCAGACGTAACTTGAATCGATCTTCTGCACGACATATCATAGTGAAACTGGCAAAATACAAGGATAAAGAGAAAATTCTGAAAGCAGCAAGGGATAAACGTGCCCTCACATATAAAGGGAGACCTATAAGACTCGTGACTGATCTCTCCTTTGAAACTTGGCAGGCCAGAAAGGCTTGGCACGATATCTACAGTGTGCTAAACAGAAAAAATATGCAGCCGAGAATCCTTTATCCAGCAAGTCTGTCATTTAGAATAGAAGGAGAGATAAAGGTCTTCCCAAACAAACAAAAACTGAAGGAATTTGTCACCATGAAACCAGCCCTATAAGAGATCCTAAGGGGGATCCTGTGAGACAAAGTACCAGAGACATCACTACAAGCATAAAACATACAGACATCACAATGACTCTAAACCCATATCTTTCTATAATAACACTGAATGTAAATGGATTAAATGCGCCAACTAAAAGACATAGGGTATCAGAATGGATAAAAAAACAAGACCCATCTATTTGCTGTCTACAAGAGACTCATTTTAGATCTGAGGACACCTTTAGATTGAGAGTGAGGGGATGGAGAACTATTTATCATGCTCCTGGAAGCCAAAAGAAAGCTGGAGTAGCCATACTTATATCAGACAAACTAGACTTTAAATTAAAGGCTGTAACAAGAGATGAAGAAGGGCATTATATAATAATCACAGGGTCTATCCACCAGGAAGAGCTAACTATTATAAATGTCTATGCGCCAAATACCCGAGCCCCCAGATATATAAAACAATTACTCATAAACATAAGCAACCTTATTGATAAGAATGTGGTCATTGCAGGGGACTTTAACACCCCACTTACAGAAATGGATAGATCATCTAGACACACAGTCAATAAAGAAACAAGGGCCCTGAATGATACATTGCATCAGATGGACTTGACAGATATATTTAGAACTCTGCATCCCAAAGCAACAGAATATACTTTCTTCTCCAGTGCACATGGAACATTCTCCAAGATAGATCATATACTGGGTCACAAAACAGCCCTTCATAAGTTTACAAGAATTGAAATTATACCATGCATACTTTCAGACCACAATGCTATGAAGCTTGAAATCAACCACAGGAAAAAGTCTGGAAAACCTCCAAAAGCATGGAGGTTAAAGTACACCCTACTAACGAATGAGTGGGTCAACCAGGCAATTAGAGAAGAAATTAAAACATATATGGAAACAAACGAAAATGAAAATACAACAATCCAAACGCTTTGGGATGCAGCGAAGGCAGTCCTGAGAGGAAAATACATTGCAATCCAGGCCTATCTCAAGAAACAAGAAAAATCCCAAATACAAAATCTAACAGCACACCTAAAGGAAATAGAAGCAGAACAGCAAAGGCAGCCTAAACCCAGCAGAAGAAGAGAAATCATAAAGATCAGAGCAGAAATAAACAATATAGAATCTAAAAAAACTGTAGAGCAGATCAACGAAACCAAGAGTTGGTTTTTTGAAAAAATAAACAAAATTGACAAACCTCTAGCCAGGCTTCTCAAAAAGAAAAGGGAGATGACCCAAATAGATAAAATCATGAATGAAAATGGAATGATTACAACCAATCCCTCAGAGATACAAACAATTATCAGGGAATACTATGAAAAATTATATGCCAGCAAATTGGACAACCTGGAAGAAATGGACAAATTTCTAAACACCCACACTCTTCCAAAACTCAATCAGGAGGAAATAGAAAGCTTGAACAGACCCATAACCAGCGAAGAAATTGAATCGGTTATCAAAAATCTCCCAACAAATAAGAGTCCAGGACCAGATGGCTTCCCAGGGGAGTTCTACCAGACATTTAAAGCAGAGATAATACCTATCTTTCTCAAGCTATTCCAAGAAATAGAAAGGGAAGGAAAACTTCCAGACTCATTCTATGAAGCCAGTATTACTTTGATTCCTAAACCAGACAGAGACCCAGTAAAAAAAGAGAACTACAGGCCAATATCCCTGATGAATATGGATGCAAAAATTCTTAATAAGATACTAGCAAATCGAATTCAACAGCATATAAAAAGAATTATTCACCATGATCAAGTGGGATTCATTCCTGGGATGCAGGGCTGGTTCAACATTCGCAAATCGATCAATGTGATACATCACATTAACAAAAAAAAAGAGAAGAACCATATGATCCTGTCAATCGATGCAGAAAAGGCCTTTGACAAAATCCAGCACCCTTTCTTAATAAAAACCCTTGAGAAAGTCGGGATAGAAGGAACATACTTAAAGATCATAAAGGCCATTTATGAAAAGCCCACAGCTAACATCATCCTCAACGGGGAAAAACTGAGAGCTTTTTCCCTGAGATCAGGAACACGACAGGGATGCCCACTGTCACCGCTGCTGTTTAATATAGTGCTGGAAGTTCTAGCATCAGCAATCAGACAACAAAAGGAAATCAAAGGCATCAAAATTGGCAAAGATGAAGTCAAGCTTTCGCTTTTTGCAGATGACATGATATTGTACATGGAAAATCCGATAGACTCCACCAGAAGTCTGCTAGAACTGATCCATGAATTCAGCAAAGTTGCAGGATACAAAATCAATGTGCAGAAATCAGTTGCATTCTTATACACTAACAATGAAGCAACAGAAAGACAAATGAAGAAACTGATCCCATTCACAATTGCACCAAGAAGCATAAAATACCTAGGAATAAATCTAACCAAAGATGTAAAAGATCTGTATGCTGAAAACTATAGAAAGCTTATGCAGGTAATTGAAGAAGATATAAAGAAATGGAAAGACATTCCCTGCTCATGGATTGGAAGAATAAATATTGTCAAAATGTCAATACTACCCAAAGCTATCTACACATTCAATGCAATCCCAATCAAAATTGCACCAGCATTCTTCTCGAAACTAGAACAAGCAATCCTAAAATTCATATGGAACCACAAAAGGCCCCGAATAGCCAAAGTAATTTTGAAGAAGAAGACCAAAGCAGGAGGCATCACAATCCCAGACTTTAGCCTCTACTACAAAGCTGTCATCATCAAGACAGCATGGTATTGGCATAAAAACAGACACATAGACCAATGGAATAGAATAGAAACCCCAGAACTAGACCCACAAACGTATGGCCAACTCATCTTTGACAAAGCAGGAAAGAACATCCAATGGAAAAAAGACAGTCTCTTTAACAAATGGTGCTGGGAGAACTGGACAGCAACATGCAGAAGGTTGAAACTAGACCACTTTCTCACACCATTCACAAAAATAAACTCAAAATGGATAAAGGACCTGAATGTGAGACAGGAAACCATCAAAACCTTAGAGGAGAAAGCAGGAAAAGACCTCTCTGACCTCAGCCGTAGCAATCTCTTACTCGGCACATCCCCAAAGGCAAGGGAATTAAAAGCAAAAGTGAATTACTGGGACCTTATGAAGATAAAAAGCTTCTGCACAGCAAAGGAAACAACCAACAAAACTAAAAGGCAACCAACGGAATGGGAAAAGATATTTGCAAATGACACATCGGACAAAGGGCTAGTATCCAAAATCTATAAAGAGCTCATCAAACTCCACACCCGAAAAACAAATAACCCAGTGAAGAAATGGGCAGAAAACATGAATAGACACTTCTCTAAAGAAGACATCCGGATGGCCAACAGGCACATGAAAAGATGTTCAACGTCGCTCCTTATCAGGGAAATACAAATCAAAACCACACTCAGATACCACCTCACGCCAGTCAGAGTGGCCAAAATGAAGAAATCAGGAGACTATAGATGCTGGAGAGGATGTGGAGAAACAGGAACCCTCTTGCACTGTTGGTGGGAATGCAAATTGGTGCAGCCGCTCTGGAAAGCAGTGTGGAGGTTCCTCAGAAAATTAAAAATAGTCCTACCCTATGACCCAGCAATAGCACTGCTAGGAATTTATCCAAGGGATACAGGAGTACTGATGCATAGGGGCACCTGTACCCCAATGTTTATAGCGGCACTCTCAACAATAGCCAAATTATGGAAAGAGCCTAAATGTCCATCAACTGATGAATGGATAAAGAAATTGTGGTTTATATACACAATGGAATACTACGTGGCAATGAGAAAAAATGAAATATGGCCTTTTGTAGCAACATGGATGGAACTGGAGAGTGTGATGTTAAGTGAAATAAGCCATACAGAGAAAGACAGATACCATATGGTTTCACTCTTATGTGGATCCTGAGAAACATAACAGAAACCCATGGGGGAGGGGAAGGAAAAAAAAAAAAAAAAAAAGAGGTTAGAGTGGGAGAGAGCCAAAGCATAAGAGACTGTTAAAAACTGAGAACAAACTGAGGGTTGATGGGGGGTGGGAGGGAGGGCGGGGTGGGAGGGAGGGCAAGGTGGGTGATGGGTATTGAGGAGGGCACCTTTTGGGATGAGCACTGGGTGTTGTATGGAAACCAATTTGACAGTAAATTTCATATATTAAAAAATAAAAAAAAATAAAAAAATAAAAAAAATAAATAAAAAATAAAAAATAAAAAACTACTTGCCCCTGAAAAAAAAATAAATAAATAAAAATAAAAGTGATACATATTTTCTTTGCCATGTTTTCACTTCCTTCTGAGTCCTCACAAGCAGAATCAGTAAATAGACACTTCTGCTACCTGTCTGTTCAGGGTACTCGAAGCCTCTCCTATTAGGTTCCTCAAAATTCTTCCAGCCTCTGCCCATTGTCCAGTTCCAAAGCCACGTTTACACTTTAGGTATTTGTTACAGCAGCACCTCTCTTCTGGTACCAAAACTGTCATTCATTTTCTATTACTACTGTTACAAATTACAAGTTACGAATAGCTTAAAACAACACATACCTTATCTTCCAACAAAGCTATCTTACAGTACTACCAGTCAGATATCTAGAATGGGTTTTACTGGGTGAAAAGCAAAGCGTCTGCAGGACTGTATCCCTTTCTCAAGGTTCAAGGGTAGAATCTATGTTTTGCCTTTCTTTACATTTAGAGTCTGCCCATATTTTGTCTGTCCACTTCCATCTCCCAAACCAGCAATGGCCAGCTGAGTCTTTTCAGCTTACTCTTCTTTCCTATTATCACATCTCCTTCTCTGACTCAGCTTCTCCTGCCATCCTCTTTCAACTATATGGACCCTTGTGATTACATTGAACCTGCCTAGATAATGCAGGATAATCCATCTCAAGGCTCTTAATCACATCTGCAAAATCCCTTTTTGTCCTGTAAAGTAATATGTACAAATTCTGGGAATTAGGACATGAACATTTTTAGAAGGGTTATTATTCCACCTACCATACTCACCAAAATTTAATAGGCCCAGTTGACCCAAGGTTAAATGATGGGATAAAGAGGTCAAACGGATATAGAGTGATAAAATATAACAAGTCTAAGAAGTAGGTGTAGAAAAGAACTCTAATTGGGGTTGTTGGCCTATGGTATGCCTTGATTCTCATTCTTAAATTCACTGTTCATATCCAGCAAATCAAAAAGGAAAAACTACCCAGAGGGCAAAGCCAGGCCATAATACACAGGGAGTCTTTCAGTGGAGGACAATCAGGGCCTAATTATGATACATCTCATAACCCAGTGGAGGAAACCTTGCAACATATATGAGGGGGGTTTTAGATTTTTTGTGAATAACTGTTGCTTCTTCCATTATTCTATCAAGTGGAATATTTATTATGAGTTTCCTTTTGATGCTTCATCATGGTATATTGGGTGTATTGGGAACAGATAATTTTTATTGTAATTTATAAATTTCTGGAACTATAGGAACGAATTGCAAATTCCAAATTGAATTCAGAATTCAATTCCAAATTGAATGCAGAAACAGCCAGTCATCATGCCCAGATCTCAGGCTTTTCACTAGATGCAGAGAGTAGGCGGGACTTTTGGTTTGTCCTTGTCTTCTGTAATGTGGAAAGAGGGATCAATTGTACATTTGGTGACCCAGGGGTCACCAAAGGGCAGATTGTTATAGTTTTAATATTGTCCTACAAACACTTCAGCTTCATTCCTTGGCACACTGATAGGATTGCATTTCCTCTCTACTTTGAAGTTGAGAATGGCCATATGGCTTGATTTGACCAAAAAAATGTGAGCGCCAACGTCAGAGTCATTTCAAGTTGCAAGGTTTAAGAGTCTAGGTTATAATTCATCATTTACTCTCCTTCTTCTGAAATGGAAGTGGTTTTCTAGTTAATGGCTGTTCTGTCAGTCTAGGTCCAGGAGTGAGGGTGGCTTGGAACAGAGCTCCAACTTGCTTCTAGTGGACATGAGGTACAGGAATGAGCAGGAGGGGCGCCTGGGTGGCGCAGTCAGTTAAGCGTTCAACTTCAGCTCAGGTCATGATCTCATGGCTCATGAGGTGAGTTCAAACCCCACCTCGGGCTCTGTGCTGACAGCTCAGAGCCTGGATCCTGCTTCACATTCTGTGTCTCCCTCTCTCTCTGCCCCTCCCTTGCTCAGTCTCACTCTGTCTCTCAAAAATGAACAAACATTAAAAAAAAAAAAAGAATGAGAAGGAAGTAAACCTTTGTGGTTTCATCCATTAAGACTCTTAGGAGTTTTTTGTTTGTTTGTTTCGTAACTGCATTATAACTTAGCCCGTTTTATTAGCACATATCAGTGAAAGGTATCATTTTTCACGTGGGAAAACAAAAAAAAACCTGGCTTTTCTTTATTAATCATCTTACAAGGCTACTTTATTAAGAGCTAACTCAAGTTGATTTGAAATCTGATAATGAACTGAAAAAATTAGAATTTTTTCTATACATGCTTTACAAAATATGTTCCATAGATTACAAATCTATTCTCCCAACCTGTGTTTATATAGCTGCCTTTTTCATATCCTGTTTTCTTACTGAGTCTGAGGCATCACTGTCTGTAGTAACACTTGTAAAATTTACCTAAAGAGATTTGTAATAAATATTGACCTCATGGAATAATACATAATCAATATGTAATAATCTGGATGTATCCTATTTTATCAATAAATTATTTTTAATATACTTTTTATGTTAGAAAACAAATGGATTTTGTTTTCCCAATGAAATTGGCTTTTTTGTTGTTCTTTCAAATATACTTATAATGCTCACGCTTCACAATCATTGACATTTCCCCACGCCTCTGATTTTGCTGATAGCTGGAAATAAATCACCACTCTATTATTTTCTCAATAACTTATTTGTTAAAAGTCACTAATTGACAACATTACTGTGTTACCCATGGATTCAACCTGTACGTTAGAAACATGTGATTCAACTCTCCAGTTTTCCTCCCCCCCCAACCCCTGGCAACCACCACTTTATTCTCTGCTTCTTTGGGTTCTATCTTAAATATCTCATGTCATTGAAATTATGAAATATATGAGGAACTTCTATTCAACAGGAATAAAGTTTCAACGATGCAAGATAATTAAGTTCTCTCCAGAGAAAAATGTGTGTATAGTTAACAATGTTGTATACTTGAAAATTTGGTAAGGGGGCAAATTTCATACTAAGAGATCTTATTACAATAAAATATGTGATTCAACATGTTTAATTTTTTATTTGTAGAGCTAATATACTTTTGAGGTTAAGATAGTAATAATATTTTTAAGAAAACCCTTAGTTTTGGGGCATCTGGGTGGCTCAGTCAGTTGAGCACCCAGCTTCAGCTCAGGTCATGATCTCATGGTTCACGGGTTCGAGCCCCATGTCTGGCTCTGTGCCAACAGCCACGAGCCTGGAGCCTACTTCAGATTCTGTCTCCATCTCTCTCTGCCCCTCCCCTGCTCGCTCGCTCTCTCTCTCTCTCTCAAATATAAATAAACATTAAAAAAAATTTAAAAAGGAAACCCTTAGGTTTGAATAGAGGTGACAAGATTTGTTATAGGAATTATCCTTACTCTACATTTTCTAATACATATTCTCAAATATTAAGCACATAACTTAGTATATTTAACATCAATCACTACTATTAGAGTATTACAAATGTTTATTATAAAGTATTTTATTTCCAGAGTTTCTGACTATAGTCTCAAAATAGCTAGTAATTCATATGATTCCATAATCTGTCTTGATAGTATTTTTTAAAAGCATTATAACCTAATATTCCAGTCATTGTCTGTAGAACATAATACTGAACTTAAAAACTTTAAGAACAGTAATTTTTGAAAAGCAACAAATAGCATGTATTAATATTAGGAACATATGTGCCAAGTTCTTTTTACATAGAAATAATAAAGAGGGGGAACCTGGATGGCTCAGTTGGTTAAGCATCCAACTTCAGCTCAGGTCATGATCTCACAGTGCATGGGTTCGAGCCCCGCATCAGGCTCTATGTTGACAGCTCAGAGCATGATCTCACAGTGCATGGGTTCGAGCCCCGCATCAGGCTCTATGTTGACAGCTCAGAGCCTGAAGCCCGTTTAGGATTCTGTGTGTCTCTCTTTCTCTGCCTCCACCCCCCCCCCCCCCCCGCACCTTGCACTCTGCCTCTGTCACTCAAAAATGAATAAATGTTAAAACAATTTTTTAAAGAAAAAAAAAAAAGAACAAAGAGGAAAGAAAATCTGAATTGGTAGACAGTCTGAATTTAGAATAAAAAGTTAATTTCTTTAATCTAGTAACTCCAATTTGCCCAAATCGGTATTGATAGATTGGAAATAAACTTTAAGATGCAGATAGGGGATGTAAGAATAGTTTATAATTAGCATTTCAAATGATGGAATATAGATGGATCCTTCAAGTGTGCTTAAAAACAGTTTCCCTAAATCCACTGGATTCTTTTTTCTAAGGTTATTCTTTATTTGATCCAAATCATACAGTGATGATCGTTTTAAATGAATAAACTGCTTCAAGAGAATTAAACTCATTACAGCCCGTAAACTATTATTTTGGTTTTTAAATATTTTTTAAAATAAAAATTGTATATATTGAAGGTATACAACACAATAATTTGATATAAATATACACAGTGAAATGAAAACTACAGCCAGGCTAATTAACACATCTCACAGTTACCACTGGGGGGTGTGTGATGAGAGCACCCAAAATTTACTCTTGCAGCAAATATCCACTATTTAATACAGTATTAGCTTTAGTCATCATGCTGTAGATATCTAGACTTATTCATCCTACATAACTGCCACTATGTACCCTTGACCAACGTTTTCCCATTTCCCCCACCTCTCTGTCCTTGGTAACCACCACTATACTCTGCTTCTGTGTGTTTTAGCAATCCCATTTCCGGGTGTATGCTCACCAAAAAGAAGATCAGTACCTAAAAGAGATATTTGCATTTCCATGTTCATTGCAACATTATTCATAATAACAGCAAGAATTAGAAATTTAAGTGTCCCTCAGTGGAATGAGTGGATAAAGAAAGTGCAAGATGCACGCACAAACACAAACGCAAGATTGAATATTATTCAGCCTTAAAAAAAAAAATATCCTGCCATTTGCAACAAAATGGGTGAACCTGGAAGACATGCTGAGTGACATAAGCCAGACACAGAAAGAAAACAAAACAACCCTGCATGATCCCACTTGTATGTGGAATCTAAATCCATTGAATTAACATCATCTTTTCATAAAGGTAATTTAAGCCACATCATCTGAATTACTAAGTATTTTAAATCAGCACTGCCTGAACGGTTGTTTTCATCTGAAGGAATGTAATCAGAGAAACTTATCCATAACCAGGAGATTGTAAAATTGCAGGTTTCTACATTGATGATTAAAATATATTTTCATTAAAATTTTTATTATTTAAAATAATAAATTTTTAAACAATATTTAAATTGTGATCCAACCGTAAAGCTTACGTGGAACAGTTTGTTTGATGTCATTCAAGACAATGAATATATAAGACATAAGGATGCCTCTAAATAATTGATTGTAAGAATATCGAGATTGAAGTTTTTCATGGAAACTGGTATATTCAAGTACAAAAGATCTGAACATTTTTTTAAGTAACCAGCATGCTAATTTATGTATTCAAACTCTCACTTGGCATTATTAGAACAAATTTTTATGTAGGAAAGTAGATCTTTCACAATGCAAGATCTGTATTTGCAATTTTGATCTTGCTATAGGAACCTAGAAGTTCCTCAGTAGTAGAGTAGGACTTTATAAGGCAATGAGGTGAGAATTTAAAAAAACCCACAGTGGGTTTTTCATTGTTGTTTCAGCCTGATACTGAGCTTAAGTGAACACCCTATAAGCCCATCTCAGTACACTCTTCTCATCCACTTATCCTTACACAAGCAGTGACTCTATTAAAATAAGAACTTTGCAGGGGTAGCTGGGTGGCTCAGTCATTTGGGTGTCCAACTCTTGGTTTTGGCTCAGGTCATGATCTCACAGCTTGTGAGGCAGCCCCCTGTCTGCTTGGGATTCTCCCTCTCCCTCTTTCTCTGCCCCTCCCCTGCTTGCATTCTCTAAGTAAATAAATAAAAACTTAATTTTTTTTTTAAATAAGAACTTTGCAGATTCTAGGTTAATATTTCTAGAGAAATAAAATTTCATATACTGTATTTTAGTAACAGGGTTTAGTAGTTTTAAAAGTGACTTCAGTCCTTCATTTGTATAATTCAAGATTTAAATGGCGTACTTAATTTTTCAAGAAATTTTTGCTGCATTTTGTAAGGAAATTATGAACTACACATAAAATTGAATATATTTCATCTTTCTGTATGGCAACTTCCATATAGGAAATGAATATAGAACTCTTTTTTCCCCATTATGATCATAGATTACATTATGAAAGGGTCCATTTCTTAGAAAAATCATGTCACATAAAAACTGTTCTTACCCTACATGAGTTATGTTCAAAAGTTCTTTATATTTATTGAAAATTCCAATTGTGTGTTCCAGGAAAAAGAGGCATATTTATGGTACTGGTAAACACGGGTGTCAGAACAGCTTTCTAAAACTTTTTCCTCAGATCATTAGTGTTTCCAGAATTATTAATATGTGTATCAGAGAAAAATAGAATTTCATGAGTAAATGCATTGATTAATGCTGAGGCTGAATGAATTAAACATTCTCTTACTGTAGGATTCTTCAATGCCTTTAGTGTTACCGTGTATTAAAGTGCATTATAAGATACCGTGTTTCTGAAATGTATGTCACTATGAATCCTCTAGTGCTTTTTAAAAGTTCTCAGGACAGGGGTGCCTGGGTGGTTCAGTTGGTTAAAGCGTCAAACTCTTGATTTCAGCCCAGGTCATGATCTCACAATTCATGAGATTGAGCCCTGTGCTGGGCTCTGTGCAAACAGTGTGGAGTCTGCTTGGGATTCTGGCCCTCTGCCCCTCCCCCACTACTGTGTGCATACCCGTGTGTGCCCTCGCTCTCAAAATGAATAAATAAACTTTAAAAAGAATAATAAATAAATCTCCCAGGGCATATAATTTCCTTTAAGGTAACAAACGGTGCTTATTAGGCCAAGCACTGTTTGGACTACTTCACACATATTAACTTTTAAAAAATTCTGTGTGTAATATAGAAAAAAAAAAAGTAAGATTTTGCTTAGTTGTTTCCAAATAAGCATGTCTGTTTTAATATACAACTAATAGTTTCGATAGATTGTCAGTCAGTGGACTTGTCTCAAATTTATCCTGTGGCTCTTTGAAACCCCTGGCATGTGACCATATCCCTTTGCAAAGCCCAGTTTGCAGAATGCACAAAACATCGTCTTGCTTGGTTTCTACTGTAACTTTATAAAGCAGGAAGGCGAGGCCCAGAAAGGTTCACCACCTCCAGGCTTAGGAACCTATAAAGGGAAGGGCTGAAATTTGAGTTTAGGATCTGGTGGGCAGTGATAACAGATGCATCCGATGTCTGTGGATGGTATGCCATAACATTCCCTTGGAAGTCAGCTTCTGCTTTCTACCTCTTTCAAGTGCTCCTTATTTTCATTTTTTCTCCTCTGCTTTCTATCTGTGTTGTGTTTAATCTTTACTCTTATTCTAAGAGTTACCTTTCTTCTCTTTTTCTCTACGGCTCCTTATTACTCCTCGGCCTTTTACTGAAAATGAGTGTTAAAACATTCACTCCGTTGTCTAGTCACTAGTAAAGAGTATTTGTTGATAATTTCTCTCTCTCTTACTGGATTTTATTAAAAGCTACAAAGATTTCTGTTACCTTGAGTTGATATTTAAAAACATTCATTGTGTCACATATTATATATAAACTTCCTTTACTTGGTAATTTTATTTGCAAAATCAGGAGCCAATTTAAATATTCCTAACATCTCTCTCAGGCAAATTAAGTATTTCTTATTCATCTAAAAAATCACATCTGAGATAAATATAGTGTGACTTCATAGCCTATTTTTCTGTTGCATAAATGGCAATGCAATTTTGAACTAAATCACATATAAAACTATATTTTAATATTTTCTTCATTTGAGAAGAGACTATAATAATTAAAACTAAATCACGGGTAATTGAACCATGATGACTAGCTAATGACCTTATCTTATGCTGCTAATCATTTTGTATATAAAATACAAACTCCAAGTCATTAACTTATGCATGGAAGCTTTACCATTCATTTTAAGTTTTATTTTCATGGAGTCACAGTAAAACAGGTATCAGGACTTACACCACATTCGTATATTTGGATTTCAGGCTTCCTCCCAAAGTGAGTTACTATTACAATGCAAAACAAGTCACTGACATGGAGATAGAAGTCTCTGATAAATCAAACAAAGTGATGTGCCTAAAAAAAATAGCATAGTCTTCTAATCTCTATGCCGTAGTAATACCGTGCAGTCTATAATCATTCGCAATATTACATGTTTACTGTTGGACAAATGGGAATGAACATATTTAATTTGGGACTTAATGTGAACTTAATACCAAAACACCATGACTTCTATTTGGACTTTTCCTGGTTTGGGAGGATATAGGATTTTTTTAATGTTTACATTTCCTATGATCTTTATTTTCAATGGCAGAGATATGTTTTCCCATATGTGTCTTCCTAGAAGATGATAACTATATTAGTCAATGTAAGTAAGGATTAATACCAGTTTTCATTGAGGGCATATGTGATGTCAAGACCGTATGAGTGACTTTAATACCTTATCTCAGTAATTCCTTTCAGATGTGAGCTGCGTATAAATACTACCATTCTGCGGAAGACACGGAGGCTCTGTGACAGGGACACTGTGCTCAGGGACAGTACTAACTCATTAAATGCTCACAAAGATCAGTAAGTGGAAGAGTTAGGATTCAGATTTTCATTTTCTAGTACATGACACCAAAACAATTCCTTTTATATGCCAATAACTAGATGGAATTAAATAACTTTCATAGCAAGGCGTATTTGAGAAGAGTTTACAAAGTATGCTTTTTTCAAGACTAAATCATTTAAGGTTATTTGAAGGAGTGACAAAGAGGAAAAATAAGTTGGAGGTATAATTGATTAAGGAATATTTGAGGAACTACAACTTGTCAAAGATTCGGGGAGACAGGAGTACAAAGTGCATAGCATATAATTTCAAGTAAAAGAAGGGAAAGATAAGAAAAAATCTCTTCTTTAGGGAAGACTGGAGTGAGCCTTGCTTGTGTACTCTGATAAGAAATTGGATGCAAACTTAGGAAAGTGAGGAAACAGGAAAAGTTTCTTGCTCCCCAAAAAGGTGTAACTGTTTGCAGTGGTTGTGTTAGATTGTTTAGAGACAGACAAGAGGCAGGGAAATAGTTCTTTTAAGCAGCGGCATAAGGAATTGCAGGATTCAAGGCACATCCATCATCAGCAGAGAAGTGACAGAATTCCCTAAGGGACTTTCAGTCTGGATTACTAAATAAAACATGTATCTAATTTAAATTAGAAATATTTATGTGCCCTCTGTTGTGACAGTATTTTGACATCAAGTCTTAGGTGAAGAAGATATTTGAGGGGATGGTTTAGAAAATTTGAGGGAGATAATGGAAGAAGTCTAATAAGGGTTCCCGCAAGTCATGAACACATAGAACGAATTAATAGCATCTAGTAGCATCATAGAAAGTACCACAGGTAAGTTATAAACTACATCTAAAAACAGAAGGAGTTTTCCCCCTGATGGCGCCATGTCAAATTTTGGTTCAGACACAAGTGAAGTTGGAACCGAGTTGGAAGGTAGCTGAGAAAATAATGACAATAATAACAAAGTGTGAAACTTTGCAAACTCAAAAGTAAATAAGACTTGACTTGATGATGCCACCAGTTACCCCTTTGTGACAAACAATAAAAGAAAAATCAATATGTGAATGCTTGGCTTTACAGTAGTTTGAACTATCTGATTTAGTGTCTTGAAAATAACCCACAGAGGTCAGCACTGTCAAAACATTAGAGAAAAAAATTTAGAAGCCTTATATACTCATGCTTTCTATTTACAAATTTCTTTCTCCTGAACGGAGATGGAGAATGAGGGGGGAAGGAGAAGAATTGTCAAAAGGGGTAAGGAGAGCAACTATCATAAAAGTCAAAATCCACTTCCTTAAGTTTATTTATTCATCAAAAAAACCACATATAATTATGCCTTCTCACCTGGAAAATCACCCATCTTTGGCCCATAGGTCTATTTACATCTATTGCTATGTTTCTATTATTATTTCTATTTTTAAATATTATTTTGACTAAACTAGTATTTTTGGCTCCTTTTCGCATAATCTTTATAAAAGTCTTAATATTGAATAAAAGCAGCTAATCAAAATGTTGATGAAGCAAAGAGATTAAACTAGCACCTGGATGTTAAAAGCAAATGGGATAATAAATAAAGATATAGGTACTTTAAAGTCAAACATATTAAAATTTGTGAAGTTATTTGAATCGAATGGAACTTCCTTGTGAATAAAACATTAGAGCTACCACCCTAAGAATTATAAATATATCAAAAATTGCATTTTCTGTATTTTTCTTACTTGTATTTTTTTTTTAACAGAAAAGTGACTTAGTTTGGGTCTTTTTCTAAGCTACTACCTTTATGGAGTTCCTTCAAGGCAAACTTTTCACAGTATTAATATCAAACTCATGTTTTTATTTAAATAGCATGGTATAGCATGAAGTTATAGAGTGATTAGGCCATGGTCCAAGTTCTCTGGAAAATGATTTACTCCATTCCCCAATCACTGTGGAAAGAAACAAAGGACTCTGTGAACCAAATATTAGGAACTGATATGGATGTAGCTGAAGTGTGCCTTAGGCAACATGTTATGAATGATCGTAAGGTTTTTGTTCATTTATTTCTTTTCATTTTTTTGCAAATATAGTTTTTAAACATAAGAAAACTTGACTGTAATAGGAACTGAAGTAATTGAAGCTATCATGGATACTCAATCCCCTCTCATGACTTACTTTGAAATATATTCAGAAAAATACATAGTTCTCTCGGGGAAAAGATCAGGTACAATATCAGTATGAGAGCATAAGATAAAAGAAATTTTTACATCTTTGTTATCTCGAACTGATGGTAACTATACCACAAAGTCAATTGTTACATACGTTTATTTTCTTAAGATTCAACATCACTAATGAAAAAGTCACCATTTGCTAAATGTACGTACTACTTATGGTTATTTGATTACTGTTAAAGAAAATGTAATTCTTGACATTTCTGCTATGTTTATAGTGCAATTTAACAGGTTGCTATTGTACATATGTACATGCACACAAAACTTCCCTAGCTCAGTCCACTTGAGGCCTTGGAAACAGCAACACTGCAAAAGAGTAAGAACACCTAATGTGACATCTCCTATTACCATCTCCACCTAAAGGAACCAGGTGCCTCCATCCTGGCTTGGCATAGGAAAAGTACAAAATGAGCCTGGAACTCTACTCGTTCCAGAAAGCAAAGAAGCAAACCAGTGAGAGGGACTTTGTCCAAAATATGCCAGGAGAAGACCTCCCCATTTGGTTGGGATACAGTAATGGGAACTGGATTTACTCTCCCACTTGATAAAACTAATAAATGAACAATAAAGTATACGAAGCAATGGTTTTTAAGACATCAGATAACATAGGGCAGTAATCCCTGAAACACAAGGAACAAGCAAGGTGGATACATTGATTGTCCCTACTGAGAGCTTGGGCAGAGTTTCAAGGTCACAGTGAAGAGAAGGGGAACTCAAGTCAAAGCCCTGTGGAATGCTGCAGGTGAAGGAGATAGAGCTTTCAGGCTTGGGGCGGGGGGTGGGGGGTGTCCAAATGTCTGTAGTTCCTAGGACAGAGTGTTAGAAGCAAGAGAGCTGTGCAAAGACAAATCTGGAGAACTGCAGAAGGTCCTGCCAGTTATTTCATCTGAGTGCTGAGTGAGAAGACTACCTGGGCTGGGAAATAAAAAAGAGAGAGAGAGAAAAAAAAAAAGGAGCTTCAGTGAGCTGTGGGGCAACTTGAAGCAGCCTAATACATAAGAAATTGCAATCTCTGAAGGAGGAGAAGCAGCAGAGAAATATTTGAAGTGATAATGGCTGAAATTTTTCCTAATTTAATGAAAACAATTAACTTACAAATCCTAGCAACATATCAAAATCTAAGCCCAATAAGCATAAAGGAAATACACCAAGATGCATAATTGCTCAAAAACAGTGATAAAGATAAAATCTTAAGAGCAGCCAGAGAAAAAGACACATTATTAGGGAGGGACAGAGATAATAGCAGGCTTTTCAATGGAAATAACGTAAGTAAGAAATGATAATTGAGCAATATATTTAAAGTAGATTCATTAAAACCTGTCAACCTATAATTCCATACCAAGTAGAAAAATCTCTCAAAAACTGAAAGCAAAAGACTTGTTTAAAACTGCAAAAACTGAAAGAACTAATCCCTATAGATGCACATTCTAGAAATGACGAAGGAAGCTGTTCAATCAGAAGGAAGATGATACCAGATGGAAATCTGCATATGCACAAAGGAATCAAGATGCTGCCAGTGGCAATCAATGGGATTTTTTTCATATTACTTAACTATCTTTAAAAGACAACTGTCATTTCTGGGGGTCCCAGGAAACACCCCCAGTCTTGATGATCTGTTATAAGTACTTACAGGACTCCCAAATCTGCTATACTTATGGCTACAGTTATTTAGAGCAAAACAATACAGTTTAAAATCTACCAAGGAGAAAAGGTGCATTGAAGAAGTCCAGGAGAAACCAGGCACAAGCTTCCAGGTGTCCTTCCCAGAAAACTTCCATGGTGTGCTTCATTCTCCTGACAATATGTGGGAACATATGTGAAATGTCCTCAATCAGGGAATCTCATCTGAACCTTGGTGTCCAGGATTTTAATTAGTGGTCCGTTTTGCTAGTCAGAAACAGTTTGCTGTTTCAGACCTCTGTACAAATATGATCTTCAGGTAGGTTTATCAATAGGAGCTAGCAATCATTCCGTATGTGAAACACGCCTCTTTCAAAATCCAAACCCAACCAAGTGCTTTGCCTCTCATCTAGTTCCAAGAGTTGGTAACGATAGCAGCTTTAGTTGCCTGTGCAAAGTTAGAGGAGGCTCCTGCTCAGGTTCTTCCAAATAATCTCACAGTGTGGGCAGATACCCGGTATCTGCTGGGCTCTGTTAGTCACGTGGGTCACCATTGCATTCAAGTCAGTCCTAGGTTATTCTTCACTCTCTGATATTATCATTCGTTAGCAAAGGTAGTGTATTTTCACATTCAGAAGCTGCTAAATCCAAACCCTTCTACTCATAGGATGACAGTAAGCTTGTGAATTCAAAAAAAAAAAAAAAAAAAAAAAACCTGTGAATACAGTAAATGCAAAGTGGGATCATTCACACATGAAGGCAAACTGTGGTTGACTCCTTTCTAAGCTTCAGATGGAGGAAAAAAAGTATTTGCAAATTCAATCACGAATAGCATTCTCCTTTAGACTGATGTATATTTTGCAATGTTGAAACCATGTCAAGGACTGATGATGCTGTAAGTGGTACTGTTTTATCAAGTCTTGGTAATCTACCATGGTCTCCATGAACCATTTTTGTCATGGGCCACTCAGACTATTGTACGTATGTTGATATTAGCACTCCAACTTCTTTCATTTTTAATTTTTTTAATGTTTATTTATATTTGAGAGAGAAAGAGAGAGAGAGCACACACACAAGAGGGGGAGGGGCAGAGAGAGGGACACAGAATCCAAAGCAGGCTCCAGGCTCTAAGCTGTCAGCACAGAGCCTGATGCGGGGCTCAAACTCAGGAGCTGTGAGATCATGACCTGAGCGAAAGTCAGACTCCCAACTGACTGAGTCACCCAGGTGCCCCTAGCACTCTATCTTCTAATGTGTCACTTACATTAGTATTTTAGTTCCTAGAGCTGTTATAAAAACAGTACCATAAACTGTGGTGCTTTATACATTTTTTTTGGTCTTACTGTTCTGCAGGCTTGAGGTCCAAAATTACGGTGTTGCATCTGTGGCTTGCTCCAGCCTTTGGATCCATCTTCCAACTTGCAGGACATACAGAGGACAGAGGAACATACTGAGCTGTATCATGAGTGTGCAATCAGCAACATATCGTCTGTGGGGATTAATGGCTTGGATTAACTTACATATAAAAAACCAAGGATGGATGGAGAAAGAGTTGTACATTCATTTTTTTAACACGTGTCTTATAATTAAAAAAATTAAAAACATCACCGGTGAATACACAGGTCTTGGCATATTCTTCAATTTTTCTGTTTAAAATGTTGATAGTAAATGAAAAAGTAAAATAGGCTATGAAAATTATATAGTATATAAAAGACTCAGGGCTCTCCATCACTACTGTTGGAATAATCTTGAATACTCTGGAGAATTAGTGTCAATTAAATTCTTTATTCACCTAAAATCTAAAATAGCATAAAAGAAATGCGCTTAAGTCAGTTATGCTGATATATACACTTCTGAGGTGGAGAATTCTACAAATAACATTGTTAAGAATCCCTTGTTTCTAAGACAACTTAAGCCTGATGAAAGTTAGCTATTTAATATTAATGAATTATTTTCTTGTCAGGTACAATATAACAGGCAAATTTTGATTCTTGAACCATTCCATCTATCTGTTATTCTATTTTTATGCCTTAGTTGCCTGCTCTGGGTACCCTATACCCTCTGCCTTTCCTACAGCAGCAAAGGCACATGACTGGGGTTTAAAACTGGTGTGAATCCCTATTCCAACCTCAAGGTAAGAAACTTAACCTCAAAAACAGGTGAGACAGTTATGTGTTATGTTCTTTCATTAGCTCATCAAGAAATTGAGTAGGTGTGAAAAGAATAATGCTTTGGAAAGAAAAAGATATATAATCTCTTGAAGTGAGAAATTAAAAAAAAATCTTGCCAACTGATTTTAATATCATTGCAGTAACTGATGTTTTTTCTTTAGAATCAGGTCACTCTCTACGCCCAAGAGCTCTCGTTAGAGAAATGGACCCCTGGATCCACCCTGGCTTAACTTTACATCTGGCTGTCCTCCATCAATGCTCAGATAAAATAAACTCTCTTTAGTAATGTCAGCATTAAGTTGGCTGCAATTGATATAATTGGTTTTATACTGTTTTTCATTTTTGACCAATACTTCTGAAGAGTTGTATTCTTACCTTACACAGCTTGTGCCTTATTCTTGAGAATAAGAAATTTCAGGGTGAACTTCACAAAATTTGATATTCTAAAGTTATCTGTCTGTTCCTTTTGACAATGATGAACAATGGAAAAAAGAAAAACTTCAAGTTCATAAATGACATTGAACCTAAGATTTGGAGAGCTACAGAGACATGTTTTGATTTAAAAATTGAGCAGAACATGTCAGATGAGAGAAAATGAGAATATACACATGCCAAAATGTCATTTTCATAAAATACCTGTTTGAAAGATTTTTCATTTTAAGCAGGAGATTAAGTAAGCCTATAAAGAAATAACTAAGGCTACTTTAAAACACTCAAGATCTTTCTTTGTGTGAATTTACATTGTAGATTCCAAAGATCATTATCACTCCTGTGCCATAATAACTATGTGTTTATGATATAGACTGAAAATAGATCAATAAAAGGAAACATCAAAAATATCACACATTAATCATACAGTTACAAGTCTATGTTAGAAATATATGACCATTTCATAAATCATATCTATTATGCAATGGTCATATAGACTGTATTCAAGTTCATACAAAGCTTTGGAGCTTCCTAAAACAAAATAGAAGAGGTCTGATAGAGCAAGTATAAACTCTCCTAACTTAAGCTAAACTTGACAGAACAATGACACTTAGGGCTTTGTGTCATTTTTAATTAGTCACATACATTTGGTAGAACGTGCTTTTTGGCACATGGTTGTCAGATTTAGCTAAGATTATGAGCAACTTAAAGGTTAATTATCAATTTTCCTTAAGATGTATTGACAAGTTTTATATCATTTTTAATCAGCTAATTCCCTTAATTCTGTTTCAGATCAGTTTATTTCTATCTATATTACCACTAATTTATTGCTAAGTACCCTGATGCTTCATCTTTATTAATAAAAAAATGTTATGTAACTGCCCTTTCCATCTGAAGTCTTGCCTTTTCTGATCCCTACTTTGCCCTTAGGCCAAAACAATCCATGTAGTGTACACATTTTATCTGACCAACTCTTGCTTACAACTCTAAATCAACAGTTGCCCTTGGAAGAACATACACTCTTAAAACTGCTGGAAGACTTTCACGACTTGGTTCCTTCTCACTCTGCCAACACCATATCTTACTGCTAACTTTGCCCTTTGTATGACCCAGACACGCTGAACCGATTGCAAACTATCTTTTCTCAAGGGCCTTTGCATAAGTGTAGTCATCTGGCCCCCACATAACAATCCACACCCAATGGTACCTACTCTCCTTCACTAACTCAAAAAGTATTTACTGATCTCTTCTAGGCTCAAAAGTCATCTGACTTCAGAGTTTTATCAACCTTCTTCCACCTCCCCAAGGCTCATTTGGCCAAAAGACTTACTTTAAGAGCTATGCCTGAGTGTGCAACGGTGGGCTTCAGAAACTGATTAGGTCATGATATTCAGGAATGAGAACTAGGATTGTCTGAAGGGAGTTGAGGCTTTAATGGAATTTAAGCAACAATCCAGCAGAAAGGAATGTCAGGTCAAATTGGAATCTTGGCAGCAGTCAATGGTGGAAATGCAGGCAGGTTCCTATCCATATGTAGCAAAATCCTGTACCCTTGGGCAAGAATCTTAGAATAGAATCTTAGCCTCGGTTTAGGACTGTCCAGCTAAGGTCTGGAAGTCTGGGGTAAGGGATGAGTTTAGATCTAATGAGTAGACTCTTGGCCAAAGAAGAATAAAAAGAAAAGCACCATCTCTCAGTAGTCTACTAAGTGTTTATACACCTTTCAAATGTATCATTTCCTTCCATCTTTACAAAATCACAACATGAGAAGCTAAGAAAACTATCCAAGGCCATTCAGACAGCAAACTAGCAAAACCAGTTTTGATAACAAAGGCTGATTACGAAGACTGATTTTCACCACACAAGATTATCTCTCAACAGAAGCCTCATCAGAAGAAGAAAGAATGGACAGAAACTAGAAGCAATAAGGAACTGTTTTGGGGGTCTCACCCTATTGGTTGTAGTGCTATCAGCTAGAAATGCCTGGGGGCACTCCCGGCACTGGTGAGCTTCCCACAGATACCTTTCCTTTCCAAATCAATGTTAAGACTGCACACACCCTTGTGGTTCTTATTATGATTGCAAAATGCCTTTCAGCAACAACCATCAGGAAACAAACAAACAAACAAAATAAAGACCTGGAAATTACAAAGCATACCTGGGGCCACACAGGGAGTTCATGGATGGAGAGACAGAGAGTACATGTGACAGTGAGGACCTGCGTGCCTGGGGGTTCCACATTTCTCCAGGGTGGGGGCCTAGGGTTTCAAGGGCTTACTCTTTATTGGTGAATTTAAAAAATAAAGAGTAGGAATTTAAAGCATAGGAAGAAAAAAGACAAGTGGCCCAAATGGTAAGTTATCAAAATCAACCAAGATTTTTAAAACAGAAGGGCCTCAGTACAGGAAGTTGGTCTGGTTCTTTAGTTAAGTGGCTGGGCAATGTGTTTATTCAAGATCGGCATCTTTGAAATGGATGCCCAGGCAATCAAAGCTTAAGTCAGGCACTTTTATCACAAAAAAAGAAAAAGAACAAAAACAAAAACCTGTCTAAGGGCCTTACACTATAGAAATCTGTAACTTGTTCCTGAAGTCACTAGTGGGAGAAGCAGCAAATCCATTTATAGAAGAATCCAATATCAGTAATTGTGTCCACCAGATCACTACTGTGGTTTTTAATCCTATTTTCCACCAGAAAGTATTATTTTTTCTTCGATATCCCTTTTGTATATGCTTCTTCTTACAAGATAAGTTATGCTATTGGGGTAGGAGTAAGCCTAAAGTAGTTAACATAGGTGTTACTAGTCACAATGAAAAAGTAAAATCAGAAAGGAAAAAAAAAATGAGTCTTCACCAGTTATCTTATTTAGAGTCTATGCATGTATGTGTCTGTATGTAGGTCTCTGCAATGTGTGCTCAACAGGGTCTTAAATGTCCTCTGCATTTATTTCACGTTCCTGTTTTCTATAGAAAAAACTGGCCATATCAATTAAAAACATTTTTAAGACATATGTTGCTATTCGTAGGTTGTCTTCCTCAGACTATATCACCATTTAGTCATTTCTCTCTCCTAACATAGCCCCAGAGGTTTGTGATCATCTTCTATAGCATGATGACCAGAGGCTTCATGGACCAGAACCTCTCCTGGAGTTGAGTGTTAGACAAACTTATGACCGCTCCAAGAAATCAAGTCTTAATTCCCGACACATGTAAATATTACCTTATATGTAAAAAGGATCTTTGCAGTTGTGATTAAATTGAGATTATCCTGTATATCTGGATCACAAATATCATGAGAGAGACAGAAAGAGATGTAACATCCACACGAAAGAGAAGATGATGTACAGGTGAAGCAGAAAGATTTGAAGATGCTGCCTCTGAAGACCGGAATGATGTGGCTACAAACCAATGAATGCCAGCCGGCCCCAGAAGCTGGGTGAGACTGAGTCTCATCAATCAATGAACAGATTCTCCCGAGAGTCTCTGGATAAGGTGCAGCCTTTGTGCCAAGGGACACCTGGATGTCATCCCACTGATAACAGTTTTGGACTTCTATGCTTCAGAATTGTGAAAAACTTTATTTTTGTTGTTTTAAGCTACTAAGTTCATGGCAATTTGTTTCAGCAGCCACAGAAAACTAATCCATTTATGTTTTTAGTTCACTCTTTGCATGATTTACTATGTTACTTAATCATTTATCTGATTTAGCAAAAACAACACTGGCTTTGTGGGATTGTTCAACAGCCATTTTCTCTGTAGGAAAAGACTGTCTCCCCTGCCCATTTCCTTCAAACTCTCCTTTTGCCACATGTTTGGGTTAAGGCAGTATTCTCATCTCAACATAACAGTTTTTCTTTAACAATGGATGGATTTGGGGTGCCTTGGTGGCTCAGTTTGTTAAGCATCTAACTTCATTCAGCTCAGGTCATGATCTCATGGTGCATAAGTTTGAGCTCCGCATGGGGCACTGCACTGACAGTGCAGAGCCTGCTTGGGATTCTCTCTCTCTCCCTCTCTCAAATAAATAAAGTTAAAAAAATGAATGGATAGACTCTCCATTCTTTCTTGTATGTAATATAGCATGTTGACACATTAAGTACATTATCCTAAGTCATTTAAACAATACCATGGTTTCAAAGCTAATTTTCAAAAAATCCTCAAGTTGTAAAGAATTTGCTTTCCTTAATTTTTTAAAATCCTATGTAATTTAATTTATACAAAATCTTCTCAATACATTAAGTGCTTAGAAACAAAACAAATATGTGAACATTGAAAAATAATCTTGTGCGGTTTGGTTTATTTTTGTTGTTGCTTTGTGGGGTGGGAAAGTCCATCCTCTGAGAGCTAAAACTATGAATTTCCAATCACACCTCACTTTTTAAATAAAAATCTCAGCTATGTATTCCCACAATGTTATATAAAGTCATAAATTTTATTTCTCTTTGCATTTGAACACATGGTAAAAGAGTCCATATTTAATAGTGTAATGCTAGGAATTGGCTGACACCTATATGCATGAGAATTTCCATTTCCCTCCCTTCTCGCTGTATTTTTAAATATAAAGCAAAATGGACAAAGTACAACAAAACAAGCAAACATGTTGTCCATGCCCTACTGTAGATAAGAAAGGAGATGCTTCTATAACTCAGTCATAGTCAGGTGATGTCACTGTGTAATAGCAAAGAAGAGTCATTAGTGCAAATGTAGGAAATCGCTATTCAAGGATATCATTTATTAAGGAATAAAGTGTGGATTGAATGAAAACTAAGGATTTTCTCTACACTTATGTCCCAAGCCCCTATGTGTTCTTTTCAATTCTCCCAGCAGCACAAAATTTTCATCACTAAACATATGCCCTGTTATCCTTTCCTATTTTCCCTCTGTGAGACTGAGATACTGTAAGATTCAAAGGTCAATTTCAATATTTTTGAGAAGATCTTAAGGTTTTTAAAAGTTATATTCAAAATTAAAATAAGACATATATAGCCTTCATTTTGTTTATTCCTGGTAATTACCCAGATTTTTGAGATATTCTTAAAGGTGTTTCTAATCTCCCTTTGACATTTTTTTATTTGGAAAAAAATTCAAATAATCTTTCTAATCCTTCCCAATTTTAAGTAGAGCCTCCTATTTAAGTGAAGAGGAAGAAAAATATATATATTATCTAGATAATCACCTCAAACGTCCATTTCATTTGTCTTGGCAAAACCAATTAATATTAACTTACAGCACATAATTCTTAAAATGGTACTATTCTATGGCTTTCGATGGAGGCTTAAGCAGCAGTTATATTTATTACTCTGCTAAATTCCCCAGGTAGTCTAAAGGAAGAATTCGGTGCTATGTTTGATTTGCAGCCAAGCCATTCAGCAAAATTCTCTTCCAACATTCTCTACGAACATGTAAGCAAAGTAAAGTAAATGTCTTTTAAGGTTATTATCAACAAAAGTGTCCTCATCCAATGCATTAGCAACAATAATAAAAACAAAGTACACTCTGACCAAAGGCACAGAGCCATGGGCCTTTTCTAGAAGCTCTTTTCATAAATCAATTCATGATGTCTTTACTATGGAGTATCCAATTAACTGTAAATAAAACTTCAGACATGCTTAAAAATTGTTTCTTTCCCCAAGAAATGGTGGTTGGACACAGTTTCCCGCTGGCAATTATTACTGGCTTTTAGTATTTACTACAAAAGGCCTGACCATGGTTAAAAGGTTTAATTTTTATGTTTCAGTGGTCACAAAGTCAAAAACATGGATTTATCTACAATGGCAAAGATAGTTATAAATTGTATTACTGGTGACAGCAATTTTTCCTTGGATACCTTAGGCTGAATGCAACTTTATTGCTACTTCTAGGAGGGACTTACAGGCAATTTCCATTTTACGGTCACTGTGAGTTAAATTCACAATCCCAAGGAGCAGTCACTGCAGATTGGTGCATAATTTAAAGAAAGAAGTGTAACCTATGGATTGTATTATCCCCCTGCACTTGCCTCTGTGTTCAGGCTGCTTAATCTTCTGCCAGCACTAGCCAATCAATATGTCGGGCCTGTCGGGGTCAGATTGACAAGGTGCCTGCTGTGCCAATGTTTATATTGCGTTCACTATTATCTTCACATAATGTTTTTACATTTCCCTGGTGGGGGCACTGTCAGAATCAAAATGCAGTTGAAGTAAACAGTTTGTATGGAATCATTTTGTAAACGAGAAATCAGTAGAGACCCTCAAACAGAGTATACAAATGGCAGGATATCCACTCTTTTCCCAGAAAACATCAAGGTTTGAAAAGTTTATAAGAATGGTTTTTAGACACCAGATTAATAAATGAGCATATCTTGGCCATATCGTAAAGAACAAAGTGGCATTTGTGTAAAAAGGTTTATAAACTTATGTTTATAAATTTGTTAGACTGTTAATGTACAGAACAAAACTATTATGCTTTCCTTTCAGGCTGGATATGTGACAATATCAGAGAGTAAATAACTGAAAGGATCTGGGTTGCACAGACACTTAAATCTGTTATGATAGTATTACTGTTACTAGGAAAAATCTCATCCATCCTCTTAAAGCAGATATTGGAAGGCATAGGATCATCTCAGCGTAAGAAGAACATGTAATATATGCTTATATTATGTAAAATTGTGCCAGAATATTTAAGTTACTTATTCAAGACTAGACTGCTACTAAGAGTTTAACCAGTAATGTCATGGATGCTGGTAAATATCAGAACTGGGACCAGAACCCAGAAACAGGTGTCTGATGATTAATGTTCCATAAATGATTGTGGACTGAGTGAATAAAGGTCATTCAAAATACATAATTGAAGTCACACAAAAAAAATCCACTTATAGGGAAGCCTACTTAATTTGTGTCCTTGGTTTTAACCATTGCTTATGTCAGGTAGGAAGGATTTAAAAACACAGACCTCTATTTGAAGAATGACCTAAGGTAGTTAACTTGGCAGTTAACCTAAACTTGTTTCCCATCTTTATCGTTGTATTCAAACCAAATATAAAGATACCAGGCAAATAATTTACTCAACCAGACATTAGTTTACTTCATTTTCCCTGACATTTGGTACAAATGACATTTATAAATGTATTATATGTGATCTGCTTCTGTAATTTAATTCAATATTTGTGTCATGTATGGTGTTAAAAACAGATAACAAACAGATGTGCAAACATATGAATGGTGGGAAAATATTGAGAAAAAACATGTTTATAAAATTCAAAATTAAAAGCTTTAATTGAAAGTTCAACAGATGCCCCAATCTGTTCACACAGCTTTGTTCTTTTTACTTCCCTCAGATTTTCAAAATATTACTTTTAATCTCTATGAGATTTTTATTTTTTGACAGATGCAAATTTTCTGTGTAGGTATAATTTTACAGAGTGCATTTGAATACATAGTGCACTTGGAAAATATGCACCCTATGCTTTTGTGCATATTAACTTACTCCTTTACCCCACAGTGGAGAATGCTTGCTAAAAATTTCAGCTTTGCCGATGCAAGAGCCAGATTGCTTGGGTGCAAACCCCAGTTCCATCGCCACATCTTGTGACCTTAGGCAAATCTTTAAACTCCCCTTTTCCACAGCCTCTTCATCTAAAAAAAAAAAAAATGGATCTAATGCTTGTAGCTTGCACTTAGGTCATTCAATTGTACAGACAATTAAGTGAACTATCATAGGCCATTTGTTTGAAACAGTGCCTGACATTTAGTAAATGCTCCATATTGGTAATTATTATAATTATGAATCCAGTGTTTACCTTTCATAACCTTTACCAATTTTAAAATGTGGGTTTTATTTCCTTTAATCAATTTCCTAACACCAAACTGAGCTGCATATCTGTTCTTTTTTTTTTTTTTTGCATATCTGTTCTTTTGAGCATTAGAATTTAATTTTCCACTTACCCATTTAATATTTATGTAATGTCTAATGTGTACTAACTCTTCTGCTGGATAGTTGTATAGAAATTAATAAGTTTTCTGTTTCAAAGGGCTCACAATCTGTATGAAATAGGGAAATAAAATGGTCAATTCTAGTAGAGTTCAGTGAGACTAAATTGAGGAAAAATGAGGAAATATCAAGGTAGACAAGTTCAAACAGTTTAACAGATAACTATGGGAATTTTTAAAATGCATATTTTTTTCAAAATCAAAGGACATTTTATTAGCCAAGTGCCTGTTGCCTACAGTTCAAGTTAGAGTATCATACATTTGGCATTTAGTATTTATTCTTATGAACATACTATATTTCCTATTGTCAAAAATACATCTATCAAAAACATCTTTATCTTCCAAATTTGCTTAACAGAAGCTTAAATAAAAGTGTCCTCAACACCCATCTTCCTTACTTGCCTACCCATACTGATCACACACACATGTCCCTTATGCATACACACTGCTCAGAACTTTCCATGCCCCTACTTCAATAAATGCAGACAATAAGGACTTGATCTAATCTGCCTAACCCAAAATGGAAAATATATTTAAAAATCCATGTGATAAATCTATTTTAAAATGCCATAGAAATACCAAAACAGAACAAAGAGAAGAGAATAAATAGAAGGATGCTGATCAACTTATGAATGTTAGAAGTCACACTTATATGGACAATAACTTAATAACTAGAATGTCCAACAAATACTCATTGTGTAAAAACCTACAATTACTAACTCTTCCCTTAAGATCAGGATCGAGTACAAGGATGTCTTCTCTCATCATTCTATAGAACATTTAACCTGATGGCCTCCCCAGTGAAATAAAGCAGTAAAACAGAAGAACATACAATTGGGAAGGAACTAGTAAAACTACCTATTCACAAATGATACAATTGTTTAAGATTTTAAGGAACACAGGGGCACCTGGGTGGCTCAGTCAGTCAAGAGTCCAATTCTTGGTTTCGGCTCAGGTCTTGATCTCATGGTTTGGGAGTTCAAGCCCTGCATGGGGCTCTGCACTGATGGTGCAGGGCCTGTTCTGGGTTCTCTCTCTCCCTCTCTCTCTGTCCCATCCCAGCTCTGTCTCCTCAAAATAAATAAATAAACTTTAAAAACATTTTAAAAAATCTTAAGGAACATAGAAAGAAACTTTGAGAATAAATAAGTGATCTTGGCAAAGTACACAATTTAAGTACAAAGATCAATCACATTCTTCCTATATTAGCATTACATGATTAGAAAAATGAGGAAAAATTAAAATATTGAAATAAAATAGGAGTAATCTTAATAAGAGATATGTAAAACATCCACATTAAAAACTAAAATCAATGAAATAGAAAATGTATTCCTGAGAAAAACTAAAGTTCTAAATAAATGAATACAAATTTATCATTAAAATATTCAGAATTAAAATGTCCATTCTTCCCAATGTGATCTACAGATTCGGGTAACTCAAGTCATAATCCCAGCATGGTTTTCAATATAAATGGATAAAGTGACTCTAAAATTTATATAGATATGCAAAGGACCTAAAATATTCTTTTTCTTTTCAAATTTATATTTAAATTTGCATTAAATACAGTGCAGTATTGGTTGCATAAGTAGAATTCAGTGATTTATCACTTACATACAACAACCACTGCTCATCATAACAAGTGCACTCCTTAATGCCCTTCATCCATCTAGCCCATCCCACAATCACCTCCCTCCACCAAACCAGATTGTTCTCTATTATTATTTTCAAAAACATCTTTATGCTTGTGATTTTATAAGCATCTAAGATTACTTTCTTTAGACAAATTGTAAGTGGTATTTATAGGTATAAGGCTATGTAAGATTCTCATGATTTTCACATCTATGTCAAATACTTTGAAAGAATTATTTTCATAATGCAGGTTTTAATAATAATATTTTTAATCTTTTCCTACAGGTTTATCAATATTGAAATTTGATATTTAAAAACTATTTTTCAATAGAAAAGAGCAATGAAACTAAAAGCCACTTTTCTGAAAAGACAAAATTGATAAACTTTTAGATAGACTCATCAAGAAAAAGAGAGAAGACTCAAAATTAGAAATGAAAGAGGAGAAGTAACAGCTGATACCACAGAAATAGGAAGGATTATGAGAGACTACTATGAAAACTATGTACCAGTAAATTGGACACCTGGGAGAAACAAATTCCTAGAAACACACAATCTCCCAAAACAGAATCTAGAAGAAATAGAAAAACTGAACAGACCAATTACTAGTAGCAAGATTGTATCGGTAATGAAAACTCCCAACAAACCGAAGCCCACAACTAAATGGACTCACAGGTTAGTTCAACCAAACATTTAAAGAAGAGTTAATACCTACTCCCCTAAAACTATTCCAAAAAAGGGGGAAGAAGAAAAGTTTCTGAATACATCCTATGAGGCATTACTTTCATACTAAACCAGGTGAAGACACTACAAAAAAATAAAGCTACAGGCCAATATTCCTGATGAACATATTTTCAAGAATCCTCAACAAAATATTAGCAAACCACATTCCACAATACATTCGAAGGATCATTTACCACCATCAAGTGAAATTTATTCCAGAAATGCAAGGGTGGTCCAGTAGGCACAAATCAATGTGATACAGCACATTAACAAAATGAAGTATAAAATCATACAATCTCAATAGATACAGAAGCAGCATCTGATGAAAATCAACAGCCATTCATGATAAAAAAAAAAAACAAACAAACAAACAAAACCTCTCAACAAAGTAGGTTGAGAGGGGAGATACCTCAACATAATAAAGCCCATATATGAAGAACCTACAGCTAATAGCATACTCAGTGGTAAAAAACTGGAAGTTTTTCCTTATAGATTAGGAAGACGACAAGGATGTCCACTCTCACCACTTTTATTCAACACAGTACTGGAAGTCCTAGCCATAGTTATCACGCAAGAAATAAAAGACATCCAAATTGCTATGGAAGTAAAACTGTCACTATTTGCATTAATAGATGACATGATACTATACATAGAAAACCCTAAAGACTCCACCAAAAAAACTTTTAGAATAAATGAATTCAGTAAAGTTGCAGGATACAAAATTAACATACAAAAATTAGTTCCATTTCTATACAATAATAACAAAGTAGCAGCAAGAGAAAAAAACACAATTTCATTTATAATTGCATCAGAAAGAATAAAATACATAGAAAAAAACTTAACCAAGATGGTGAGAGACCTGTGTTCCAGAAACTATAAAATACTGATTGGAAAACAAAAACAAAAACAAAAAACAACTACTGATGAAAGAGACTGAAGATGGCACAAGCAAATGGAAAGGAATTCCATGCTCATTAACTGGAATTAATATTGCTAAAATGTCCATACTACCCAAAGCAAGCTACAGATACACTCCCTATCGAAGTACCAACAGCATTTTTCAGAAAATAAGTAATCTAAAATTTGTATGGAACCACAGAAGACCCAAATAGCAAAAGTAATCTTGAGAAAGAAGAACAAAGCTAGATATCACAATTGTAGATTTCAGATGAACAGGAGAAAAAAATTTTAAGTACCAAAGTTCCATAAAATTATGAGACAAAGGCAGTCAAGCAACTGTGACATATACTCTTTTGCACTAAAAAGAAGAGAGTAGGAGTCTGGGGCTTCAAAGGGTAGGAAAACAATTCATAGGAAGATGAAAAGAGCACAGGGCACCTGGGTGGCTCAGTTGGTTAAGTGTCCAACTTCCACTCAGGTCATGATCTCATGGTTTCTTGAGTTCAAGCCCCACATCAGGCTCTGGCTGACAGCTCAGAGCCTAGAGCCTACTTTGGATTTGTGTCCCCCTCTCTCTCTGCCCCTCCCCTGCTTGCACTCAGTCATGTTCTCTCTCTCTCTCTCAAATTTAAATAAACATTTAAAAAAAGACGAAAAGAGCAAATGTTTAGTCAACAAATGTTTGCTATGCCACACAGGTATTTCTGATATCAAAAGTTATCTCTGGTAATATCTCCTTTTCTGGTACAGCACCCCTCCTCCCATCTAAATTCTTTTAGGCACTTAAGGAGATGAAAAAGCTTTTCCCCAAGTACGCCTGGTCTTAATTGCCTTCAGCCTCAAAACAACCCACATGCCAAAATGACACTTGTGGATAATGTATTCCCTTCCTCTCATCACATGCTTTCTAAAGTATTCTGTTTTACCTATATCTCTCTTTTATAACATTAAGTTGGTTTTTGTGTATGGCCTAATCTGAAAACTAGCATTTTGTTCAATCAGTGAATTCAGCCCATTTATATATATTAAATTGAAAATATCATTGATATTTTCATTCCATTATATTGATTTATTTTTATATTTTTAAGATTTTGAGAGAGAGAGAGAGAGAGGGAGAGAGAGATTGTGAGTGTGTGCGTGCACAAGAGGGGGAAGGAAGAGAGAGAGAGAATCCCAAGCAGGTTCCGCACTGTCAGTGCAGAGCCCCACATTGGGCTTTGTGCTGACAGCTCATACTTCTTCGGATTCTGTTTCCCTCTCTCTCTGCCATTCTCCTGCTCACACTCTCCATCAAAAATAAGTAAACATTAAAAAAATTTTTTAAAATACTTTTTTCCAATATGCCTCTGAGGGTTCTGTTTCCTTATTTTTAAAGCAAACTCATAAGGGTTTGCTCAGATGGTTCTACGTGGAAAATTCAATTATTTTTCACTGTCCTAAGAAGAATACTACAGAATCAAGGTCAGTGAAATCACTTTGTTAAACCTGAACTCTGAACTTCCTGCCAACGTCAGGAAACATAAAGCATGATGCGAGCCTGAAAAGAGCATTCTAGATCAGGGTCTCTGCAATCTTACTACCACCTCCCTTACAGATGATGGAAATGGACATTACCTGTCCTAGTCTTCCTGCTCAATGCAAACTACATTTGTGGAGTCCTTAGCAGCACTAGGACCCTTTACAACACTGGTGACTCCTGCAGTCTGTCAACAACTGTGCCCACAAACAAGTATCACTTCAGTCAATGAAAATTTGTAACAAGGAATATCTGTGGTTGTGGAGATAAATACAGCAGCTAACGAACATCAAAAATCTAAAAGGATGGTGGAAAGCTATAAGCAGCTTAGTACGTATTTATTCAGCAAAGGGACAGACATATTTATTCAGCAGACAAAGGGACCGAGCTTAGACTTGGCAGGCTTTTTCTGTAGAAACCTCATGGGCTCTTCCCTTCCACTATCCCCTAAATAAAAGAGAAGAGCAGGGCTTCTGAGAATGGTGGTCAATCTTTAAAATTGGAAACCTCCTTTTTTTTAGATATAAACCATCTCCCTTCTTTACATCATGATGAACTTGTAGTTAATCAGAACAGACATATATAGAGAAAATTATATATAGTGAAATTATTTTTCACTGGTATTGATAATGTGGATTAATTCTTTGAAGAATTGCTATTGTAAGGAATGACATGGAATAATCCACCTGCCAATAAAAATTCACAGCACAAACAAGAATACAGGAATATCTGTGATGATATCTTTTAGTGAAAAACATCACCAATGTGTCAATTGACAGGCTCACTGATTTTCCACATCAACAATCAGATCTTCCCTCATTTATTTAAATATTCTGTCAGATTTAGTAGTCTCTTCCATAAGGAGTCTATTACCCTGCTGTCTCACCAAGAGAGCCCAGAATGGAGAAAATAAAGTTCATGTTTTTGTATTTCTACATCTTCCACAACTGCTTAACAGAAGCTTAAATAAAGGTATCCTCGACATCCATCTCCCTTATTTGCTTACCCATATTGATAACACACACATACATGCACACATCCCACAAACACATGTCCTTTATGCATACACACTGCTCAAAACTTTCCATGCTCCTACTTCAGTAAATATACAGCTAATGAGGACTTGATCTAATCTGCCTACTCCAAATTGGAAAATATATTTAAAAATCCATGTGATTAAATCTATTTTAAAATGCCACAGAAATGTCAAAACAGAAAAAAGAGAAAAGAATAAATAGAAGGATGCTGATCAACTTATGAATGTTAGGAGTCACATTTATGTAGACAATAACTTAATAACTAGAATGATGGCTTACCCAGTGAAACCAAGCAATAAAATAGAAGAATATATAGTTGGGAAGGAACAAGCCAAACTACCAGATCACAAATAACACAATTGTTTAAAATCTTAAGGAACATAGAAAAAAACTTTTAGAATTAATAAGTGAGTGGCAAGGTACACAATTTAAGGACAAAGATCAATCTCATTCTTCCTATATTAGCATCAATATACTCTCACTCCTAGGTAAGATTAGAAAAATGAAAAAAAATTATTAAATATTACAATAACATTAATCTTCATAAAAGATATGCAAAACATCCACATTAAAAAACTAAAATCAATGAAATAGAAAATGTATTCCTGAGAAAAATTAAAGTTCTAAATAAATTAATAAATATATATATTTATCACTAAAACATTCAGCATTAAAATGTCCATCCTTCCCAATGTGATCTACAGATTCAGGGTAACCCAAGTCATAATCCCATCAAGTTTTTCAATATAAATGGACAAAGCGACTCTAACATTTACATAGTCATGAAAAGGACCTAAAATATTTTTTTTCTTTTCAAATTTTTATGTAAATTCCAGTTAACATACAGTTCAATATTGTTTTCAGGAGTAGAATTTAGTCATTCATCACTTACATACAACACCCACTGCTCATCATAACAAATGCCCTCCTTAATACCCATCACTCATCTAGCCCATCCCCCATCCACCTCCTTCCATCAACCCTCAGTGTGTTATCTATCTTTAAGAGTCTTTTGTGTTTGTTTTCCTCTCTCTCTTTCCCCCTCCCATATATTCATCTGTTTTGTTTCTTAAATTTCACATGAGTGAAATCATATGGTATCTGTCTTTCTATGATTTATTTCACTTAGCATAATACACTCTAGTTCCATTCATGTCATTGCAAATGGCAAGATTTCATTCCTTTTTCTGGCCGAGTAATATTCCACTGTGTGTATGTATATATATATATACCACATCTTTTCTTTTTAAAAATTTTAAAAATATTTTTGAATTTTAAATTAAATTTGAATTTCGAAATATTTTTGAGAGAGAGAGAGACAGAGTGCAAGTGAGGGAAGTGCAGAGAGACAGGGAGTCACAGATTCCGAGGCAGGCTCTAGGTTGTGAGCTGTCAGCACAGAGCCCAACACAGGGCTTGAACTCATGAACCATGAGAACATGACCTAAGATGAAGTCAGATGCTTAACTGACTGAGCCACCCAGCACCACTACAATATGTCTTCCTTATCCATTCATCAGGCTATGGACATTTGGCCTCTTCCCACAGTTTGGCTATTGCTGATAATGCTGCTATAAACATTAGGGTGCATGTACCCCTTCAAATCTGTATTTTTGTAGCCTTAATACCTTGTAGTGCAATTGCTGGATAATAGGGTAGTCCTATTTTTAATTTTTTGAGGAACCTCCATCCTGTTTTTCAGAGTGGCTGCACCAGTTTGCATTCCCATCAACAATGCAAGAGTGTTCCTTTTTCTGCACATCCTTGCCAACACCTGTTGTTTATTGTGTTGTTAATTTCAGCCATCCTGACAAGTGTGAGGTGGTATCTCATCATGGTTTTTATTTGTATTTCCCTGATGATGAGTGATGTTGAGCATCCTTTCATTTGTCTATTAGCCATCTGGATGTCTCCTTTGGAAAATGTCTATTATGTCCCCTGCTCATTTCTTAACTGTATTTTTTTTTTTTTTGAGACAGAGAAAGAGTGCAAGCAGGGGATAGGGACAGAAGGGGAGAGAGAGAGAGAGAGAGAGAGAGAGAGAGAGAGAGAGAGAGAGAGAGAGAGAGAGAGAGAGAGAGAATGAATGAATCTGAAACAGGACTGCTGAGTGCTCCACACTCAGCACCAAAGCCTGACGCAGGGCTAGATTCCACAACCCTGGGGTCGTGAGTTAAGCTAAATTTAGGAGTCTAACGCTCAACTGATTGAGCCACCCAGCTGCACCTGGATTATTTGTTTTTTGGGTGTTGAGTTTGATAAGTTCTTTATAGATTTTGGATACTCTTTATCTGGTATGTCATTTGCAAATATCTTCTCCCATTCCATAAGCTTCCTTTTAGTTTTGTTGATTGTTTCCTTTGCTGTGCAGAAGCTTTGTATCTTGATGAAGTCCCAAAAGTTCATTTTCAATTTTGTTTCCCTAGAGGAGAACACAGGCAGCAACTTCTTTGACCTTGGCTGAAGCAACTTCTTACTAAACATATTGCTGGAGGCAAGGGAAATAAAATATTCTTTAAAGAGAATAGGGGTGCCAGTGTGGCTCAGTCAGTTGAGCATCTGAATGGTTTTGGGTCAGGTCATGATCCTAGGATAATGGAATCAAGCCCCATGTTGGGCTTGATTCTCTCATTCCGTCTGCCCCTCTCTCCCGCTCACACACAGTCTTTCTCTCTAAAAAATAATCAATAATAATAAAAAGAAAAGAAAAAGAAGAACAGACTTTGTTCCATGTGGCCTTCTGCTCATGCAGCAAACTGGGAATCTAACCAACTTGAGCAAGAGGTGAACCCTGGGAGGAGAAGTGGCCTGAGTGATTTCTGGTGGAGGCTGGAGGATGGTTCCTAGGTGAGATGTTTAGTTTACAGCCACAGGGAACTGAGCTTTTTGAGCTCTTTGCTCCTCGTAAAATTGGTAAAGCACCCCCTACAACGTTCTCATGAGTTAGGAGTTACCACTACTCAATGCACTTAACTTGGCATGTAAGTACTCAATAAATCTTAAGTGCCATGTCCTCCATGCTGCCATCACCCCATTTAGTTAGAAGATCCTAATAAATACAATTTTTAAAGAATAAAAAAGGAAGAACAAAGCTGGATATCAAATATACAGTAATATTATAACAATCTAAATAACATAATATGCAGTAAACTAAACAAATAGCGCAGGAATAGACTCACACATATATGGTCAGTTCACTTTTTTTGAAAAGTGTCACAGCAACTCAATGTGAAAATACAAATTTCTTAACAAGTGGTGCTAGAAAACTTGGATAGCCATTTAGAAAATAAAACATGAGAAATAAGCCACATGCCCACCTCATGTCACACATAAGAGTTAGTATGATGTGGCCATTTACCTAAATGTAAAAGCTAGCTATATAAAGCTTCTAGAAGACAGGAAAATAAAGTCATAAATTAGAAGTAAATATTGGAAATAACCATAAAGACACAATTGATAGGTTAAGTTATATAAATATCAAATACTTCCTGTTATCAAAATATACTATTACAAAAATAAGGAGACAAGGCAGGAACTGCGGGGGGGTAATGTAAAATATATATCTGGTGAAGAACTCTTATATATGCAATGAAATTTTCTCAGTTCAGTAATTAAATGACAAAATATCCAATAAGGAAATGATCAAAAGAGGTGAATGTGCACTTCCCAAAGATAAGTGAAGGACCGATAATCACATAAACATGAATCAAATTAGGAACATGTGAATTAAAACAATAACGAGATACCACTACACAAACACTAGAAGGGCGAGAAAGATGACAATGGACATCAAAAGTTGGTAAGTATGTGACACAAATGTAACTCTTCTGTATTGCTGAGGAGCACTTTTCCAAGAAAAGCAACCTTACAACTAACATTACTTAGCACTCTCCCAAATAGACATCCAAGAGAAATAGATGTCCACAAAAAAGACTGATACGTGAATGTTCATAAAAACTTTACCCATAATATTATAATATTCTTAAACTTAACATTACACAAATGTCCACCCACAGCAGAATGGATAGCTAATTGTGCTATATTTATACAATGGAATAATAAATCATAAAAATTAGCAAACCCACTGATCCATAAAACAAAATGGGTGATTCTAAAAGGCTTTATGATGTGTGAAATAGTTGGGGACAAAGAGAACATAAGGTATGCTTTCATTCAGATGAATTTCTAGAATGGATAAAAATAATCTGAAGCAAATTTTTAAAAATGGTCATCTCTAAGAGATGTTTGTCAGGGACAGGAAACAGAATCTTGAGAGGTGATGAAAATCTCTATATCTGGATAGGAGTTATTATGATCCATTTGTGAAAAATATGAAATTAAACACTGGAGATATGTTTTTTAAGGTACTTAAATTTTATTCCAAAGAAAATATGCAAGCAAATACTGAACTCTAATTAGTAGGCATGCTTTCAGTTTTGTTATGAATTCTGAAATGCTTTCTGTATATTTGAGCAAATATATAAATATGTTACGAATAATGGAAGCTAGATTTATTAGTACTCACAAAGAGAATTTACACAGAGAGAAAACCGGAAGACTAGATTATACCATGTGCTCCATGACCCATGGATTAGAATTGGTAGTGTTTCTAATAGGATCATGAGAAAAAAGAAAAAGTGACTATATATGAGTATGCAATTTTTTTAATTCCTGGTTCTGTCTGAATTTACCCCAAAAGAGTGAACCAGCAGAAATAATGACCACATCGAGGACCAAGATCGTAGTTGCTAAATATTATTATTTAAGGAATAGGCTCCTTGAATATATGGCTGATTCCAGGACTGGGCCCAAGACACAAGTTAGGCCTGGAAGATCTTGTGTTATCAGAAAATAAGAAAGTATTCCAAGAATGATGCGTACATAAAAACAGACATAAGGATTAGCTTAGTGGGAATTCCACAGGCCTAAACTAGGATATTTTGAACATTAAAATAAATAATGAGAGGAATTAATTATAACTCACTGCATAAAACAAAAATCTGTGAGCTCACGTTGTCATGAAAAAATGAGTGAATAAATAAATGGAGGAAAGGGAAAACCCTTTCAGCCAGATGCTAATTAAAATATATAGCTGGAATGACGACGTTATAACGTTGATTAAAGGAGGCTAGAAACTCTTGGGTGAAAATTTAATGAAGACAGAATATTTAACATAGTCTCAACATTTCTCTAAAAACTATTATTAATTACAAATGGGGAAAATGACTCAATTATAAAGAAAACTGGTAGATCCCTCATAACCAAAGTTAATATAACTATCCAGTCAAACCTACATCATATGCCTCCTGATACAAGGCACTGAGAATGACATTAGTTATGTGCTTTCCATGCCAAAAGTGCATAGTTTGAATCTATACTGTATGAGAGAGAAGAGGGACCGTAAAAAAGCAAGTGGGACAGCATGTTAGCAACTGGCTGTTTTAGATAAAGATTACAGACCCTCCTCTGTTTACAATGGGGTTACAACCCAATTAACCCATCATAAGCTGAAGATATAAAAAGTAAAAACAAACACAAAAAACCCATTAACTATACCTAACCTACTGCACATCAAAGCTTAGTCTAGCCTACCTTAACAGTGCTCAGAAGGGGTGTCTGGGTGGCTCAGTCGGTTAAATGTCTGATTTAGGTGATGATCTTGCAATTTGTGGGTTCAAGCTCTGCGTGGGGCTCTGTGCTGACAGCTCAGGGCCTGGAGCCTGCTTTGGCTTCTGTGTCTCCCTCTTTCTGCCCTGCCCCCACTCGCACACTCTCTCTTGCTGTCTCTCAAAAATAGACAAGCATTAAAAAAAAAAAAAGAGTGCTCAGAACACTGACATTAGCCTACAGTTGAGCCAAAGCATCTAACAAAGTGTATTTTATAATAAAGTATTGAATATTTCATGTAATTTATAATATTGTACTGAAAGTGAAAACCAGAATGGTTGTATGGGTACAGAACAGTTGCAGGGTCGGTTGTTCATCCTGTGATTGCGTGGATGTCTGTGAACAGTGGCTGCTCCCTTATCACTATGGTCCCTCACATCACCAGCCCAGGAAAAGATCCAAATTCAGAATTTAAAGTACACTTCCTACTGAATTCCAACCGAATCTTCCTACTGAAGATCCAAATTCAGAATTTAAAGTACACTTCCTAAGTTTTTATGGAACTTAGGTTCTGTAAGGGTAAGACCAAAAAAAAAAAAAAAAAAAAAAAAAAAAGAAGGCAATGAACTATACAATTTCAGATGAGGATAATTTCAATGAGAGGGAGGAAAAGGAGACATAAAAGAATAATCAATATTCTTGAAAGAATAATACTCTCTAACTTGGTTGATATCTCTTGTTTTAGGGATAATTTGGTCTTTCTATCTTAATGCAAATATGTATAGTTTCTATCTGATAAGTAAAACTTAATTGAATTAAATGACAAAAGGTAATGTGCCTTAATATTCTAGGAAATCATTAACAGCACGTTGAATGAAGCAGGAAATCTTGTCAGGGTACCATTCTTAAAAAAATGTTTAAAGTCTGCATCCACAATGGATGCTATACCATAGGCAAGTACTATTTCCTACCTAATTTACTTCCTTATGTATTATCCTAGAAAATGTATGATTTTACAGAAATCATACATTCCACAATGACAATTTATGCAGAAACTTTGGGAAAAAAAATTATTTGTTCCAGGCCAACTCCAAGTGGTATAGGACCCTACTTAAATCAGATCTCATTGTTTCCTCTAAATGAATAGTTCAAATGACTGTGTAAGAGTCTAGTAGTGGAAGATAGATTACCGTCGGTTTAACTTGCCATCTGCTGGTTAGAATATAATAAAGGGAAATGGAAGCAGAGACATATAAATATGTGTATAAATAGGTGGTTAGGTATAGTCATGGAATATTGAAATAAAATACATAAATATAAATGAAATCAGGGTCTTTTTATGTGCACATATATTAGATCAGTTTTATCTTCCAAATTCCTACAGACTAAAAATATCAATATCTACATTGGACTGCAGAACAATTTTCAAGCAGAAACTCTGAAATTAAATCCTCTCTCATACATAAGTGACATTACTACCATCCCCCTAATGAAATACTGTTGCAAATAATATCTTCCCACCCACTTTATTTTCCTCCTAGGAAAAAAACTCAACACTATGAAAGTTGCAGGGGGTAAGAGATGGTGTTCTTAATAGGTACTGAACTTCTTTTTTAATAAGTTAAATGATACGGAGTTTAAGTTGAGGCCCAAGTATATTAAGTGATGAATAAATTATCAAGTAAAAGGTGGAAATGTGATATATTACATTTATGAAAACCAGTGGCTAGGATGCTTTTCTACCTTGTCAACATCATGCATCTGGAAACTATGCCAATTTAACATTCTTTTTTTATTCTAAATTCTATTATCCTTCCCTTTATTACATTTTGGATATTGGAGGAGGGCAGATCTACTGGTCTACGTACCTACCTACTTGTCTGCCTACCTACCTACCTACACACACGTGCACACACACACACACACACACAAACACACAACACATTCTGTTGTATAAAAAAGAAGAAGACATTAAAAAGGGAAAAGTCATTTATGTTTTAGTTTTGGGTCATTTACATCTCCATGCATGAAGATAAGTTGAACAATGCTATCTGGAGAGAATAGTGTCCTACAATAAAGCAATCAGATTAAAAAAAAAAAAAAAGGTATAAGTAAATTATAACTAAATCATAGCTATTCTAATATGCACTTTTTGTAATTCTTTAAGTGTATGCTGGTAAAATTATTTCAAAGGGTCACAGACTTTTGTATAAACTATTTGGGGTTTAGAAATTTTATTCCAGAGGCGTCTGGGTGGCTCAGTTGGTTAAGCATCCCACTTTGGCTCAATTCATGATCCAGAGGTTCACGAATTTGAGCCCTGCAACCGGCTCTGTGTGGACAGCTCAGAGCCTGGAGCCTGCTTCAGATTCTGTGACTCTTTTTCTCTGCCCCTCCCCCATTCACACTCTGTCTCTCTCTCTCTCTCTCTCTCTCTCTCTCTCTCTCAAAAGTAAACATTAAATTTTTTTAAATTTATTCCATATAGAACAGAAAATGCAGATTCAGAATATAATTTGGGAATAAATCATTGTTCTATAAAAACAATAAACTTTATTGCATTGTTGACTTAAAACACTTCATTTTTACCTAAAAAAAAAAAATCCTTCTGTACTAAAGGACAGCAGAAGGAAGGTTAAATCTTTAAATCCAGTTAGAATACAAAAGAATACATTTCAATATGTTATCAACATTTCTCAGCTTCTCCTTGAGGCTGTTTTTTAATAGCCCATTGTTTAAATTTTCAAATTTTTTTTGAGTAAAAAAAATTTTTAATTGCAAATGGATTTACATGGTTTGAAATATAATCTAAGTTTAATTTGGACTTGGAAATTTAAAAAAAAAGTCCTTCTGTTTCTTATGTATTAAATGTGTTGTCATTATAGTAAATGTGATTTTTGATTGATGTACGTATTGCCAATTCGAGAAAATTTTTTGTTAGGTTGGGGGAAAGAAAGGAGGTGGTAGCCTCTTCTGGCAAAGCGAACTTCAGAGTTCTCTTGGACACAAATAGTTTGCCCAGGTGACCGTGTCTTAACAAGTAAAGTGGATTAGATTCACCATGCCCGTTAGTTCCATCTTTGCTTTCCTTCAGAGTTGTGACAGACAGCATATGGCCTGTGGGGGACTGTTCGTATCCTCCCGTTGGTGATATCTGTCAGTGTATCTTGTTCCTGTTCCCTGGCTTGACAGGAATTCTGCATCAGGGTTGAAAATGGTTGGAAACCTAGCCCATTTATGCCTGTCAGCCTCATTGACAGGCAGACACCGCAGCTGCCCCTTCAGTGTCATCTAGCTCAGTTTCTAGGCACACAAGAGGGGGGTTTTCTTTTCCAATGAACAAAGGGAAGCCCATGACACAAAACTGTGACACCTTAACTATTGCCATTCCATTCTGGTTTGTTGCTTGAACAGATGGTCTCTCCAACCACTCCCAGCTTGGATCAGCACTTAACTAGTAGGTAAATATAAATTAATCCTTTTGATTCAAGAATACTGAGCATTTTACTATACACAGTGTATATACATACTCAATGGTTAAAGGAGTCCTCCCAAACTTACCCCATTATTAGACCCCTGTCTTAGCTTGGGCTGCTGTAATGGGGTGGCTTAAACAAGAGACACTTACTTCTCAAAGTTCGGGAAGCTGGGAAGGCCAAGATCAAGGTACGTGCTGATTCAGTTCCTAGTGAGAGCCCTTTACCTGGTTGCAGGTGATAGCTCTACTCCTTTTCTTTGTGAAGATACTAATCCCATCCTCATGACCTCATCTAAACCTAATTACCTTCCAAAGCCCCACCTCATATCATCATTTTGGGAATTAGTATTCAACATACAGATTTGGGAGAGACAATAAATATTCAGTCCATAACGTCCACACCTTCTTTTAACTGGTTAAAATAGGTGATCTTAAACTTATTTTAAACTATTCATATTTTGAAATTGACATTAGTATTTAAAATACCTATCTTGTGTAAGGATATTAATTATTGGGTCATGGCAATTCAGTTCTGTTTTTGTAAAATGAGCTATTTGCTTACTATTTGTATTCAGTAGCATAACCAGCATTCTCTAAAATACTCAGTTATGAATGTGGCAGAGTTGATTATTCTCCAGTTTTTATCACCTTTGCAATGTGTATCTTACAATATAGCTTTTGTTATAATAAATTTTCATGTTGTTTACATGTCCATTTCCATTATACTTGGAGCTACTTGAAGACAAACAACTTATTAATCGTTGACCACCTGATTTACAACAATTTGTGGAACATAGTAGGCACCCAGTTAATGTTTACAGAGTGTTGAGTGAATATAAAAATTATCAAATATGTAATGTGTGAAAAAGTAAAGCATGGAATTTATCATAGCTTTATCATAATTATATAAACTATAATCATGGTTCTACAAAATTTATGTTAACATTTGGAGGAAGCTTGAAAGAACAGCCAGAAAATGTGAACAGCGTGAGTTGTTGGAGATGATAAGAATGATTTTTCTTGTGTTTTTGACTTCCATTCATAGGATTAATATATTATTTTGGCAACAAGCCATATATAAGAGAAATGCTAGATATGAATGTTACGTGAGCTATAAGGAGCTCCATGTCTGTATTATTTAACCGTTTCTATTCCCTCAAGATCAGCTGGGTATAATTTTTCCCATGATTGCCCTAGCCAATGAAATTGTAACTACCTAACAGAGATATGAATACTCTATTTATAATAAATATTTATAGTGACAGGCAATGGGTTTTAAAATATCATGATTTCCTGAGTATGTACGTAATTGTTAAATTTAGAAGTTCTATAATGTTTATCTATAAAGATACATGTATTGTGTAGTTGGCAATGTGGTAGCTTAACGATAATTATCTTTAGATCTATCCATTGCATGATTTTACCTTAATGTAACATATGAAAATAAATATTTATTTTAAAAACTATATGCATTTTTAGATTTAACATAATCCTAACATATAATATTGCATTGCTGTGCAATAAACAAGGAATAAGAATTCAGTAAATCAAACAACTACAAAAATACTACCATGATTCAGAGGTTTTACTTGGCCTACTGAGCATGACAACTATTCTATTTTGAGAGATACACTAGGGTAGGAGGAATATAGAACACAGGAAGAAATCAGTGGATACAAAGTTATAATTCAGCAATGACATGCTACCCATGGGTCCTAAAATTAAATCACATTGTGTGGCAACTTTCCTTCAAGAATGCTATTTTTTAACTCAATTAGTATTACATGTAAGGAGAATGAAACTACTAATTTGCACGTAGAGAAGCACGATTAATGACATACACTAATATTTTACAAAATATTAAGATCTAGTATAATAACATATGCCATTCTAACCCTTCAGCTCTTCTGGTGATAAGTACAGTGCTACATTTATTTTTGAGGTAAGAAATATGTTATTTGGAGGACATTCTATTAACATAACTCTAAAAGTAGAAGAAAGTATTAAATAAACCTTTTCATCCAAATATTCATATTTATGGTTATCTTTCTTCCTCACATATCTTCTAATGATTTTTTATTTACTATTACAGGATATATATTTTTAGTGTTAAAAATTTAATAATGTACATTTAATATGTTACATAATTATATAATATTAATATATAACATTCATTATGTAACATATAAGAAATGTATAGTACTCAAAATTATAGCTAGTTGATGCCCATTTATAAACCTTTGGTTCTTCAATGAAGTTAATTTATTAAATAATTATGGCAAAAGAGAAACATTGTCTTCTTTACTCTTTTCCAGCTCCACTGATAATTTCAAAATCCTATTGACCTTCTCTAAAGTCACAATTACTTCAGTAATCAGAAGAACAATTACAGTTTAAGGATGATGTTGATCAATTGCCTGATAAATGAATGGGAGATTACAATAGGGGAGTACATGCATGTTGATAAATTCTCCCAGCCTCCATGCCTAGCTCCCACCTCACAGAGATCATGAAGGCATCCACACTGGCACCACAGGATGTGCTTGGAGTGATTTCGTGGCTCTGCCCCAATAGCGGCTATCATTGTGCACAGGGATTACCATGCCACTGAGAATAATAACAAAAACTTAAAGCAATTGGCATGTTCAGCCCATGCAGTAGTGAATGAACATTTGTGATTACTCACTGGAATTCAGAAACAAAATATAATGGAAAATTTAACTTCTATGTGTAAAAAAAAATATTTACGCGAGACAAAACAGTATGTGACGCATAGAAATACACTAAAATAAAATGTTACCCTAATTACCTTTTTCTTCTATGATCTCAGCATTGTTTGAATTTCATGTTGATTTCTTGAAATACATATTTATCTGCTAATCAATGACTAAGTAGATAGTCAATATTAGTTCGTTCAATTTTATTTTGAGTACCAAGTATTGATCCAGCTACTGTAAGGTCCATAAGGGGAATGAAAAAATATCAAGAAACAGACAATCCTTGCCCTTATGGACCTTACAATAAACCAGAAGTAAATAGAAATTAGATGAATCCTATATATCAGGGTTTGATTGGTTCTATGAAGACAGTGAAATAGGAAAAGGACATAAAGAGTGACCATAGTGTACAATTTTATGAAAAATAATCAGGAAAGATGGCTTTGATAAGGTGATCTAAACAGAAGCCTGAAAACATGACATTAACCAAGTAAGTCTCTAGGGGAAGAAAAATAGCAATAAATCCAGTGTGACTTGAGCAGTACAAGTGGGAATTGGTACAGGAATTGGTATAGTCAAGGACTAAGTGACTTCTGATTTTGTAGGGCAGGATAAAACATTGAATTTTACTCTAAATGAGAAATCATGAGATTTACATTGGTGTAGAGAAATTACAAGAAGGGATAAAATTGTAGCATGGAGACAAGTTAGTGGTCTGATCCAGTAGTTCAAGAAAGATACGAAAATAGCTTAAACCAGATTGATAATAATGTTTGACATGCCTATTAGGCCACTGGAGAGGCTGAATAGGCAATTAGCTTTGTTGCTGAAAATTCTAGAGTTTGTAACAGAGGCCCATGCCAGAGATGTAAATTTGGAAAATTTTAGAAAAGAGACAGTGTGTTAATTTGAGTTGGCACAAAAGAACATTTGCAGTAATTTGGTTATAAGGGACTTCTGAAAGTAGAGGTAGCAGTAAGAAAGCAGGCAGAGTGAGACAGAGGAGGGAAAAAATTGAAAATAAATATTCATTAGTTACAGTGTTTGCAAGTACTGGGAATCTGATTCCACAAGAACCTCTAGAGATGTACACATATGTTCTAGAAATTTCTACCAGAATGGTAAAAGGTTGGGGAATTAATCTCTTAGCTCCTATTCTCCATCACTGTTTGAGAGTTGTTTGTAGGAGTTTTAAGTCACCCTAGATATCCCAGCTAGCCTTTCTGTGGGTCAGATATACTCCTGAAGATCTGGGGGAGAAAATAGCACTTAAGTGAGATGGCACACTGTCACTGTAAGGATTCTGAGCTTTCGTGGAACTATCCACAATAGGCATATCTGAAATCAGAGGTGGCCTGAAGAAACGGGACACAAGACACATGAGACATCCACTATGGATATTAGATAAATCTAGGTCATACGAGGGGATCAGAAAATAAGGACTGAACAGAATTAGAGAAGAAGCATGTGGATATCCCCAATATTTGGAGTTTGGGAATGTATGGAAGAACCAGTAAAAAGGTCTAAAAAGGAACCATCAGTTAACTGATGAGAGAGAACCAAGAATGGATGGTATCTTGAAAGCCAAGTAAAAGAAACAAATTAAGAAAGGGTTAGTTTTTCAGGAACCCTCTTGCACTGTTGGTGGGAATGCAAATTGGTGCAGCCACTCTGGAAGACAGTGTGGAGGTTCCTCAGAAAATTAAAAATAGACCTACCCTATGACCCAGCAATAGCACTGCTAGGAATTTACCCAAGGGATACAGGAGTACTGATGCATAGGGGCACTTGTACCCCAATGTTTATAGCAGCACTCTCAACAATAGCCAAATTGTGGAAAGAGCCTAAATGTCCATCAACTGATGAACGGATAAAGAAATTGTGGTTTATATACACAATGGAGTACTACATGGCAACGAGAAAGAACGAAATATGGCCCTTTGTAGCAAAGTGGATGGAACTGGAGAGTGTGATGCTAAGTGAAATAAGCCATACGGAGAAAGACAGATACCATATGTGTTCACTCTTATGTGGATCCTGAGAAACATAACAGAAACCCATGGGGGAGGGGAAGGAAAAAAAAAAAAAGAGGTTAGAGTGGGAGAGAGCCAAAGCATAAGAGACTGTTAAAAAACTGAGAACAAACTGAGGGTTGATGGGGGGGGGGGGGTTGGAGGGAGGGGAGGGTGGGGGATGGGTATTGAGGAGGGCACCTTTTGGGATGAGCACTGGGTGTTGTATGGAAACCAATTTGACAATAAATTTCATATATTGAAAAAAAAAAAGAAAGGGTTAGTTTTTAAAAGTCAAATGCAGCTGGTAGGTAAACTAAGGGTTGAGCATTCATTACTGGATTTGTGATTAATGGTACTGAAAATGTGGCCCACGGTCCTGATTTGGAATAAGTTTAACTGAGAATAGAAAAATAGAATGTGAACAAGAAAGGAAACAAAAAATTCTTTCAAGGGGTTTTAGTAAAAAGGTGAGGAGTTGGTGGTACCTTGAAGATGTGGCTTCAACAACATTTTGTTAATATCTTTCTACGTCACTTGTAATGTAGCTAATGCACTGAAACTCATTGTACAGATGAGAACTGAAACTTGTGACTAGAAGAACCCAACCCTGGTTGAGATGTGTTGCTTGTACATGGCTTGTCTGGCAAAATAGAATATACTTCAGAATAGATATTCAGGATGGTATTCCCTCCATTCATCATTAAGTGTTTTTTTTTCTTTCTCCTTCTCCTTCCTTTTCCTTATCTCAGATAGATATATTCTTTTCTTTCACCACTTACCCTAACACCACTCACCAGTCTCAAATGAAAAGGGCAACTGTGTAAGTAAAAGATGTTGTATAGCATGCTTTTCCTTTATATTTTAAGGTAGGCATATGTGTAAACGACCTGAAATTTGGGGGCCCCAATCACAATGTATTTAAGCAAAAACCAAACCAATCCAAACACAGCACAATTTTCAGTCAATAGCCTGTGGTAAAAAATGTGAAGTGAGATCAGTGCAAAAAATTCTCTCAGCAGACTATGTAAGAACACTTATGAGGTGAAGTGCCTTTACTATTCCAAACCTGTGGTCAAATGATACAACGGGTTAAGGAAAGCATTTAAACAACATGGTCTTTGCTAAAACATTTAAACATTTTAAATTTATCAAGTGGGACAGTTATATCTCTATGAATATTACATATTTCTGTCAATGATGCCAAGAATTTGCTTGGTAATATTTCAACTTAAAAGTCAAGGGCTCAAAGCAGTAAAATGCTATTAATGAACTAAGACCATGTCACGTGTTTACATAATAATTACATTGTTTAATAATATTTAAAGCCCACCAGAAGGAGTTATCACATGGTGGTTATTAATGCAGACACTGGGGGTTCTAGTCTTGATTAGAAATAATTTTCTTCCTCAGGAAAATAAATACTATTATCACATGAAATATAAAAAAAAAATATTTAGCATTGATAAAAAAAAATAAAGTAGTCTTACCTGTTTTTATCTTTGTAACTCAGACTACATTTAAAAGATGTCAACACAAATGCATGTTATTTGTTGACTCAGCCTTTATGCTGTTTGCAAAATAGGAAATTAACATATTACTTGAAGATTAAAGCTTAAATATCAAACCGCTAAAGTATACAAAAATGTTTCACTGATCTTGTACAAGTTAAAGACACAATTCCCTGTTCACTAGAGTTTATGTTAAGCAATGGCCACATCTAATTTCAAATTTGTACTAAATTAAACATTTACTAATTATGTAAATGGTGCTATGAAAGTAGAATTTGGATGAAATTTAAAACTAGAATTATTCATAAATTATTCATAAATATGAGAAGAAACATTAAGAGATTTAACAAAATTTTACTTTCCACCTCACCTTTGTAAACTACATCTTTCCTTTTTAAATTAATTTCAGTTTACTTTGTTATTTGGGCCTAAATTAAAACTGAAAGAAAAGTATATCCAATAATGTGTATGTTTGCAATTAGCCCTGGAGTTTACTTTCAATGTAATCTCCAGTCTCAGAAGATGTTGGAATGCCACTCTTTCTTCCTTAAGTTCTTAAGGTAGTTAACCTATAATTAAACCCATAATTAACCTAGATTCTATCTATAGTTGTCTAGAGCTATGTTGTTGAATAGGTAGTCACCAGTCCCTTGTGGTTATGAGTACCTGAAATATGGAGAGTCAGAATTGAAATGTGCTGTAACTATAAAATACACATTGGATTTCTAACATCTTGCAAGAAAAAATATATATTAAGTATCTCGCTAAAAATTGGATCCTTATTACATGTCGAAATATTTTAGATATATTGGTTAAAATATATATTATTAAATTTGAGTGTACCTGTTTCTTTTTATTATTATGGCCATTAGGAAATTTGAATTTTAAAAATATATGAACTCTGGCAGGCTGAAATCTAAGATAAACACAAAGATCCCAGCTTCTGATACACATACACTTTCCAGTTATTCAATAAAGAAATACTCTAGATGTTGCTGTGAAGGGAGTTTACAGTGGTAATTAAGACTACAAGTCTGCTGGGGCGCCTGGGTGGCTCAGTTGGTTAAGCGTCCAACTTCAGCTCAGGTCATGATCTCACAGTTCATGAGTTCAAACCCCGCGTCAGG